>NC_071989.2:112885000-113510000 GCF_028885655.2 Pongo abelii | reverse complement strand
TACAAAATTAACTAGAGTGCTTCATGGAAAAAGACTGATATCAAGTTGAAACAAAATTTTTTAAGAAAAACTCAGTGCCATTTTGCCAACACAAAGCTATTTGTTTTGAAGATAATGCTGCATCTTATTTATATTTGGTGATGTGAAGATGTAAAACGGATGTGTAATATTCCAATATTTTCTCAATCCTTCTGCTTCATAGCACTCACTCCCTAAAAAGTTTAGGGCAGTGCAAATTGTGTAACAGCATAAAGCTACTGAGCTATGAACAACCAGTTACTGAGTACTAAAACATGCCTATAATTGGGCACTATTCATTGCTTTTGAAAAAGCTTTGAAAAAAACAAGAAAATTTAGGGGATATATTACTAAGGAGCATTAATATTAAAGCTTTACATGGTAGAGGAGAAAGAGGTATCATGAAATTGTGTTAACTTGTACTGTTATAATATACCTGGAATTTCACAGCAAATGGGGATTTGCTTTTATGAAATTGTTTATAAATGTCAGTTGATATTAATTATAATAAATATTAACAAATTGTTTCTTAATCTAAAAAAGGCATTATTGCATCAACATGCCTACAACCTATGTCTTTATGGTAGGTGATTTTTAGAGTATTCTAATGTACGAATGTGAGAATGTTTGTCTCTTGATGATTCATACATTTGAAAATATATAAAGTACTGGCTACCAGTTTATCAATGTAAACAGTACATGTACTTTTGAAGTTGTGGCTGACTTGAGGGAGACCATTGATAGTTGATATATAAATATTGCTGTTCTAGCATGACCTTTTTCAGTTGATACTGAAATGGGAAAGTCTCCCTTGTACCCCTTGCAGGGCGTGCAATGGGGATGTGGCTCACTTCTTCGGTGCCCCGCTGCTCAGTCCTCTAGGGGAGCACACAGATGGGCAGGTTGTGGGGCTCCGACTCCATGGCAGTGTCTAGGGGTGAATGTTTACAGCTCCTGTAGCCCCAGTGTGCGTGTGATACAAGGTGCTCTCTTAGTTTGCTGCCTATAGGTGGCTTGTGTTAACCAGCTCAGTTAGACCCTCTACCTTGTCGCAAAGACAGAGAGGGCTTTCTGTATCCCCGGTTCTTGCCTTGGTGTACTGGAAGAGTCAGATCACATGTGGGCTTGGGAAATGAGTGCAAAGTTTTATTGAGTGGAAGTAACTCTCCCTTGATGTGGTAGCCAGAAGGGAGATGGTTTTCCCCTGGAGTTGGGCCACTTGGAGATCCAGGCTCTTCTCTGACTGCTCCGGGCCAAACTTCACCTCGTCCCACCAGTGGATGGCCTGCAGGCATGCTGGCGTCTGTTGGCCTGCTCTTCCGCTGGTGTGCACTGATGACCAGTGACTTGTGTTTTCTTCCGCTGATGTGTTCCTCAAGACATCCAGCCACTTGTGTGTGTGTGCCTGCTAGGGTGTTGGGTTTTTATAGGCACAGGATGGGTGCATGGTGGGCCAGGATGGTCTTGGGAAATGCGACATTTGGGCATGAAGGCAGGAGTGCCGGTCCTCAGCTAGGTCCGTGTCCATGGGGGTAGAGCCCTAGCCAGGGACCTCGCCCTCTCTACCCAGTACTTCACCCTCTCTATCCAGCACTTTATTCCCCGCTTCTGTATCATTTATTTAAAGGGACCACGGTCTTCCATTCCCAGCACTTCCATATCAATACTGGCATAAATAAGATTTCAAAGGAACTTCAATGCCTTTTTGCATTCCTTTATAGGAATAAGAAATTTTCAAACAAGAGAAATTCATTCTTCAGGTTAAATCTGCTAAAATTTTCAAATATTGTGTTATCACTGGGTATAAATCTAATGATAATTTTAGTTTATGTAAAAGAATTACTAGATTTTTGTAATATAGCTAGTTTGTTAAAGTAAGACCAAAGATTTGACTACTTGATTTCATATATCAGTAAGTAAAAAAAGTTTCCTGCAGAGCAATATGCTTTACTGCAGTCTTTCATATACATATTAGTATATGTAACTTTACAAACAATATAATATTAGAAAGTTATTAGATTTATATTGGAATGCACTGAATGTATTTAAACATTTATTATTTATATTATACCTAAATCCATTTATTATAATTTTTTATATTTAGAATTTCTGTGTTTTTCAAATGCTGTTTTAGATTTCATTTATTTTTTCTTTGGGCAATTGTATGCATAAAGAGGCATTTTTTTCTTAAAATTTTTTAGTATACTAGTATTCCATCCAACTAAAATATAAAAAGATTTCACACACACTGGTTAATGGATGAAAAAAGAGTGTGTGTACAGTTAGCAAAGAACAGCAACGAGTGAAGAAGAACAGCAGAAATAATAGAAAGAAGTAGCCACAGCAGGAAGTTCTTCTTTCTTCACTGACATTGCTTTTGCTCTTTCACCTTCACACCAGTTGTCATTTGTTTACTTTGTTTTCCTCTTCCAGCCCCAACCCATTTATGTCTTCTTTTCCCCTTTTGGATTTCTCCCTTATTTTCCACATTCCCAAATATTTTCAGTGATTTAAAGTTACATTCAAGTTAATTTATAGAGCATATGACAATTTATCTCCTGAAATGTGGCCAATTGTTGAAACAAAAATGTTTCCAATTTTTGTTGTGAATGTATTCTGAAAGGCCTATATTCTATCAGAAATTTGTTGGGCCTGCTGCCTGTTTATATGAATAGAGTTTTATTGAAACACAGCCATACCCATTTGTTTATTTATTATGTATGGCTGTTTTTAGCTACAATGGCAGAGTTGAGTACTTACAACAGAGACCATATGGCTCACAAAACCTAAAATATTTACTATCTGGTCTTTTACAGAAGTAGTTGGCCAGCCCTTGATCTACAACTGCTAAGATTCTAAGGTGTAGAATATCCACACTGATTTCCTTTTTTATATGTCCCCCGTGTGCTCTACATTTTTATTTTCAAGTTACTTAGCAGTTGTCTGCATTTCGCATTCACAGGCTAAAACTTTATCACCTATTTCATAGGAAAAATAAATGAGGCCATGCTGAACCTACTATCTTAATATTTGCTCCTACCATACCTACAATAAAATCTAGGTCTATATTCATCTTCATCTCTTCTTTCTTTCTTCCTGTCTTCTACTTTCTCCTGCTGACTAAGGATAATACTGTACTCTCACTTACCTGCATTTTCAAACTTTTCATTGCATTTACATCTTTCCTTAGAAAACAAACTGGTTCACTTGAACCAGGCAGTCAGAGGTTTCAGTGAGCCGAGATTGTGCCACTGCACTTCAGCCTAGCAACAGAGCAAGACTTCGTCTCAAGAAAAAGAAAAAGAAAAAAAAGTAAGGTTTATTGCCAAGAAATGCTAATGATCATCTTTCATTTTCTAGAAAAACCTGTCCATTGTCATATGTCAGAAGATAAGAGCTATGAAACAAGGGTTAATTTGCCCCAATCAACCCAACTGAGATCATCTTAAATAAGCTGATAATCTACCAAGCCCCAATATATGAGTGAGCCCTGTGAAAATTGGCAGAACCAATCATGAGATACTGCAAAGGACAAGCTACTGCACAGAAGCAAGACTAGTAATAGCCCAATGAAGTATATATCAGCAAAAGTCATTGGACATGCCAGACATAAGCATTTATTGTATGCTTCTGAGTTGTGGATTGTATGTTAGGCCATACTACTGTATCAATAGGTAACTGATTTTCACGGCTTATGACCAACAAAAGGAAATGTCCTTTAGTCACTTCCACAGAGTAGCTAGATCTGAGCCTTCAATGAGTTGTAATCCCTTTGCTGGCAGAAGATCTTGCCTCAGTGTTGATGGCTGCTGCTGACTTCTTTTCATAGGGCATTAATCCACTCATGAGAGTGGAACCCTTGTAATCCAAACACCACCTATTAGGTCACATCTCCCAACACTATTGCATTGGGAGTTCAGTTTCTAACACACAAATTTGGGGGGACTCATTCAGACCATAGTAATGATCAAGTATAGACCTGGCACCAGGGAAGACCTACTCTTACATAGGCAGAGTTCTGCAGGATGTGCATGATGAACTCACTGTGGTTCAGGTACACATTTAATCACACAGGTTTAAATAATCGTCTCAAAGATTATTGGATTTGGAATGCTCACTTGATAACAGAGTGCACAAGAAACTGATGAGTAGCATAAGCAACATGTATAGTTATTCAATCAGAAAACAATGGCCAGACAGACCAGGCATTAACAATGACTGACTGCTGTACTCTTTCTGAAAGGAAAGTTAATGAGAACTCAAATTCTCATAGGATGGGTTTAAAGATGACAGTGGGAGCATAATTCCAGGAAAATCACCCCTGGGTCCAGATTTTTGTTAGGCTTTATATACAGATAAATGAAGATCATTTGCAGTCATTAGACTCCTTGCTAAATTAATACAGTTCTGAAAGTTGAAAGACAAAAGGTTTTTGTCTGGTAAGATGAACTTGAATTTTGTTTAACAGGAATTTGAAACAAGTTAGGATATAACTGAAATCCATTCTGTGGTAGAAATCAAATATAGCTCTGATTTTCATCTCTGCCTGGATTCATGTGTAATATAGTTCTTGTTTTGTTTTGTTTTGAAATAAAATCTTGCCCTGGTTTTGAGACCCTGACTCAAGTCCACACCCCTATCACTTTTGTTATCTGACTCTCATACTCTTGGACCACTAGGAACCAGCCCTAGTCACCCCTGGGACAGATATCAGACAACTGGAGACATTCCTGGAACCTCAGAGCCCTAAAAATTATTTGAATTCGTCAATCCTCAAGAAGTTCATGAAAGCTGGCTAACCCCAGATACTCTGGTTGTTCTGCAGAAGCTGCCTCTCACAGCTTCAGCTTGCTGCTCCCTGTCCTGAGTGTAACTCCCTGTACAGCCCTATCTAGAGCTATAAGTAACAAAGAGTTCTGCCTTTCATTGATTGGAGGGTCACTGTGTTGTGCTCTGACAAGAAAAGAATCTTTAATCTTATTCCAAATGTGACCAATGCCATGTAAGCCTTTGGTGTCTTCCCCATCTGACTCTATGTTTAGACATGTGATTTGCTTTGGCCCATGGGATGTTAGTAAATGGGACACATGCAGAAACATGAAAAATGCTTGAACAGAAAGACTGGTTCTTCTTGCTCCTCCCTTTTCTAGGAAAACCTGCCCATTGTCATATGTTAGAAGATAAGAACTATGAAACAAGGGCTGGTATGCCCCAATCAACCCAACTGAGACCATCTTAGATAAGCTGATAATCTACCAAGCCCCAATATGTGAGCAAGCCCTGTCAAAATTAGCAGAACAAATCTTCAGACACTACAAAGGACAAACTACTGCACAGAAGCAAGAGCAATAATAGCTCAATCAAGTATAGATCAGCAAAAGTCATTGGACGTGCCAGACATAAGCATTTCTTGTATGCTTCTGAGTTGTGGATTGTATGTTAGGCCATACTACTGTGTCAATAGGTGACTGATTTACACAGCTTATGATCAACAAAATGTCCTTTAGTCACTTCCTCAGAGTAGCTAGATTTCGCAAAAACTAGAACTTTCTGCCCACCCATAGCTGCTGCACTCCTGTAACACATTAACGGAACGGCTTGTCTTACCTAACCAGAGCGCTTTCAGGAGGCAGCTAAAAGATACTACAAATTTCCTTGAATATGAACTGATTACTACTGGGTTGTTAAAATTTTATTTGTTTTATTTTGTCATCATTTTCATTTTCTTGTTCTCAAATAGAAAAGAGAGAAGAAAATAAAATAACAGCCACATCCCCATAAAATTTGAAGAAACGATAGAGAAAAAAAACCTTATACTTTGAAATAATGGAATAAAATATATGTTTTCTTAAACCCAGCATAATTCACTCAGTTGTGTTATTTACCTGATTCTTAGAGGCATCTGGAGTTTTCTTTACTATATTCCTGAGAATTCTAATGGTATGCCCATCCTGCGAAGTCTCTTCTAATATCACGTACATTTGCATGACAGGTGAAATAGAAACGTAATTACTTAGACCTTTCCTCTTCTCCTCTTAGAGTCAAATGATAATGTATGTGTGACACAAGTTATAAAAATTAGTATGCACTAAACATCTACCAAGAGGAAAGACATAGAGGAGAAACAGAATTTTCTACTATTAGGAAGAAGTAGCCTAATTAATCTGTTCATCTTAATAAAGCTCTCATTGAAGTCTGCTCTGTTACCCCTTTACTCTTCTAAATCCTCTTTCCACCCTTCTCCATGTTTATCTCTCCAACCAAAGGCCATTCTTTCCTGACTACATTAACATATACAGTGCATTTAGGTATTCAGCCTTTAGGGTAACCCTGGCAGGAGATTATGGAGACGACAGTGAAGGCAGGTTATCTATCCACTTACACCTTCTCTACAAGAGTTCATTGGCTTGCCAAAGTTTGCTTTTCCTTTCCACAATGGAAGACCCTCATCTACTTTCCTAGTCCCAGGATCTGGTATCAGTCCCTTATGGTATAAAGTGGTAAACACATGGCCACTGCACTATCTCCTGTTTCTCCTTACCCCATATCTTTACAAATTCTTGTAAGGAAAGCCTCCTGAAATTATAATTATCCTGTATTGATTTTGCCATATGTTTCCTGTGGCATCACTAACTGGTACACTGTTTAGCCACAATCATCAAAACTTTACTTATTTATTAAACAATTAACTTTCTGCAGAAGGTCTGAATGCAAGTCTATGCTTGTGGGTGGATAGAACTTGCCTCACTATTGGAAGGATAGTAAAAAAGATAAAATAGAAAAAAACAGTATGCAGGTAATTATTCCATGACCTGAAGTAGAGAAAAACAAACTTTATGGCATAATGTGCCACGGTATTAAAGTTGTAGTTGATGAAATGCCACTATGAACTATGTTCTGCCTGTATAATCTTGTTGGTTGGTGACTTAAACCTCAATTTCCCCATTTGAAACATAAGCATCTGACTACCTGCTGTACTCACCTTCAGCAGGATTCTTGAGGGAATCAAGTAAGATAGCAACTAAAGATACATAGACCTAGAAAATTTCAAAACCAATGTTTATTAAATATTTTGAAATATTTTATGTCTTCTTGGTCTAATTAGACTAAAATGAATAAGATTTTAAAAAATCATAATTGAATCACTTATATCTAGTTTTTTTTTTGCTTATTGAAAATTAGAATGAAATTTCACACGTGTTTGCGTATCTCCATTAAAGGAGAAATCCAATAAACGAGGTAGCTTTCTAAGATTAATTTCACTGAAAACATCTAATTTCTGCAACATAGTATTTTGACAAATCCAGGTAATTTCCATGAGTAAATATATTATAGGAATCATGTAGATACTATTTAGGGCAGCTCACTGAATGTCCCATACACATCTAGAAGGCATTTTCACCGTCTATCTATCTATCTGTCTATCTGTCTATCTGTTTATCTATCATCTATCTATCTATCTATCTATCTATCTAGGTTAATTAAGTAAGCATAATACATATCATAGAACATCATGTGTGGTCTATTTGTCTTTATCCACTCACTATGAAACTTAGTAAGCAAGTCTTCCGCTACTGTTCTCCTTGCGCCGTGTGGTGGCTGAGTCAGTGATTCTTATCATGTCTGAAGAAACACCACCCATCAGGGGTCACATTTACATGCTCTATTGAAAAAGAACTTCAGCTGAAAGTGTTCTAATAGTTCAGATCCTGCTGTGAAACATATGTGAAGAGACATTAACCACCTACATGTGTTAGGAATGTAAGAAACATGGAAACACTGTGCGATTTTACAAACTGGAAAAATAATTGAAACTTAATGAGGAGGTTCTCTGGGCTGAAAATGACCTCTTGTTGCAGTGTCACTGAGTTCCCACTTTGTATCTAGTAGCTGGAAAAAAACAGATGAATAAGAGCATAAAGAGCAGTCTAAATCCCACTGAGTCCATTTTTCGCTCAGCATTGATTACCTTCTAGGTGTTCTTCTGTGATTTGGGCATTCAAAACAGTTTTTTTGCTTGGCTGATTTGAATGTTTTAAGTTTATAAAAAACTAAAAGAGAGAAACTTTCTTCTAGTGTCTCCACTCAGTATTCTGAGCATAGAATCTGTGAGCTTATAACTAATCCTAACTGAATCTTAGTGACACAATTTCAAAGAAATCCCTAAATTCTAAATTTGTTGAATTTGAACCAGCGAGCCCATTATTGTAAACTTCAGAAACAATCTGTCTTTTTATCTTTTTAGATAGTATTTTTCTACTAAGAAACCAGAGAATTTTAGCACTGTATTTCTTTTTCTCTTTTTTTTTCTTTTTTTTTTTTTTTTCGGATGCAGTCTCATTCTGTCACCTAGGCTGGAGTGCAGTGGCATAATCTTGGCTCACTGCAACCTCCGCCTCCCAGGTTCAAGCAATTCTCTGCCCCAGCCTCCTCAGTAGCTGGGATTACTGGTGCCCGCCACCACGCCCAACTAATTTTTTGTATTTTTAGTAGAGACGGGGTTTCACCATCTTGACCAGGCTGGTCTTGAACTCCTGACCTCATGATCCACCCATCTCGGCCTCCCAAAGTGCTGGGATTACAGGCGTGAGCCACCGTGCCCGGCCAGCGCTGTATTTCTTTAGAGCAGAGTCCGTCTTCAGTTCTTTCTACTCATGCTGTCAAGTCACCCAGGTCTTGCAGACTGTTCCCTGGCAGGCCAGGTTTTTCACTCCTCATAGCCATCCCCCAGACTGAGTTTTCTCACAACCACCCTTGTTCTATCATCTTCCCAAAAATGTTTTTGTAAAATCTGTTCACCTAATTTTGTTTTTCCTTTTCTGACTTGGATAAGATTCCTTATTCCAGCTAAACCATAATTTGCCATGGTAATATAATTGTTAATGGGAGACTCTCAAGTCCATTTCTATTCTACTAGTGTGCTTTAAAATAATCCCACTTATTTTTGTTATTATCTTTTAGTGCTCTCTGATCCTTTTGGATTTTGCTACTTGTCACATTAGAGAGGTAGTGTATTTTGTCTTTAATGGACTAATATGCGGCCTCTATCCCCAATTTTCAAGAATTGGTAAATTGTAACTATTGGAAAAAGTCATCAAAGTTACACATTATTTCAAGTTAGTAAACGAAAGTGATAGTGTGAATGTGGGCCATAAGAAAGCCCCAGGCACTGTAAATGGGAATGTAAGATTGTACAGCCATTTTGGAAATCATTCTGGCTATTTCTTAATAATGCTAAATGTGTACACACTATATTACCCATCCATTTAACTTTTAGGTATTTAGTGAAGATTAATGAAAGCATATGGTAATATAAGATTGTTCATGAATGCTTATAGTCACTCTACTTAAATTCAGCAAAATCTGGAAACACCCAATCATTATCAAAAAGGTTCATGGATGCACAAATCTTGGTATATCCATACTATACAATGCTACTAAGCAGTAACAAGAATGAACATCTGATAGTCACAACATGGATGAATCTGAATATAACATTGCTGAGTAAAAGAAATCAGAGAAAAATGATATGTATGTTATGATTTCATCTATTATGTTACTAGAAAGTAAAAATTAATATATTATGACAGAAAACAGATAGACAGTTTCCTGGAATTGGGTGTGAATGAATTGAAGAGGATGATTATAAATGGTCCCAAGAAAACTTTGGGGTGATGTTTACATTCATTATCTTAATGAACAGTGATGACTTCACTGTTGCATACTAATTCAAAATTGAAAATTTGTATCATTTACACTTGTGCAGTTTGTTAAATATCAATTAGACTTCAATAAATCCACTATAAAACACAGTGTAAGAAAAATAGAATAAAGATGGGCTTTATACTTAAAATATTATATTGTTGAAAGATAGTGTTTATTTTTATAGAACATGATGAATCCTTTTGTGGGGAGATTCTGAATATCAAAGAAAAATGAAGGAAACAAATATTTCACATAGAATATAATAAGTTAACATTTATAGAACAATATAAATTGAAGAAGTATTTCTGTATTTTTATAATATAAATCCAAATTTAAAGATCATGACAGATTGATGAGACTTGTGGTAATTGAAGATCTGATTTGATTAATTTTCCATTTTTTTCATGACATCAATCAGAGATTATTTGAAGAAAAATGTGTGACCACATGTAAATTGCAACATTGAATTGAGTAGAAAATTTTGTTGATGAGAATTTATGGAGGGTATATTGAAAGATTCATCACATACTTTGAATTTTACAGTTTATTTCTAGTCAGAAGGCAAATAATTTAGAAATTCTGTCAGTGTTATAATGTGTATTAACTCTCTTTTTGTATGCTTGGTAAAATGACAATTTTTCAAAGAATTTAAAATGCAACTGATGCCAAAACATACCAAAGTTTATATATTTTGTCAAAAGTCAATAGACTTATAGTCTTATATATTAGTATTCATTGCTTGCTTTAATTAAGGAATTTCCCCAAGTTATGGAACCACTGGAAGCTTGTGCTGCAGAAGTGAGAGATTTTGAGAAATCACACTTAAATCAGAATTTATTTGCACTTCTAAAAGTCTATATTTGCTCCAAATTTTACAAATTCTTTTCAATGTGGTACACACACACACAAATATTTTTTTCATTTTTGACCTTCTAATAAATATGTACCTATTATTTGAGCTACACCATCAATATGTAAAAACCACTTAAAGAACATGTTAAGAATTTTCTCTATTGTTTTCAAAGTTAAAAAACATTTCCTTTAAAGATGAATAACTCCATTATGTTTTTTCTGTCTGTCATACACATGCACACATATACATGCCTTAAAACTAACTGATGCTAGCATTGTACCTGGATGTGAATTTTGGCAATGTTGTAATATATAATAGGAATTAAATTATTATTTTATAAAAATATTTATCTTTATAAAAGTATTATTCAAACATGGGTACTTTATTCTCATTTTGTTAATTTGAAATTATACTTGACGCTTCCTGATCACTTACTCAAGTCTCAGGAAGAGGCCTTTCCTCCTCCCGCTATACCTAACTCCTCTGTTCAAGAACAGGTCTTAATAACTCTATGTTTTTAATCAATACCATTGTTATATTAGTCGGCTACAGCTCTCATAACAAAATATCACAGACTAGGTGTCTTAAAGAGATTTTTTTCCCTTCACAGTTCTGAAAGCTAGAGTCCAAGATCAAGGTTTTGACAGTGTTGATCTCTCTGAGGCCTCTCTTCCTGCCTTCTTGCCATGTCCTCATATGGCCTTTCTCTGTGTGCACATCCCTGGTTTCTCTATCTCTTTCTCTGTCTCTACCCCTATGCCTTCGTTTAGAATAACTTTAATTACCTCCTTAAATTCTCTATCTCCGAATACAGTCACATTGGAGGAATTTCAGCTTATGAATTTGCAGGGGACATAGTTTAATCCATAATAATTGCTGAAAGTCAGAATACCAATACTGTCTGAGATATTTAAGATCATCCATCTGTGGCAGCTGGTTTTCCAGATCCCTTCCATGCAATGCTTTTTTCTGCTCTTTGGAAAACTATTAATATCAGAAATGTTTTATTAAACGAAACGTACCTTAGAACATAGTAACTCTTTTTCTTTACTATATCTGCATTTATTTATTAAGGGAAAGAGATTCCTATGCAAACTCCATGCTGCTGCCTAACGTTGACAAATGACTATCTTTCTAATCTCTTTAGGGAGAAATAGTCTGTTTCTCAGAGCTGAAGAGATTTCCTGGTTTAGGACTTGGCCCAAGAAAGTTTAGTGGGATTGAGGTAGAGTGAGTAAGGGAACAGTGATTCAATTTTCTCTTTGTTTCACAACCTTGCTCTCTCAGATCCCAGAAATTCTATTCATCAGAATAAAAAATCTCCTTCTACTGGACTGTATGGACAGTTTGCCTGGAAATCACAGACACCTTTTCATAAACCACCTACTTAAATAAGCAACGCCAGCTGGGATTCAGAACCAATTTATCACTTGATATTTTCAATCTTTAGGCAGATACTAGGTAAGCATGTTGTGAATATTTATTTTAGTAAGAATTTAAAGTAACGTGGGCCCTATAATAGACTTTCTTTCTGGCTATGCTAAAATTTCCTTTTACTTATAATTAAAATAATGTTTTAACCCAAAGGAAGAGAGCACTCTTATTTAGGGCTGTTTAGAAACAACTATATGATGATGTATTTTGCTATACAAACTTCCTCAGAGGAAATTAGGGACAAAGTGGATTTCGCCCCAGTCAATTCCTGAGTGACAGATGGAGGACATGTTATTTACTCTTTAGAAAACAGAGATGTTAACAAAAGATATGTGATTTTGTTCTCAAGCTCCCAAATGAGTTACTAGCAAACCCAAAGCTATGATATGGCCCTTTTTTTTTCTAAAACAAGTAATCTTTCCAGTGATCTCATTATTGACTTTAACTGTGGATTGAACTGCTCAGCTGAAACTTCTGAGAGATTATTGGTTGAAACTTAAAGTAGTTACCACTACTTAGTAACACTGCCATATTTATTTAGAAAATCCAGAGCATAAATCTGATCATCTGCAAATGACTATGAATTAGAGAAATAAGAAAAATCCCTGGAACTAAAACAAAAAGTAAATCAAAGTAATCATTATATACATATAGTCTTCATAGCAGTAAAATAAATAGCACTTAATTTTAAGAAATAATCATTGTTCCTATGTTTTTATAGTTATTAATACTAAAACTGGATTAGACCTTTAGTATCATCCAATTCCAGTGGTCTTATTTCTAGACATTGAGTAACAACTACCAAATTCATGGAATCTTCTGATTTTCAAAATGAAGAAATACGGCCTATATGGGGTTTAGACAGTTTTTGACTATAGGTTCTCTGGCTCCTAGATCATGCTGATACGGGAGTGCTGGGAAGGGAAGAGCGTGGTCCTTTTAAATGATAATAAAAGTGCTGAGTATTGAAAGGCAGGTCCCTGGCTAGGGTTTCACCCCCATGACCTAGGTGAGGACAGGGACTCCTGCCTTCCCGCCCAAACGTTGCATTTCCCAGGACCACCATGGCCAACCATGACCCAATCCTGTGCCTATAAAAGTCCCCGAGACCCTAGCAGGCAGACAGAAGCATCTGGAAGTCATGAGGAACACATCAGCGGAAGAAGACACGAATGGTTGGAGGTAGAGAGCACGCCAACGGAAGAGCATGCCAGCAAGCACCGTCAGGCCAGCAGGCCATTGACTGGAGGAAGAACGCAGGTTTGGCTGGAGCGTCAGAGAAGAGTTGAGCCTCAGAGCTGCTCAACTCCAGGGGAAAACCATCTCCCTTCCGGCCCCATCTGCGGAGAGCTACTTCTACTCAGTAAAACCTTGCACTCATTCTCCAAGCCCACATGTGATCCAATTCTTCCAGTAGACCAAGGCAAGAAACCCTGGGATACAGAAATTCCTCTGTCCTTGTGATAAGGAAGGGGGTATAATTGAGGTGGTTAACACAAGCCACCTATAGACGGCAAACTAAAAGAGCATCCTGTAACAAATACCCACTGGGGCTTCAGCTGTGAACATTCAGCCCTAGACACTGCTGTGGGGTCGAACCCCACAGCCTGCCTGTCTGTATGCTCCCCTAGAGGTTTGAGCAGATGGGCATTGAAGAAGCGAGCCACACCCCAATCACACACCCTGTGAGGGAGACAAGGGAACTTTGTCCGCTTCAATGCCTCTTTTTACACTATTTTTTCTCAGTTGTTAGCACATGTGATTGGTGCTTGTGCTGCAATCGAAAATTAAAGCTTGTTTGCTTGCTTTCAAGGTGGTCTTTAGCAATTCATTGGCCTTTGAAGCAATCGTCCTTAAAAATAGAGACTTCAGGATTCTTGTAAAACCAAACTTCTGAAATTATGGTGTCTTAGGGGTTTAGACGACTGTTTTATATATTTTCCTACATCCTCCTCCCCCATCACCCTACCCATTCTCACTCTTCGCAGATGACCTTGTTTTTTTACTTTTCTGAGAAAATTAAAGCAACAGAGGAAACTTCCAGTGTTCCATCATGACACATACCTGTTTCCAAGCATCTGGAGCCACACACTCCTGCCCACACTCGTGTCTAGACAGTACCTTTTGTTGGGCTTGGTCCTTACCACTTTTGACAACTCAAAGCCATCACTACAAAATTCTATTGTCTTCTTCCAGTAGTATTTTTTTCTTTCTACTAAATTATTCTCATCTATTGTGTCATGCCATTTTTTTTCTCTCTGAAAACAACATCTTGCCTTGATCTCATTTCCTTTCCCAATTACTGCCTTATTTCTTGCCCTTTGCAACATATTTTCTCAGAAGAGTTGTTTAGGCTAATCTTTTCAATTCCTTTCTTCCCATTTCCCCTTAACAGCAAATAGGCGTTCATTCTGAGAAGTCTTCTGTTCAAAACAATCTACTCGACATCACCAACAACCTTCACTTTGCTAAATCTATTGTCCATTATACAGTTTTAATTTTTCCAAAACCACTAGCAGTTTTTATACAGCTAAATACTTCTTTTTTATGTATGTATTAGTCAGAATAAGCTAGGTTATACAACAGTAAAAACCAATCCCCAGTAGGGCCAATTTTATGTTACATACATTTTACAAAATGAAAAAATTAGAAAAATATTAAGTAACATCATTTTATTTCTGTACTTACCTGGCTGAAGGCTCCCACTTTCATTTACCTGTCCACACCCATAACCTCTGCGATTATCTCTCTTACTATTCTCTCCCTCGTTCACTTTGTTCCAGTCAGACTAGCCTCTTTATTACACTATTACCTTATGCCTGTTGCTCTGACCATGGCTAATCCTCTCTCTACCTTGTATTTATTCGTTAAATCTCATCTTTTCAATGAATGATCTTGATTGCACTGTTTAAAATGCAACACATCTCTAGATTTCTACCGCTAACCTACTACACATTTTTTATAGTAACTAATACCCAATAATATTATTACGTAATTTGTTTGGTTATGTTTGGTTGTTTATTGTTCCTACTTGTGCTAGAATGGAAGTTCTACCATAGTACAGAGCATTGTTGTTTGGCTTGCTGATGCAATACAAGTGCCAAGGACAGTAGAAGGCTCATAGAAGAGGCTTAATAAATATTTGTTGAATGTTGACTAAATAAGTGCCATTATACTACCCCCAATCTATGCTCATTTGATATATCAGACTTTCCAACCTTAATATTACTTAAAAAATATTTGCTTTCATTTTACAGGTAAACTTCACACACCACAATCATTTCAGTTTTCTTCTAGGCCTTCATAATCCATTCCATGTAGTTAACAATTACTTGAGTTAGACTTTGCTTTTTGCTGTTCAATTGCTTGTTTTTTGTCTTCTTCTCTGTGTATTAGTATATCTCTAAGAATGAGAACAATAATCTAAAAAGCAGTAAACTTTTATGAAAGTTTATTTTCTGCTTTTATTGTCTGGTAGTTATAAATTATATATAGCTATGATTTATTTATAGGGCAATTTAACATCACTAGTAGAAGTGCTATATGGGTATCATCCAAAATTTTATTCTTCGCCTTATTACAATTAGAGGGTTTCATCAATATTTGGTAATAACTCCAGGCACAAATTTTTATTATGCATCTGAACTTTGAATGTGAATAGCAGAGACATTCAAATTTAAAACAGAGAATAATAAATAATTAGAAATAACAATTATTTTTCATTTAAGAATCTCTCAGAAATATAAACATGGTTCAAAAACAATATCTAAGTTATCCTTTATGATTTAGCATTTAAGACAGTTTATAAGGAAACTTGTTCTCTTACCACTTAAGGTAAATGACAATAATATTTCTACCTGGATTTTAAGACCATTTTAAAATTGTTGTTAAAAAACAACCCACATATATTTCATGAATACATTCAATGCACCTTCTCTGGACTCACATATACAAAGGATTATATTAGTTTTATTTTGTTTTATGTTTTTTGAATTAATTAAAATAACTCTGCAAATCCACTTGAACACCTTCCAAAATTTATATATAGAAAGACACTTTACACAATGAAGTCACAGTAAATGTTAACAATTTGGTCTTGCAATTATGTTAGCAGTTTGCAAAAATAGGCTTTTAAGCAGTGGCTTACTGATTTAACTTCCCACTCCCTGCCCAATTCTTGGGCAGCAGTTTGCTTCCCTGAATGCTGTTTCAGTCATTGCTTTGAGTAACCCAAGGAGTAGGTCTTTGCAACCCATACATTTCTGCCATCAGTCAATTCAGATTCCACAGAAAAGAATTTTTTGATCAATTATACCACTTAATGATACTGTGCTTTAACTTGAAAATAATGTAGTTAGCAATATTTGAAAGCCCTGATTATTTTTAAACAAGCAAGTAAATACATGGCCCATTTCTTCAAATTTCTTCTTTCTACCCTCTTATTTCAAAACACAGCCCAGGATTTGAATGGAAAGCTGGTTTTGGCAATGGCTTTCTCTATCATTCTAAAGATTCCAGGGCACAGTCTCATACTGTTGGGTATCAAATCTAAGATTTATAATTTTTGTTTTATTGTTTTCTTAATGGTATACTGGCAAATGTTGAATTATGGGATCTCAAAAAATGTATACCTGTTAAGCATGTAACGACACTTATTGGGATTTTCACTTTCATAATAATGTATAGCACAGAATTAAGAAAGAAGAAAATATACTAGGTTTAAATATATATACTTCAGTGTACAATGTGATGCTTTGATATACATACACATGGATAAGCAATTACAACAATAATGCTAATTAACATATTTATCACCCCATATTGTTACCTTTTTTTAAATAGTGAGAAGCCTTAAGATCTACTCTCAGAAAATTTCAAGTATACAGTATATTATTATTAACTTATTATAATATTTATTATTATATATTATATATTATTATAGCTACCATGCTGTACATTATATCTCCAGAACTTATTCATCCTATAACTGCAAGTTGGTACCCCTTGACCTAAATTATCTTATTTTCACCACCCTTCAGCCCTAGGACAAAATATTTGCAACCCATATATCTGAGAGGGAACTAATAAATATAGAAAGAACTCCCCAACTCAATAGCAAAATCACAAATACTATATTAGAAAATAGATAAAGGACCTAAGTAGGCATTTTTCCAAAGAAAATATATAAATGATCAACAGATATACTGAGGTTTCTCAAAAAACTACAAATAAATTACCATATATTCCAACAATATCACTTCTGGGTACATAACCTAAATAATTGAAATAAGTATTTCAAAGAGATATCTGCACATCTGCAGCATCATTTACCATAGCCAAGATATAGACAAATGTACTCTACGTTTTAAATTTAATATAGCCAACTGATTCTTACAGAATGCTTTCACTGATTTTTTTTGCCAACCTCTCTAAACATAGAGAAAATATATAATTACAAATTGATTCGTGAATGTATTTCTGACATGAGTAATCATTAACATTTGGTTTACATTAATATGTAAGAGAAAAATAAATCAATAAATAAAATAAAGCCATGATTTGTAGCATTTGCTTATTGCCACTATAAAATCTACTCAATGTAGCCAATTTCAAGATAGCAATGTGACATCACTCAACAAATATTTGCACCTTACATATGGAACAGACTGGATATCTACTGGACCATCAAAAAAACATCTATAAGAACCAACTTGACTGTTTCAGATACTTTTTCCGTACACTCAGCAAGATTCAAACTTTTACTTTAGTCCACTAATAAAAATTCTAATTAGCTTATTCCCCCTGCATTTTTCAATCTTTAACATACCACTTACTGAGTTTTGCTAAAGGTGGTAATCCTATCCAGCTGGTCTCTGTGGTTTTTCTAGAATGGCATACTAAGTATGCTTTGATATTCAGGGTGTGTAGGTTGTTTAGAACCATAGTTGTTTTAATGGGCTGCTCTCTTCAAAAAAACAGTTGGTTACTAAACACAGAAAACCAAAGAGTTAGGCTAATAAAAATTAGTGAATTTATAGACTGACAATAAATAAAACTTTGTTTAATGTGGATAATCCCTTACATTCATTTTTAATTCTGCGGTATACTAAGTAACATTTACTGCTCTGCATATCATCCTTCAGTAGTAATTTGGAATACTGTCTGACAATAGTAAGCTGCCAGAATAATGCAACAATAAAATGCCCTTTTGTTTAATGATTTCACTTTGGCAGAGGTTTGTTTACATACAAAACGACTCCTGTTTAAAGCAATCAATAAGGAAGGCATTTCTATTTGTGACAGAAATGATCTTGCTCGTGCCAGGACAGTCCTTGCCTTATATTACATGCACTTTGATAATCATCCTTTTGCAGAAAATCCAACACTGGCAGGGCATACATAGGCGAAATAAAGTACATGGTAAAGGAATTATCTGGAAATTTTTAAAAAATTAATTTGTAAAATAAAAAACAAATCACTTTGGGGATGAATTATGAGGAGTCAATATTTTTCATTTTATGGGTTTTCTTAAACTGGGTATATTCAATTGTCTCTGTGAAAATAAAATGTAAACTTAGGACTTTTAGGGTGAGATGGGATAAGAAGCAAATTATTTAGAAGTTCAAAAATTTGAGATGATAAGTTAATATTTTAAAAGTCTAAAGCTTGGCATTTACTTTGATAAAGTTATTCCTCTATTTCTTCCTTCAAAAATCTTTACCTTGGGTGTGTAAGATGCAACGTTGACAGGTTTTGAGGAGATTTAGTAATCATCTATAACTAAGTTTAATGTGTTTGAATTCATTTAAGATGAATATATTTTCCCAAGGATGTTTTTCTTAAAATCTAAGTGCAGATGTATTTCAAGAGGAAAATTCTTGTATATGTTTCTATTTCTTCTATAAACATGCCATTAAAATATTCCATTGCAAAGGCCAGTAGATAGCCAAAAAGCACATAAACTGCTTTTCCATAAAAAAAAGTTTTGGGGGCCAAGTGTAAACAAATATGATTCCAGAATATTATGACAGCTACATAAAAAAAGCTTCATGCAATCTGCTTACATTTTTTCTATGCATTTACCATTGTTCTTTCAAACTATTTTTCATATTCTCTGTATTATTCTTTAAACACCCCTTCTCCAACTCTTTTTTTTAAAAAGCAACTGCCTATTTTCAATGTCTTCTAAAACAATCTGTGATGTATCTAACTTGCTTAGAAGCAGAAAGTTATGGGAAAGATAAAACTACAATCATATGGCCCTCACAACTTGTTGTATATCTAGGTTACAACTTTAGAAATAGACTTAGGACAACCAAAGTTTAAAAATGTGGGCATTTATCAAATGTTTGAATTTAAAGCATTTGATAAATATTTTTGTAAGTTTATGCTATATCCAAAAGTTTACATCAATAATTCAGGTAAAATGTTTTCTGAAAAAGGATATGCTTTCCCTTACTTAACCTGAATTTGTTTCTTTAGCAATCTAATAATATTAAAGAAATTTGACTTTTATTCTCTTTGTCATTCTCCAATCAGTACCAATTTGAGGTTCTAAACCTTCCTGTTCGCTATCCACTGTACAATCCAAATTCCAATACTAATCAGTTACTTGCCATATGTTTCCCTTGGTGTATGTTGACAAAATATTGGACATAGAAAAATTATTAATATGAAACTATTCACAAACACAGAAGTCAGGACCGTATCTCTATGTCCTACAGACCTCAGACACGAAAGGGCAGAATGAATCAATGGAATTTTCCAAGGCCAGTCAGCCTGATTTAACCAGAAGCACCACAGATGAATGAACTAGGTGGTGATCTATCTGTGAACTGCACTGACCATTCAGTTTTTCCATGGTCCATTAGGTTAGTTACAGACCTGTGTCTATGATGCAAAATAAAATGGACAGTTGAGGCAATTATCTGAACAATTCTGGTGAAAAAAACAAAAAAAAACTTGTTACTAAGGAAAAAGTAAGTTGGGGCGGGTACCTCAATTATCCATATTGAATTTCTATATGGATCACATACACAAGACAATTGCTTGACTCAACACTTCATTTTGCTTGAGTAGGCATGGGCTAAGATAATTGAAAGCAATTATACAGCAGTGTCTAAGGAACCATAAGTGACAACTTAGGTCAGTATTGTGGGGGCAGGGTAGCTTCATCAACTTGTATTTTTCAAACACCTACGGTGCTAGGTACTGGGAATAACACCAGTTAAATAGAGAAGAAAATGACTATCAGCAAACTAGTACAAACAAAGCATGCATTCATGAAAAAGGTAGGTGGTAATGAAACACAAATTCAACAGTGAGTTTCAGAATAAAAAGTTGTGTTTTGGATAATAGATTGGTCTCTTTCCAAAATCTAGCAGGGCTCGCGACTTGCAGTTAGATGTTGGATTAACTTTATAAAAACGCAAGCCATTATTTAAGGAATAATTGGAAGTTTTCTGTCTAGACACATGCACAAACAGATACCTGAAATTCCACCATCCGTTGAATGAAGAAATAGCACTCTAGCCATCTTTCTTTAAAAGGCAAATATATCTAGGAAGAGTAAAAAATTGTAATAAGTACATTAAATCCTTACAGCCTTTCCTTAAGGAAAGTGAGTTGTCGCTTTCCTCCAGGGTGCCAGGTGAGAACAGTAGCGTGAGACCACTGGGTGCCCTGGGGAGATCACTGCATGATGAAAAAAGAATAAGTAAAGACTGAAAATAAATTCTCCATTCACATAGCAATTTTGCCCTGAGCCAGCAAAGTGGATTAACAAGCCCTTTAGGACTAACTAATTATTGCAGTGAAAGTGGCAAAAAGATTACCAGTCTTTACCTAGACATTGAGGGAAGACCTGTCTAATCCATATTTATCTGGACACTTTCTTTTTTAATGAGAACAGTATAATTGGAAGCTTTTTCTAGAACCACATTTGTATTTCTTGAAAAAAAAATATATATATATTATTATTTTTTTTTTGAGACGGAGTCTTGCTCTGTCACCCAGACTGGCTAGAGTGCAGTGGCATGATCTCGGTTCACTGCAACCTCTGCCTCCAAGGTTCAAGCAATTATCTTGCCTCAGCCTCCTGAGTATCTGGGATTACAGGCGCCTACCACCGTGCCCGGGTAATTTTTGTATTTTTTTTAGTAGAGACGGGGTTTCATCGTGTTGTCCAGGCTGGTCTCAAACTCCTGACCTCAAGTGATCTGCCTGCCTAGGCCTCCCAAAGTGCTGGGATTACAGGCGTGAGCCACCATGCCTGGCCATATATATATTTCTTATCTGAATCCTGTATTACCATATAAAAAGGAGTTATGATTGAAGGTTAAATGCATTATGAAGTTGCAAGGGCAGATTCCACATTTCTAAATTACAAACACATTCAGTGTTTAAATTTAAAATCCTAAATAAGATCTTATTTTCCATAATTTAAAATAATTATGTATATATTTATTTTTTAATGAACACATTTTAACTACAATATTTCTGGGCTATAATTTGATGCTTTGGTGCATATCTATGTTATATAATAATCTAATCAGTGTAGTTAGTGTATTGATCACCTCATGCATTTATCATTTTTCCATGGTGATAACATCCAAAAGCCTGCCTTCTAGCTATTGTTATCCATAGTCACTCTACTGTGCAATGGAGCACTATAATTTATTCCTCCCATGTAATAGTAAATTTATAGTCATTGGCCAGCCTCTCCCCATTCTCTTTTTGCCAGTTCCTTCCCAGTATCTGGAAACTACTAATCTCTCATTCTATGATAGCAACTTTTTTTAACCTAAGTGCCCAACAATGGTTGAATGGATAAAGAAAATGTGATATATATACACAATGAAAAACTATTGAGTCATAAAAAAGAATGAAATCCTGTTATTTGCCACAACCTGAATAAACCAGGAGTATGTCATGTTAATTAAAGTATATCACAAGTAAGTACATCACAATAAATAAAAACAAATACCACATGATCTCATCATGCATAGAATTTCTTCATAATTTTGAATGCATCTGTGCAGCCATACATAAGTAAATATGTGAGAGAACAACATTAAATATTTTATACTACCTATGATGTTAACAGAGCATTAAATATACATAACTGCTGGATCAAATATAACCTGCTATCACATAACAATTGAGATTTTACTTATAAATTAAAACTAGTTGTATTTACGTACAAATTAATATTAAGTCAATCATGTAAAAATATACATGGATACTTTTTGGCAACATCTTAGCCTGTTCAGGTTACTATAACAAATTACCATATACTGGGTGTCTTAAACAACAATTTATTTCTTCACATTTCTGGAGGCTAAGATATTCAAAATCAAGGCATCAGTAGATTTGGTGTCTGCTGAGGGCCTGCTTCCTAGTTCATAGACAGCTATTTTTTCCTTATGACTTCACATGGCAGAGAGAGGAAGCTCTCCAAAGACTTTATAAGGATGCTAGTCCCATTCGTGAGGGCTCCACCCTCATGAGTTTACGTAATTCCATATGCCTCCCAAAGACCCCAACTTATACTATCACATTAGAGGACAGGGTTTCAATGAATTTTACGTAGACACAGCATTGATTCCATAACAGGCAATATTTTAATGATTTAAAAGAGAGATCAGTATACCATTAGAATCACACCCTCCAATGACATATATTTTCATCATCTTTAACTTCATCACTGAAGTTTAGAACCACTGCTGAAAAGCAGAAGTCACAGAAATAGGTTCTAGTTTACATGGAAGCTGACTGGGCCATTTTTACACAACCACTCGTCAGTATACATACACACAGTTCCTTAGGTATTCCCACACTCACTCCTGCAAACAAAACCCACTCCTATTTAGAGCTAATCCCAAAGGTACTAGGGTTTGAAGGCAACTTGTGGTAAACTCATTTCCTGCTTCAGACTTTCCTTATTTAAAAAATTGATGTATTTCATTTGTTTCTCTGATTTAATCTATGACATCAATTAAATGAAAGATTCCTACAAATATACATATAAGCTACAGTGATTCTATTCTGCTGTAAAGATAAAGCAATTGTTACCCTTTACCATAATTGTATCTCACCCTGAATCAACTTGAATTATAACTGAGAAACTAGAAAAGTTACAATTGGCTTTACTTGCTCATTCAGCTGTTACTCTTCTGAAAGATCTGAACCTTCCCACAAATCCTCAGAGGCAATGCAATTCTCTATTTTAATGAATTCACTTGCACCCTACTGAGAATTAATTGCTTTGGAAGCAACCCAATGGTCTGACATGCTGAGAGGCCCACTGGTATTATTTTTTTCTCTAATAAAATGCTCTAAGGAATTAACCAACCTCCTGACCAGGTACAATATCTACTTCTGTTATGCCTTTCTACCTCTGTCCCTCTGTCCCTCTATTCCTGTCTCTCTATCTCTCTCTCTAAACACACACACACACACACACACACATGCACGCACACACACACACACACACACACAGTAGAAAGGCTTGGGGCATCTTTGACATTATTGATAAAACTTAAAAACTTTCTTGTATAAATAAAACTAGAAGATTTTGTGATATGTAAATCCACAAGTAACCTTTCCATCGTCTCTTTATTTTTGTGAGGAAAATCAGCAACAAAATTCTCTTTTGGAAGATTTCTTGTTTGTTGAAATCTATAACATAATGAATATTTGTCATATTTACTTGTATGTAATAGGATGCGTCACCCCATGATTCCCATATGGGGCTATAATCTCTAATTGAATTAATTCACTAATTCATTAATCAAGCATATATTTATTCAGCAACTATTATATGCCAATGTTTGCCCAAAAGTCAGACAATATAATGGGAAGTCTGTTCTAGGAGAGCTATTCAAGTACACTGGTAACTCATGTGACACATAAGGACTGGGAAATATAAGAACACAGCTTAGATAGTGGTTGATTTCTATGAAAATCCTACTTTTTAAAATTTTTATTTTCTACACTGCGTAAATCCTTAAATGTCATAACAGAAAGGATAGATAGAGCTAATGTGTTCCTATTTTTTCTTACATAAAATGTGAAGAAACATTGTTCAGAGACTTTTACTTCCAGACAAGTTAAGAGTAATAGGAATCAGAATTACTCTTATATCTGAAAAAAAAAACATTGAAAAGAAGAAAAGAGAAATATTAAACCAGTAGATTTCACTGGACATCAGGAAAGAAAGAATAGTGAGCTCTGAATGATGCTCCATCCTACTGCCTGGGGAAGAGTTTTCACACTGTGATATGGGGAGCAGGAATTTAGGCAGAATATGCATGAATTGAGGAGATAGATCTGGGAATCTGGGGAGGCCAAGGTGACTGGATTAGTTGGGACAAAATACTAGAAAGGAGAGAGCTACACACATGGACATAGACACACACACACACACACACACACACACACACAGAGAGAGAGAGAGAGAGAGAGAGAGAAATTGCTCTAAAGATCTGCAGATAGCCTGGCTCAAGCCTTTGAATGACTATTTATGAGGGCACACATGAGGAAAATACCTGAGACTGGGGAAAGAATTTACTTGAAAAAATTAGAAAGAACAACTCTCAGGTCTCATACAGGGCAGGGCAGAATGTGTATTTGGAACAGCTGAAGTAAAACAAAATTCATAATTTATAAGTGGAGTACTCTGTATAGTTTTGCTTCAGTAGGGGATACAAATTTAGCCCTAAACTAAATACTTACTTGGTCCTGCCTAAAAATCTTATAGCAATAACCAAAAAAGATCACATTGTTTTATATAAAATCACTGCATCCCTGAAAAAAATCTCATGAATATCAATAGAAACATAAAAGTATCCAGCACCCAGCAAGGTAAAATTTTAACATCTGGCATTTGATAAAAATTACCAGTTTTACTGACACTTGTAGTAAATCATACTTCAATTGTGAAAGAAAATTCATCAGACCAAAAATAACAGTGCTTACATTTTGAGTTTACTGCAAGAAAGGCATAGAATATAGCAGTAGCATTAAAGCAGGAATATGCGTTACAGCTAAGAGTTAGCTCCCAGTAAAGTTCTGCAAGAAGGATTGAATTGTCTCCCTCTATATAGAAAGTGCTTTCTCTCTCTGTAAGAACCACCACAATGCGTACAGAATGCCTCAGATCCAGGAAGTCCAAAACAGTCTCCACCTAAGGCTCTTGGTATTCTGCTGGTCAGGTTCTTACTGTGACTGTGTCAAACCCTAAGGATCTTGGCAAAAGGAGGTATACACCATCAATTATGATTTACCAGAATGGAATGTTACTAAGCGTGTTAAAACCCAATGAAATAAGTAATCACAACAAAACACCTCTTGAAATTTGAGTATGACCCAGAGTTATAAAACAAAATCATCAGTATGTTTCAAGCTTTGTCTGGGAATTACTACAACAACAATACATCTTTTTGAACAGCTCAAACTTATTTCCAGGCCATCTAGAGTAAGCTATCATAGCACACCAGTCATGTGAAGAAGCAGGAAATCGAAATTGTTAATGAGGAGAAAAAGCAAACAATCCAAAACACCAGAATTGAAACAGATTGTATAATTCTTAGATAAGCACATTGAAACAGTTATAATCATTCTATGTGTTCAAGAGCTACAAGAAAGATTGAGCATGTGAACTAGTGACATGGAAGATGTGAAAATGACTCAAATAAAACTTATAGAGATGAAAACTACAAAGCCTAAATAAAAACCTAGGGAATGGATTTAATGGCAGAATAAACATTGCTGATGAAAGGATTAGAAAACTGGAAGACATAGCAATAGAAATTATTTAAAACTAAACATAGAAAGAAAAAAAAAGACTACAAGTAACATAGAGATGAAGCAGGTGGGCATTCACAGGTCAAAATGTAAGTAACCCCAAATAGATCATAGATCATAAATAAACATAAATCATGAATGTAAAATCTACAATTATAAAACTTTTAGAAGAAAACAAAGGAGAAAATTTTTGGACTTAGGCTTAATGGAAAGTTCTTAGACATGACACAAAAACATGATGCCTATAAGAAAAAATAATTGTAAACTGGACTGCAACTGAAAACATTTGATGTTTGAAAGATCCTCTTATGAGAATGTAAAGAAAGGATATAGACTTTGAAAAAATATCTGAAAACCATATATCTAGCAAAACACTCATATCTAGCATTTATAAGGAATTGACAAAATTCAACAGTAAGAAAAACAAACAATTTAATTAGAAAACGGGCAAAAGGCACAGACATTCCACTAAATACAATACAAGATGGCAAATAAACATATGAAAAGTACTAGCCATTAGGAAAACACAAATTAAAACTACAATGAGATACCACTACATATCTATTAGAATAGCTTAAATAAAAAATAGTAACACTACCAAATGCTTGTGAGAATGCAGACAAACTATACCACTCATACATTGCTGGTGGGGATATAAAATGGTATAGTCACTCTAGAAAATAGTTTTGACAGCTTCTGAAAAACTAAATATACACTTACCATATGACACAGAAATTTCACTCCTGGGCATTTATTCCATAGAATTTAAGGCTTATGTACACTCAAAAACCTGTGCATAATTGCTCATGATAGTAGATTTATTTAAAATAGCCCTGAACTGCAAAGAAATAGAATATCCTTCAATAAGTGAAGGTTTATAAACAATCTGTAGTACATCAGTTAAGTCCTATCTCTACCATTCCAAAACCTTTTTACCATACACTGTGATGATAATATTACTGAGGAGAAAAAGTGGTTTAAAAATACGTAATTTGTTTGAAGGAGTGCTAGCTATCTAATTTGTCTCTAACTTGGGAAAGATATATACTGTTTCTCATCTTATAAATAGAACAGATGACAAGAAGCACAAAATTTTGAAAAACATCCATGCCTTGTAGCTAGAAGACCCATGTCTATTATATGTTTCTGCTATGAGCTTAGGTGGACAAATTCTTTAGTGTCTTGCACACTCACATTCCTCATGTTGGTGATAGAAATAGCTCCTGGAAAGGTTGTTGTGAAAATGAAATCAGTTTAAAGTGCCTATTAGAAACATATTTCATTAAGATTTGAGTTCCTGCTCAGACATATGTTTGTTAGATGGAAGTTAGGTAGTGCATAGTTTACAGCCTGTTCTCAGGCTTAAAGAAACCTGGGTTTAAACTCAGATTGTTCCACTTGCCCATTGCTTAAATTTGGGATGTTTACTTTGAGCTTTAATATTATCATCTCTGAAGAAAATGAACAGTATCATACCACAGATTTTAAGTTAATGATAAAATGGTATATATTTTATGTATACTCTAAACTCAAAATCTTTGATGTCTTTAACAAATATATTCATTTAGGCATGTGGTAGTTTCGGTTAAAACTCAATCTATTTTTGTTGTTTTTGATTAGATATAATAAATTCATAACATGTTAAGCAATGAAAGTGATATAAATCAATTGAAGTGCCAAATAATCAATTTTTACCTAATTGACAATGTTTATTTCTTGAATAGAGATAAGAATCTTAATCAGATTTGGGTTTTATCTAAACTATATCACAGATTAACACTCTCAATTTGTATTCGACATATATATATATATATATATATATATATAAACAGATACAACTCTTGTATGAATACTTTTAAGACAGTTTTTCTGAAGTTGTGAATTATAGAAAAAGCATCTGTGATTCAGGGCATCTAAAATGCATCCAAGAAAAGCACTGGAAACCCTATAATACTATTTATATTTTCTAAAATTGATATCAGCTAAATTGTCTCTGCCTAATTAAATTAAAAAACAATTAGAATGTAATATGAAAACCATCCAAGTAGCCACTTGTATATTGAAAAAGATGAAAGAGATAAAAAAGAATAAATATAAATATAAAATAATATGTACTCTCTCTCTCTATATATATATCCTCTAGAGCTAATCGAGTTAATCATATTGCTTTTATTAACATTATGTTTCAGAATTTCTGAATGAAAGACAAAATTAATAAAGGGCTCAACATAACAGAATTATCTTCTAAATATAATCTTCTAGTACACAAAAAATATTAAAGAGAAGAGTGTTTTTAAAATTGTTTTCTATAATCAGATTTTCGTACATTCCACATTCAATTTTTTTTTTTAGATGGAATCTCACTCTGCCACCCAGGCTGGAGTGCAGTGGTGCAGTCTCAACTCACTGCAACCTCTGTCTAGCAGGTTCATACCATTCTCCTGCATCAGCCTCCCAAATAGCTGGCATTACAGGTGCGTGCCACCATGCCTGGAGAAATTTTTTGTATTTTTAGTAGAGATGGGGTTTCACCACGTTGACGAGGCTGGTCTCAAACTCCTCACATCAGGTGATCCACACACCTCGGCATCCCAAAGTGCTGGGATTACAAGCTTGAGCCACCATACATGGCCTCAATGTTTTAATGTCTTTGTAGTACATTAGAAAGTCTTCAGAATCAAGAATATTATTAGTGTTTTTCACTTTATTAATTCAGTATTTTATATTTCTACTGTTGCTTTAAAATAACCCAAATATGAGAGGGTTGATTCAATTTCCATATTTAGTTTCTTAATTTAAACTGGGAAAATTTGCACACTTTTTCAGTTGGTTTATCTGAATGAGGGAAATTAACACTGACAAAGGAGCTAAAATATCAGAAAGATACAGCTAAATTTTATGTTGAGTAATAAAATAAAAGTAATGCCACATGTTTCTGACATGCAACAAAGACAGTGAGCTTTGAAAAATTAAATTAGCACTATTTATAATATTGAATATTTTTATTTTGTGGTTCAACACTATTTAAAATTTTAAATATTTTTCCTTTGCAGATCATTTAAAAGAGTCATTCAATTTAAGTGCATCATTTGTGTTACTTCTAAGGAATAATGATATTACAGCATTTAACTGAAGTGCTTGTTTCAATAGTTTTATTGCTAAAATTATGTTTGGAGATCAAGATGCTCAAGGGGGCCTTCTGTTTTATGACTTTGTGTTTCACCATGGCTTGATGTATCTGTAGTAGCTAGCATGATTTCTCTCATACAGGGAAGCCTCAGTATATTTGCTTGGTGATATGGTAAATAATGAGGAAAATATGCATACAAACATACCCCCTACATCCACACATATAGACAGAGTGCCATGTCGTGTTTAAGAATTTTAATTGACTTGAAATAAGAGCATAAAGTATGTATGTGGCATCTAAAATAGAAATGCAGTTGATAGGCACACTGAAACTTTTCTCATTTGAAAATTGATAGCAATTTTTGGAAATAAAATATATGATGAGTACATATGATTTGTTATGATACAGAAAAATGAGAATTATTTTCATTGGGAGAACAAGAAAACCATCTTCTGGTTATAAATCCTATTTTATATTAAAATTATCCCCTAACATTTTCATGGAATATGGACTAAAAGCCCATTCCTTTGATACCCTATAAATGTAAAAGAGACCCAAAGTAGCATTTATTGCCTGAGTGCTAAAATAGCTCCAGTTTCTTCAAGTTATTGAAAGAAATAAGAACTGTAGGGGGATGAAAG
Source organism: Pongo abelii (assembly GCF_028885655.2). NCBI lineage: Eukaryota > Metazoa > Chordata > Mammalia > Primates > Hominidae > Pongo > Pongo abelii. The sequence goes on along the minus strand of NC_071989.2, from coordinate 113,480,413 downwards.
AAGATGTGGTAGATTTATTATTCTTCCTGATTCTTTAATTTCCTGGAGTTCATAACTTTTGTTAGGTTATTATTTTTCAGTTCTTCCTACTAACAGGATAAAGTTTAATTTCTCACTCTTTGACTTTGGTCTGGCCATGTGACTTGCATTAGTCATGGACAGAGAAAATTGACAGTATGCAGTTATGATAATAGAAATTAAATTATCACACACATTTGTGCTTGCTGTCTTGCGACCCAAATATCATTGTGAAAATAATATGCCCTAGATAGCCAGTCTGCTAGTCCGTAAAGAAGAGATGTGGTGTCTGGAGCTACCATAGCCCACTCATCAAACTGCCCAAGGAGAACAACCTGGCAGCCAAACTCATCCTGAAACAAACAAAACCCAGCAGACTTGAAGATAATACACAAGAATATTTGTTGTTGTTGTTGTTGCATCCACAAACACAGATGTTGTGACTGTTTCTTAAATGACATTGTTTGACAGAGTTAATTGGCATAAGCTAACTACAAAAGATGATAAATTCACAGACCCATAATCAAAGTGGGAAGAACCAATACAGGGCTGCAGTGAGATTCAAGAACTCACATGTTGATGGAGATGAAGAGTGGCATTGATTGCTCCTCTGATGTGATTGTCCCTGGAGAGTAATTGTTTTGTTGCTATTAAAACATTTTAAACAAATGTATTGTGAGACATAATTAAAGTGACAGTGATTATATTGGCAGATATATATCGGAAAGGTTCTCAGACAATGAGGTTTGTGTATGAGCTTCTCTCAAACACCAAGGCAGAGGACACCCCTTCCAACCTCAAAACATGTCAGACTGACACATTTTGTTGTTAATCCCTGACTGTCTCTTTGGGTTGCAGTGAAAAATTATGAGTCACTCAGAAAGTTAACTCCAAGGGCTGTTTTTAATGTATTATGTCCATTTTTATTTGGCAAGCACTTTGGTATTATATGTAAGTTGTAGTTTGCTCTACGACAAGGAAGACAGACCCTAATAAAAACTCTAGTGAACAAATTCTGCTGGGATCTCTGGATGGCTTCTTAAACTCAGAGACAAGGTGACACAGAAGTAAATTGAGATAAACTTTATAAATAAAGAAGCTCAACTCTGAATTAATTCTATCCCTAATTAAGTTGAAATAAACTTCTATTTTAACTGTCAGAATTAGAAGTAATTTCTCTTTCTGGAGGAAGAAAACCTCATTTCGGATAACTACAATTTTTCGTTCATAATAGATAACAATTAAAAATAACCATATATTCTGGAAAATGAAAAGATGGAGAATTAACCAGAATAAAGACAAAATTACAGTAGGGAAAAAATACAACAATAATACAATTAAGAACTAAATAAATGGGTTTAACTTTGTATTAAGACACAGTTGAAGACAAGATTACTAAACTTGAAGACAGCTCACTAGAAAATATCCATACTGAAGCATGAAAAGCAAAAAAAGAGAGAAAAAAAGTTTAGAAAATTGACAAAGGAATTTAAGATATATATGAAACAGCACAAAATATTATGAATATGAGCATCTGGAATTCAGAAGGAGGAAGTCAAAAAAGAAGTGTTTCAACAGAAAGAGGAAATGATTAATAATTTTCAAAAGGTAATGACAGTAATAAAGCCACACACTTAAAAATCCCTATTATCCCTTAACTAAATAAAGCAGTTTGAGAAAAACACACATTACACTCAAAGAACCAGCGATAAGACTTATAGCTAATATCCCCACAAAACAATAGAAACTAGAAGATAAAACACCACCACTGAATTCCTGAAAGCAGCTGCTGAGTAAACATTGTGGAACACTGGATGGCATCCCCTGCTAGAACTGAAGTTCTTATTCTCCGTTTAGAATTGAAGTTCTCAATTCCCCCAGGAATGCTGTTGGTTCACATCTGGGTCTTCATAAGAAATGCCTCCAGCTAAAGTTAGCTGCATTACTCAATCTTCTACTACCTCAGCAAGAACAACCCACATTCAAGACCCGGTTGATGAGGTGAACAAATATGCATTTTATTTGTCTCAACTAGGGATGGCTTAATGGCACCAGAGGCTCTGCTGAATTGACTAAGGCAATTCTTGCAATATTGTTGCAATTTAGTTTCTTTTTCTGCCACTTTCTTTTTTGCTCCCTTTCAATTATTCCGCCTAAGAACACTTCCTAGTAAATATCTCAGAAGAAAATCACATTCAAGAGGTTACACACATTAAGATAGGTGCCAAACTAAAATTCAGAAGTGAAGGTAATGTAAAGGTATTTACTCTTTTCTTGTGCCCCCTCAAATTTGTCACTTGCAGTATCTTACTAAAAGGAACGGAGGGAATTTATTAGAAGAAGGAACATGATTTGATTCCCAACAATGAAACAAAAAAGTAAATCAGAATAAAGAACACTAGAAAGTGTATGTAGGTAAATATAAATGTCTTTTAAGTTCATACAATAATAAAAGTAATGTCTTCTGGGTGTTAAAAATCTATGTATCATAAAAATTATAACAATAAAAAACAGAAACAGGCAAATAGAGTTAAAATATTCTACAATCTTAATGTTTTCTGTTAATTGTTAGAAGCACCAACATATATTTGACTGTAATAGTTTTATTATGCATGCTGTGAACTCTAGGGTATATACAAAATGAAAAACAAAGAATACAAAACTAGGTAATAAAAGAAAATGTAGATCATGGTGGACAGGAAGTAGGACTGGATTGTAGCTCAGACTCAGACAGACAGAGCAGTGTGTGGAGGCTTGCATAGTGAAATTTGGCTCCAGAACGACTACAAGAGCAAACCAGGAATCCTAAGAGGAACCACAGACCGTCTGAAGCAAGCAGACTGCTCCTGCAGGACCCGAGAGACACCCCAAATATTCTGAGTGCCCAAACTGTGGAAGTGGGAAAGGGAGACCCTCTGACCCCGATCACACACTCACACTGGGGAAAATGAAGGTCTAGTTTGTGGCAGAAGTTTCTAACCTTACCTGGAGCTGAGTCAATTTAGAGAGCTAAGCAAAATACAGGGATAGAGAAAGCAGCAGCAAAGGCCCTGGGAGCTCACTGGGTCCTCAAGCACTCCATTCCTGCCTGGCATCACAGGTACCCTTTAGGAGGGCAGCCAGAGGCACAGGGGAAAATGCTACAGGGAGAAGGAAGTCTCCAGCTGAACTTTGTAACAATTTGAACAGGATGAGAAGCCTCCTGGCCAGAACTCATGGGAGGGCATGAATCCAATCTGCAGACTCCACAGGTGGGGGAAGAACCAAAGCCCTGTTATTTTGCAGCTAGGAGGCAGGTAGCCTGGGGCAAGTTCTCAAGCCCTGCTAGCCCACTGCCTGGAAACAGACTCAGGACTGTTGGGAAGGCATGGTGGGAGTGAGACCAGCCCTTTGGATTGTGTGGAACCTGGGTAAGGCCTTGACTGCCAGCTTTTCCTGACTTCCCTGACAGCTTGCATGACTCAGCAGAGGCAGCCATAATCCTTCCAGATACACAACTCCATTGACCTGGGAACCTCACCCTATCACCCACAGCAACCACAGCAAGACCCACCCAAGAAGAATCTGAGCTCAGACACGCATAGCCCTGCCCCCACCTAAAGGGCCTTCCTTATCCACCCTGGTAGCTGAAGATAAAGGGCATATACTCTTGGAAGTTCTAGGGCCCACCCACTGCTGGTTCCTCTCCATAATACCACAGCTGATGCTCTCTGGAAAGTGCCATCTCCCGGCAGGGGGCCAACCAGCACAAAAATAAAACATTAAACCACCAAAGCTAAGGACCCTCACAGTGTCCATTTCACCCCTGCTGCCACCTCCACCAGAAAGGTGCTAGTATCCACAGCTTAGAAACCCATAGATGGTTCACATCACAGGACTCTGTGCAGATAACCCCCAGTAGCAGCCCGGAGCCAGTAGACTTGCTTGGTGGCTGGACCCAGAAGACAGATAACAATGGACACACTTATAGAAATGCAAAGTTCTCTAGAAAGTCTCAGCAATAGAATTAACAAGTAGAATAAAGAAATTCAGAGCTCAAAGACAAGGTCTTTAACTCAATCCAACAAAAACAAATAAAAATATGAAAATATGATCAACGCCTCCAAGAAGTCTGGGATTATGTTAAATGACCAAACCTAAGAATAATTGGTGTTCCTGAGGAAGAAGAGAAATCTAAAAGTTTGGAAAACATATTTGGGGGAACAATTGAGGAAAACTTCCCTAGCCTTGCTAGAGACCTAGACATCCAAATACAAGAACCACAGAGAATACCTGGGAAATTCACCACAAAAAGATCATCACCTAGGCACATTGTCATCAGGTTATCTAAAGTTAAGCTGAAGGAAAGAATCTTAAGAGCTGTGAGACAAAAGCACCAGGTAACCTATAAAGGAAAACCTATCAGATTAATAGCAGATCTATCAGCTAAAACTCTATAAGCTAGATGGAATTGGGGCCCTATCTTCAGCTTCTTCAGACAAAACAATTAGCCAAGAATTTTGTATCTAGCGAAACTACACATCACACATGAAGGAAAGATACAATCTTTTCCAGACAAATGTTAAGAGAATTTGCCACTACCAAGCCACCTCTACAAGAAATGCTAAAAAGAGCTCTAAACCTTGAAACAAATCCTGGAAACACATCAAAACAGAACCTCTTTAAAGCATAAATCACACAGGACCTGCAAAACAAAAATACAAGTTAAAAAGCAAAAGTGAAAAAGCAAGATACACAGGCAAAAAATACACAATGAATGTCGTGGTACCTCACATCTCAATACGAACATTGAATGTAGATAGACTAAATGCTCCACTGAAAAGCTACAGAACTGCTGATGAATAAGAACTCACCAACCAACTATCTTCTGCCTTCAGGAGACTGACCTAACACATAAGGACTCACATAAACTTAAAGGGGTGGAAAAAGGCATTTTATGCAAGTGGTCAGCAAAGGCAAGCCGTGGTAGCTATTCTTAGATAAAACAAATTTAAAGCAACAGCAATTAAAATAGACAAAGAGGGACATTATATTATGGTAAAAGGCCTTGTTCAACAGGAAAATATTACAATCCTAAACATATATGCACCTAACATTGGAACTCCCAAATGTATAAAACAATTACTAACAGACCGGAGAAATGAGATAGACAGCACCACAATAATATTGAGGGACTTCAATATTCCACTGACAGCACTAGACGGGTCATCAGGACAGAAAGTCAAAAAAGAAACAATGGATTTAAACTATACCTTGGAACAAATGGGCTTAACAGATATATACAGAACATATCATCCAACAACCACAGAATACACATTCTATTCAAGAGTGCATCGAACCTTCTCCAAGATAGACCGTATGATAGGCCATAAAATGAGCCTCAATAAATTTAGGAAAGTTGAAATATCAAGCACTCTCTCAGACCACAGTGGAATAAAACTGGAAATCAACTCCAAAAGGAATCTTCAAAACTATGCAAATGCATGGAAATTAAATAACCTGCTCATGAATGAGCATCAGGTCAAAAATGATATCAAGATGGAAATTAAAAAATTTTTTGAACTGAACGACAATACTGACGCAATCTGTCAAAAACTCTGGGATACAGCAAAGGTGGTGCTAAGAGGAAGTTTGTGGCCTTAAATACCTACATGAAACAGACTGAAAGAGCACAAAACACTGCAGAAAGAAATTATAGACAACACAAACAAATGGAAACACATTCCATGCTCATGGATGGGTAGAGTCAATATTGTGAAAATGACTATAGTGCCAAAATCAATCTGCAAATTCAATGCAATCCCCATCAAAATACCACCATCGTTCTTCATAGAATTATTAAAAACAATTCTAAAGTTCATATGTAACCAAAGAAAAGAGCTGACACAGCCAAAGCAAGACTAAGCAAAAAGAACAAATCTGGAGGCATCACACTACCTGACTTCAAGCTATACTATAATGATATAGTCATCAAAACAGCATAGTACTGGTATAAAAACAGGCACATAGACCATTGAAACACAATACTGAACCCAGAAATAAACCCAAATACTTATAGCCAACTGATCTTCGACAAAGCAAACAAAAATATAAAGTGGGAAAAGGACACCCTTTTCAAGAAATAGTGCTGGGATAATTGGCTAGCCATATGCAGGACAATGAAACTGGATCCTCATCTGTCACCTTATACAAAAGTTAACTCAAAATGGATTAAGTACTTAAATCTAAGTCCTGAAACTATAAAAATTCTGTAAGATAACATTGGAAAAACCCTTCTAGACATTGGCTTAGGCAAGGATTTCATGACCAAAAATCCCAAAGCAAATGCAATAAAAACAGAGATAAATCATTTACACTTAACTAAAGAGCTTTTGTACAGCAAAAGGAAGTCAGCAAACCGACCACCCACAGAGTGAGAGAAAATCTTCACAGTCTATACATCTGACAAAGGTCTGATATCCAAAATCTACAACAAACTCAAGCCAATCAGTAAGAAAAAAAAAAACAATCCTATCAAGAAGTGGGCTAAGGGCATGAATAGACAATTCTTGAAACAAGATATGCAAATGGACAACAAACATATGAAAAAATGCTCAGCATCACTAATGATCAGGAAAATTCCAATCAAAACCACAACGCAATACCACCTTACTCTGGCAAGAATGGCCATAATAAAAAAACAGTAGATATTGGCATGGATGCAGTGATCAGGGAACACTTCTACACTGCTGGTGGAAACGTAAACTAGTACAGCCACTATGGAAAACAGTGTGGAGATTCCTTAAAGAACTAAAAGCAGAACTACCATTTGATCCAGCAATCCCACTACTGGGTATCTACCCAGAGGAAAACAATACTTTATCCAAAAAGACACTTGCACACAGAGTGTTTATAGCAGCACAATTCACAATTGCAAAATGGGGGAACTAACCCAAATGACCATCAATCAACAAGTGGATAAAGAAACTGTGATAGGCCAGGTGAGGTGGCTCATGCCTGTAATCCCAGGACTTTGGGAGGCTGTGGTGGGTGGATCACGAGGTCAGGAGTTCAAGACCAGCCTGGCCGATGCAGTGAAACTCCATCTCTACCAAAAATATAAAAATTAGTCAGGTGTGGTGACATGTGCCTGTAGTCCCAGCTACTCGGGAGGCTGAGACAAGAGAATCGCTTGAACCTGACAGGCAGAGGTTGCAGTCAGCTGAGACTGTGCCATTGCACTCCAGCCTGGGCAACAGAGCGAGACTTCATCTCAAAAAAAAAGCTGTGATATATATATTTATATATACCATCATATATATATGATGGAATACTACGCAGCCATAAAAAGGAATGAATTAATGGCATTTGTAGCAATTTGGATGAGATTGGAGACTATTATTCTAAGTGAAGGAACTCAGGAATGGAAAACCAAACATCATATGTTCTCACTTATAGGTGAGAGTAAAGCTATGAGGATGCAAAGGCATAAAAATGATACAATGAACTTTGGGGACTTGTAATAAGTGCCTTTCGCCCTCTGCCATGATTATGAGACCTTCCCAGCCATGTGGAACTGTGAGGTTTAATTTACCTCCTTTTCTTCCAGACTTGGGTGTGTCTTTACCAGCAGCATTAAACAGACTAATACATCACCTGTAAGCCAATAACCTATGAGAGATGAAAATAAAATAAGAATTTTAAAAAAGAAAATGTAATAAAAATATTTTATTTTTGCAAAAGAAGACAATATAGAAAAAAAGTAACAGAAAACATCTGGGCCACATAGGAAACAAATTGTAAGATGGAAGATATAAACCTTAATATGCCAGTAATTTAAGTATAAATGAACTAAATATTCCATTTGTAAGACTGAAATCAAGATTTTTCAGACTTAATTAAATGACAAAATTCAAATAAATATCTATATATTGCTTAAAGAAAAAATTCTAAGATATAGAGGCCAAGAGCTGTTGAAAATTCTTAGAAAATGAAATTAAATACCTTTACATCACCTTTACTTTTAAATTCTAGAGTGGTAATTGTCTTAATGTGTATTACCTCCTGAGGGTGTTTTGCTTGTAAGAAGTTTTCTTGGAAGTGTTCTCCAGAAGAACACTTTAGAGCGAGCAAAGGAAGAAAGTTTGGTAGAGGGGAAGGCTAACCTGCAGTGAAGTTTTCTAAGTGAAATAAGCCAGGGACAGAAAGATAAATAATGTATTATCTCAATTATACGTGGAATCTAAAAAAGTTGAACTCACAGAAGCAGAGAGTAGAATGGTGGTTACCGGGTGTTGGGAGCTGGAGAGATGTTGGGGAGTCAGGGAGATGTTGGTCAAAGAATATAAAATTTCAGTTAGATAGAAGGAGTAAGTTCAAGAGATCTATTTTATAACATGGTGACTATAGTTAATAACAATTTTATATTTTGAAAATTGCTAAAAGAGTAAATTTTAAGTGTTCTCACCACAAAAAATAAGTATGTGAGATAAGGCATATGGTAATGCATGTAGTTCTACTGACCCATTTCACAGTGTACATATATATTTCAAAACATCCTATTGTACAAGATAAATATATGCAATTTTTGTCAATTAAAAAGTTAAATTATGTATGAAAATAGAAAGTTTAGAAATGCATACATCATTAACAATTCTACACTGAAAAAAGCTAGTGTGAATATATTATTATTAGATATGGTAAATTTCAATGCAGGAAGTAAAGTACATTACATAATAATAAATAGGCAATTGATTAGAGGTGTTCAGCACACACACATATATACAATAGCTTACCTTCATAATGTAGAGAAACAGAGTTTCATAAAACTAAAAAGAAAATGGACAAATGCATAATCATGAAAGGAAACATTAGTACATACCTCTTTACTCTTTTGCACTCAGGGGATCTAGATTGATAATCTAGGGGAAATGTAGCTATCAATATTTTCAAAGCTCAACAGATAATTTTATATGTGCTCCTTCTCTTTTGTAATAATTTCCATAGAATTATCACCATGGATAATCACCTTCCATGGTGATTATCATGAATTACTGGGTTAAAAAGGCTTATTAGATATTAAATAACAAAATGCCCATTTTTTAGCATCACAGAGTTGAAATCTTAGGTTTCACTCCTTTCTCATCATATTCCTAATCTTTTCTGTCTATATCTTTTCATAGATAGCAGCAGATTGTAGCATTGAAAACAATCAGAGGTTAACCTCTGACTGCCTGGACAACATGGAAACCAAAGTAGACTTTAATAAAGAAAATAGTTCTGCTATTGGATGTTTATTTCGTGTCTAAAGATTTACTGAGATAAGTGAGCCAAGGTTATATATTGAATTATTACGTGGGGAATCACAGGCTATCTTTGTAAAAAAGTAAGAGCAGCAACATAGAAAAAATTGTTTTCTAATACTATCAAGTTTACATAAGTTTTTTTAAGTGTGTGTTTTTGTCTTTTGGGAACAAAGAACCAGAGAGAAGCACATCAGGGTATGCCATGCTTTGTTTTTACTCTGATGATGACTGAACTCAAATCCAGAACTCACTATTAGAATTTTCACAATCCCATTATTATTACACCATGTAATATATTTACTTCATGGCCATAGAGATTATGTAGCTTAATTTATTTGAGTTATCAAAGTTAGAGTTTCAAACTAATTTTATGTCATAATTTAATGAAAACACATTATGTAAGTATCTCTGGCTCTGTCCAAATAAGGAAAGTGAGGATATCTCCCCACTCCACCACCAAATATATATTTATATACATTTTAAAATTGTACTTTCTATAAACAAAATTTTTATCTACATGCTTGTAGGTAAATTGTCTTGAATTTAAACAAATTAGCTTGCATTTATTCTTTTAAATTTAAAATCAATTATCCAATTCAAGAGAAAGACAAAACATTGGGTACCAGAATTGCACACTGAAGCTGTATAGGAAAAATATGGCAACATGGCACTAAAAATTCTTAGTAAATATGCTTTTTTTTCTAAACTGTAAGAACTTATAATTCATTTCTGGTTCTCTAGTTTGCAAATATATGCCCATAATATATTCTATAGGTGATTAATAATTGGTTAATTTGACAATCTCACATTTCTGATAAATTTCTCCAAAACTGAAGGCAAATAGAAAGTCTATACATTTTTTTCATAGTAAGTAATAAGAACCAAATATATGACACAAAAGTTGTATGGAATTTCACTATACGAGTATCCTGAAGAAGGCATAATCTTCAATGGTAGAGAGGAAAGAAATTACCACAAATGATTTTACTCAGATCCTTAGCAAAACTAATTATATTTGTGGATGCCAATGATTAACAGTGATTTATCTTGTAAATGCCTTTACCCACACACCCTGTCACAATTTAGCATCCTGGTGTGGGTAAAGCATGAGCTATGAGGAACAGAGACTTTATCCAAGCATAACATGCAGTATAAATGTGGATTTAGCTTTTCAATTAAATCGCTTTAAGCAATGTCAAAAAATGGGTATTATTCACTAACAAAGGAGTAATTTGCATTAGCAATATGTTTGGTTTTTTGGTATTTCTATGATTTTTACAGGTTTATTTCATTTAATAGAGATTCATGCAATTATGAAAATGTTATTTTTCAAGTACTTATCAGTACCAGACAGTATGGCTAGTTTCAGGCTAGGGCAATTATCAGTTAATTTGGCATCTATCTAGCAGATTGGTTCCCAAATCACAAGGCTTTTCAAACTAAATAGCATTTATTTTGTGAGTTGCTCACAAGTGCTCATCTGCACGTATGAAATTTCTCCTCTGATTCTGGTTTCTGAATGTGCATGTTAAGAAAAATTATAAGGTTGAAACTGTTTAATATATTTCAGGTTCTGACTAACTTATTGTCTTCTGAGGCCATTGTTATAGTTTTTAACTCCTCCAATTAGGAACTAATTATTCTAGTAAGGATTTGTATCATTGACTTACTATACTGCCCTCAATTTGAAAGCCTGAACTATGAATGGAAATGTGGAAAAATCTACTAAAAATCTACTAACTAAAAATCTGTTTCACTTGCACACAAACCCATGTGTAAAAAAATGAAAAACAAAAACAAAAGTGACAAAAACACAACAAAACATACAGTTGATTTTTGCAAATTAGGAAACCTTATGTATAGTTTAGCTGTCGTAATTAATGTAATATACTAAAGCTCACAGAGCAGTCTAAAAACAGATATAACATCTATGAATATATATATATATATATATATTTTTTTTTTTTTTTTGATACGGAGTCTTGCTCTGACGCCCAGGCTGGAGTGCAGTGGCAGGATCTCGGCTCACTGCAAGCTCCGCCTCCCAGGTTCACGCCACTCTCCTGCCTCAGCCTCCAGAGTAGCTGGGACTATAGGCACCCGTCACCACGCCCGGCTAATTTTTTTGTATTTTTAGTGGAGACAGGGTTTCACCGTGTTAGCCAGGATGGTCTCGATCTCCTGACCTCGTGATCCGTCCGCCTCGGATCCCAAAGTCCTGGGATTACAGGCATGAGCCACCGCGCCGGGCCTATGCATTTATATTTTTTGGTGTACTCTATTTCCTAAGTTATGTGTACAATAACTGAATTCACTCTAAGATTATATATAATATTTTGTCCTTCAGCATGCCTTGGAAAAGCACATTTATAATTTATGATATTAAAAATAATGTCGCTTTTAATTGTAACAAAGCAATTGGGTATGTTCGCATTTATATATTTCTTCTAGTTGCCCATTTTGTTTTTCTTTTCTTTTTTTTTTTTTTTTTTTTGAGACGGAGTCTTCGTCTGCTGCCCAGGCTGGATTGCAGTGGTGCAATGTTGGCTCAATGAAACCTCTGCTTCCCTGGTTCAAGCGATTCTCCCGCCTCAGTTTCCCAAGTGGCTGGAATTACAGGCACACACCACCATGCCCTGCTATTTTTGTATTTTTAGTAGAGACAGAGTTTCATCATGTCGGCCAGGCTGGTCTCGAACTCCTGACCTTAAGTGATCCCCCTGCCTCTGTCTCCCAATAGTTCCCAAAGTTTAAAGAAAAATAATCAATTTTGATGCGTTTATATTGGTTTATTAGTTTTCGTTTGTTTAACATGAGTTATACAATCTGTGCCATTGCATTCTTTTTTGTTGTTCTTGGTTTTTTGTTTTGTTTTGTTCTGTTTTTTTCAAGAGACATAATGTCAGTCTGTTGCCCAGATTGGAGTACAGTGATCTCTTAGGCTCAAGCCATTATTCTTCCTCAGCCCCCTGAGTAGCTGGAACTATAGGTGCATGCTACCACACCGAACAATTTTTTTAATTTTTTGTAGAGACAGGCACTCACTATGTTGCCCAGAATGGTCTCAAACTCCTATCTTCGAGTGATGCTCTCATCTTGGCCTCCCAAAGTGTTGAGATTACAGGCGTGAGCCACAGAGCCTGGCCTGCATTCTTTATATCAGTTTTACCTAAAGTAGGGAAAAATTTAGTTCAACAATATTTCATATGTTATTCTTCACCTTCATATGTTATTCTTCATTTATGTGTATATAATTTACCCTTGGCATTTTCTGAAATGTTATAGTAATTTTATAATGTCTTTTTAATCACAACACAATAAAGGAACTCAACAGTTCTTCCATTTTACCAATAATAACAGAAAAATTACTTTGAGTAATTTTATTTCATTTTTTGAGACAGAGTCTCACTGTTACCCAGGCTGGAGTGTGATAGTGTGATCATGGCTCACTGCAGTCTTGACCTCCCCCAGCTCAGGTGATCCTCTCACCTCAGCCTCTTGAGTAGCTGGAACTACAGGTGTGTGCCACCACACCCAGCTAATTTTTTTTTTTTTTTTTTTTTTTTCCTTAGTGATGGAGTTTCACCACGTTGCTCAGGCTGGTCTTGAAATCCTCGGCACAAGTGATCTGCCCACCCCAAAGTGTTAGGATTACAGGTATGAGCTACTGCACATGGCCTTATTCTTTTTATTCACATTTATAAAAGATTTAAGGTGATTAATTTATTTACTTCTGTTTATCGACCACACAAATCAAAAGTGAATTTGGTATTTTGTAGAGTATTGAACAAGGGGGTAGAAGTATTTAGTCTGTTGTAGTGAAGCTAAAGAGAAGTAATTTAACTATCTTGAATTCTTAACATTTGCTTTGGCATTATTAGCCCAAGGCTCTAACTATGCTAAGCCATGTAACTAACCATTATCTGAAAAGTTTATTTTGACTTTTGGCACACAATAAAACTACAAAAATTTCTTTGTTGTGTCCAACTGTGCCGATAATCTGCTGATACACATGAGTGCAATCATTCTGGTTGATTAGTTGTTTATGGTTAGTATCATAAACATATTGCTGTGTTATAATGACTGTAAAGTAACATAATTCTTGGTCTGATGTACTGTTCACACAGTTTAATATTCTTATGAAAAAGTTTTTCAAACAGAAGTGTTTCAATTGACATTTTTTCAAGGTTTTGTGTTATCTTTAAGAATATGGCATTTACCACACAACTTCCCACTGTTTGATTCATTCATGTATTTATTGATTTATCAAACATTTAATGAGTAACTATACTGGACACTGGGCTCTCACACACTAGTGGAAAAGAGAGAACGTGAGCAAATATATTAAGTGCATAGATATGTGATAATAAGACATGCATTATGCATATATAATTTTTTGCACTAAGGTAAGTACAAACATTTGGTGAACTATTTGATTTTTAGCTTACATAATTACTTTGCCGGAAGTGATCACCATAAGTTTACTGACTATTTTGTGAAGTATCTCTTCATTTTATTTCTATTATATTCACTAATCACTGTTTGAACAGGTTCACACAAAGTTGAAGGTTTAAGCCGTTTGTTGTATCCACTCAATAACAATTCTTTTCTAGGTTAAATGCATTTTCATTAACCTCTTGTTTGAAGATTTGTTTCATTTGCTAATATACATGTAGGTTTTCTGAAGATCTTTTTATAGGTTGTTACTATTCATGTGCTATTGCACTGACCCAAAAACCTGAGGGTTATCAGCAACTGAAAATTTTATTTGTTCACTTTATTTTTAATATTATGGCTGTAGCTTGTGCGTATGTGTTTGTGCAGGCAATTTTATAATGTTTTCTAGAAAAATCTAATTAACTTCTATTAGGTTTTTTTTAATGTATAAAAGACTATTCTTTTTTTTTTTTTAATGTCCAAGTCAGTCTTGTTTTCATAAGAAGTACCTTTCCATTACCCTACTTTGCCCCGTGTCCTGGTGATTTTCTTCTACTAAGCCAATTAACCTTGTTGTAGAATTATTTTTCCCATATATCTAGCCCTCCTGAGTCTAGCAGATTACTGAGCCACATTTTCCATTACAGAAACCAAATTCCTTTCCATAGATGTGCAGATTACAAAATAATCTCTCTTCATTTAACTATATACATGGACAGCTAATACTTAAATATTTAATACATATAAGGAATTATGAAATCTTGTGCTGTCTCATAACAAAAGGTACCAATAAACTTAGATTTTGAAGGAATTCTTGAGAAATCATCATTTGTCCCATGTAGAGACAGATAGGAAAAATTAAATTATGGAGGAACTATTTACAATGGATTCTGAAGGTTGGCTATTTGACATTCAGAGATCATCAAACACTAAATAAAGGACAATATCATGAACAAAGACACTGAGGAAGGTATCCAGAAGAGGATTCTTGGGTATGGGGAAAATTTATTTTGGCAGGAGTGTAGAATAAGACCAAAATTTCCAGTGGAGAGTAGCTTAATTAGGGGCATACTGTAGAAAACCTTTTATGTAAAACTGGCAAAATTTTATTTTTTTAAAATCTGGTCAATTGGAAGACAATTAAAATTTTGGATCATATTAATAAAACATTGTACAATTATCTGTATTTTCTAAGTTTATATGAAAAGAAAATGCTATTTATTAAAAGGAGATACAATATCAATTATTAAATAATTTACATTTATGAAGTCATATAAATGTGAAGCAGTATTCTGAGACAAAACAAATGTTAGAGATAATGGGTATGTATGTACACGGCTAAGAATTAATAACAGAAGGAAAATGCATTGTCATAAAATATTATGCACAAAACCAAGAAAACAGCAGCTTTTGGACTATTTCATACAATGTGATAGAAAACCACAGAACACAAGGGAGAAGGAGATAATTGTAAATGAGAGAGGGATAAGGAAAGACAGATTTCAGGGATTTCATGAAAATAGATTTTGACGTGTTAAGCAATAGTGAATCTAGTTGGGTTTTTGAAGGCATAACAGAAGACCGAACTTCATTTCATATGTTGACTTGCTCAAATACATGTGTGAATTCAAATAGTTCTGACTTAGCGTGAAAACTGCAAGTTGAAAACATTCCAAGCTGTCTGTAGTTTCATGGCTCCAGATTCACTCAGAAATAATAATGGGGGTTATCTCATTGTAATAGAAAATGAAAGAAGATAGATGGTACTGAGGTAGCAAGAGATTCTTCATTATTCACTGAAGTTTGTAATTATGCTTGAAAAGAGATGCTTTTATTCTACAGACTCTCCTTTCTTGGCACAGCCATGCCCTTTTCTTGAATCTAAGGTACTTGAGATTAACAAAGATGAATGTGGTCTCATTTTGAAACTTCACAGATGTGCATTCTGCTCACAAATTTTTATGTAGTCTGACAAATCTCACTTCTTAAAATCTGAGTTATTTTAACATATATCATTTTATTTTATCTCCATTTGACAGATTTTTTTAAATGTTCATTCTTTAATTGGCATGTGGCCCAAATAAGTTGTATGAAAAAATAATAGAGAAGATCTTCAGAGTTTTTAATTAGGTCAAGTCAATTTTCTCTTCTTTTTCTTAAGCCAAGGGCATCATTATTAGAAAGTGCCTAATGTGATACAGGATTTCAAAAGCAGCACAATCAATGACTTTTCCATTGTCATGAAATAATAGGACTGAAGCTTAATTATATTTCAAAAATGAGAAGCAGAAAAATTTTAAGTCTTTTATCACAGGTTTTCTGAGGTTAAAATTTATAAAAGTAGAGATAACAATCAGTAGATTTTCTGTTTTGTGTACATTGTAGACTCATCAGCCCTTTGTTGTAAATGGCCTTAATGTGACAGCTTGATACTGTGAAGTCATTATGACTTCAAATATGTAAATGTTATTTTATTTTAAATATTTTTTCTGTCTCTTTATACACACAGAAAGCTTAATTTACCTGAAATATTTTTCACTATACTGCTTTCAACATTGCATTGTGTTATATTTCCTTTACTGGAAAAAGTTGCAAACAATAGATATAATAAAAGTTATATTTGTCTAAATTTCAGTTCATTAAAAATAATGTTCTGAATTTAGGTAATTTAAAGCTCTAGTGACAGGCTGTTGTCTTTGAACACTGGTAGAATCAGCATAATAAAATCATGTACAGAGACTTGTTGTTTAAATGTACTCTTACCTACAGTATCTCATGTGTTCTCCTCACTATATATTACAGATTTTGGAGCCAATGTTACTTATGCCTGTTATATAGATATATAGATATAGAAATTGGGACTGACAATGTTAAATGCTATGCCATGACTATACAACATGATTAGTAAGTCCGTGTCTGTACGTATGTGTGTGTTTAACAGAAGTGGTGAAAAATACCGAATACCTTAAGACTTGAAACCAGTCCATATGATATTTGCCTGTGAACAGTTCGATCCAGATGGAGATCAATCGTTTTTGGGGGGAGAAGTGAGAAGAGAAATCGAGACTCTGATCTAAAGAGAAAAGTCTGGTGAGAATTTTCTGTGTAGAACAAAGACAAGCCTATCTGCTAAACAGCACTGCAGCTAGAGCTGATTCTTTCAAAGGGTGACATTTCTCAAGAGGCAGAAAGAAAGCAGAAGTTTGCCTCTCTGCTTTATTACATAGATTAAGTGTAACTCCTCCCACAAGAAAAGGAAGAAAAGAAGAAATTCAGAAAGAAAGAAAAAGAAGGAGAGAGGGAGAGAGAGAGAGAAGAAGGAAGGAAGGAAGGAAAGGAAGGAAAAGAAGGAAAGGAAGGAAAGGAAGGGGCATCAGATTCCATCTGCCTTGCCACTCCCATCTAAATTCCTCCTACCTCGCTGTTTCCAACTCCTGTGAATTTCTCTAGCTTTTCTATAGACACAGGCAGCAGACAGTTCCTTCCTTCCATTTCTAGAATCATAAAGTAATATCTTAAAAGCGGACTGTAGTTTCCGAAAGGAAAGCTGTTATAATTAAAATAGCATTCCTTAAGATTTTGATAAAATATAAAAACAACTATAAACGTCCATAATTTTAAATGTTGAAATAATGATTCAAACCCATAAAAATAAGAATATATAAATACATCTATATTATAGATATGCATTTATTTTGAGAAGATCCAAAATAAAATCAAATGTTTAAAAATGTTTATTTTGTATTATGTGTTTATTTTTTATGGTTCTATATACATAATTATTAAAAATTAGACAAAATTCAGAGAAATAAGCAAAAATGTCTTCATAAAAGTTGCCACTTTTATTATTAAATGAACCTCAAAATTCTGTGTTTCTTTAAAAGACTTATTAAACAAAACATGAATCAAAAGATACAATAATAAAAATATTTTATTTTAGTCTCACATTGCCCTTTAAAATCCTAAATGCTCAATAAATTCTTAACTTTAAATGATAACATGCACAAGCCTATTGAGTCTTTTGTTCACTCTAAGGTAATATCATATGGTTACTTTAAAAAGCAAAATTGTCCCAATTCAATAATTAAAAATGACTACTGCTATGTAATAATCAAAATTTGAAAGTGATTTAACGTTAAGTCATCTTGTCTTCACATGAGGCTGAATGTTGGCTGCAGGCTCCTCTCTTGCAGAAGCTTCTTGATCAGAATCACATCACTTTTAAGTGACCCCAAGCTCCTATTTATCTGCTATCCTGGTTGCTCTAGTGAGTCTCTCCACTTTCAGTTTACTAAGAAGTGAGTCACATCTCACACTGTGTCTACTGGTTGTACAAAACAAATTTCCATAGAAACCCTGCTCAGCTGACTTGAGGTGAAGGACAGTTCACTCCCTTCTACCCTCTGAAGTAATCCACAAGGTATTTCAAACAATTCCCCCTCAAAACCCCCAAACTCTCTAGGCTCAAAAATCCTATCCTTATATAATCTCCATGCTAGTGAGTTTTTTTTTAACAGGTTCGTGGCCGCTTTGTATAAAATTTTCCATTGCTGTCTGTTTTACCATTCACTTTGAAATGCAGTGGCATCTATTGCCTCCATAAGTTAGCTGAAATTGGGTTGGAAGAATTTCATACTAACTTGTTATGTACATATACACAGATATAGAAATAATCGTAGTAAAATAAAGCATCTATTGATTTTAAATAAAACATTTTTTAATGTTTTATAAATAATTTTAAAAACATTAAAAGGCATTGAAATGTTAGAAAAAGAAATGTTATGCTTTGTAGGTTGATACTATATATCCCCTATATTTTCAAGAGCTCTAATTTTACTTTTGACATTTTCCTTTTTCAGAAATCATGTTTATTCTTAACTTTGATGTAAGGAACATTTCAAATAAATTTGGAGCATGTGCATGCATGTGTATCCTCCCTGGAGTCAACAATTGTTACTATTTTACCATACTTTATCTAACTTTTTTTTTTTTAACCATTTAAAACTTAGTTGCAAATTTCTACCAGATCCAGGGTATGGAATACCCTAGAAGTCCTCATTCTCTCTTTCTCAAGCCTCAGCTCTTTGTCATATTTTCTTACTAGAACAGCCTTGCCAAAGGCTTATGTCACTTCCAGAATTGTAAAATTATGGACATTGGTGCTGCTGCTGCCCCTATTACAGTCTGAAGATTCCCAATACACCAGTTGCTGCAGGAAAAGGCCCTGCAACTACTCCTTGGCCAAATGGGACTAAAAAGACTCTGGCTTCACCATATGCTACATGGTGGTCAGGTGTTACAACCTGGAAATTTGGCAGAGTTAAGATTCATAGGATTGACTTTGATAATGGGACACAGAAGTGGAAAGGAAGAAGCAAATGACAGATTGCTTTTCCTCCCTCTTTTCCCACCTCACAGACAGAAGATGCAGTAGATTTGCAGCCTCTCTGGAAGAGGCTGTGAAGCCTAATGACCATTTGTGAAACTGTGGCCAGTTCAAGAACACAGCCTCTAGTAATTGTTCTCCCTCTTTTTCTGCCTTGCTTCCCCATTCCTCTTATGCTTGCTTGTCTCAAATTTTCCCCCACATCCCTTATTAAGTGTTAGCAAACATACTTTTTTTCTCAGGCTCTGCTTTCTTAGAAGTTGGTACAGTTGGTACCAGGAATATCAGTCACTAGAAAATAGACCCTTGGAGCTGGATTTTGTAGTTGGATTGCTTTTCAGTTTGAATGCAATTGAAATCACATTGTTCTTGGTAAACGGAAGGTCATGATCCTGATATGCAGTGACATCATGATGACATAGATGTGAAAAATATGTAGTGAGAGATAAGTGGCTGCTACTTGTAACTTACCTGGCACAATTATAATTTCAAAGACATAGATGTAGAGTGACATTTTCTGATGGCAATGAAAGTCTGCAAAAGACAGCGACAGGTAAATGGTAGCTGCTGTCAACTTAAAGGCATACAGTGAAAGCTGGAGGGCTTCTATGGCAGCTTAAAGGAGAGTCACATAAAGGAGAGTCACATCTCGCTGCTGTCTCGGAGCGACTGTACTCCTGGAGTGCTACCAGGCCCTAACAGAGACTGAGCAGCCGAACATGGGACACCTAGTGGCTGTGGGCAGGAGCAGCCAATGATCAGCTTGTTCTCAGATGAATTGAGTCAGATATTTTACAGGAGTAGAAACAGCAACAATCCATTAGAAAATAGAAGTTATAAAGTAAAACCTACAAGTATTTCTTGATTCCCACCCATAAACCCATTGTGTATAAAAATATATCTTTATATATGTAAATATAAATATTAACAGCCTTGAAATCCCACAGTATAAATATATTATTTTGCAACTTGAATTTTCATCTAATAAGATGTCTTGGAGACGGTTCTAAGTCACTAGTATCTACAATCTACAGTATTGTTTTTAACTGGCCCCTAGGATTTTAACAATATTTTATAATATGAAGCTACTATAATTTATTTAAACACTACTTTATTATTGGACATATCAATAATTTCTCTTTTTGTTACAAAACTTCTGTGAACACCTTATACATATATTGTTCAAATGTGTTCTATGCTTTATATACATACGTAAAAGTAGAAGTTGCTAGATACTATAAAATTGTCCTTCAGAAAAGGCATTTCTATGCCAATCTAGTGTGTGACAGCACCTGTTTTCCTCACACGGTCAACACTCTATAGTATCAGCATCTTTCATGTTTTCCAATATACTGATCAAAAAATAATATTTCATTGTTCCTTTAATTTGCATATCATTATAAAAGTTTATTGGTCATTTTTATTTCTTCCACTGGGAATTATCTGTTTATATTTTTTCTCATTTTTCTATTGAAGTATTAGCCAGACTAGACTATCTATGCTGCAGTAGCAAATTAATCCTAAAATCTCAATATCTTAACACAATATAACTTTATTTCTTGCTCAAAACAAAAAAAAGAAAATAGAAATGGAACATGAGGGATCAGACTCAAGTCTGTCCAGATAGCATGAAAAAATTGACGAATCAATGTCCTGGATTCTCTTGTCACCTACGTATATTGCTCCCTGAACAAACACTGGCCTCTTAGGACATCCTCTATGATCAACTGCACTGGAGGGAGGGACTTGGGCCAGGCTCACAGATGAATAGATGCAATATGTTCGTGCCACCAAAGAAAAGGCTGCTGGTATATTAAGCTCCACTCATTGCCATGTAGGGTGGCAGTGAGAGAAAATCCTCCAAATTGCAGAGCTGGCAGCAGTACACTGGGTCACTCAGCTAATATGGAGAGAGGTGGCCTGAGGTAGAGGTAAGGACTGACTCTTCGGCTGTGATGGATAATTGAGGAAATTTGTCAGAAGCATAGAAAAATAACACTAGAAGCTCAGGGAATGTATCCCTGATACATACGTGTGTGGATAAACTTGAAAATGGGAACAACCTGTACTGATCTTTATGTCTTACTTTAGTGGCCACCAGTGAGCATTTATGAAAACCTCAAAACCAGGTAGACAAGAAGGCCCATCTAGTGGACATCAAACATCCTTCCACCTTGGCTATCCATGGAGAAATGTATGTATTATCCTACCAATAGAGTCCTCTTTAGGAAGATTGAGGTAGTTGTTTTCACTACTGAATTCCCAAGTAACTGGAATTGGAAACTAATTTTTCCCCCTTGAGGCTTTCTCAGCAACACCTGCTACTCATCTTGGGGCAGGACAGTTCCTTTGAATCTCTTCCATTCTGGAGTATATCCTTATTGAAATAAATATCTACTCTAGTTTTGGGCTATTCTTCTGTGACTTTGAAACATTGAGAAGTATTACCATTAGAAGATTTTACACCATGACAGACACATCCATATTATATCCCATAGAAAACTGCCTCAGATCAAAGGGCTTGTTAATGGCAAAGGAGATGCAATAGTTGACTCACATTACGAGGTTTGCTGATTTTTCCACATTACACTAAATCCCAGAAATAGGCGGCTTGAACAAATGATGAAATGGCCTGTTGATGGTACAGCTAAGGTGCCAACCTCAGGTAACACTTTGTCTTTTTAGAGTATAGTCATAGAGATTGTGGTATATGAACTCACTCAATAGCAAATGCATAGAGCTATGTGTTCTCAAAAGCAAGAAACACTAGCTTGATGATCAAGGAATAAAATTAACATTGCTGCTTCCTGTCATCACACTTTGTCACTTGGTCTCTTTGAAATGTAAGCTCTGCTAAATTAGAAGTTCTGATTCACAAGTGTGGGTAGTATATTTCTACCGCAAGACACAGTAAGAATTCTACTAATTGGAAAATTTCCCTATTAACTGACTACTTTTGAAGTTTTTATCCTATTGAGTTATCAGACAATGATATGAGTAGTAGTACTGGCTAGAGAAATCAATCATTATTGTCATGAGAAACTGGTTGCCCATGCAAAATTAATCAGAAAAGAGTGTTCCTGGAGTCCATTGGACTTGCTTGGAATATGATCAGTGATTAATCTAAATAGGGAGCTATAAAAACTGTGTATCTTTAACAGAGTTAAGAGTTTGGAATATTTGGGAAAGGATCACTAGAACACTTGGCAGGTAAGCAACCTAGAACACATGAAAATCTGGAGAAATGTAATTAAACTCTAGAATAAGTGATAAAAATGGGAAGTGAAAAATATCAATTTTGCTTCACAGTCACCTGCAGCATGAGGATAATAGCTTTGTTTGCTAACACTCCTTGAATGCAATTTTTGGTGATTGCAACTACCCTTCACTTGAAAGACTGTATATTCATCTCCCTTCCAAAAAGAAGTGAGAGGGTCTTGATTGCATAGAATGTATAGTCACTGCAAAATTATGTGAGACATTCTTAGTAGCATGAGCAGAGGATCATACCAGGCCCAAATTATGTACCACGCCAGATCTGCTTGGCTCCTCCCACTATCCCCCCAACCACCTCCAGCCTGGCTGCTTGCCTTGCTTCCTAGTCAGAGTAAAGGTTACAAGTTTCCTGACTGTTTTAGTGGTAAGATTCCAGTTTATGTTGCTGGTATTGCTTCCATCAGATACCAGAGAACCCAATGTGTTCTACCTAATGACAAAAGAAATCCATGACCAGGGCCTGGCTGGACTGGACAAACAAGAGTATTTTGCTTCAGGAAGAGCTGTCTGATGGGGCCATGAAACACAACCTGAACAGAGTTAACTCCATATGGGTTGAATTTTGACCCATACGATGTAAGAGATTAGAGATAGGAAGAAGTAATAGATAGATAGCTTGCCATCTAATGCCCAAAGGGTCTATTCCAGGAAACTAGTTTCATACAGTCTCTCTGCACATTTCCTACAAAACAGGCCAAACAGCCTTGTTTTTTTGTTGTTGTTTTGTTTTGTTTTTGCAAAGCTATGTTTCTAATATTTAATCTACTTTCTTAATTTTGCATGTCCTCCCTGCTAGCTTGCATTTATCCTCGTGCTCATCAGCTTCTGTCTCAGCTTCTGTTTTCTAGGAAACATGGGCTAAGACAAGTACCCTGACTCGTAAGCATACATCTCTAGAAATAAAGACATTCTTCTGCATAACCGTAGTACCATTATTACAGCATCAACGATGAGTCATAATTCCATAATTTAATTGCATATCTCTTTGGATATCTTTTCAAGTATTCATTTTGAATCAGAATACAACCAGTGTTTGCACATTGCATTGGGTTATTGTGATGATTTAACTTTTCATCTAAAATACAACCTGCATCTTTTTATGGAATTGAATGTTGAAATGTCCAAGCTAGTATTTTTTATTGCTTCCTCAAATTGTCATTTAAGTTGTTCCTCTGTCAACACTTGAATAAGATGAGCTAAATATACAAGAGGCTTCCTTAAAATATCAGAATATGGAGGTCTTTATTCTTAAGTAATGGTACCCACAGTAGTTTGCACAATTTTTCAATATTCAATATCAAACTATTCAATAAATGTGTTTAGAGAAGAATTCTTTAATTTTTACTTCTTGTTATTAAGCCCACTTTTAGAGAGCTGACAATCCTTTATAAAATCATTATTTCCTGTTTTTCGACCACATTTGTCATTCCTGCCTTTTACAAATGTCTTCAAATCTAAAGCATTTTCTAGTTTACTTTTTAAATTTCTCTCTCTCTCTTTCTGTGCATGTATGTGTGTGTGTGTGTGTGTGTGTGTATGTGTGTATTGGTGGCAAGTTCACTGTGTAACAGATAGTAACATTTTACTGTAGTAAACATGGAGAATCTTCCAGGTAGTAGATTTTTAGATGTACTTTATTTATTGTTAATATACTTTTATCTTTCTCAGATTGCAGAAACTTTTGATAAATTTTATGTTGCTGGATCAACTTCTATTCTCTTCATTGTTGTGTATTAATACATTGGTTTTGATTAATTTACTGTCATCTAATGACATCAAATGGAAAGGTTAAAAATATTGTTTATAAATACGTGGCCTCAAAACTGCATGTCACATTTGCTTGCACGCTTGGCACAAACATGCTCAATGGTCACACATCATTACAATGAATCCCGAGAATTGTCCAACTCCACAACACTGTGCAAGGAAAGCCAGGTTGTTCTATTTCAAGAAGGAAGAATAAAAGAATGAATCAGGAAGAGTAAAAGAATGAATCAGTAAGAATAAAATAATGATTAGTGCTTTCTTTAACACAGTTATTTCTTATTTTTAAAGAGCTTCTTGTCATGTCTAGAGACGCTACAGGAGGTTCCGTTTGTGGTTGTGTTCTATATTTTTTACAGGACAATTATCCTATCACTGCATCATTTTGTTTGTATTCTCTATTATATTCTTTCTAGTTGCTTAAATCATATTATTTCTTATTTCCAACTTTACATTGAATTTCCTCATACTTTTCTTTAATGTCAGTAAAAATATTTTCAGAAATATTCTAATTTGCTTCTACTAATATATTTCTTAATTCTCTAATTTGTTATTTTGCAATCTATTTTTTTTCTGAATTCAAACTCTCCTTTTTATCTTATTCTGTTGTTTTATCTTCTTATTCCAGGCTTCTAGATTTAATGAATACATTTTCTGTTTAAATTTTTCTAAGTGTACCACTTGTGGAAATTTAATATCCCCCCCATCATTGTGCATTTTCTTTTACATTGGGCCTGTTTTCCAATTACTAAAACAGAAATTAATTCACTTTCAAATTTTAGTTTCATTTAATTAATGAAATTCTGTTACTTTAAAAATCGATCAAAGGGTACAAATCTTCAAAGTACTGGAGACATGATGTAAAGCATGGTGACTATAATAAGAATAGTCATTATATAATTAATAATAATGTATGGCATACCTGAATTTTACTAAGGGTGGATCTCAAGTATTCTCCCTACAAAAATAAAAAAAATAATAAAAATAAAAACAACCAACAAATGGTAACTATTGGGGTGATGGATATGTTGATATATGATTAGCTTAATTTTGGTAATCATTTTACAATATATATAGAGATTAAAACGTCAGAATTGATGATAGGAAGAAGCAATGTTACTTCTATTTCTTGATCCTTAAACTAGTTTCTAGTTCATGAGAGTACATTTTTATACATTCACTATTGATTGAGTTTATATACCACAACCTGTAAGATTATACTCCAATAGGGAAAGTGTTACCTGGAGTTGGAACCTTAGCTGTATTATCAACAGGCCATTTCATCACTTTTTCAAGCCACCTGTTTCTGGGATTTAGTGTAACATGATAAAATCAGTGAATCTCATGTTGTCAGTCAATTATTGTATCTCCTCTGTCTTTAACAAACCCTTTGATCTGAGGCAGTGCTCTATGAGATATAACATGAACATGTCTATCATTGTGTAAAACCCTCTAACGGTAAAGCTGCTCAGTGTTTCAAAGTCACAGAAGGAAAGCCCAAAATTGGAGTAGATATTTATTTCAACAAGGATATATTCCAGAATGGAAGGGATTCCAAGTAACTGATTGAGCCCAGCAGGGCTGTGCTCTCTCCTGTGACAGGGCAACACCGAGTTAAATTTAAAGTCCCCGTAACTACACTCTCCCTCTCTCAAGGGCACAGACTCTCTTCCAGCTGCACAGCTGCTGCTAGGGAATGGAGGAGCGATGCTGTTGGTGATATAAGACTGTCACTCCTGCCCTCTTCAATGTCTCTTTCAGTAATATAAGATTAAAAACAGGTACTATGTTTGCTCACCTGATTTTTGGTTTCGTGATTGTGCTTTCTTGGGTGCACATAGTTGTTAAAATTTGGTGTTCCTGCAAGGGGTGGAGGGGCAGTGAATGCTGTAAGCTTCTATTGTAGCATGTTGCTTTGTCCTTGCAGTACAAATTATTTAATCAGAATTTTAAGTTTCTTCAAAAAACATTTTCTCAAGTAAGCCAAATTAAATCACTTTAATGCATAGACACTTATACAAGTTAACAGGTAAAACATCAGAATTTTCACTCTAACTATATAAAACTTTTATTTGTCAATCATACCTTAATAAACCTGGAAAAAATCACTCTTGTACTTCACTATGCCGCACATTTTAGTGTTCTCAAAATTAATAAGGTAAGCTTGGTTCAAATCTTTAAATTGCCTCAACTTAATATGTGTGTTCCAACATGATATACCTCACAGTATAACTGAGAACTCTGTCTTGCCCTCTGAGTGACAGTGTGAAGACTAGGTGTTGTGCTTTATATGTTTTGCTGCTGTGAGGTAGCAAGGATGAAATGGGAGGTGAAAGACCAGCAGGTGTTTTGTATTGTCTTTCTAACAGAGTTGTACAGTACTGCTATGGGCTGAATAGGCAGCGGCCATCTACATGCCAACGAGAGAGACCTCAGAAGAAACCAACCTGCCTGACACCTTGATTTTGGATTTTTAGCCTCTGAAACTGTGAGAAAATAAAATTTTATTGTTAAGCCACCAGTCTGTGGACTTTACTATGTCAGCCCTAGCAAACAAATGCTTTCTGCCTTCTCTTTTGAGGTTGTGTCAAATATCCTGTGCATTGTTTAATCAACCATATTGGATGTATTATCCTCCAATGAATGTGTACAGTCTTGTGATTTAGAAATTCAGCTCAAGTCACTAAGGATAAATGAAAAAGTGATTTTTCTTGTCTCTGCTAAAATGCTGATATCCTGTCATAGGAACATCTCTTACAAAGGTTTTTTTTTTTTTTAATCCTTTTTGACAAGCCGTCTATTCCTTTCTGTGTGCCTGTGTTTATATTCAAATGAATTTACTTTAATTTTCAGAATTTTGTGAATTAAATTGTGTTGCCTGATGCAATTCTTCTCAAACTTAAATATGTAGTGAGGACATAATTTTCTGTTCCCATCTTTTAAAATTTTCAAATTAGAAGCACAATGTATTACTTTGTTGATTGCTGCTTTTAAAAGTTTTCTTAATTTAATTATTATGCTCATTTTTTACCTGTTAGAAGCAGATAGCAGATAGTAGAATTTAACCAGAAATAAGCTACACATAGCACTTAAATACAACTTTATGGCATCATAATCTTTACAGAAAATTATTAGTTATTTTTGCTATAATTAATATTAAATATTAGTTTACTTTAATACAGCTTTCCTAGAAGTTTGATATGAATGGAACATGATGGCATACATATCATTTCTTTCAAATATCAACAGAGAGTGAACTAATATTTTTCCCTTTCCAGAAAACAGAGATGTTCACAATCATTCTACTGACCTTAGAATTAATTTACACTAGTAGAGTTAATAAATGTTTCATTGTCAATATTGATGACAATGTTTATCCCAGTGAAAATCATTTATTTTTACAGTAAGGGTTGACCTAGGATCCTTTCTCTTTACCTCCTTTCAATTCCACAACGAATTCAAAGATACAGGTGCCACTTTTCAGTACAAGGCCAAAGCAGCTCCACTAGCAAACAGTACAACCTTTTAAATATTTTTCAGTCATTGCATCTGCAAGCTTCCTGCTCTTAAAGTGTTCGCAATTTCACTACAAAGACATAGAAAACCTGGTACGTGATTAGCATGGAATCTTTATGAGAAGAGCTTTGAACACCCTGCACAGGCTCCTCTTAACCAGTGAAGAGCAGTATCTTCACTATGCACCTTTCTTCTGGTGATATTCAGATATTGGGGAAACTTCCCTTGAAAAAGAATCCTCAAGTTTTGATGTAAGCAGATTTTGATTCACTTTTGTGCAAATAGATGATTTCCCCTCTTACTACGTGGAGGCAAAATATTTGGATATATTTTGGTCAATAAAGTCTAGAATATTTGAAAGAAATTGCTCATACATTTTTATAGATTTAATATGAAATAAATTAAAACATTCCTATTTTTATCCAACATATATACTGGTACCTAAAACACCAATATCAATGTTAAATTACACACAAAAAGATCATTTGGTAGGCAACTTTAAAAACAGCAAAATTTGCCTTGGAAATATTAATAGGAATAATGGCTTTGATCCTTGGCAGTAATTCTATTTACTATTATTTGAATTGGGCACACATATGAACAGTGATAGGCATCTTCACTGAAGTTTATAATAAAAATTATTCTTATTAAATAACTATAGTGATATAAAATAGGAAAATTGAAAATATGTTTTAATTGTGTTGTTAAGTTGTATAAGTGTCTATGCATTAAAGTGATTTAATTCGGCTTACTTGAGAAAATGTTTTTCAAAGAAACTGAAAATTCTGATTAAATAGTTTGTGCTGCAAGGACACAGCAACATGCTGCAATAGAAGCTTACAGCATTTATCCCCTCCCTACCCACTGCAGGAACATCAAATTTTAACAACTATCTGCACACAGAAAAGCACCACCACAGAACCAGAAATCAGGTGAGCAATCACAGTACCTGCTCTTAATCTTATATTACTGCAAGAGACATTGAAGAGGGCAGGAGTGACAGTCTTGAATCGCTAACACCACCCCTCCTCCATCCCCTAGCAGCAGCTGTGTAGCTGGGAGACAGTCTGTGCACTTTGGGGAGGGAGAGTGTAGTTATGGGGAACTTTACATTGAACTCAGTGTTGCCCTGTCACAGCAGAGAGCACAGCCCTGCTGTGCTCAACCAGTGCCTGCACACAGAGGGAATATTTGGACCAGATGTAGCCAGAGGGGAATTGTCCATCCCAATGGTCGGAATCTGAGTTTGTTGCTAAGCCTTACTGCCATATGCCAAAATGCTCTGATTTCCTGGTCAGGCTTGAAAGGCAGTCTAGGACCCAAGGACTACAATTCTTAGGCAACTCTTAGTGCTGTGCTGGGCTCAGAACCAGTGGACTAGAGTGGCATGTGACCTAGTGAGACACCAGCTGGGGCAGCTAAAGGAGTGCTTGCACCACCACTCCCCTCAAACCCAGAGGCAGTGCAGCTCTCAGCAACATAAGTGACACCTTCCTTCTGCTTAAGGAGAGGAGAACAAAGGGTAAAGAGGGTTTTGTCTTGCATCTTGGATACCAGCTCAGCCACAGTAGAATAGAGCACTGGGAAAAGTTGTAAGGTCCCCATTCCAGGCTCTAGCTCATGGATGACGTTTCTAGACACACCTTGGGCCAAAAGGAAATCCACAACCTTGAAGGGAACCCACAGTCTTAATGAATCATTAATGAACATCTGCTCATTGTAAATTATATATAAGGAAAAACTGAATATATATACTTAAATATATACATACTTAAAATAAGCCAGCTTTCACTTATTCAGTTCTTTCCAAGTGCTAAGTGTATTAGATATTATTATATAAGTAGGAAAGTTTTCCCAGTTTGCCACTTTCATCATTGCCTATATGAAAAACGTTTAATAATTTTAAAAACCTTAATTGTGATAAAATACATCTAACATTAAATATACCATCTTAACTATTTTTACGCATACAGTTTTGTAGTATTAAGTACAATTGGCATTGTTGTACAGCCAATCTCCAAAACTCTTGCAAAACTGAAACTATATCCCATTAAACAAAAATACTCTATTCCTCCTTACCAGACACTGGTAACTACCCTTCTACTTTCTGTCTTCATGAATTTGACTACTCTACAGTATTTGTGTTTTCGTGACTGGCTTATTTCACATAGTATTATGTCTGTGAGGTTCATCCGTGTTATAGCATGCATTATAATTCTATTCATTTTTGAGCTTGAGTAATATTGCATTGTATCTGTATGCCATGTTTTTATGCATTATATCATTGATGCACTGTATCATGCATTTTGTTTATGCATTGAATCATTGATGAACACTCGGGTGGCTTTCTTCTTTTAGCTGTTTACCATAATAATGCTGCAAACATAGGTAAAACCCAATTTTCTATTATTTTGAGTATCGAGCCAGAAATCGAATTGGTGGATGATACAGTCATTTTATTTTTGATTTTTTGGGAACTCCCAAAACAATCATAGCTGCACCATTTTACACTTATACTAACAACACACAGAGGTGCCAATTTATCTACATCCTTATCAACACTTGTTGCTTTCTCTTCTATTAATTTACTTATTTGATAGTAGACATAGTAATGGGTGGGAGGTCCTAGCTCATGGCAATTTGCATTTCTCTAATAGTTACTGGTGTTGAGCATCTCTTTGTGTGCTTGTTAACCAAGCTACTAAATTCGTTTGTCCATTTTTAAACTCAGAGTTTTTGTTATTGTTGCTGTTGTTATTGAGTTGTAAGAATTTTTTATACTGAATCTTAACTTTTTATTGGATGTATGAATTACAAATATTTCTCCCCTTCTCTTTGTTACCTTTTCTCTGTATCATTTCCTTTAAGAACAAAAATTTTTAATTTTGATATTGATATTGTCCAATTTTATCTATTTTTACTTTTTTTCTTGTACTTTTTGTGTCATGTCCAAGGAATCATTGCTAAATCCATTGTCATATTTTTTCCCTTAGGTTATTCTTCTGGGATTTTTATATTTTTAGCTCTTATGTTTAGGTCTTCCATCCAATTTGAGTTGATTTTTGTATAGAATTTAATGAAGGGTCTGCATTCATTCATTTGCATGTGACTATCCACTTTTCTGAGCACTATTTGTTTCACAGACTTTCTCATTTCTCCATTTAATGGTCTTGGCATCCTTATCAAAAATCATTTTACCATATATGAAAGGGCTTATTTCTGAGCTCTTTTGTCTATTCCAATTGGTCTATTTGTTGGTCTTTGTACTGTTACCATACTGTTTTGATCACTGTACTTTGTAGTAAGTTTTGAAAGAAGAAAGTATGAGACTTCCAGCTTTTTTCTTTTTTCCATGACTGTTTTGTCTATTTGAGGGTACCTTGAAATTTTATGTGAGTTTTACTACAGATTTCTCTATTTTGTAAAAATGCCATTGGGATTTTAATAGGGGTTGTATTAAATCTTTAGATTGCTTTGCACGGAATTGATACCTTAACAACATTAAACCTTACAATCCACGAACCTCGTTTGCATTTTCATTCATTTGTGTCTTCTGAAATTTCTTTTAGCAACATTTTAGTTTTTATTATACGAGTCTTTGACCTACTTGATTAAGTTTATTCCTAAGGACTTTATTCTTTTTGATGCTACTGTAAATGGAATTTTTAAAATAAATTTCCTTTTTGGGTTGTTCATTGTTAGTGTATATAAATACAAGTGATTTAGTATATTAATTTTAGATATTAGTATATCTAATTTAGTATATTAATTTAGATATATCTAAATTAGTATATCTAATTTAGTATATTAATTTAGATATTAGTATATCTTACAACTTTGCAAATCCACTTTCTGGTTTGAACAGTTAAATAAAGACATCTATTGAATGGACATCTTTGTCTTCTTTGTAATCTTAGGTGAAAAACTTTCAGTTTTTTACCATTGAGTGTAATATTAGCTGTGGGATTTTCCTATATGGCTTTTTTATGTTGAGGCGCTATTCTATCCCAAATTTGTTCAGTGTTTTTATCATAAAAAGGTGTTGAAGTTTTTCAAATACTTTCAGATCAATAAAATGATTATGTGAGAGATTTTCAACTATTATATTAATGTGATGTATTACACTGATTGATTTTTATATGTTGAGCCATCCTTGAATTCCAGTAATAAATTATAGTTGGTCATAGTGTAAAAAGTCTTTTAATGTGCTGTTTAATTATATTTTCTAATTATTTCTGAGAATTTTTGCATCAATACTTCTAAGAGATATTGTTCTGTAGTTTCATTTTCTTGTAGTGTTTTTGTCTGACTTTGCTATCAGGAAAATGCTAACCTTATTTAAGGATTTTTGAATAATGCTCCCTCCTCTTGAATTATTGAAGATTTTGAGGTGATTTGTGATAATTTCTTTTTTAATGTTTGGTAGAATACACCAATGAAGTCATTTAGGACTGTGCTTTTCTTTGTTGTGAGACTTTAAATTACTGACTTATTCTCCTTACTTGCTTTAGTTCTCTTCAAATTTTCTGTTTCTTTATGATTCAGTCTTGTTTGGTTGTGTTTTTATAGGAAATTATAAATTTTATATAGGTTATCCAATTTGTTTTCAAGTAATTGTTCACAGTATTCTCTTAAAATTCCTTTTATTTCTGTAAAATTAGCTGTGATGTCCTTTTTTTGTTCCTGAATATAGTTAGTTGTCTTCTCTTTTTCTTAGTCAATATACGAAAAGTTTTAGCAATTTTGTTGAGTTTTTTTTGAATAAGCATCTCTTGGTTTTACTTTGGTTTAACCACACACAGCATAGACTGAATCCTACTCTCAAGCTAAAAGGTGTATAACCAGGAAACACATCTGGTACTATTCCTTTCATCCCAGGAGTGTCTTCTGCCTCTTCCAGAATTTGTCTTCTTTTGATTTTTCTCCAGTGCATTTAGGTAGTGTGTGTGTATAGAAATTTGTCCAAAATGTTTAGCTGTTGTATGTGGGTGAATTGGTCCAATGGTATCTACTCAACTATAACAAAAAGGGAAAATTCACTTTTCAAATTTTGCTGCTAATTGGATTTATCAAGGAAAACTTCCTAAGGAGTAGAAAATCCTATGCTTGTTTTTCACATACATCAGGCTTCTAGACTTTATAATATGCTATATAATATAACCATTAAATTTGGGGATTTGGGATGTTTTGATTTAATGTGCTTTTGATTGATGTCAATAAATTTACCCAGAGTGTAGTCACTATACAGAAAAACTGACTCTTAAATTTTAGCTCTGCACCTCTAAAAAGATACCAGGAGACACTCTTGATTAGATATTAGCCAATCATTGAAACTTTTGTATCTTTCTTTATACATGTGAGACATAGAACCATAGAGTACAAACTTTCACAGCTGTTGAGACAATGCAGTAATGGAGTAATAAAAAATATACTAGACAATAGAATTCATAAACAGAAGACTCACCAAAAAAAAAAAAAAGACAGTAAAGATCTCATGGTCAGGTAGTAGAATATCAAAGAGAGTAAAGAAGGGACATTCTTATTCTCATAAGAATTTTCACCTATTGGAGTTGTGATAGGAGCATTAGATTTAGTATGTTATGATTCTTGCTAGCAATTTTGGAGTCCTTGTGTTAGTAAATATACAGCTGATTTAACAAATATGTCTGTAACACTAGTTCAAAAGAAAACCGGGACAATTCTTAGACTAGATACAAATCATGAATCTGCTGACAAAATTGTTGAATAGCAAGAGGGTGAACTTATGTTAATCAGCATTGATTATTTGTATACTCTACACATTTACATGATTCTTACAGTTACAGACTACTTTGCTTATTATCTGACTTTTACCTATGGTATTTATTTGGCATGTTAGGCTTCTGTGATTAATGAGATTTTAACACCCAGGTACCAGCGCAAAATTACATCAGCTTGTTCAAATTTTCTTCTTTAGGTCAGACTAAATCTAAGTTTAGATATTTATCCATGAAATTTATCACTTGACTATTGAAAAATTTTGCTAGCTTTAACAAACTAAAAATTTGCTTACTGACAGTTTACTTAATGCCAAATAATATAGTATCATTTGAAAGAACTTGTTCATTAAATATTGAATCAATTATAATTACTTAAACAGCACTTAATACCTTGCCTTAGAGTTAATAGTCAACAGAATGATCCTTGGGTTAAGTGAAGACTAATGGTTAAAATAAATGAAGTATAATTTGCAAGAATTTTTCATTGTGTTAATTCTTTCCATAGCAATTTCAGATACTGAAATGTGAAAATTTGGACTTACAGTGTTCAAGGTTTTCTTTTAATGTCTGTGACAGTGACTAGCCTGAATTGTAATGATGTCCTACAGACATTTTAGTATAAACTGTAAATCATTGCCTAGGGCTAATTTACTCAACTTTTTTTGTATAATAGTTTCATTGTGTTCTATTCCAACTAAAATAAAATGAATAAATTATATTTTATTAGTCCAATGGTATTTTATTTTTTGTGAATTCATATAAGAAAAAGTGCTAAAATGTTTGAGAAGCCAAGCAAACTGTCACAAAGTATGCTGTTAAGGAGGGAGGAAATTATTGAAATGAAAATATGACAATTAGTCTGATCTAGTATTTTTTCCCATTAGGCTGGTACTAACACTAAATAAACTGCTGATGAAGTGTTATTGTTTAGAATATAATTAACAGTGAATAGTCCTGTTCTCTATATCAATAAATCATGTTAACTGGCATAGCTTTGGGAGATGGAAAACAAACAACTCTTCAAAACAAACATAGTTTTAATGAGCTGTATTGAATAAGGGTATTCAAATCCTTCTATCACATCTAATCCAACTCTACTTGGCGGTAAGAGATCTGAGCATAATTGATAAAAACATCAAGCAAATCTTAGGACATAATTTCTTAAAAAATTATGCTGATTTTTTTTCACTCAAGTATGCTGTATGTGTATTACCAACTATATGGGAAAAAGTAAACATATTGTTCTGGGTCCTCTGGGAAGAAGACACTAAGATAAAGGTAAAGATAAATGTGCAAATAGTGGAAATACCTATGAGAAAAATGAGAAGGAGCCAGTAGGTTGGGAGAGCTGTTTGATGCAAGTGATGCAAGTATGACCCAGAATGAAGAAAAGAAAAAGAAGAAGGGAAGGTTAAACAGAAGCATTGTAGACTTTGCAGACTGAGTGCAGATTTGTGAAATTTTCTGCTAGGCTGTCAGAGAGGACTCAAGTTAAAGTTACATAACAGAGGATTCCTGTGTCTTCCAGAAATAGGCCTGCCTCACTTTCTCTGCTACGGTCTGTCATTGGCTAGGAGGAATTCATGAGAAGCATGATCTTGTTGGAAATATAGCAATGGGTTTACAGGTGCTGCAGCTGGGGTACTCAGCCGATTATACTGCCTAAATTAAATCTGAGGGGCACCTGCATTATAAACATTAAAACATACAGCACTGGATAAATAAATGATCTATAATCTACATAACAGACCATTCAATAGTAATTAAATCAATCTACATGTATTTTTATGGATTAAAAACAACATATTTATTAGTGAAAGAAACAGGTTTTGGGGAAATACTTAAGAGTGTGATCCCATTTGTACAAAAAGAACACAACTTCCTTTAAAAGTATCTATGTATGTACCTGCATATGCACAAATAGTTTGTGGAAAGACAAATAGAAAGTAATTAACGTTGGTTATTTCTAAGGAAGTGGAAGAGTAAATAATGAGAATTTCCTTTTTTGTATCATTGCGTATTGTTGAGTATCATAAACCTACCCTGAATGAACAAACATTAAAAAACAAATTGTACTTTTGAGAGTCCAGGCTGTAGTAGAAACATCACCAACTGAAAGTTATGAGAAATAATTTTCTAGTTTTCAATCTTACTGGTTGGGTGAATTATGTGAATGATTATCCTCTGTGTCTGTTTTATCACTAGTCAAAGGACAAGCTCCTACTGTATAATCTCTAAATTTTAAAATGCCTGCACAAAACCAAGTTTTGAAGTTTTTTTTATATGATCTTCTAGTACTTACCTAAATGCAAATAGACTTCTGCATAATTCCAATTTTGGTGAAAAGAGCATTTTGTATTTTGCTTTTTAATTTAATAGTCATCAAAATTATTTTTGGGGTGAAAAAAATTTTTTTAACTTTTTTTAATACACAGGTGCCTCATGTCTCATGAGATTTGGGAAAAATTCCGACCCCTGACACTTAGACAAGTATCACTCACAAGAAAACTAAAGGGAGGCTTGAAGAGCTCCACACGTTCCCACTGAGATTACCACCCTCCAGTCACACACAGGCCTTCAGGATTGCTTTCTG
Source organism: Pongo abelii (assembly GCF_028885655.2). Lineage (NCBI taxonomy): Eukaryota > Metazoa > Chordata > Mammalia > Primates > Hominidae > Pongo > Pongo abelii. Next base: position 113,444,380 of record NC_071989.2, on the reverse strand, counting down.
CCTTACCGCTACAAACTGCCTGGAAATTTGGTCACATAAGAAGGCCACAGTTAGAATGAATAATCCATCTTTTCCTAATAGATCATGAGAAGTAGTAACCCCACATAACGCTATGCTCAGCACCTTCATCTTCTGTAGTTATTTATGCTTTTTAGGCAATCTCAGTTCCATGAAAACAAGCAAAAAATAAAACAAAGCTTCAAAGATGAAATCACTTTCTCCACTGGGGTCTTAATTATATACTCAAATGTGGTTGTTGATATACGTGATCAGTTTGTTGTACTAAAATACACACTCCCATGAGGGCAAAAATTTATCTTTCTAGTTATCAAACACTTTGTGGGTATTATTTTATTATCACTACTATGAATAGTATTACTATCAACATCATCAGTGTTGCTTTGACTGCTCACTGGGCTTGGGTAGTCTAAACTCCAGCTATCTGAGGGAACAATAATTATAAAGGGTAGAAATATCATTGTCTCTGCTGTAGGCCAGGTATGCGATATTAGGTAGGAGAACGATTTCCTGACAGAGCAAAATCTTTCTGCTCTTCAGTCTCTTCATATTTTTCTAGTGGTAGACTTGGAAAGGATTCAGCCAACATTTTTTTTTTTATTTCATTGACTTGAAGGTGTTTAAGAGTTCTCATACTCAATTACTGCACTCTTCTTCCAGAGATTCCACAAATCTCAGTGGGCCAAATTCAACCAAGGATCTATATTTTTCTGCTTCTCACTGCAGGACTGTCAGGGAACCACAGGTTCTGATCTAACACAAAGGAACATTTTCACTAGCTTTGTTCTTCCTGTTTCCAGTAGCATCTGAGTTCTCACTTGTCTTTTAGACCCAGCACCCGATTAGTTCAGGAAAGGTAGCTCAGGAGTTGGACGTGAAAATAAACAAGATGAAATAATATTATCATTTTCGTGAAATTCTTTGTTAGTTTATTTATATTGTAAATAGTTTTAAATTCATATATTATTTAGTTTGCTTTATTGTGTCTTTTTTGTTGGTTTGATTCCTTTCCTTATTCCTCTCTTAAGCATTTAATGACATGTAATTAATTTTTAAAAATATTTTAATGAAATAAAATAGGACATATTCAAATCTTACTCATTTATTAAACTTCATTATGTCTTATGACTAATATAGAGAGTGCTGTGACATATATTCTCATTAAGAAGCTACTTGATGTAGCTAACGTCTCCCAGATACTGTTGAAGTGAGCAATCAGAGCTCTGACCTTAACTTACCTGAATTCTGCCACCTTCATCATAAGCTCTGTTCTTGCCATCACAGATTTTAAAATATGCTTTAAATATATTTTAATAATACCTCATATTTTTATATTTCTTTACCACCTACAAATCACAGTAATAAAGCACAAGATTCTTTCCATTTTTCTTCTCTCATTCTTTTCCCCAGTCAAAAAACTTCAGATCAATCAACCATGCTTGTCTAGCACACAATTGATATCCAGTTTAGAAAACACTTTTTTCTTTGCAAATAATAGAAGTCTTTTCAGCCTATTTGGCAAGGTAACAATTGAGTCAATTTCCTAAAGTATACCTGTTATACTTTCCAATAAATTTCTTAGTTTCAACTCACTGATATTTTCCTTGCAGTATATATTCCTACATAGTTTGCTTCTCTCCCTTCAAACTGGAATGTTGCTGCTCATATTTTAGAAAGCCAAATTGATGGTAGTTTTGTTTGTTTGTTTTCTTTTGTTTTGTTTTAATTACTGACATTGGTTTTCAGGACTTTTTTTCCACTTCAGATTTCCTGATTTCTTCTTTTATCAAGAAGATATTTTGGAAACATGTAGAAAAATTTTTATATTTTCTCCTTTATTATTTCTTCTGACATTTAAAGTGTAATTACCTTGATATTTTAAATTTATTCACTCCAGATCACTTTGAAGAAAATCACTTCTGCTTTCGCATTTACTGTGTGCTTATTTATCTCTTCTTTTTTGTCTTTTCCATTATAGTTTAAATGCAACAACAATAAAATTAAGAATACCTGCTATGTGTTCTTCCCAAAGTAAGCACTTAGGATAAAAAGTTAAGTAAAATATAATTTGTGTTCTTAGAATAAGCTCATCTATAAAGAGGAAAGATAGTGAACATTATAAAATACATAAAGTGCTTTAACTGCTGGATTTGCCAAAGTCAGAGAGAAGACTTAGGAAGATATGATAAATCTGCCTGAAGTAGATGGGGATATCATCACAGAGAAGGAATCATTTTGATATATACTTAAGAAGAAATAGTACAGAGCCTGGTAGAGATATAAACTAAAAAATGAGCTATCTGCAAATGTGGAGCTATTTTAAAGGACTAATGGCTCCTCAAATCTATCCTCTAAAAAGGAATAGAAGAATAAAATAACAAAATAGCAACAAAAGCGAATGATCATTCATGAGGTGCTTGCTTTCCTGTCTCTGAAGGATTGGACTAACAAAAGGGAAAACAGTAAATGTTTTCCTTTGAAGAAATTAAAGATTTTTACTTTTCCCACTGATTGTTACCATTTCTTAAAATGTTTCCTAAATATCTCCATAGAATTGTTTCAGAACCAATTCATGAACATAATGAAACTTCTCTTATCATTTAATCAACTTATCTTATTTTAACTCAAAAAGTAGTATATAAGGCCAAGCTGGTGGCTCAGGCCTGTAATCCCAGCAATTTGGGAAGCCGAGGAGGTTGGATCACCAGTACAGGAGTTCGAGACCAGCCTGAACAACATGGTGACACCTAGTCTTCACAAAAAAGACAAAAATTAGCCAGGCGTGATGGTGCACACCTGTTATCCCAGTTATTCTGGTGGCAGAGGTGGGAGGATCAGCTGAGCCCGGGGAGGTTGAGGCTGCAGTGAGCTATCACTGTGCCACTGCACTCCAACCTGGGCAACAGAGTGAGACCTTGTATCCAAAAAAAAAAAAGTATTACATAAGTTGATATAACTTACTCATTAAGATTTATTCCCATAAAATTTGACTATTCCAGGAATTTATATCTAAAAGTGAAACTGATTTCACCATGTAAAACACACCAGAATATTCTTCAGACTTAGGCCCATGAAAACGAACAAATGAAAAAACACCAAAATGTATGGAAAGGTATGGAAAAAAATGCTCAGAGTGGAATTTTAGAGAATGAGTAGGGCATGATTATCAAGACTGAAATCATGTCAAATTGGCAGGACCTTGCATGCATTTGGAAATATTTACTCAGTTTCCTAAAATGATATAACTCATATCATCTTCATTGTTGTTGAATTTCTTTGAAAATAGAAATACACTTCGATTTAAAAAAACTGTTGATATACATGAAATTTTTCCAAAACTTTTAGAACACTTAAATTCCAGTAGGTAGAAGTATTTTAGTAGATATTTGATCAGTTTTGTATGCATGTGTGTGTGTACCTTACTTTGAAACAAAGTTTTTGCATATTCTTTAATGCTATGCTAGAAATAGGTTTTGGTCTGTTAAATAATCTAGAATATCTCAAATCATAAAAAAACCGCTAGAGTTGAGGTCTTTGCATATTATTGACATTGATTGCCTGACTCTTGATGCACATAAACCATCATCCTGTTGGTAGCTTACTAACAGAAGGCCTTTGATTGAGATAACAGCCACATTCTAAATTGAACTCTGTCAGAACACGTATTTTATTAATGATTCAGATGACTTACAACTACACAAATTCAAACTTATTTAATACCCCTAAGACAGTTAGTATGCTTACTGAGACAAAGAATCATCTACATGTGCATTATTGTTTGGCTAACCAGCATAGATGTTGCTATTGTTTCTGTAATTTGAGCAGTTTATCTCCTATATCTGCTATAACTCTTTTCTTCCTGTATGGTGATGGGGGATGTAAAAAATAAAGAAGATTTATCTTAATTTCTCTGCACTTTGATATCCTCAACAAACTCTCTGTCACCCATACTCATGCCTGCCTTTGATCAAAAAGGGGCTTTACTTTTCCCTCTTTTGGTTCCTGACTTGACTACCATTTTCTGCACATGAAGCATACACACAAAAGCCTAAAAAGAAGTTATTTACTTAAAGTGTATTATTATATTGAGACCATACAGGAGAATAAAAGTTGAAAGTAAAACACACAGACCATTTACACAGTCTCACATACAGACCCACACTCACACATCCAACAGGTGTTATTTTCCCAAGTTTAGCTGACTTTGCTGTTTGATGTCTTGTGGCAATTTGGGAACTGACTGACCAAATTAACAACGGTTCCTAGATGTTTTATATATGATATTGATTCCAATTAGATCACCTCTATCATGCATTGAATTATGTCTTTATTATTCTAAAAGAAAATTTAAATCCTTCCCTATTTTGGATTATAGTCTAAAGTCTTATTCAATTAATTTGATGCCCAACAATATTAAGGATAGTCACTCATTTTGATTTTCTAACTGTACCCTCCTCCCAGTGAATGGGTAGAGGGTGGGGCATAAGTAATGCCACGGCCTTTATCCTTCCCCAAGTCAAACGGGTCCTGCCTCTTTGTAAAATACCTATATGCCCTGTGCTCTGAATATTACAATATAGTAATAATGAATTCAATACTTTTGTGGCATAGTTTTGTTATAGTTTTATTTTTTAATGTAACCTACCCCCATGTAGAAAAGCTGTGTAATATAAGAAGCTGACTAAGTATCCAACGGAATCCTTTGTTTTGTTTTGATTTTTGTTGTTGCTGTTTTAGCAGTAACCTCAAAAAGGACTCTTAAAGTAAATAGGCTTCCTGCTATTACAGTTCAGTCTGCATTTTATGTTTGATAGCTCTAAGAGCTGCTTTTATTTATACTAGTGCTTTATACTCTTTCACCTTAGGCCTCATTATCAACTGAATTTCGAATCTTTACAGTATAAACCTTTTCTTCATTTTACTGCAGCATGGATTTTGTTTGTTTTCATGCCATATCTGAAGTTATTAATGGAGTTTCAATTAAATAACATGAATAGCATGGTCAGTGGGTTTGCAGTTCTCCCACTGTCTTTTTGCATTGGCCATTTATTCTTTATATCAGGAAGGCTGCTGTAAAATAAAGTAGTCTCTACAACTTTACATAAAGTACAATTACAATCTCTTTTGTCTAATTCAAACCAGTTCACATATGGAAATCTTTCTATGGCCTTAGTTTATTTTTATACTTTCTATAGCCATTCTTGATGGCCTTCAAATCCCTGCTGCCAGGTTCTTTAAAGCATGCCCTTTGTAACATATATTTTGAGTTACAAAAAATTACCTCATGCTATTCTTTCCTTTTAAAGTATATTAAGTTCTTAGTATAGTCTCATTTTTAGCCTATTGATGACTACTTCAAAATCTATAATTTAGAGACACTCTATGTATCACTATCTGTTTTCTCATAGGGTGAAAAGGCCCAAGTAGTGTAAATATCTGACTCAGTCTACCAAGCATTTATCACCACTTTTTCTTAGTAATCTTTTCAACATGGCCATTAGTATAATCAGCACATAATTTATAAACTCTGTATTAACTAAAACATGGAGAATACCATATGCATTTTCTTTACCAATATCCATATACTTTATGATAAAAAACTAGGATATTCCTATTTTCTTCTTAAGGCAAATAACAGTATTGCTTCTATTTAGTACAATGATACATAAAACAATTAAGGTTTTATAACTTACTAAGAAGTAAAACAATGATTTTTTTTCTCTTCTTATTTTAAAATAATTTACAAAATAAGCAATAAATATATCCAATGTTGAGGTAATGATTACAGATAAATTGGATACATCTACATTGTGTAGCATTCAGGGGAAAAAATCACATGGTTTTGAATGAAATGTTACAGAACTATTTTTCTTGCATAATGTGAATTAAATACAATTGAAGATCATTCCCACACAAAGCAGTTAACATTGTCTTTGTAAAATAAATGTATGTAAAATAACCAAATATACAGAAAAGATACACAACAATATTATTTTCATTATTTTTAAGCAGTAAGAATGATTAAAAGAAACTTTAACCTTATCTCTAAAGTTCTTACATACTTAAATAATAATCTTTTACTACTTGTGTATTTTTAAAATTATATAGTTATTAATAACTAAATATGCCAATTTACCATATTTAAAATATTCATTTTAATTCTTGAAATTGTCTATATGTTTTAAATGTGAAAAATAAAGTAATATTAGCATAACTGTAGTATTTAAAAGCCAGGATCCTTTTATTGTTATGTATGTACTCACCTGAGCTATATGCGAACAAAGTAAAATTGTTTACCTAATCAGTGTCTATATATAATTCACAATGAAATTAGGAAGCTATATCTAAACAAAAGTAAAATTGAAGCTTAAATTAAAGTAAAATTTGTAGATACAATTGAAATGTATATTAAATGCAAATATGTAGATGTGCAAAGTTTAAATTTGAAAATATTGAAGATAAAATTTCATATTAAGGAAGTTTTATCCTGAATAACCTCAGTATGTACTACATGCAGGTGAACAGCTGAACTTTTGCTAGGAAGGTAAAAGAGACAGTTTTATCAAAGAAAACCGAAGGCACTTAAGGTTATTTTTAGAAAGAAATGAATTTAGAAGAAATACAAAAAATCTGATTAAAAGATAAGACAGTACGAATGAAACAAAACCTTATTGTATTCCTATGCAAAACATTAAAGGAATGTGTGTGTGTGTATTTGTGAACTCTGATGTTTATTCATGCTCTTTCACAAATTATAAATTGTCTTCTTTGAGCATCTGCAAAATGTCACTGAATTTTTATTAAAATACCTCAAATTGTGAACAGCTATTGGTAAATTTACCTTTGTAGATAATTTTGCCTTTATATTCACTCATATTATGATTAGTTTCTTGTTTTAATATTGCATTTGTGTGCAGAAAAGGCTGAATTGCTGTAGCAATATTACATCTAAGCCCATAAATATTTGCTCACCTTTTATAGAACAAGACAATAATGATGTCAGAAAAAAATCAGTGAGATTATCAACTTTCTTTATTGGTAGAAAACCAGGAGTGACTTTCAGCAGATGGTAATTTTAACTTCATATTTTTACCCTGGCTATGTCAAAGATTTTAAGTCTGATTTTACAATAAATCATAAACAACAACAAGAAGAAATAGTCCTAAAATAAAGCACTCGTGGATTATATGTTTCCCATTCACCAGTGAAACTAAACCTGGAAACTTAATTTATTCTGCTTGGATTTCTTGAGATACTGGAAAAAAAATTTGTAGATAGGTTAACATCTAGAATTTTTCATAATTAAAAAAATAATGATACAGGGAGAAACTTAACTAAGAAGAAGTGAAATATAACTATGAAAACAGAATGAAAATTCACACAAACAAAGCTTTGCTGAAATAATTAAGTGGATATTCTAATCTTTGCAGTTTTTCAAGGCAAGGCTAATGGCAGACTCTTCTAATAGGAATCTTGTAGTTAGCCAATAACATACTTCACTGCTAACTAAAAATCTAAAGATTCAACTTTGCAAATACCTTCTCAAAATCAATAATACTTTGTTTTCAGAGTCATAAGGAATGCTAACTTTAACTGACTGTAACTATAAGGTAAATAAATATACACTAAAAATATTAAGGAAACATTTAAAGAGGCCTATAGATGTTGAAGCTACAAACATTAACGAAGACAACCACATGTAAATTTACAACAACAACAAATCTTATTTACTTTGACTTCTCTTTCTTAATACAGCCTTCGCTTCTGCCCTTAAAATTCTCATTTATATCAGCTTCTAACAGGATTTAGGTCCCGTCATTGCTGCTCTCTGTAGAGGCCTGACAATTAAGGGGAGTTCATGAGAGTGCTTGGTAACATTCAATATCTTCTGTTAGTTAGGAATAAACGTTTGTCAGATTTTTGTTTAAAAAAAAGCAATTGGAATAAATTATACAATTAAGTCTTGCCAAGTAAAATGTTATCATCTACTCTTACAATAGAAAAGTATGCATAACATGAACAGAGTATTTTAAAAACATGTTTTAGTATACTTAATCTCCAGCACTCCCATTTTTCACCTGGGAAAAATGAAATCGTGATTTCAGTGATTTGCCTAAAGTCATGCGACAAATTAAGAATAGTATGCAAGTCAAAAATTATCCCTCTGGAAGTTTAAAATAAGAGACATTAGCAATGAAAATAAAGGACAAGGACAGGTGAGTAATTATTTATCAAGTATAAATGTGAGTTGACAAATTCTTACAAACTGGGAGAAGGAACTTGAAATTTGCTTTAAATGTTTTAATGTGGAGTGTGACAAGCACACCAGTAATAGACATATTTCAGGAGATAATTGAAAAATAAACATAGTTTTAGAAATCAGACTGCAGAAAGACTGTGGATGACATGGACTTCTCTTCCAAAAAAGAAACATGAACACAATACAGAAAAGGATTAAAATGAAGGGACATTTTTAAAAAGTATCAGAAAATATTACCATTTAATCTTTACTAAAATGGATTTCAGAACTCAATGTATGCTATTTTGATAATTATTTCTTAATATATTGGTTTATAAATAAAATTTTGTGTCTAATTGTCTAATGTGTTAATACTAAATCTGGAAATTTCCCACAATTCTTCATAATATATATTTTTCTATAAGATAATTTTCTTCAAAGTGCAATGTTTGTAGGAAATAACATGGAACTCTTACATTAGAAATTACCAAGAGGTGAATAAAAATGAAAGTAAAAGTGATTCATAGGAGAGACAACCAAAGTTTATTTGTGAATCTTTAATATTTATTAACATGATTGTTATGCAGTCACTTTACCTGAATGGTGAACCATTCAGCTTTCCCAATTTCCATAAGAATGAGAAAAATATATTCTGCTATACCAATTTTTAATAATTCCCTAACAGTCTTGATACAGTTTTATAAGTAGTAAGCAATAATTCTGTTTTCCGTGGAATACTTATATCCATTTTCAAGTACAAAAAAATTAAAAGGGAATTATTAATCCAAAATAGGTAAATTAATGTATGATAGATTCAAAGTTTATGCTAATAATGACCATGATTATTTCCTTAGACAATTTGTAACATTTTAAATTGCACATTATTGGTATATTACCAACTTATAATTTATGAAGATTGTTTTCTACAAATAATGTTTTATATTATGGTGGATCATACGTATTCCTTGAAAATATTGTTTCCAAAATTAGTTTTTGTGTATTAACATTTTACTGCAAAATGTAAACATTTTTTGCTCGTTATAGGCAAAATTCCAATTGTCAGGACCAAAGGTTAACCTGGTAACAGCACAAGCCCTTTAGAAATTAAGTTATTTTAGTGCTGTACTAGTACTATTGTTCTTAGAAGAACAATAACATAGAAAACTAAAATAAGAGAAGTAATAAATTGTATTAGTAAGGCTAATAACTTCTCAGAAGACTTAGTTTTACTTTTTTCAGCTCTATGGAGCTATAATTGACAAATAAATATCGTATATATTTAAGGTATAAGTGATAATTTTGTATATATATATGTATTGTGAAATTATTACCACAAATAAGCTAATGAACATATCCATCACCTCACATAGTTACTTTTGTGTGTGTGTGGTGAGTACACCTAAGGTTTACTCTCAGCAAATTTCTCGTATCCAGTACATGATTATTAGCTATAGTCTTAATGCTGTACCCTAGATCTCCAGAGCTTATTTCTCTTATAATTCAAATTTGTACCTTGTGACTCAATTCTCCCAATTACACCCATCACCAGTCCCTGGCAACCACCATTCTACTCTCTGTTTCTGAGTTCAACTTTTTGAGATTTGCATATAAATAGTATTATGCAGTGTTGGTCTTTCCATATCTGGCTTATTTCACTCAGCATAATGTCCTCCAGTTTCATCCATGTTGTCACAAATGGTAAAATTTCCTTCTTTTTAAAGACAAATAATAATCTATTCTTTGTATATATATGCACATATACACACATATATATTTCATTTTTAAATTTATTCATTCATCAATTTATGCAAGTAGTTTCTACATATTTGCTATTGTGAATTCTGCTCCAGTGAACAACAGTGCAGACATAACTTCAAGATAGTAATATTATTTCCTTTGCATATATATCCAGTCGTAGGACTGCTAGATCATTTGGTAGCTCTATCTTTAATTTTTTTGAAAAAACTTCATGTGTTTTCCACAATGGCTGTACCAATTTATACTCCCACCAACATCATATAGGATTTCTTTTCTCCACCACATCGCCAAGGCTTGTCTTTTGAATTTTTGATAACAGCCATCCTAACGGAGTGAAGTGTTATCTCATGGTAGCTTAAATTTTATTTCCCTGATGATTAGTGATGGTGAGCACTCATATACCTCTTGGCTATTTGTATGTCTTTTTTGGGAAAATGTCTATTCAGGTCCTCTACCCATTTTAAAATCAGGTTATTCATATTTGCGCTATTGAGTTGTATGTTTCTTACATGTTTTGTATGTAGAGTGCTTACTGAATACATAAGTTCCAAATATTTTCTTCTCATACTGTCAGTTGTCTTTTAGTTTGTTGATAATTTCCCTTACACGGCAGAAGATTTTTAGTTTAATACAATCCCTTTTGTCTGTTTTTGCTTTTGTTGCCTGTATTTTTGGTATCATATCTAAAAAATAATTACCAAGACCAGTGTCAAATAAGTTTTTCTTAATGTATTTTTCTTGGACTTTTTGGTTTCAGGTCTTATGTGTAAGTCTTTAATCCATTTTGAGGTTATTTTCACGTACGGTGTAAGATACAGGTGCAATCCTTTGTTTACATTTGGATATCCAGTTTTCCCTACATCTTTTACTGAAGAGACTATTCTTTCCTAGCACCTTTGTCAAAGATTAGTTGCCAGTATACGTGTTGGTTTCTTTCTGGGCTCTGTATTCTGTTCCATTTGTCTGTATGTCTGGTTTTTGTGCTCATACCATATTGATTCGGTTACTATAACTTTGTAATAAAATATGAAATACAAAGGTATGATGCTATGTTCTTCTTTCTCAAGATTGCTTTAGCTATTTATGGTATTTTGTGGTTTCATGAAAATTATGACATTGTTTTCTCTATATCTGGGGAAAATACTATTGGAATTTTGATAGGTATTAGATTGAATCTGTAGATGACTTTGGGTAGTATGAATGTTTTAACATATTCTTCTAGATTATGAACATGGTTTATTTTTCTTTTTATTTCTGTCTTTATTTTTTTCAATGATATTTTAGATTTTAGTGTACAGATCTTTCATCTCCTTGATAAAATTTATTCCAAAGTATTTTTGAGGCTATGATAAATGGGAATACTTTCTTAAGTTATTTTAGATAGTCTGCTGTTATTGTTTATAAACGCAACCGATTTTTGCATGTTGATTTTGTATACTGCAACTTTAATGACGTTCATTTATCCATTCTAACAGTTTTTGGGTGGAGGTTTAGGCTTTTCCATATAGGATCATGTCATCTGCAAACACACAATTTTACTTCTTTCTTTCCAATTTGGATATCTGTTATTTCTTTTCCTTGCCTAAATAGTCTGGCTAGGATGTTCAGTACTATGTTGAATAGAAGTGGTGGGAATGTCTGTTTCTGATCTTAGATGAAAAGCTTACACCTTTTCCCTAGTGCATATGAAGTTATCTGTAAGCTTGTCATATGTAGTTTTTATTGTATTGAGAGACATTCCTCATATACCTTATTCATTGAGTTTTTATCATAAAGAGATATTAAATTTTGTCAAATTTTTTTTGCAATTATTGAGATGATTATGTGATTTTTATTCTTCGCTCTGTTAATGTAGTTTAAAACACATTTATTGATTTTTTGTGTTGAACCATCTTTGAATCTCAGGGATAAATCCCACTTGATCTTGATGTACAATTCTTTAAAAGTTCTATTGAATTTGGTTTCCTCATATTTTGTTGAGGATTTTTGAATTTATGGTTATTGTGGGTATTGGCCTGTAAATTTCTTTGCAGTGTCTTTTCTTGCTTTGATGCCAGAGTTATGATAGCCTTTAAAATGAGTTTGAAATGTTTCCTTCTCTTTAGTTTTTTTGGAAGCATTTGAGAAGGATTGGTATTAATTCTTTTTTAAATGTTTGGTTGAATACAGTAGTGATGTCACCTGGTCTTGGGCTTTTCTTTGTTTTGGAGATTTTTGAATACTGATTCAATCTCCTCACTTGCTGTAGGTCTGTTAACATTTTAAATTTCTTCTTTATTTAACCTTGTTGGGTTGTATGTTTCTAGGAATTTACCCTTTTTTCCTGCAGTATCCACTTTGTTGGTGTATAATTTTTCTAAGAAGTTTCTTATGATCCTGTGTATTTCGGTGGCATCAGTTGTAACTCCTCCTCTTTCATTTCTGATTTTATTTGAGTCACCTCTCTTACTTTCTTACTTACCAGTTAAATATTTATCAATTTAAATTGCTTTTTAAAAAATTAACTCAGTTTCATTTACCTTTCTACTGTTTTTCTAGTCTCTATTACATTTGTTTCTGCTCCAGTCTTTATTATTTATTTCCTCCTACTAACTTTGGATATAGCTTCTCCTTCTTGCTCTAGTTTCTTGAGGTATAAAGTATTGGTGTTTATTTCAGATGTTCTTTTTTTAATGTAGTTGTTTTTTACTATGTACTTTTCTCTTAAAATTGCTTTTACTGTATCCTATAAGATATAGTACATTGTATTTCCATTGTTGTTTTCTCAAGATATTTTTAAATTTTCCTTTTGATTTCCTCTTTGAGTCATTGGTTGTTTAGGAATCTGTTGTTTAATTTTCCACGTATTCTTAATTTTCTCATTTTTGTCCTATAATGATATTTAGTTTCATACCTTGTGATTGGCACAAACAATAGTTAATGATTTCAATTTTGTTAAATGTTTTGACTTGTTTTGTGGTATAACTTATACTATATTATAGAGAATGTAGTGTGCACACTTTAGAAGAATATGTATTTTGTTGCTGTTGAAATGTTTTGTATATGTCCATTAAGTCCATTTAGTCTAAAATATAGTCAATGTTCAATGTTTTCTAACTGGTTTTCTGTCAGGATGAATAATCCATTGTTGAAAGTGAAGTATTGAAGTTGCCTACTGTTATTGCATTGCTTTTTACTTTTCCCTTCAGTTCTGTTAATATTTTCTTCAGGCTGGGTGTGGTGGCTCATGCCTGTAAACCCAGCACTTTGGGAGGCTGAGGTGGGTGGACCACTTGAGGCCAGGAGTTCAAGACCAAACTGGCCAATGGCAAAACCCTGTTTCTACTAAAGACACAAAAATGTTACCTGGGTGTGTTGGCACATGCCTGTAATCCCAGCTACTCTGGAGGCTGAGGCACTAGAATCACTTGAACCCAGGAGATGGAGATTGCAGTGAGCCAAGATAGACCTACTGCACTATCTTGCATGACAGAGTCTGCATGACAGAGTGAGAATCTGTCTCAAAAAAAAATGAAAAAAATAAAAGCAAATTGCTTTATATATTTATGTGCTCCAATGTTAGGTGCATGTCATTTTCAATTATTGTATTTTCTTCATGTATTGACCCCTTTATCCTCCTCTAATTATCCTCTTTACATCTTATAATAGGTTTTATAAAGTCTACTTTTTTTCTGATATAAGTATGAACATTCCTACTTTCCTTTAGTTTTCATTTTCATAGAATATAGGTTTTCATTCCTTTAAGTTCAGCCTATATATATCCTTAAAGCTAAATGAGCCTGTTTTAGGCAGCATACAGTTGGATCTTAGTTTTTTATGCATTCAACCACTCTATATCTTCTGATTGCAAAATTTAGTACATTTACATTTAAAATAACTATTGATGTATAAGACCTACTATTGTTACTTTGTTTATTGCTTTCTGTCTGTTTTCTTTTTTTGCATTTTGATGATTTTTCTGTAATGGTATACTTTAATTCCTTTCTCTTTATCTTTTGTGTGTCGACTATAGGTTTTGCTCTTTGGTTACCATAGGGCTTACATAAAATATCTAATGGTAATAGTAGTCTATTTAAGCTGGTAACATCTTAAGTATGATAGCATACAAAAACTCTGCAAATTTACTCTCTCACACACATTTTATGTCATTAGTTTCATGATTTAGGTATTTTATATTATGTATAAATTAACAAATTATTGTAGCTATAGTTATTTTTAATACTTTTGTCTAAGATTTATACTAGAGTTAAAACTGATTTATACACCACAATTATAGTATTAGAGTATTCTTAATTTGACTGTGTATTTACCTTTACCAGTGAGTTTTATATTTTCGTATGTTTTCATGTTACTAGTTAGCATCTTCTTATTTTAGCTTAAATAACTCCCTTTAGCGTTTTTTATAAGACAAATCTAATAGTGATTAATTATCTTAGCTTTTGTTTGTCCAGGAGAATCTTGACTCTCCTTCATCGCTGAAGGACAACTTACCAAGTAAACTATCCTTGGTTGGCAAGCTTTTTCCTTTAGCACTTTGAGTATACCATCCTCATCTTTCTTGACCTGCAAGGTATCCGCTGAGAAATCTGTAATATTCTGATGTGGATTTCCTTACTTGTGATGCTCTTTACTCTTATTGATTTAAAAATTCTCGATTTGCCTTTTATTTTTAACTGTTTGATTATAACATATCTCAAGAAAGTCTTCTTTGGGTTTTATCTTATTGGAGACCTGTGAGCTTCATATTTCTGGATATCTGTATCTCTCTCAAGATTTGATAAGTTTTTAGCCATTGTTTCTTCAAATGGGTCTTATTTTTTTTTCCTCCCTCTTCTGCTTCTGAGGCTATTCTAATGTGAAAGTTCTCTTGACAATGTCTTAAAATTCTCATAGAGTTTATTCATTATCATTCTTTATTTATTTTTCTTCTATGATTAGGCAATTTCAAATAACTTGTGTTCGATTTCACAAATTATTTCTTCTGCTTGATCAAAACTGCTTTGAAGCTCTCTGTTGAATTTTTCATTTTATTCATTGTATTATTGTGCTTCAGAATGTTTGTTTCTATTTCATGATTTTTTTGTTGTTGTTGAATTTCTATTTTTGTTCATGTATTGTGGTTTTCCTGACCCAAGTTGTCTTTCTACTTTCTCTTGTAGCCTGCTAAGATTCCTTAACATAATTATTTTGAATTATTTGTCAGGCAATTCACAGATATTCTTTCTGTGGATAGGTTGCTGGAAAGTTAATGTGTTCCTTTGGTGATGTTATGTTTCCTTGTTTTCTTATGTGTTTGTTGGTTCCTTGTATTGTTGTCATCACATTTGAAGAAGCAATCACTTCCTCCAGTCTTTACTCACTGACTTAAGGAAAGAAACACTTTCACCAGTCAAGCTCGTTAGAAATCAAGAGGTCCCTTCAAACCTTTTCTATGGATGTGCCCATTCCACCCTTATTCTTGGGTGTATGAGAATAAACACCCTTATTCTTGCCTCATGGGGCCAGGGGGAATTCTCAGGATAATTTTCTCAATTCCACCCATCAGGCTGGGTGCTAAAAGTCTCCTGTTTGTTGTCTCTAGAGTGGTGCCCTGAAATACTGAGGTTTGTGTGCCTTCTCCCAAACACACAGAGTACAGTGTCTGTCTGTACTAATAAGTGATCTTCAAATGCTTACAATTATCATCTGGGAAACACATGCTGAGAGTTGGCTATGGGGTACAAGGTAAGGTACAAGGAGCATTGAGGTACCTTTGTGCCAGTTGGAGGATTAACAGTTAAAACAGCCCATGTGGCTTATAGATGGACTTCCTGATGGAATCCATAAAGTAATGAGTAGAACATGCATCCCTTTGTTAAAATTTAAGCCCTAATTACTGGGAATCCCTGCTCCTAGACTCTCCCAGACACTCAGCTCTGTTGATTTTCTCATATCTGTTTGGAGTGACAAAGAGGTGAGCCTTTGGGCAGTGCCTCACATGCTGGGAAAGCTGGAAGCTTACTTAGTGTGTTCCCACTCTCTCCGTGGGAGAAATTGTAGGCTGAGGGGGCTTTCTTGGCACTGTGCCAAGCTGTGCTGCCTGGAAAACCAATGAGGCTAGTAAAGTTAATTTTTCTTCATACCCTCTTCAATGTGCTCCAACAGCATCCTGGAACCTCTCCAACGTACTCCCAGACTTCCACTTTTATTTTTTAAAGTGTTATTTGTTATTATTGTTGATTTAACTCTAAAGATACTCATTAGTAAATGCTTTATTATACATAGATTTAATGTTTTCAAAAGACTTACTTAATTTATATAAAATGCAAATATTGCATCAATACTTTATTTTCCTTGAAAATGTCTAACATCATTGATAGGATCTTTTTACTCCTTTAATTCCTTCAACATACTTTATTCAGGATATTTTCTATGGTTATTAAATTTTGCTCTCTGTATGATTTCACATTGGAATGAAAGGTATATGTCTCTAGTAATTTGCATAAACATTTTATGGTTGGGTGTTGGATATGCTGACAAAAATATATATTCATATAAAAGAAATCTTAGCATGCTTAACTCCGAATCATAGGATATGCTGTACACTAAAATTAAACAACCATTCTCATAGTTGATTCCTCTTGTCTTCCTTCAGATCTCAGTTTAAGTACTGTCTTCTTGTTTAAAAACTTTATTAATTTTAAATAAACACAGATCATCTGTCCTGTCATTTTTTTACCTGATCATATTTTATTTTTCTTCACAGAACTTATAGCACATATACTTATTATATTAAATATAACTTTACCATTCAACAAATTTGTTTTATCATGAACACCAAATGACTTGTATAATTCTTAATAAATATTCCTGAATAAAACAATTAATAGATGAGTATAAGTTCACTTTGACATTTATAGAATTATACTATGTTTGAAAGGGATTTATACCAGAGATCTGTTTAATTACCTCTGTGATTATTGATTTGGCTCTGAAACATCTCTAACATATAAGGGTTCAACTAGTCTCTGTTTGAACATCTCCCATAATTGAGCATGTATTAACCCTAACTACAACTCAGGGCATTATTACACAGATTTCATAGTACAGTCTTTCCTATTTTAGACTTAATCCATCTTTATTTAATGTCCATACATTTGCCTAAACTATAAATTTTAACTACTCAGGAAAATGCACTCTGTTTTTCAAATGAAAACTTTCAAATATTTGAAGACTTCTATTATGTTTCCCCTAAGCATTATCATATCTAGGCCTAACATTTGCGTTCCTTCAACCATTTCCTTTAAAATTTGGTCCATGGTTTTGCATATACAGGTTACTTTTCTTGAATGAATTCAACTTTGAATGAATCACTATTATTCAGTCTGTCTAAGTGACTTAGATGCCTAAGATGTTAATCATGTCTTGAATGAATAGTGTACAAATCAATGAAAAAAGATAAATTTAATAGATACTTGTGACACAACAGTCTTATTCCCTTAAACCTCTTGATTTAGTACAGGTATGGTGGAAAATTCCCGATATCCTTTTCGGATTCCCACACTAAATGAATGTAGCAAATTCCCTCTGTTCTGCCTTATCAGAGGCTCAAGGCCAGCCCCGCTGCATGAAAGTGCAACCCAGAAGTTCAAAGGAGTTAAAAAATAGGAAATGAATGTTTGTGAATAACTATTTCATCCTTCTCTTTCTGATGGAAAAATGTTGAGGGTCTACTTATTGCTCACTATTGTAACCCGATAATTAATATACTTTGGTGGGCTTTTCTTACCTTGTTCTCAAATTCTTAATTTTCCTACTTCTGATTTCTTGGATGACCTGCAAAATAAACAATAACATCTAAGTCATTGACTCCTGGTGTGTTTTCAAAGAAATCCATCCTAAGAGCTATGAAATCCTATATCACCATATTTGTATTATTACCACTTGATATACTGTACGTTTTTAACGAAAGCAAAAAAAGTACTAAAACTGGCTTACTCTAAAGGCATTTAAGTTGATTTTACATATTTTTATTAAGCTGTTATATGCTAAAATTTGCTTTTTCAATATATATTTTCTTCCTGAATGGACTGTATCTTTATATTTATCTCTTTTAAATATATCATATTTGCATGCAGTCTATACCAACCCTTAATATATCAAGATATTTTAAGGCATCCTTTTGCTATCAAACCTATTACCTATCATTCTACTTTGGTGTACACGTCAGATGATCTAAACACTGCTATTATGGTTGTACCAAGTGACTGAATAATACATTGAATAAAAACAGCCAAGGGCAGAAAATATTTTTGTTTTTCAGCTATGATTTTTCTAATTTTAATCCACTTAATGTTTTTCTGTAGCAATACATTATCTTGTTGGTTTCTTATTATAATTATATGACATATAATATCTTCATTTTAGAGATCAGTGGTTCTTAGATAATCTAACTTTAATTAACTGCACATCCAAAGCTATATACTAATATATAGCATAACTGAGACTTGTTTTCACATCTTTATGGCTCCCAAAACAGTGCTCTTAAAATGCACTTTTATTAGAAGACTAAAATGCTCAGAATTATATCTTTATTCCAAATAAGTAGTTTTTTAACTTTTGTTTAATTTTTTTACTCTGCTGAAATGCGAACTTTCTGGAACACTTATCAAAACATCCACTTAAAAGGGGGGGATATCACAAGGTAATATCTTTCAACTTAAAGATTTCATGTTAAAGGTTCTCTTTTTAAAAACATACACAACTTCTGCAATTGCATCCACAGAAAAAAATGACTTTTGGAAATAAATTTTAAAAGAAGTTCTTGTTTAAAAATGCAGTTGTTCCACTAGTTGTTTGGGTATGATAAAGAATGGTAATTTATTATAGTCCCTACTCTACCGACACCACTAGTTAAAAGAGTGAAAGTATCTGCTAATTTCTTCTCTCAAATTATTCTTATATCTGAGAATTACTCTGGTGACCCTTAGTCTCTCAGCCTAATAGCATTATTTTAATGATACATTATACAAAGTTACAATTTTAACTTGAAGTGTCCTTAAAATTTTTGGGTGGCCATTGAGATTTATTTAAAAGTGGATTATCAGGGCTAATATTTAAAAAATGTTACTGTGTTGCGAGGAAGCCGGGGGGCTTTGGGTATATAGTTTGTATTTGCTGTTGTTATTCTTGTGACTTTCTGTTTCAAAAGTTTGAAAAGAGGAAGTATCTTTCCTGAATTCTTTGTTACTTCGAAATGATTTATGTAGCCCATTCTGTGAGCTTACCTTCTGCTTTATATATTCTATTTACAGATAGTTGATATGTAATCTAATGGGGAAATAAAAACAGGATTAATTTACTGTGTTGCTAGACAAACCTTTTTCCACCAACTCCCCAATAGTCTTGAATAGTCATCAGTCAGCTGTTGAGAATTTCTTTCATTGCCTTGACCTTTGTATTTCTTTACTTCTTTATTCATATTCATATCTAAATGGAAATTAACTTAGAGTCAAGCTCCTTGTATTGCGAGGAGTGATTCAGATTACATATTTTACTTAACTTTTTGTCATTTTACTTTTGAATCTTATTTAGAAACTATTTGCCACTTGCTTTTTTCTGATTTTCTTTCCCTTGAGTCACTTTAGCCATGAAAAGTCCTGTTCGTTTGGTTCTCTCACCTATGTCAATGATTACATGCAGGACGTGCACAAATAAAATGTTATATAAAGTACTAAAATTTTAGGTTGTCCATTTATTCAACATGGTCTCATGGTGCTACAGAAACTTTTAATACAATATTTTCTTTTAGCATAAAACTAAATGGAATGAGTGGCACAAAAGATAATGTGTATATTTTAATCCACTTTTTGAGTTTTTATTATAATTTTGTGTTGGGATTTCTGAGTAAATGAATATAAAAGGGCAGCCATATTTTCAAGAAGATTAAATGAGTTTATATCTTACTGCTGTTTTTTATAAATTCTAAGACAATTCAAATCCTCACAAAAACTTAATGATTTTAATTTTTTTAATTTAAGCCATTAATAATGCTTACAAAATGCCCATAAACACACAATTACATTGTTTCTCCTTTTACACAAGGGTAAAATAACATAAATACTCTTCCAAAATTTGCTTATTTCTCTTAACAATATATTTGTTAATATTCTTTTGTATCACTACTTAACTAATATCCTCATTTTTTAAATAGCCACACAGATTTGTACAGAAAAACAGCAATATATTGCATCACCCCTTACTGATGAACATTTAGAGTATGTCCCAGTGCTATTTTTAGCAATGCTTACTAAGTAATTTTGCACATATATTGTATTTCCAATTTCTGAACGTATCATAGGTTAAATTAGTTGATCAAAGGATAAAAGCACATACATACTTTGACCTTACTGCTAAATATTACCAAATTGTCTTCTGTTGGATTTCCAAACTCAGCATTCTGCCTTCAAGGCATACCAGTTTCTGGATTCCTTTGCATTACTTTGTTTATTGTCCCAGGGCTCACGATATCTATCCTTAACTTATCTAAGTATATTTTGATTAAGTATGGTCCTCATTCATTTGATTTACATGTCATCTTTCACTACAGAAATATGATATTCACACTTTGTCCTTGACACTTAATACTGCTTACTTTACACGAAATAATTCACACTTTTACATTGCAGTTTACTCTTCCAAATCCTAACATCAAATTATCTTTGTCTAGTCATACTACTAAAATCATAGATTCTGTTTATATGTCCCTAACATGCTTTAAAATATTGTTGTTATATTTTATACACACACATACACATAGAAAGTATGTTTCCTTTTTTCCCTTATGGATTAACTTTTCTATCTGCTATAGCTTCCCTTCAGTCAAACACACACACACACACACACACACTACCAAACAAACAAACCATTTTTGGCATTTCCTGCACAGCAAGTTTGCTAAAGATAAATTCTTACAGCTTTTCTCTATCTTCGAATTTATTTATTTCACGCTCATTTGTGAAGAGAATTTTCACTGGGTATAAAATTCTGGGTCAATATTTGTACTTCAAGGATGCCATTCTATTATCTTCTGTGCTATATTGTTTTTAATGAGAAATTAGCTATAATTTGTATTGCTTCTCTTCTGTATATGAAATGTCCTTTATGTCTGATTGCATTAATTTTTTCCACTTTTTTGATTAGAAGTTTTCAGAAATTTAAACTTTGACATACCTAGGTGTGACCATTTTATTTGATAATTTTAAAAAGTCATATCTGAAAAAAATCCTTCTCTCTTGCAATTTTCATAACGAAATCCCTCTTTACCTCCATGAGTATCTCTAATTCTTTTCTTCATCCTTTTCATTTGCTGTTATTCAAATGAGGAATTTCTAATGTTCTATTATAAAGATTACTGACTTTTTCTATTATTTCTAATTTGCTTTTAAGACCAGTTATTTTTAAATTTTCAGATACTTTTCTAGAAATTCCAATTTATTCTTTTAAAACTTCCATTTATTTCCCCAAATTCCCTATTAATTCCTTACAATTACAGTTTTCTTCAATTCCTTGAATATGAGTCCCTTTAATTCTTAGAACACATTTATGTTACTTACCTACAAATTTTTGCCTGTTGCATCTAAAATTTGCATCATCTTATGTGTAGTTTCTTTTGGAGTCCTTTTGTTTTCTTTGTTTTTTCATGTATCAAGATTTACTTGTTTATCTTCACATCTTATAATCAGACATCCTGAAGAATACATTGTAGAAGATCTTAATTTTGTTATATTCCTCTGAAGAGGTAATTTTCATTCTAACATGCATTAGATTGCAGGCTGATCATAATTGAACTTGTGGAGACTTGGTTTTATGCTTTGGTAAAGCAGATCTTATAATCTTAATGAGTTTCCAAAGCCCATCTAACTTGGTGGGACTCAAACTTCAAACTCTGGTTTTAGATTTTGTTAGGAGATACCTAGCATAGGATTACTTCTAACATACGACCTTCTTTGTGTCTCCACCAAAGTGTTAACAAGCTATTTATAAAGACTTCACACTGATTGAATTAGTTTTCCAGTGTCCTCATTATTACCTAATTTCTGGTATCCCTGTTCTGTTCTTAAATCTATAGAAACTGCTCTCTGGTAAGTCTTGGACAGTCTTGCCCCAAAAATGCGTAGTCTACCCTTCATCCAAGGACTGCTGAGAACCTCCACCTAGCTGTTGCTCTCTCTCACGCAGACTCTGCATAACTTCCTTCAATGGACAGCGGGCTCTACTTGGGCTCTAGCACACTTCTTAATGTTTGAAAAATTATCAACAGGCAGAGAAATGGACAACTATGATGTTTCCTTTATGATTTGATTTTTAGTGGATATAATGCATTGCCTGAGGTCTAATTCTTAAAGTAAGTTACCTAACAGATATTACTCCACTGTATTGTTTATTGTAGGAGTGCTAGCTGAATACTACCTACTCGATTATGGTCAGATTTTAGGCCAAAACATTAATTTAGAAAAAGAGGGCTTTTAAAAATCAAAGTGCGCTTTTTAATGCATCCATTGTAAGTTATATCCTTTAGTTTAAAAGCGTAGCAACAGCATTTATTTTCTTAAAAAGTAGTAGATTTTACATAATTTTCATTGACTGTTAGTGATGAAGTTAAAGACAGCAGTAACAAACTATAAGTTGAATACTATTAATGCAAATATGGCATATTTAAATAATATAATTTAAAAGTTACATTAATTGATAATGAATTCTAAAAGCTTGACACAGAAAATTCTCATCAAATATATGTTAATTTTAAACCTCAATAAAAGTACCAAGACAAAACATAAGAATTATATAAAAATTTTCTGATCACACTGCCTGAAACCAGAAACTGATAAGAAACTCATAAATCAAAAGGCTCTACTACATGAAAACTGGAAGGAGTAGTTAATATATTATTAAGTCAAAATGAAAATTCCCCATAAATGGAATGTGATGCTTATAAAAACTGTATGTATTAAAATCTACTTTATACAATTAATTACACAGAAAAACATATATAATCTTAAATACTTGTTAACTTATTTAATACTGCTTTCTACAAGATACGCTGCTGTTTTGTTTTTTTTTTTTTCTTTTTTTTTGAGACTGTCTTGCTTTGTCGTCTAGGCTGGAGTGCAGTGGTGCAGTCTCGGTTCACTGCAACCCCCGCCTTCCAGGCTCAAGTGATCCTCCCACGTCAGCCTTCCAAGTAGCTGGGAATAAAGTCACGCACCACCACCCCCGGCTATTTTTTTTTTTTTTTTTTTTTTTTTTTTTTTTCAGTGGAGACAGAGTTTCACCATTTTGCACAGGCTGGTCTCCAACCCCTGACCTCAAGTGATCTGCCCACCTAGGCCTCCCATAATGCCGGAATTACTGGCATGAGCCACTGCACCCTGCATATATCAAGTGTTGAGTTCCACCGCATTTCAGACCCCTTTACTTCATCATTCCTTCTGTTGGTTTCCTCACCAACGTTTTCCCTTTATATTGGTCCTGGACATATTGTAGAGTGTGTCTTGAAACACACACTGTACAACCCTTTTGCACTCCCCCATGCTACTTTCCACTGCTGCATTGCGTGATGCTATTAAGTAAGTCTCTATCAAACAATGGGCAGCACTTAATCTCATTTTGGCACTTTTGAAATCTCTATTTTATGTTTCCACTGAAGATGACTTTTGCAGTATTTTTTTTTAATTTCATCCTTTGAATGATTTCCAGGACAAGGGGGAGTTACAGATCTAAGCTTTCTCCAAGTTAATACAGAAAATCTCTGCTTTCAGTATGACAATCAGATTTCAGTAACTAATTTATTTAATTAGAACTTTTCTCCATTCATCGTTTTTTTCTTAAAGAATATTGTTAATTTGTATGATTACTTTGTTTTTTCTATATACTATTCTACATTTAATATTTTATCAGTAATCATTTAAACTTGTTTATTTGTATCCATTTCATGTTATTTTATTATTTATGCCCTCTGTGTTTCCTTCTGTTTCTCTCTGTTGTGTTTCTCTCTTTTGTGTTTCTTTAAATTTTGCTATCATGCTACATGATCATTTTTTGTTTTTTTCTTCAATTTTTAAAGTTGAGCACTGCCAGCTAATACTTTCTCTTTTTCTGTTTTTTCACCATCCCTTTTCTGAGCTTTTGTACATGTATCCTCAATGATGCCTCTGATTTTACTCGGTAGAAATAATTGCTTAAATAAGGGTGGGTTTTTTTTTTCAAATCATTTTGAATGATTAGGCACAATTGTCATATATACTGTTATACCAGTTTTCTGATGAGCACTTTTACCTGCTATATAGGTTTTACTTCTCAGAGTGAGCCCTTTTCCTTGGAGAAATGAAATTGGTTGACTCTTTTCTGAGACCTTCAATGGTGTTGCATTCTCTCCATGTTTTCCCAGTCTTCCTGCTTCATTCTCATACTTCAGATAGTCTTTTCCACGTTATATTTGTTTTTCAAGTTTTTGTGTTTTGTTGAAGACAGAGTTTGTCTGTTTCACATTCTCTTTTCTGTTTCTGATTGATTTCCTCAAGAGAATTTGTTATTTCTGCTATATTCAAACCGGTATGCATGCTCTAGTAACTTAGACCTGTAAGTGATCATCTTGTGTAATTACTTACAGTAGTGTTTTTCATTAAATAATGTGATATTTACTATCCTAATGACGTAAATCTATGAAGAACCTTCATCAATTGCACTCTTTCATACCCTGTGGAGACATCAGACCCTAATCTCATTTCTATTTTCACTTATTGTTAAAACTCTTTAATTTGAAATTTTATTATTTTAAAATAATTTATATTGTAACGTTTTTATTGACATTCTCTAGCCATTCTGGCAATAATTTTTTAAATCATTTTTATGTTGTGTTTTTGCGAATTCCTTCCTCTTCTTGAAACTCATATTGCAATATTGATTTATTTTACTTGAATATGATTTGTTAAAAGGATGGTGTATTAAATTTTCGTATTCATAGATCTGAGTGAATCTTCCTGGACCATAGAAATCACTTAACATATACTTGGTAAGCTGATCATGTATGAAAATTACACTAATTAATTGTTAATATGATATATCAAATAATAGATTATATTTTATTATAAGCTATTAGTTGAGAATTTTTTCAAGATATTTCTAAAATAATCAGCTTGTACTTTTTTGTCTTTTAGGACAGAGATACTTATAAACTAAATATATCATATAGTTTATTTTAATCTTATTATTTCTTAATTACTGAATTTGAATATAATATGTATTCTTACCCAAAGTTTTGGCTGATATTATTTAATAGAGTTACCTCATGATACTTTATGTATACTGTCACATTATACAAATACATCAAAAGTAAATTATAAGTCAAAAAAATTAAACATTTCAAATTAAGCTCTAGATGCTTTCATATATTTCATTTTATTCCAACTGATCTTCATTTAATCTCTGATGAAATTAAAATATTTTTGTCATAAAACCTACACATAATTATAGAAAATATGGGACTCCTCTGTACTCTAAAATAGAAAATAAAAAATTACAAGTATCATCTATGGCAACCACCCATATATTGGTGGACTTTCTGCCAGTTTTTTCTTCAGATAAAAACCAATTTATTATTTACATAAATAAGAAAATATAAAATTTTATATGTTATAATAATTTTTTCCATAGTATAATATTACACAGGAAATGCTCTTCATGAAATAAACTATTTTGTTAAAACAGAAATTATCTTTGTGCCTTTTAATCTTATGAATATATTATAAAATAAAAAATGCATTGTTTATTTATTGAATATTTATATAAAATGTTACTTATGCAATCAAAATATTTAATATATTTTATATTATTATACATAATATATAATATAATATATATTATAGATAATATAATAAATATTTATATTTAATATATTATTATATTTAATATAAATAAAAATGTTTAAAGAGCTATATTACATTTTAAATTAATTCCCTAATACTATATATCTATATAGCTATATATCTATATATATCTATATATAGACACACACATATTATTTGTTGTTTTTCACTATTGGGAAATTATCTATGATGATACTCAATATATATATTTTCCCCAATTTATCCTAAGAGGGATTCCTAAAAGAGTAAATTATTGATCAAAGAATATAAACATTTTAAGGAATTTGATACAATTGTATTGAACGAAGACTCAAAATGATTCTTTTAAATATTACTTAATATTTTACCACTTTGATTCTCTGAGGAAACCAGAAACTAAACTATGAAATGTGGTGCTCTTGATGAATGAAACTTTGGCTGCTGGTGTACCTATTTACAAAGCAGCATATATATATATATGAAGGAGAGACCATGGTGTGAATGTAAAAATGCCACCTCAGTCTCATTGAGGTAGGCCTGTGGGTGAAGGAAGAGAGTCATGACTGGCCTTCCTCATGTGCATCACTCTAATAGGATGAGGAGCCCCTTACTCACCATGCCTATGCCTATGGAGCCCATCCTCCAATATTCCATCTATTCGTCTGTAGCAGGAGCTACAGCTGCTGCGCCAGCTCCAAGACAAGAACAAATCTGGCTGTGTCAGTCATTTTGTATTCTTCTTCTTCTTCCTCTTCCTCTTCCTCTTCTTCTTCTTCTTTCTTTTTTCCATATTGTCAGAGATGGGACCTAAAGATCCCAATCCCCGCCATACCCCCCACCTCTTCTGTATGTATAAATTCTTTCATTAGCAGTTGATGTAGGTTGGACAGGTTCATGTCAAATTGTACTTTGCTCAATTGTCAGTTGAGAAACTATTTCAATAAAGTATTCTTTTCTAAAAAAAAAATGTAGGTTTTATGCACCATAATAGAGACAAGTCATTCTTGGCTAAGAGCAAGACATTTAAAAATACACTTATAACCTATATATAAAAATATTTTTATGTACATGAATATAAATATAAATGTAAATATACATATAAATGTATTTATATGTATATGTTTTATATTATACATATATATTTTAAATCATAAAAATATATATTTGTATGTCTATAAATATATATTTATAATGTTATATATAAATATATACATAAATATATGTTTTTAAATCTGTTGCTCTTAGCCAAGACTGACTTGTCTCTTTTATGGTACATAAAATCTAAAATTTTGGTTACTCACTTCCAGAAGGATATTTATTGCTCAAATCACTCTTAAAACATCTGTGTTTAGGCTTAGTTGCATGTGCACAATTCTAAACTTTGAATTTTAAATAAGCATAGGTGTGTCATACAAGTTTTAGATTGATTTTTGATGTTTACTACTTATTTTCTAGATCCAGCTGGTGCTAAAACAAATTATGCTGGTAAGAGATATTAGAATAATCACCTTTCACAACAGCAAATACTCCCTCTCTTTAGTATGATATATATTTTCCTTCTCTCACAGAGGGAAGATATTTTTAAATAACATACATCACATACACAAAAAAATATTTATCTTCTCCCCTAAGATTATCTGACATAGAAAATCAAGATTCAAGATATTTTCTTAAATTATTGAATAAAATCTAGAAGAAAGCACAATATTTCTTCTGTGCCTTCATTATACCTGAAAGCTCATTACTGGTTCTTATCAGGTGTGGGGGAGTATTACTATGTTATTATATGGGGAAGAGCTATACCTTATATTACGTGGTACCTCATGTTTGATTGAATATTTCCATTGTGTACTCCAATATAATTTCTTTCTAAAATGTAACAGAGGAATTGACGTTGTTAGCTGGGTAATCTATAATATTTATAAATTGCAACATTATTATTACTTAAATTTTTATGTCATTATTAACTGTCCATTTAAAAATTTTCTAGTACAAATGAGACTTTTATAATAGAATTTATGTGTTTTGTTCTATAATCTTTTTAAAGAAAGAACAAGGCACTTTAAAAAGCTTGCACATTTGAATTTACATTTTTACAGTTTTGGGGACTTATGTAACTCCAGTCTAGAAAGGTTGGTGCTAAAATCCCGGAACACTTTTCTAGCATACATGGAGATTTGAAAGCATGTGCAGCATTTAGTTAATTCATTAACCCGGTCTGGACCGCTGTCCAGCTTTCCATTTGGGGTTGCCCTAGCAGAAACTTGAATGTGTCTTCACCATGCCTGGTTATTGGTACAAGCTACTGGCTTTGCTAAAAATACAGGGATCATCTGTGATAACAATTCCTGGCCTTTAAGTCACATGTGAGCCTAAACCGATACTGCCTTTCTTCAGCTCCATGTGCCACAGCATTCTTCTACAAAGTTTCCTGGACACCACTGAATTTCTAAAATCTGCAGGGTCTACTCAGACTCCAAGCATGTGGAACCAAGAAAGTTGTAACAGGGGTGGGAAAATAACACTATTTAATGTTTCGGAGGCAAACTTAAACCATTTGAAATGAAAGTCTATAGACAAACAATTCTCCCTTTGTGTTGCTTTTTTATGGTATTTGTACATTCCATAATAGCTTCATAAACCCTCCATAAAAGTCCTCTGTCATGATGCTTTAGCCATCTTGGTAATACACTTCCTCATACTTGTTCTTCCTCCTTCTCTTCCTCCGGTTCCTTTTCCTATACCCTACTTCCCTGGCAATGCACTCTCTGAGCATTTGCTCAGGCTCTGCATTCTAAAAAGCAAAAGTTAAGATAGGGACACAGCGGCAGAATGGAATCAAATGTAGGTACTATTTCTTATCAGTCATCTCAAAGGAATAGTCATAGACTCTAGCAGATTTTGTAAGTGGACAATATATGAGATATTGGTGAGCTTTAAGCAGATAAAATATTTCTGCCCATTTTAAAAATGTTACTCTTATTGGTAGGTGTTGAGGGAGGGATGTTAAATAACAAGTAGAGTGATATGGTTTGGATTTGTGTCTCCACCCAAATCTCATGTAGAATTGGAGGAGAGGCCTGGTGGGAGGTGACTGCATCGTGGGGGCAGATTTCTCCCTTGCTGTTCTCAGGACAATGAGTGAGTTCTTACGAGATCTGATGGTTTAAAAGTGTGTGGCACTTCCTGTTTTGCTCTCTTTCCTGCCACCATAGGAAGAATGTGATTGCTTTCCCTTCACCTTCTGTCATGAGGCCTTCCAGTCCTGTTTCCTGTTAAGCCTATGAAACTGTGAGTCAGTTAAATTTGTTTTCTTCATAAATCACCCAGTTTCAGGTATTTCTTTATAGTATGTGGGAATTGACTAACACAGAAAATTGGTACCAGGAGTAGGGTACTGCTGTAAAGATACCTGAAAATGTGGAAGCAACTATGGAACTCGGTAACAAGCAGAGTTTGGAACAGTTTGGAGGGCTCAGAAGAAGACAGGAAGATGTGGGAAAGTCTGGAAATTCCTCGAGACTTGTTGAATGGTTTTGACCAAAATGCTGATAATGAAATGGACAATGAGGTGCAGGTGGAGGAGGTCTCAGATGGACATAAGGAACTTATTGGGAACTTGAGCAAAGGTCACTCTTGCTATGCCTTAGCAAAGAGACTGGCAGGTGGCATTGTTCCCCTAGTCTAGAGATCTGTGGAACTTTGAACTTGAGAGAGATGATTTAGGGTATTTGGTAAAAGGAATAATCTAAGCAGTAAAGTGCTCAAGATGTGGCATGGCTGCTTCTAAAAGCCTATGTTCATTGCATAAACAAGGAGAACTTATATTTAAAAGGGAAGCAGAGCATAAAAGTTTGGAAAATTTGTAGCCTGACCACGTGGTAGAAAAGGAAAACCCATTTTCTGGGGAGAAATTCAATGCTGCAAAAATGTGCATAAGAAGAGCCAAATGTTAATCACGAAGACAATGGGGAAAATGTCTCCAGAGTACTTCAGAGACTTTGTGGCACCTCCTCCCATCACAAGCCTGGAGGCATAGGAGAGAAAAATGGTTTCCAGGGCCCCACTGCTCTGTGCAGCCTTGGGACATGGCACCCTGTGTCCCAGCCACTCCAGCTCCAGCCATGGCTAAAAGGGGCCAAGGTACGGCACAGGTCATGGCTTCCAGTGGTGCAAGCTCCAAGCCTTCATGGCTTCCCTGTGGTGTTGGGCCTGGGGGCATGTAGAAGGCAAGAGTTAAAATTTGGGAAACTCCACCTAGATTTCAGAGAATGTATGGAAACACTGGGATGTTCAGGCAGAAGTCTGTTGCAGGGACGGAGCCCTCATGGAGAACCTCTACTAGTGCAGCATAAAGGAGAAATTTAGGGTTAGAGCCCATACACAGAGTTTTTACTGGGGCACTGCCTAGTGGAGCTGTGAGAAGAGGGCCACCATCCTCCAGACCACAGAATGGTCGATCCGCCAACCGCTTTCACCATGCACCTAAAAAAGCTGCAGTCACTCAATGCCAGCCCATGAAAGCAGCCAAAGGGGCTGTGCCCTGCAGAGCTACAGGGATGGAGCTGTCCAAGGCCTCAGGAGCCCACCCTTTGCATCAGTGTGCCCTGGATATGAGACATCGAGTCAAAGGAGATTATTTGGGAGGTTTAAGATTCAATGAGCGCCCTGCTGAATTTCGGACTTGCATGGGGACAGTAACCCCTTTGTTTTGGCCAATTTCTCCCATTTGAAATGGGAGCTTTTACCCAATGCCTGTACCCCATTATATCTTGGAAGAAACCAACTTGCTTTTGATTTTACAGGCTCATTGGTGGAAGGGACTTTCCTTTGTCTCAGATGAGACTTTGGACTGTGGGCTTTTGAGTTCATGCAGAAGTAAGTTAAGACTGAGGGTCTGATGAGAAGGGATAATTGTATTTTGTAATGTGAGAAGGATATGATCTTTGAGAGGGGCCAGGGGTAGAATTATATGGTTTGAATTTGTGTCCCCACCCAAATTTCATGTCTAATTGGCCTGGTGGGAGGTGATTGGATCATGAGGGCAGATTGCTTTGTTGCTGTTCCCATGATAGTGAGTAAGTTCTCATGAGATCTGGTGGTTTAAAAGTGTGTGGCACTTCCTCCTTTGTTCTCTCTCTCCTGCCACCATGGGAAGAAGGTGCTCACTTCACCTTTACCTTCCACCATAATTGTAAGTTTCCTCCCAGTCATGCTTTCTGTTAAGCCTTGTGGAATTACGAGTCAATCAAACTTCTTTTCTTCATCAATTATCCAGTCTCAGGTAGTCATTTACAGAACATGTGAAAACAAATTAATACATAGAATTTACTATGAAAGGCTGCCAAATGTACCCTTACAGAATACTAGTTAGTTATTAAAAATTTGCAAGGCAATAGGTTTCTAAAATATTTTTAAAACCAGTATCCAAATATAAATTTACTCATTAGTTTGCCATATATTTAATGAGTACCTGCTGCGTGCCTACTACATACTATATGATCTAGGGCACCAATGAAAAAGGGAAAAATCTTTGTTTTTTTTTATATCAACCATTCTAACAAGAAGAGAAAGAAAACATGAAATACAGTTAATAAGTGATATGAAGGTAAATAAAGGAGAAGGAGGTTAGAGGAAAGGAGGAAAGAAAAGCAAGGTCTTGCTGGTGAGAAAATATTTGAGCATAGAGACCTCAGTACTTCCCTGAGAGAACCTCTGTCTTCAAGTTGCCTAATAGACCTGTTAGAGGAGACAATGATGTACCTGTACCTGATAAGAACAGTAATGCAATTCACAAGAATTCATACCATGCTGGAGACCTCCAAAAAGAAGTTAGAGGAAACCAGATGGGTAGGAAGGTTTGATGACTCTTCTCTTCTCCTGACAACAATAAAATGAACACAGTCATGACCACTGTTAATCACTCTCCATGCATTTGGGTCATTGAACCTTCCCTAAAACCCTTTGTGGTAGTTACTATTATTGTCACATTCTGCTGAGGAGGAAAAAGAGGTTTTAATACCTTAAGTAACTATCTTAAAGCCAAAGATAACCTTCACAAAAAGAAACCTGAATTTTGAACCAAGACTATCTGAGTACAGAGGCCCAGACCTACCCATTTTCTTATGCTGTGTAAGGCAATTTATATTTAGAAAACCAGTGAGTAAAACCCTCTGCAATTTAAAAGGCAAACAAGTAAAATTAGTGAGAAAGCAAGAAATTTTCCTAGGGAAAAGGAAAGTGAAATAAGTTTTAACATTACAGATTCAATAAAATAAACATTAACTGCTCACTTCAACCACAATTGGCGCATTTTAAAATTATTGTGTTGGGTCTTCAAATCCTAATTACTTTCTATATTCTTTTTTCATTTCAGGGTTTTGCTCTAGCAACAATTTTGAAGTGAAAAATAGCTGTTATGTTTTTAATGGAAATGGGTCATTAATTAAAGCAACACTTCTTTAAGCAAACATCAACAAAGTTTGATCTATATTTTATATTTTTCTTTACTTATAAAATATTAATTTTCCCATTTAACATAATAAAAGTTTGAAAACAAATTATTCTAAATAAAAACAAGATTAGAAGATTCCTTTTAAAACCTTAGTTTTCAAAGCAAAAAAAAGTTTATATTTGAAAACCTGTCACTAACATAATATCCGGAGTCAGTTATAAAAGCTTTGATGAATATTAAGTATGACTCTCATTTCTTACATTTACATGAAGCTTTGTGCAAAAAGCAGATTTTTAAAACTTTCTGAAAAGCATAATTATATTGAGTATTTGAAAGATAATACTTATTTTTGTCAATTGTTAAACTGAATTGAGGCACATAAACCTTGATTAACCTCTGTGTAGCAGTTTCTTTGAGTTAGCAGGTCAGCTATTTTTCTCATTAATGGCATTATAATTCAAATGAAATTAAAATTGAATACACTACTGAAAACATGTGCATTAGGCAAAGAAGAAAGAATCTTTTTCTGATATTCTCTAAATAAAATTTCCTCCAGGAAAAGGAAAAAAAATATTTGTAATTTACTCTCTTCCTCACTTATTCTGACATGGACAAGCATACTGAAGAGAATTTTGCATGACATTTCTGTAAATGAAACTGCAAATATTCTGTTTTATCCTTAGGCCAGAAAATTCTGATCTTTTGTTATTTCCACGGGAAATTGAGAAAGGCAGAGAGAAATAACTGAGAGTATTTTAATGTTTCTGTTTTTCCCCTAAATTTAAATAAGTTACTCTCCAGAAGCTTTAAGGAAGTCTGTTTATTTTAAAAGTAAAGAGTCAAATATCTAAATTAAAAATTATAATTCGTGAGCCTATAAATTATTCCAAATGAATTTGACAAAAAATTCTTTTCATAAAGT
Organism: Pongo abelii; assembly: GCF_028885655.2. NCBI lineage: Eukaryota > Metazoa > Chordata > Mammalia > Primates > Hominidae > Pongo > Pongo abelii. The sequence goes on along the minus strand of NC_071989.2, from coordinate 113,411,105 downwards.
AACATTACCATTAGTCAAGGAGATTTTCAACAACCAAAATATTTAAAAATGTAACTTTTATTCTTATATAGCATTTGACATTCTATTTTAAAGCAAGAGCCAAGGATATATATGAACTTTCTCAGAGAAGGGAATGCACCTTCAGATTTCACTAGAAAACCTACATAAAATCACATAGTAAATTTAAGACATTTGGCATCCTTTATAAATGGGTAAATAATTTCAAATCTTTAAAGGAAACTAGAAAGAATTAGAAATTGCTGTTTATAATCTAACTACTAGTCAATCACAGCAATTTAAATTATGTTTAGAGCACCAAATATTAATAATAAATTTTTACAAAAAGATCATAACAGATACAAATCTCTATTCTGCAAAAGATCAATACTTTTTGCAAATGGTACCAAATAACTAAAATACTTATACATATATGAATCTATATTCTAGACAAAATATTTATTAACGTTTGTTAGTTTATCTTATATGGATTTTGGTGACATGAGTTTGGTTTTTCACTGCCCCATGAGTTTCATGCAGAATAACTTTAATTAGTGTTAGTTTATGACCAAAGCTTCCTTGAACTTGGTGAAAATGCATTAAATTTTTAAATGTTCCCTCAGATATTAGGAGTTTTATGTGGAAGACTAAAATTTTCCATCTCAAATCAATCTGATAATATACATAGACTCAGCCAGCATATAATATTTTGTTTAAATTTAAAATTTACTCTGGGGCTGCTGTGGTTTTTATAGTAAATGAAATTATAAAAGTGTAGTGATAAGTGAGATAATGGAATTTAAAATCTAGTCCTTTGTGATAGAGAGACAAACAAGTTGTTCCCAAGCTTTACATTTATTTCCTGTCCCTAGAATTATGTACGATTTATTATTCATAAAAATTGCTTTAAAGAGGAATAAGAATGCCTATGATGTGATCTTCATGTCTCTCCAGGATAGTTATAAGAGTACCGTACATTTTATTTACTGGGGTTGTACAGCAAAAGGGTACTTAGAAATCTCATCTCTCCTTGGAGCTGAAGGAATAGTGCATGTGCATAAAACAATATTTACTACAGTGCTAGGAGGTATATGAATATTACTGCTAGGATGGCTGATTAGGTTGTCTCACTGCACTTTCCGTGGCTTTATGTATTTGTGTTTGATGCTATTTTTTGCTTGCTTCATTTGGGCTTTAGATTTCACCAACCTCAGAGACTTTCCATATTATGACAGCTGTACAATAAAGGTTACCTTAGTGATATAAGAAAGTTAATTTGATTGCAACTGTGTTTAAAATATTTCCAGAGAATAAATGTAGGTTTGTGAAGAGTAAATCCAACTTTGGAGACACTACAATCTAAGGTATAGGGTAAAATTTTCAACTCTTGAAAAGTAATGAGCAATGGGATATGACCTTGCGAAAAATGAACAAGGAAGATTTTCCAATTCCAAGCTCCCTTCACACTGACCTATTACTCTAGTTTGAAATGACACTCTTATAGAACTCATTCCCCATGAATGAAAGAATTATCCCCTATTAAAATGTAAATGCCCCGGAAAAGACAGAACAAGAATCAATCAATCATTTATACCTTAATGAGAAGAAGTCACTCAAACCGTCCCAACATTATAGTCATTTGAAATTGAACATTGATAGGATGGAGATGAGACAGAAATACTTTGGGAATCAGGAGTAGGAAGGAGGAAAAACTAAAAGGGAAATGAGAAAGTTTTGGGAATAAATTTTGTACAATTTCAATGTTACAGACATTGAGTCACAGGTGACAAGTACTGGAGATGGTGAGTCTGAGATCACAAAAAGACTGTGCTATTATGAAGTCTTGAATTTGAGAAAAAGAAATAATAATAATTACTTTTCATCATTATTATTTTCTCCTCTTCCCTGCCTAGAAAAAAAATACTTAATAAAAAGAGTGCTGATGTATCCTCTCAATAATGGGAAAGTGAGATGGTTAATATTGAGTCTCAGCTTGATTAGAATGAAGGATGCAAAGTATTTTTCCTGGGTGTGTCTGTGAGGGTGTTGCCAAAGAAGATTAACATTTGAGTCAGTGGACTGGGACAGGCAGGCCCACCCTTTCTCTGGGTGGGCACAATCTAATCAGCTGCCACTGTGGCCAGAAAAAAGAGCAGGCAGAAGCACACGGAAAGACTAGACTGGCTGAGTCTTCTGGCCTCCATCTTTCCCCTGTGCTGGATGCTACCTGCCCTGCAACATCGAACTCCAAGTCCTTCAGCTTTGGAACTCTTGGACCTTTGGCCACACACTAAGGTTGCACTGTCGGCTTCCTTATTTTTGAGGTTTTGTAACTGAGACTGGCTTCCTTGCTCCTCAGTTTACAGATGGCCTATTTTGGGTCCTCACCTTGTGATCACGTGAGTCAATACTCGTTAACAAACACCTCTTTATATATACGTCTATCCTATTAGTTCTGTCCCCCTAGAGAACCCTAAATAATACAGAAGTGTTCTGTATTTGTGCAGTAAGTTTAGTTGTATCTGCTTTAAGAATATAAACATAAATGTAAATACATGTATTTTGAATTTGTCAGACTAACTCAGAAGGAAATAAAAATAGCCTTCACTTTTGAAAAGTGTTTTTTACATTGTCTAAAATGATTCTTTAGATAATGTAAAATGTCTGTGATTTACCATCGTTTGGTTCAAACAACTTTTTTGGGAAAATGTCTATTTTGCAAGGCAACATAACTTCTAAATCTGCATTTAGACTTCCTTACACAAATTGAATAAGATAATGTGTTTTGCATAGCAATTAATCTATTTTAGTTGTCCCTATCACGTTCATCATTATTTGTGTGTTTGTGTGTGTGTATGTATATATGTATTTGTCCCGTTATTCAAGACAGAGTCATACATGAGCAAACAGGTGATTATCCAGCTTCAAGGGTAATCCTGAAGGGCCTTTTAGAAGAATCAGCTCTTTCACAATAATCTGTTGTCTTCCTACACAATGTTGAAAGGTAAACCAACAATTACATTTTGATTATTAAGTATATGTAATACATAATATGTAAAACATTATGTATTGTATATATTACATATAAATATATATAAAATCCATACATACAGAACTATACATACAGACATTATGCATATATCATTGAACTAATACCAGTTATACAAATTATTCAAAAATGAGTACGTATCATGTGAGAATAGCTTAATCTATTGTTAAAAAATCTGTCGTAGGTCTGAGGCATCACTAATATGAATTTAATGTCAGAGCATGATAAAAATCATCTACTGATTTAACTTGAGGAAATTTGATTTGCTTGTTTTTCTCCCACAAATAATTTTTTAAAAATTATAACTAGCGTGACTTCCAGGATGGCAATATACAGTATCTGGCTCACATACCTTAATGATGAAGAGTAAGATCTTATCTCTCTCTTGTTATATCTGAAAAGGCTAGTTTCAAATACATTTTTCAGACTAAAGACAGCCATTTGTTAACTCCACTTAGAATTATTTTTATAGATATTGTTATATTATAATCTCATAATTAGCCATTTGTTGACATGTTAGTGAACTTTGTGTTATTTTTATTCATTGTACATGTCTGATTATAAATGTATAAGATGATAGGGCTCCTGGGCTAAATTAATTGTATTTATTTGTTGGTAAGAAAAGTGGGCAAAGGATATGAACAGACACTTCTCAAAAGAAGACATTTATGCAGCCAAAAGACACATGAAAAAATGCTCATCATCACTGGCCATCAGAGAAATGCAAATCAAAACCACAATGAGATACCATCTCACACCAGTTAGAATGGCAATCATTAAAAAGTCAGAAAACAACAGGTACTGGAGAGGATGTGGAGAAATAGGAACACTTTTACACTGTTGGTAGGACTGTAAACTAGTTCAACTATTGTGGAAGTCAGTGTGGCGATTCCTCAGGGATCTAGAACTAGAAATACCATTTGACCCAGCCATCCCATTACTGGGTATATACCCAAAGGACTATAAATCATGCTGCTATAAAGACACATGCACACGTATGTTTATTGCGGCACTATTCACAATAGCAAAGACTTGGAACCAACCCAAATGTCCAACAACGATAGACTGGATAAAGAAAATGTAGCACATATACACCATGGAATACTATGCAGCCATAAAAAATGATGAGTTCATGTCCTTTGTAGGGACATGGATGAAACTGGAAATCATCATTCTCAGTAAACTATCACAAGGACAAAAAACCAAACACCGCATGTTCTCACTCATAGATGGGAACTGAACAATGAGATCACATGGACACAGGAAGGGGAACATCACACTCTGGGGACCGTTGTGGGGTGGGGGAAGGGGGGAGGGATAGCATTAGGAGATACACCTAATGCTAAATGACGAGTTAATGGGTGCAGCACACCAGCATGGCACATGTATACATATGTAACTAACCTGCACATTGTGCACATGTACCCTAAAACTTAAAGTATAATAATAATAAAAAAAAGAAATCAATTATAATTCTCATGTTATTTTTTAAGTAAATATTTAAAATAAAAACCGTATTGGCTAGATCTAAAACATCAAATCAGATTTAAATTAAAAATATAGAGAAGATAATACATTATAGAGTCACACTCTTCTGTTTCTATTTGTAATTTTTCATTTATTGCTTTATGCCTTTACTCTGAAACACAAAAATAATATCATGAATTTATAGTTTTGTTACAGTTGACATTTTATTTAACTTTAAATCTGAAAAATTCTTCTCTGAAAAATTCTTGCTGATCTACTTATATAATTTTCTACTTTATCTTTAATAAAGTTATAATTTTGTTACTGAAAACAATCAAAAGAAAACCTGAACAAATTGCAACTGTCCAAATTTTATAAAATTTTTCTTTTTACAACAGTCAGCATCACAACTCTGAAGTAAATTGCCTTTGAATACTTCTGTACCAGATGTCAGCCATCTTGCTTATCACTGAACAAGCCACATTTGAACTAAACAGCTCAGTATCGCATTGAGGGATGTGGTGGCTGATTGAACACAGGTGTAATAGTTGATATACTGTCACACAGTCTGACGTTAACCTAAGATCTTTGTTGAAATAGTTATTACTGATGGCATGAAATGTAATTGCTAATTTTCTGCCTGAGTGGTTACATATTTTCTCTAAATCTTGAGAGTTATTCATCCTTTTTCCACTGCCCATTCCTCAGAGTTTAAGGCAGATGTGTCAGTGGCCCATGGACCAGTAATTGAACCTGTCACTTGCAATCTACAAGCTTCATTCTTCAGAAATGTGACCACTGCTTTATTTACTCTCCTGCTTATTTTTCTCTGGGTATCAAATGCCCTACTTGAACAAAGCTAACTAATATTCATTGTTTACCTTTAAGGAGTTCTTTCATCACAAAGCAAATGAACTGGGAGTGAGTCAAGTTTGATTATTTTTTAGTATTTCTCATGGATTCTGGTTTTCAAATGAATTGCTTTTCTAGGAGCCTAATTATACTAAATAAATCAATTGCGTTGTGGGTGTAGAAAGTGTGGAGGTTTAGTGGAGAAAGGGTTGGGAGGTTGGGATAGATTTGCTATTTTTTGTATGAATGTAAACTTTCTTAGAATGACTTAACATAACTCAAGCTGCTCATACACCTTTCCTGAATTTCACTGAGTAGCACTGCATACTAGTGCTTAGTGTCCAATGATCAACCAGTGCTTAGTAGTTTTGCTAATAAATATGTTGCAATAGACAAAGTTCCAATAAACTTTTTACCCCCAATTTTTATTTTTACTGAAATAATCCAATTAAGTTACAATACACATTAAAAATCAAGGTGCTAATATACCCCAAATTTGGAGGATTTTTTAATAAAATTATTTTAATTTTGTATTTTGCCAAAACCCTTTCAAAATTAACTGAGTCTCCAAGAAACTATATAGTTTATTATTGTGTATTTTATATATTAATTTTATTTGCAAAAGATAATACAATTCTTTCTACAACTGTACTCAACTAATAAATAGATGGGACTATAAAACTGTTGGTTGAAGTTTAAGATGGTGGAGCATGTGTCTTTCAGTGAAAAAAAAAGTGACAAAATTAATCATTTTGGCTTAGTGGAAAAATTAAAGCCCTGCTTTAAAATTGTGCCCCAAGGCAGATCTTGTGATCTAAGACAGGTCGTCTGTATCTCAGTGTTTTTGTCTTCAAGAGGGGAACAATAACCCCTGTTTTACTAGTTGATATCAATATTGGAGATGTGTAGAAAAATCACCTTGGGCAACATCTGGCATATAACAGAGACTTGATGCTTGGTACCTATTGTATAAAGACCTTGTATTAGTCCATTCTCACACTGCTGATAAAGACATACCCAAGCCTGGGCAATTTACAAAAGAAAAAGGTTTAATGGACTTACAGTCCCACGTGGCTGAGGAGGCTTCACAATCATGGCAGAAGGTGAAAGTCATGTCTCACATGGCGGCTGACAAGAGAAGAGAGCTTGTGCAGGGAAACTCCCATCTATAAAACCATCAGATCTCGTAAGTCGTATTCACTATCACAAGACCAGAACAGGAAAGATCTGCCCCCATGATTCAATTACCTCCCACAACACATGGGAATTCAAGATGAGATTTAGGTGAGGACACAGCCAACCATATCATTCTGCCCCTGGCCCCTCCCAAATCTTATGTCCTCACATTTCAAAACCAACCATGCCTTCCCAACAGTCCCCCAAAGGCTTAACTCATTTCAGCATTAACTCAAAAGTCCACAGTCCAAAATCTCAGTCTCAGTCCATCTGAGACAAGGCAAGTCCCTTCTGCCCATGAGCCTATAAAATCAAAAGCAAGTTAGTTACTCCCTAGATGCAATGGGGGTACAGACCCCCATTTACAGGTAAATACAGCCATTCCAAATGGGAGAAATCGGCCAAAACAAAGGGTTTACAAGCCCCATGCAAGTCTGAAATCCAGCAGGGCAGTCAAATCTTAAAGCTCTAAAATGTTCTCCTTTGACTCTATATTTCACATCCAGGTTACACTGATGCAAGAGGTGGATTCCCATGGCCTTGGGCAGCTCCGCCCTTGTGGCTTTGCAGGTTATAGCCTCCCTCCTGACTACTTTCAGAGGCTGGCGTTGAGTGTCTGTGGCTTTTCCAGGAACATGGTGCAAGCTGTCGGTGGATCCACTATTCTGGTGTCTGGAGGATGGTGGCCCTCTTCTCACACCTCCACTAGGCAGAGCCCCAGTAGTGACTCTGTGTGAGGGCTCTGATCCCATGTTTCCTTTCTGCACTGCCCTAGCAGAGGTTCTCCATGAGAGCCCCACCCATGCAGCAAACTTCTGCCTAGGCATCTGGGTATTTCTATACATCCTCTGAGATCCAGGCAGAGGTTCCCAAAACTCAATTCTTGACTTTTGTGTACCTGCAGGCTCAACATCACGTGGAAGCTGCCAGGGCTTAGGGCTTCCATCTTCTGAAGCAACAGCCTGAGCTGTACCTTGGCTCCTTTTAGTCATGGCTGGAGCGGCTGAGTTGCAAGGCACCAAGTCCCTATACTGCACACGGCAGAGGGACCCTGGGCCCGGCTCACAAAATAATTTTTTCCTCCAATCCTCTGGAGATGTGATGGGAAGGGCTGCCACAAAGGTCTCTAACATGCCCTGGTGACATTTTCCCATTGACTAGGTGATTAACATTTGGCTTCTCATTTTTTCTGCAAATTTCTGCAGCCAGCTTGAATTTCTCCTCAGAAAATCAGGTTTTCCTTTCTATGGCATTGCCAGGCTGTAAATTTTCCAAACTTTTATGCTCTGTTTCCTTTATAAACTGAATGCCTTTAACAGCACCCAAGTCATATCTTGTGTGCTTTGCTGCTTAGAAATTTCTTCTGCCCAATACCCTACATCATCTCTCTCATGTTCAAAATTCCACACATCTTTAGGGCAGGGACAAAATGCCACCAGTCTCTTTGTTAAAACGTAACAAGTGTCACCTTTGCACCAGTTCCCAAGTAGTTCCTCCTCTCCATCTGAGACCACCTCAGCCTTGATATCATTGTCCATATTATTATAAACATTTTGGTCAAAGCCATTCAAAAAGTCTCTAGGGAGTTCCACACTTTCCCACCTTTTTCTGTCTTCTTCTGAGCCGTCCAAACTCTTCCAACCTCTGCCTATTACCCAGTTCCAAAATTGCTTCCACATTTTCAGGGGCAGTGTCCCACTCTACCAGTACTAATTAGTCCATTTTCATGCTGCTGATAAAGACATACCCGAAACTGGGCTCTGTACAAAAGCAAAAGGTTTAATGGACTTACAGTTCCACATGGCTGAGGAGGCCTCACAATCATGGCAGAAGGTGAAAGGCGTGTCTCACATGGCAGCAGACAAGAGAAGAGAGTTTGTTCAGGGATACTTCCTTGTTTTAAACCATCAGATCTCATGAGACTTATTCACTGTCAAGAGAGTAGCACAGGAAAGACCTGCCTCCATGATTCAATTACCTTCCGCTAAGTCTCTCCTATAGCACATGGGAATTCAAGATGAGATTTGGATGGGGACACAGCCAAACCATATCAGATCTATTATGGATCCTGAAGTTCTAATAATAACGAGACAATTTACCAATGGAAGAGTCAGCTAGCCACGTTAGGTTCTGGAGAGAATGTTTTCAAGTTTAGGTGAACACAGAAATACAGACTTCTGAGGTTTAAATCTGATTGAGGAAAGGAAAAACCAGGTATGCTGTTTCTTCTAGGTGCAGTTGTCTGGGGTCTCATTAACAGTGGAGGGAGGTACTGTGCATATACATCAGAGCTGCACTAAAATGCAATGTTTTGTGCATATGTTGCTATGCTCATAGACTGATTTATACAGATACTGCATTATAAAGTAGAGTTATTATATGGTGCCACACTAAAAGGGAAAGTAGTATGCCTTAAGTTATATTCCACTTTAGTGTTTCAAAGTGACATATTTATAAGGTAAAATTTCTAAGTTTAAAACTATAATTACTGTGTGTTTTCTTTACATATGATTTATGAACCACTTTTTTCTGGCCTCCGTATGTTCATTTCTGGGTTGTAGAAGCAAAAGATGTACAATGAATGTAAACTTTGAGAAGAGATGAACATTAGGGAACTGAATCTAAGGAATGGAATCTCATTAAGATTGAGAAGTAGGAATAATGAGCATTTGGAATAGATAAGTCACAGGGCACACTGTAGGACCAGGGTTGTGATATAGTTGCTTGTTTATTTTTTTTTAATGCTGTCTTGACCCAGTTTTGAGGCATGGTTAGAAACTGGTCAGTTCTCATTTTTCAGCAGCTGATTAAGTCCACACCCCAACCACTTCTTTATGAGACTTTCACACCCTTAGACCTCTCTGTAACCTGCTCTAATTTTCCTGAGAGCCAAGTATCAGAGAACTTGGTCCCAGATATTCAAATTAGCCAACCTGCAAGAAACGCACAAAAGCTAGCCAAACTTTCCACTTGTCATACAAAAGCTGCCTGGTACCTCTCCATCTTGCTGTTATCTTGGCCCCTGGTTGCAATTTTCTCTGTGGCCTCACCTGGTAGAGTTTTGTAATTTGAAGCTGGGAAGTTGGTTTATTTTTGTATATATTTAAGGTTTACTGAATGATATCTTGATTTATAAGTCTAGAGATCTATTTGGAGCTTTGCTTTTCATCTATCCAAATGTCATTGTGTTGTGTCCTGCCCCTAAAAGAATTTTTAAATCTTATAATTCCAGGTAATCATCTAGGGGACAACAGATACCAAAGGCCAAGATACCAAAAATCCATCAGTTAAAACAAAAGCAAAGGAAAACAGTTTCCAGAGTTTGATTTCCAGGAGAAAGTTATGGCCTTACTTATATAGATCATACCACAAGGTCTTATTTCTATGCTCAGCAGAGTAACACATGATTGGCATTGCCAAGTGCATTTTTACCACAGCTCAGAAACTACCGACCTTATCTGCCCATTTAGTGAAGGAAAAAACAAGCATCATTCTTTTTTTTCCCCTTAATATTATACTTAGTATACAATAAACTGTGCATATATAAAGTGAACCATTTAGCAAGTGTTGACACGTGAATATACTTGAAAAACCATCACTGGGATCAGATAAACACATATATCACTCCCACAGTCTCCATCTGCCCTTTCATAATGACCTTCTTCTACCCTCCCCATCTCCTCTCCCCCAACCTTTGCTTTCTGTCTCTAGTCAACTATTGATCTGCTTCCTGTCATTATAAATTACTTTGCTTTTTCCAGAATTTTATGTAAATCGAATCATGCAGTAAGCACTGTTTTATGTCAAGGCTTCTTTCATTATTTTGAAACTTAACTGTATTGTTACATATATCAGTGGTTCATTTTTTATAAGTAATATTAAATTATGTGAATATGGCACAGTTTGTTGATGAATATTTGGTTTGTCTCCATTTTAGGACTATTACCAAAAAAACAGCTATGAACATTTGTATGCATGTCTTTGTATGGACACAAAGTTTTATCCATTCATTTTCTGGAGTAATACCTAAGAGTGAAATAGTTGTATCATATGGAAGAACCTCTGATGGGCCTGCTGGTGGGAATGTAAAACATCAGAACACTTTGGAAACCAGTTTTGCAGTTTCTTAAAAGGTTAAATATACAGCTTCCATATGATCCAACTGCTTCACTCTTAGGTATTACTCCAGAAAATGAATGGATAAAACTTTATGTCCATACAAAGACACGCATACAAATGTTCATAGCTGTTTTTTTGGTAACAGTCATAAAATGGAAACAACCCAAATATTTATCAGCAAATTGTGCTATGTTCACATAATATAATATTACTTATAAAACAGTGAACTATTGATATATGCAACAATACAGCTATTCAAAGTAATAAAAAATGCGACATAAAAGAGTGCTTACTGCATGATTCCAATTACTTAAAAATCTAGAAAATGGAAAGTAATTTATAATGACAGGAAGCAGATCAATAGTTGACTAGAGACAGGGAGTGAAGGTTGGGGGAGAAGACTTGGGGAAGGTAGAAGGTCACTATGAAGGGGCAGATGGAGACTTGTGAGAGTGACAGACATGTTTGTTATCTGATTCCAGCGATGATTTTGCAACTATATTTATATGTCTACGCTTGTGAAATGGTGCAATTTATATATGCACAGTTTATTGTATATTAAGTACACAAGGTTCTGTTCCTCTGTGTCCTTGCTAGCACTTGATATTGTCAGGCTTTTTAATATTAATCAATTTTATAAATATGTAGTGGTATCTCATTGTTGCAGGACATGTCCTTAGTTCTGCTAAACACAGTGTTCTTGTCCATTCCACGGCCAAAAAATTTAGGCTCGCAGACAGTTTAAGGGGTAATGAAGCAAGGTTTTATTGGGTGAAAAGGAAAAAAAAGCGGGTGGGGGGGGGAACAGGGATGGTCCACAAGGCCAGAGTCCCCTGCTAGAGCACTTCCCACCTGCCACTGGAATCCCAGGTTCCTGACGGGAAGAGGAGGGGCCAGGCTCCTCCCTGCTGTAAACTGGAGAACTTCCCGCGGCTCCGCCCCAGTGTACATTCCTCCCAGGGCCCAGGCTGATTGGGGAGTCTCTGGAGACCCCCCCTCCCACGTGGCTGTCTCATCATCATGATTTTATACTTTTCTAATAACTAATGATATTTGGCATCTTTTTATGTGCATATTTATGATTCATGCATTTTCTATATTTAAGTCACTAAACTCTTTAATACATGGATTAATTTAAATTATATTTACTTTTGTTTATTCACTTGAATAAACAAAAATTTTTTTTTTCTTTGGAGACAGGATCTCCCTCTGTTTCCCAGGCCTGAATGCAGTGGGGTGAGCATGGCTCAGGTGATCCGCCTGTCTTAGCCTTCTAAGTAGCTGGAACTGCAAGTGCATGACACCTTGCCTAGATAATTTTTCATATTACTTATAGAGACGAGCTTTCTCCATGTTGCCCAAGCTGGTTTTGAACTCCTGGATTCAATCCTCATCCTCCCAAAGTGCTGAGACAGTAGGCATGAGCCACCGTGCCTGGCCTTGTTTTTTTTGAGACAGAGTCTCACTCTGTCACCCAGACTAGAGTGCAATGGCACAATCTTGTGTCACTGCAATTCCTGCCTACCAGGTTCCAGTGATTCTCGTGTCTCAGCCTCCCAAGTAACTGGGGTTACAGAGGTGTGCCACCAAACCTGGCTAATTTTTGTATTTTTAATAAAGACGGGGTTTCACAATGTTGGCCAGGCTGGTCTGGAACCCCTGACCTCAAGTGATCCGCCTGCCTCGGCCTCCCAAAGTTCTGGGATTACAAGCATGAGCCACCATGCCCGCCAGTCTTTTCTTATTAAGTTTTGACTGTTAAGTATTTCAACACAAGTTCCTTATCAAATATATAATTTTCGAGTGGTTTTCTTTTCATTATTTCAGTAGTATTTTGGTGCTTTCTTTTTTTAAGATTTGAGGTCTCACTATGTTGCCCAACCTAAAGTGCAGTGGCTTTTCACAGGCATAATCACAGCAAACCACACTGGAATTTCTGGCTCAAGTGATCCTACAGCCTCCGCCTCCCAAATAGCTGGGACAACAGTCATGCACCACCCTGCTGGCTCTCAGTGGTGTCTTTTGAAGACAACACATTTCAAAATTTGGTTAAGTCTCAAAAAAATTTTATTCCTCTATTTGTGTATCCCAAATATATCTCAAAGGTGTCCATTTCTTTGTATTTTTTGTTATTACCAGTTTTGTCCTACCATCTCTTATTTCTTCTCTCTGCTGCTTCAATAACCCAAGTCTATGCTTCCAACTCTCACCCCTTTCCATGAACACAATTCTTTATCTAGCAACTTAAAAAATATAACACATACATTGAAATTTTCTGCTTAAATTTTCAATGGTTTCCCACTGGATTTGTAAAAACACCAACTCATTTTATGTACCCTATAATGAATGTTTGTCATGGTCTGGCACCTGCCTTTCACACATAATTTTGTACCACTTTCTCTCTTGATTATTATATTTCGCCTATGTCATCCTCCTTTCTATCTTTGTTACCAGTCAAATTTCTACTTTAGGACTATTGTTCTTATGTTATTATTTGCCTGGGTTGTTTGTTTGACTATTTGATTTATCTGTTATTCCTGACTGCAGAATGAAAGCTTCCTGGTAGCCTGCTTCTTTATTTCTAAACTTCCTAAATTCAGAAGTAGAATAAAGTGAGTATTCTTAAACAGTACCTGAAAAACTGTACAGTGAGAAAATAAATTTTGACAATTCTATAGGTCATTAAGCCAGAGTTTAGTTTAACCTAATAATTTAATTTTCTATTATTTATTATCAATATTTGCTTTACGGGATGAAGGCATCATTCTCAGCAACAACAAATACATATTGAATAAATGAGATTGGGAGCAATATCATAGTTTAAACTAGCAAATTGGTGAAAAACATAAATATCAAGACATAAAGATGAGCAATGATGCAACTAAAATATGAATCAGATACTGAGCCAAATCATGTCTTCACTCTAGGTTACTGAAAGACATTCTAAGAGTAAACACTGACCTTATCAAAAGATAAGCAGTCTGGTTAGTGTTCATGGAGTGAGTAGAAACACGAATGGGTTAAATGAGAACTCAGAAATAGTTGCTGAACAAATGTCCTAACATCTAGTTTAGTCCTAACATCTAGTTTATTCCAGAATGCTATATGAAAGGAAAATGGGTGAGTGTGAAGCTTGTAACCTTGTGCTTAAACTTTCTTATAGCTTTGTGTCATTTTCTTCCTTTGACTATCCAGTGACTCACACCCGTAGGCTGAGGTGGGAAGATCCCTTGATCCCAGGAGTTCAAGACCAGCCTGGGCAATATAGTGAAACCTTGTCTCAGAAAACAAACACACAAACAAACCAAAACAACAACAACAACAACAAACTAAAATTCCTATTATAAGCTACAGAAAAAAAGTTTTGAGATATGAAAGACCTCCTCCATACCCCTTCAATGTGCCTTCATTACATTCTTGATATTTAAATAGGTCTATCACTAGCTGAAGACAACTAAAGAAACATAAGAAACATCCTATTGCTATGTGGTAGAGATCCTCAGGATGGTTTTTTGTTGTTTTGTTTGTTGGTTTGTTTTTTGCTAAAAAAAATTTTTTAGAATATTAGTTTACTAAAAGTAAATTTTCTTCAAACACATGTCCTTGCTAAGTTTGTGTCACACATCCTTAATTTTGTTAGGCGGGTTATCCAACATCCTTAGTTGTCTAGATACTGCTATTGCAGAACAAAGTAAGGCGCTGATCAAGCCCCATGTGACCTTTGCTCTATTCTTGTAAAATGTCTCCATAATAGTGACAATTTACTTCCAGTTATTTTGGAGCCCTGCTTTGAATTCCTATTCTGACAAAATTATTTAAAGTAACAGTACATATTCTAGTAGTGTTAAATTTTTTCATTAAAATGATGTAGGAGATTTTAGGAAATTCAGAAGCTGCTTGTATTCTATAAGGCAAAGAATATTTCCTTGGTTAATATGAGAACCTCTAGATATTTCTGATTGTAGCAATGTCATATTCTATGTTGATATTAAAGTTTATCAGTAAAGAAAGGAGAGAAGAAAGTATTAGTATTGCTTATTTTATTATCATTTTCTTGGTCACAGTGATAATGAGAAATTAATAACTATTTATGAATATCACTTCTTATTCTGTATTTCTGGGTCTAAATAATAGTTGTTCTTCTTGATGTAAATATACATATGCTAATGTGTAAAGCATACATATAATCTCTCAGTGTAAATACAAAACTAATAATTACATGTTTTGGATTTTTTTTTTTTTTTTTGGGTACAGGTTGAGTATCTCTCACCTGAAATACCTGGGACCAGGGACCAGAACTATTTCAGGTTTCAGAATTTTTTGATTTTTTAATTTTGGATTTAGATATATTCGTATATATACATAATATAATATCTTGGGGAGAGGACCAAGATATAAATATGAATTCATTAATATTTTATATACAGCTTATATACATAGCCTGAAGGTAATTTTATACAATTTTTAAGTAATTTTGTGCATGAAACAAAGTTGTTTATGTGATGTCAGGTGTAGAATTTTCCACTGGTGCCATGATGTGATGCTCAAAATCTTTTAGATTTTTAAGCATTTTGGATTACAGATTTTCAAATTAGGGATGTTTAACCTGTAATTAAATTGTTTTTAGTCTACAGTTGCTCCAAATAGTATTGTCCTCTTTCTACTTGTAATTTAACAAATACACTAGTCAGATATTGCAAAATGATCCAGGTGCTTTTCTTGAATTACCATTATATTATTTTTAATTTATAAATTAATTTTGTATGTTCAAAAATTATGTTATAATATGTGCTATTTGCAACAATTCTAAACAATGCAGATGTGAATGAAGAAAAATATTTTTAGCCAAACATAAAAATTGAACAATGCTATAAGAATATGATTTTGCTATTCATTCTTTAATGTTTGTATAAACGTGCAAACACTTAATTCAGTTTATTTTCTTTCTTTTATTTATTTTTAAATAAAAATTGAGTTGCATGATGCATATTACTCTCCTACTTTTTTTTCACTGCTTCATCATGGATAACTTTTCAACTCAGCACACACAAATCTCACTTTTCTTTATTTAACATAGTTTAGAAATTATTATTTATTCAACCATTCCTCTATGAACTTTCAGGATGTGTTAGTATTTTACTTTTGCAATTAACATTACAGTAAACTGATTCGTAAAGATGTTAAAGAAAAACTTGAATGGCACTTGTTAAAACTTATTAAGGAAGATTTATTCAAGATTATTTTTATAGGTTTAAGGATTACTGCAATGGGGCTTGCAGTCAGGGAGAGAAATTGAGCTCAACCCTGAATATAGCGTAAGCAAGTGGGAATTTAGTGCCAAGCAACAGGATGGAGGTCATTGGATGGAAAAGTACTAAAAGGAAACATTAGAAGTAAGGGAGAATCTGTCTAACCCACCTACAGAATTATTTGTAAGGAGAAGCCAGGGTGATCAGACATCACCTTCAGGATGATGGAGGCCTGGGAACCTGATCAAATGTTGAGAATAATCAGATATTGAGTGTGGAAGGCTCTTGCTAACTTGACTTAGCAAGCTTCTGTGTTAAAACTAACTTTTATGAAGAAGTGTGCATATGGGCCTAGAAAATTCAGCATCCTGACTAAAGTTTGGCCAGGAAAATAATCTTTTTCAAAGAAAATTGTTTAATTAAAATATCAAAAAATGTATTATGTTCTTTTGAATTATGTTCTTTTGATATCGTCCTCAGGCAAATAGATTTTCAGAATTTAATAAATAAAAGCAACTCTAACACTGAATAGTTTTTTGAAATAAATTTTAATTGCGAAGAACTAAAATAATTTCATCAAGAACACACACTACAATTTGAAAAGATTTTTCTCTTTTTCATGACTCCTACAGAGAAAACAAAAGTGAAAGTGTGGGAAAGAAAGAGACAGGTTTTTAGTTACAAATATTAGAAATATAAAATAGCATAAAACTTATACGATAGCTCCTCTTCTACTATAGAAATTTATCCTCCAGGATAAATAAATTTGCTTCATGCAGGACAGTTTTAAACATCACTAGTAAATGAAATTATACCCCCTTAGAATATAATTTTACAGTTGAATTATTTGTCTTATTAGAGACTGTTACCTTATGTATTCGTCACCTGAGCTTATTTTGGATTACTTTTGTTGTAAGACTTTAGTTAATATTGTAATAATTCTATAAAGAAATAATCTTTATTATGTAGGTAGTAGAGGTGGTAAATTATCTTGTTAGTGGATGAGAGAAATTTGTTCTTAATGAGATGAAATGAGTGTACATGTATTAAGACAAACTTCAAACCAGGGCTTTTGGTTCTTAATTCTTCTTTCTATGAGGTCATATTGCTTACCATACACTTGACTATGCAGTAAATGTTTGCTTAAATGTATTTTCTTTAATATGTGACATGCACATGTAGGTTAAATCACCTAACAGACTAAAAAATTTTCTAGTCACTAGATGCAGAAACTGTGCAAATGAGAGAGGTAAATATGCTGTTTGAAACCAAAAGTTCATAGAAGTCTACACCTACTGAAAAATGTACACTAAGATTATGTAGGTGACCACCAACCATACTAGTTTTAGGTTTTGGAGTATTCTTATTTCATCCTAATATTGACTCACTGAATTAGGCAGTTTAGAAAATGGATTGGGTAATATATATTCCAATTGTTTCTTCAAATCTCCAACCTACATTTGTGACAATGCTCTTTGCTGCAAGAAGCTATAGCATGCATTGGTTAGGTTTCTTTGCCTTCTGACTGTCAAATAAGTTTTGCAGGAAAACGGAAACTTGGAAGAAAGAGTTGTCTGTGTCCTTTTTGTACCTTTAGCTCTATTTCTCCCTGTAAGCAGATTACTGCTCTAACTTCAAACCCCTCAGGCCTAGAATTGGTAAAGGCCTGCCATTTCTGGCTCCACAAAGTGTTGGTTTCTCTTAATCCTGCCTACAAGTGTAAATGGTTCATCCATTGAACCCTCTTGGATGCTCTTTTTGAATGCATCATCTATTTTCTCCCATACCTTGTCTGTCATAAAGTTTTTCATTTGTTACAGATACAGCGACTCTTCATTTTAGTTCCAGGTATGTGAAAAGCTAATTTTATGCTATTCAGTCAACAGAGAGTAGGCATTGTTAAAAGGTATGTTAAGTATTCCTACAATTGTTTAAATCATACTTATCACATTTCTTATACTATTGGGCTTTTATTTTGTATGCTATTCTAAATGAATGATAGACTTGTGGACTACAGGAAAGTAGAGAGATGCATTTCACGAGGCACTTATGTTAAAAAGTGGGTCTCTTGTACACATTCTATTTAAAACTGATGTGTCAAGTGTTCTTGTTGATATAAGAGAGTGATATAAGAGAGTGGGTAAGGATGGTATGTAAGTGTGTGTCTAATTACCTATCTAGGACATCTCATTATCTGAAATCAAGAAAGCTAAAATCTGAAGAAAGCTGATAAAAAGGCAACTGAATCTGTGAGGAAGTGTTTTAAAATAGCATAGCTAAGTTGTCACATCCAACACTTAATAGGTTTATAGGTCATCTTTTCAGAATAACTCCTACAAATAAAAAACAACAGATCAAAATGGTATGATGTGCACTAAAAGATGACTGATAAGCAACAATGATCCAGTCTGCATAGGTGGTATCAATCCTCCCCAACACATAAACATAACCACAAAATAAAAGGAAGAGACAGTTGAAAAATATACATCAGAAGATATACCCCCACAAATACATTTCAATATATGTGTATATTCTCAAATGAATAACATCTAATATGGATTCTAAAAGAAAACTACAGCTGAAGATGATCATAGGAAATCAAGAGATGAAGTGAAAGAGTTTAGGAGTTAAACTGAACATTCTAAGTGACCCTGTATGTAAATAGGAATTCTACTGTAAATAAAGGAATATAAAATAGATACTGTTGAAAATGAAATTAGTGGAAAAGAAGATCAGCTTGAGGAACAGAATTCAGCAAATCAGGTATAAAGGAGCAAATACAAAAAGGTAATTCTCTTTACCTTAATATATCTATTAATTTTTAATTTTTGGGTACATAGTAAGTATATGTGTTTATGGGGTACATGAGATACTTTGATACAGGCATGCAATAAGTAATAATCACATCATGTAAATGGGGTATCCATGCCCTCAAGCATTTATCCTTTGTGCTACAAACAATCCACTTTTACTCTTTTAGTTATATTAAAATGTATAAATTATTATTGAATACCGTCAGTCCGTTGTGCTATCAAATACTGTCTTATTTATTCTTTCTAACTTCTCTTGGTACCCATTAACTATCTCCACTTCTCCCCCAGCCTCCACCACCCTCCCCAACCTCTGGTAACTGTCCTTCTACTCTCTATCTCCATGAGTTCAACTGTTTAAATTTTTAGATCCCACAAATAAGTGAAAACAGGTGAAGTTTGTCTACTGCGACTGAAAAATTTTACTTAACATAATGACCTCCAGTTCCATCCATGTTGTTGCAAATGCAGGATCTCATTCTTTTTTATTGCTGAAAAGTATTCCCTTGTATATATGAACCCTGTTTTCTTTATTCATTCACGTGTCAATAGACACTTCGACTGCTTCCAAATCTTGGCTATTGTGAACAGTGCTGCAAGAAACATGGAAGTGCAGGTATCTCTTTAATATATTGATTTCCCTTCTTTTGGGAATACATCCAGAAGTGGAATTGCTGGAATATAGGGTAGCTCTAGTTTTAGTTTTTGAGGAACCTCCAAGCTGTTCTCGAAAGCGGTTGTACTAATTTACATTCCCACCAACAGTGTACAAGGGTTTCCTTTTCTACATATCCTCGCCAGCATTTGTTCCTGCCTGTCTTTTGGGTAAAAGCCATTTAAACTAGGGTGAGATGATATCTCATTGTAGTTTTGATTTGAATTTCTCTGGTGATGATCAAGGATATTGAGCACTATTTTATATGCCTTTTTGCCATTTGTATATCTTCTTTTGGGAAATGTCTTTTAAAATATTTTGCCTATTTATTAATTGGGTTATTAGATCATTTCCTATAGAGTTGTTTGAGCTCCTTATATATTCTGGTTATTGATCCCTTATCAGATGGTTAGTTTGCAAATGCTTTCTCCCATTCTGTGGGTTGTCTCTTCACTTTTTTGATTACTTCTTTCTCTGTGAAGAAGCTTTTTAATTTGATGTGATTTCATTTGTCCATTTTTGCTTAGATTGCCTGTGTTAGTGAGGTATTACTCAAGAAATTTTTCCCAGATCAATTTCCTGTAGAGTTTTCCCAATGCTTTCTTCATTTCATAGTTTAATGTCTTAGATTTAAGTCTTTAAACCATTTTGATTTGATTTTTGTGTGTGGTGAGAGATTGGGGTCTAGTTTCATTCTTCTGCATATGAATATCCGGTTTGCTCAGCACCATTTATTTAGGAGACTATCCTTTACCCCAATGTATGTTTTTGGTACAATTTGAAAAATGACTTCACTGTATTTTGTTCCTGGGTTTTCTATTCTGTTCCATTGATCTATGTGTCTGTTTTTATGCCAGTTACCAGGCTGTTTGTGTTACTATAGCTCTTTACTATAATTTGAAGTCTGTTAATGTGATTCTTCCAGTTTTGTTCTTTTTCCTCAGAATAACTTTGTGTTATTCTAGGTCTTTTGTGGTTCCATAGAAATTTTAGGATCTATTTTTTCTGTTTCTGTGAAGGATGTCATTGATATTCTGATAGAGATTGCATTGTATCTATACATTGCACTGGGTAGTATGGACATTTTAACAATACTGATTCTTCCAACCCATGAACATGGATTTCTATTTTTTGTGTCCTCTTCAATATTTTTCATCAGTGTTTTATGTTTTTTATTATAGATATCCTTCACTTCTTTGATTACTAGATATTTAATTTCATTTATGGCCTTTGCTAATGGGATTACTTTTTTATTTCTTTTTCAAATTGCTCACTGTTGGCTTATAGAAATGCTATGGATTTTTGTATGTTAATTTTGTTTCATGCAATTTTACTAAATTTATCAATTCTACTAGTCTTTTGGTAGAGTCTAGGTTTTCCACAAAAAGGTAATTTTTAAGAATATAATCATAAACATAAAATATAAGAAAATAATCAGTGTTCTATGGGAAGAAAATAAAATATAGAAAGCAAATGTAAAATTGTCTAAGATACAATAGAAGAGATTTTCTAAACTACTTACAGATAGCAAAAATGAAAACATTTCCTGATAAAGACTTAAATCTATAGAATGTGAGAGCTTTTATGGCATTAATTTACATTTATAATTTAATCTAGTTCCATATATAGATAGAAATAAATTTTAGATAGCTAGATGTTGCAGGAATTCAGGTACCAGTTGGAGCTGTGGCAGAGGAACATAAATTGTGAATATTTCATATTAACATGGACATTTATCAGTTCCCAAATAATACTTTTATAATTTCTTATGCCTCTCTTTACTTTAATTTCTTAATCCTGTTATCTTCATAAGCCGAGGATATACGTCACCTCAGGACCACTGTGATAATTGTGTTAACTGTACAAATAGATTGTAAAATGTGTGTTGGAACAATATGAAATCAGTGCACCTTGAAAAAGAACAGAATAACAGCGATTTTATGGAACAAGGGAAGACAACCATGAGGTCTGACTGCCTGCAGGGTCGGGCAAAAAGAACCATATTTTTCTTCTTACAGAGAGCCTATAAATGGATGTGCAAGTTGGGAAGATATTGCTAAATTCTTTTCCTAGAAAGGAATATTAATATTAATACCCTGGGAAAGGAATGCATTCCTGGGGGGAGGTCTATAAATGGCCACTGTGGGAATGTCTGTCTTGTGCAGTTGAGATAAGGACTGAGATATCTCCTTGTCTCCTGCAGTACCCTCAGGCTTACTAGGGTGGGGAAAAACTCTGCCCTGGTAAATTTGTGGTCAGACCGGTTCTCTGCTCTTGAATCCTGTTTTCTGTTGTTTAAGATGTTTATCAAGACAATATGTTTTATCAAGACAAAACATAGACCCTTATCAGTCGTCCTGCTCTTTCCCTTTGTCCTGTTTCCTCAGAATCATGTGATCTTTGTTAGACTCTTATTAGTAGTTCTGCTTTTTGCCCTTTGAAGCATGTGATCTTTGTACCTACTCCCTGTTCTTACACCCCCTCCCCTTTTGAAACCCTTAATAAAAAACTTCCTGGTCTGAGACTCAGGTGGGCATCACGGTCCTACTGATACATGATGTCACCCCCAGCGGCCCAGCTATAAAATTCCTCTCTTTGTACTGCCTCTCTTTATTTTTCAGCTGGCCGACACTTATGGAAAATAGAACCTATGTTGAAATATTGGGGACGGGTTCCCCCAATAGATAGATATTGTTAAATGTATTCAGCAAGAGAGGAAAAATAGCAAATAAAAATTAAACATAAGAAATAATGCTAGACAATAAATATATATTGAAATTTTAAAAACTTAAGTTGTAAGAACAAAAGCTGGGCTTTTCTTATTTACTGCAGCAGTCATCATCAGAGTATGTGACAGTAACAGTACAATCATTAGAAGAAAAATAAAAGTCTAGGTCCAAGAACATTTAGAACAAATAAAGTTGTTATTAATGAGTAGTAGCTTTTAAATTCATAAAATAACAGTTGTGAAAGCCATACAGAAAAAAACATTTCAAGCTATTTGTACCTAAAGTAGATTCATGTACTAAACCATTTATTTCTCTTCCTTGAAAATGTATTTGATAATAAAAATCCAGCTGTGACAGCCTGATAAAGACTAATAAAGATTTGTCTATTTCCTAATCCCTGGAGACTGCAAATGTTACCTTTCTGGGAAGAAAAAAAAAAAAACACCTGTGAAGATGTGATTAAATTAAGGATCTTGAATTGAGATCATTATGGATTGTCTCGGTAGGGCCTAAATGTAATCACAAGTATACTTATAAGAAAGAGGCAGAGAGGCCAGGTGCAGTGGCTCATGCCTGTAATCCCAGCACTTTGGGAGGCTGAGGCAGGTGGATCACGAGATCAGGAGATCGAGACCATCCTGGCTAACACGGTGAAACCCTGTCTCTACTAAAAATACAAAAAATTAGGTGGGTATTGTGGCAGACGCCTGTAATCCCAGCTACTCAGGAGGCTGAGGCAGGAGAATGGCGTGAACTCGGGAGGTGGAGCTGGCAGTGAGCTGAGATTGCGCCACTGCACTCCAGCCTGGGTGACAGAGCGAGACTGTCTCAAAAAAAAAAAAAAAAAAAAAAACAAGAAAGAAAGAGGCAGAGAAAGATCATACCCCTCCCAACACACACACACATGCTTGTACACACATACGCATGCAAGAAAACAATGTAAAGATGGAGCAGAGAGAAATGCAGACATAAACCAAGGAGTGGCAATAGCCACTAGAAGATGGAGAGACAAGGGTCTGATTCTCTCCTAGAGCTCAGGAGGAAGCACAGCTATGCCTACGTTTTGATCATGAGCTTCTGTTAAAATAAATTTCAGTGTTGTAAGTCATTACAATGATTAATTTAGTGTGTCAACTTAGCTGGGCCATGGTACCCAACTTCTTGGATAAACATGTCTGATAATTCTGTGACAGTATTTCTTAAAGACAGTCTTAATATTTAAATCAGTAGACTTTGAGTAAAGCAGATTGCTATCCACAATGTAGCTGGGCTACTTTCAATCAGCTCAAGGCCTTAAGATAAAACAGACTAAGGTCTCCCAAGGAAGAGGAAATTCTTTCTCCAGACTGTCTTTGGACTTGAACTGCAACATTAACTCTTCTCTGGTTCTACAGTTTGCCTTTCTACCCTGAAGATATAGATTCAACAGCCTCCACAATCACTTGAACCATTCTTTAAAATAAACTTCTAAGACACATACACACACACACACACACACACACACACACATTTTCCACATTCTATTGGTTCTGTTTCTCTAGAGGAATCTGATTAATGTAACTACCAAGTGTGTAGTAATTTGCTGCAGCAGCCACAGGAAACTAATATACCAGCAAACACAATTATTTTAACATACCAATTTAACACAAATTAAAGATTCAGAAATTAAGGAATGTTGATATGGAATAATTTTTAATGTATGTCAAATATGTTTAAAAATAGATTATAATGCTATAGAATTCTGGACATGTTATTCACGATATGCAACATAAGCATTACAAGTATGCCTTTTCAAAAGCTTTTGTCATAATAAAATTTTATCCAATGCCATGAATGAGCAAAACATATTATCCAAAGCCTTAAGAATGAGATAACTAAAAATATACTGTAACACTATTAAATTATATATATTAATTGCATACAGAAATAAATTATATACAAGGAAACATGTAAACTAACACACACTTACATGTTCATATTCAAAGGAACATAAAGAACAAAACACATACATAAAAAACAGTCACATATGTAATACACATAAAAAGAAGAATAGTCAAAAGATAGCAGAAAAAGAGAATTGTAGAAAACTCTTAACATGAAAGTCAAAAATTACATCCAAACCAATATTTCTGTCTTAGTAATATAGTTACTTTATAACTGTGTTGCTAATTAAAGCTTTAAAGAATTTTGATATACATTTCACATATAACATTCTGCAGTTTAAATATTTTATAATAAGTATATGCGACTTTATTACATTAAAAAATTGACTTTCCACTTATGGCCATGACAAAGAAAATGATACTGGATTTACCCTTCCATTGCATATAGCTAAAAAAATGAACAAATTATATGAGGCAGTTTTTCCTTTGGCATCAGACAACAGATAGCAAAGGACTATGATACTTGACATAAGGGAAATTATTAAGAAGGACTCTAGATTTACTTCAGTTTTGGCTTTGTGGTACATTCAGAAATGTCCAAGAAATGGACCACTAATAGAGCAAGTTGATTTTATAGAGCTCAGGAGTTAGAGATGAGTTACAGACTGCTGAAATAGCTGGATAGGGTAGAAAAGAACAGAAAACTACTCAAATGAAGAGGCTAGATATTTATGTGAAGACTGTCCACAGTTCCTACATATGCACATGGTGAAAATATTCAAGACTTTGCAGAAACCACTACTGAGAGGCTGAGATCTGAAAATAGGGAATAGAGGTTGTGCAGTCCTGAGAGATATCAGAGTTTTGGCCAAATCAGAATTGAGAGACCTCCCTCAGTGCATTGAAACATCAAAGATCCTGGGTATTAGCCTCTAGTGTAAGAATTTTGCCCTAGTACCAATGAAAAAACTAAACACACAGACACGCAAATGCACCAACACTCACAAGAACAAAAAAATTCCCCTTCAGTAATTTGAACTTACACAAAAGCATAATTCAATTGTTTTTAAAGAAAAGCAACATAATCTAGACTTCCTTATTGTATCATATACAATGTCCAGCCTTCATGTAAAGGTTATAAGGAAGTGAAAAAAACAAGGAGTTGCATTCATAATAATAATAATAAAACACTGAATCAAGAGAAGACCACTTAAAATGGAGAAAAAATTGTGACATTTTTATTTATCCTTGTGCTACCTCTATTCTCCACATGGTACTATTGAAAACAGCAGCCCACATACCCAGTACAGGAACCTTCGTTCCAGAGGAAACAGAGCAGTTCTCTGCCTTTTCTTACCAGTCTAGGTGCTCCCTGAAGGACTGATGCAAAGTGTTTTTCTATGTTTTGCCTGACTTGGAAGTCAGTCAGAACAGAAAAGTGTTGAGCATTTCTCAAAAACAGTGTAAGGCAAACAAACAGTCTGAGCCACTTGGGGCACAAGTTTACAATGGAAGCAAACCATGGTGTACAAAAACCTGGGAAGAAGATCTTGTGAGAGTGGTTCTTTGGGAAATTAGGACACTCAATTGCGCCTGAGTATACAAGGGAATTTAGAAAGCCACATGCATTCTCAAGGGAGGATACATACTCAGAAAGGAACTGAGACAGTATTAAGGTTTTGCCTTTTGCTAACCTCTGGGCTCAATGAAAGCAGAAAGTGAATGCTAAGGCAGAGGTAAGTTGCCTAAGCATTCAGGAAGTGCCCCAGCAGAGAGACATTCTGTAAAAACTGGTAGAAGAGAGGTTCTTTTTTTCTTTACTTGTTTATTTCTTTTCCTTCCTTCCTTCCTCCCTTCCCTCCTTCCTTGCTTCTTCCCAGCAATGGTGTTCAAGGAACTAACTTTCAAAACACTAGTCTAACACAAGTTAAAAAAAGTAGAGACTTCAGACAACAAGGAATTCAGAATTTTTAAAAAATTAGAAGAATCGCTAAGCAAACAGCTATACCAAAAAAAAAAAAAAGTCTTGAGAAAGAGAAAGTATCTGATTTCCCAGCTTAGGTCATTATTGTAATTTTTAAAATGCCAAGTATTCAATAAAAACTGCAAAACATCTAAGGAAACAAACAGAATTATGTGCAAAAAAGAAAATATTAATAAAGAGAAAAATTATATAACAAAATCAAACAGAAACTCTGATTAAAAAGAACTGTACATTGCTTAACAAAATAAAAAAAGACTTAAATAGTTGGAAATACATTACCTATTTGTGAATTGAAAAACTTTATATTGATACAATGGTAATATCCATAGTGATCTCCAGATTCGATTGAATTCCTATCAAAATTCCAATGCCCTTTTTTTTCAGAAAAGGAAAATTCAATCATCAAATTAATATGGCATTGCAAAGGGCTCCAAATAGCCAAAACAATATTAAAAGAGAAAATTGAGTTTAATAACTCACACTTCTAGATTTCACAATTTACTGCCAATCACAACAGTCAAATCAGTGTAGACTGGCATAAGCTTAGACACACATAGGTCAATGGAATAAAATTGAGAGTTCAAAAATAAACTCATACATCTATGGCAAATTGATTTTCAGCAAGTTTGCCATATCTGTTCATGGGCAAATAATAGTTTCTTCCAAAAAAATGGTGCTTTAGCAACTGGATAACCACATGCAAAAGAATAAAATTTACCACCACTTCCACTATGCAAAAATTAACCACACAACATATGCAAAAATTAACTTGAAATGGATCAATGCCTAAATTTAAGAGCTAAAATCATAAAACCCAGCAGAAAACATGGGTTTTATGGGTAAGTCTTCATTACCTTGGATTTGATACAAAATTTTTTGATATGACATGACACCAAAACATAAGCAATAAGATTTCTTTTCTTTCTGAGACCTCATGGGATTTACTTTTCAATGCATTATTTCTATCGTTCATCTTTTCAAAGAAATCTAGGCTTCTTCTATCATGTGCTTCAAAACCCTTCCAGCTACCAGCCATTACCCAATTCCAAAGCTACTTCCGTATTTTTATGTACTTGTTATAACAACATTCTACTTCCCAGTACCAAAATTTTTATTAGTTTCCTAGGGCTGCTGTAACAAAGTACTGTAAGCTAGATGGTCTAATACGATAGAAATTTATTCTCTAACCATCCTAGAAGCTAGAAGTTTAATATTAGGTGTTGTCAGGGTCATACTTTCTTGAGATCTCTAGAGGAAGCATCTGTTACACCCCTTTCTTTTAGCTTCTGGTGTTGCTAACAATCCTTTCTCCTCTTTAGCTTGCAATTGTATAACTTCAATTTCTGCTTCTGTTGTCACATGGCATTCTGTCCTTGCAGCTCCACATTGTCTTCTTAAAAAGACAGTAGTCATATTGGATTAAGAATCTACCCCACCCTAGTATAATGCCATCTTAACAAATAGTTACATCTACTATAACCCTATTTTCAAATAATGCCACATTTAGGTGTACTGGAGTCAAAGACTTCAACATATCTTTTTGATGAACACAATTTAATTCATACAAATTACTGATACTTGCTGCAACATAGACAAACTTTAAAAATGTGGTAAGTGAAAGAAGTCAGGCATAGAATATCACATATGATACTTCATATTATATGAAATATTCAGAATAGGAAAATCCATAGAGAAGGTGGATTGGTGGTTGCCAGGGACTTGGTGGGGGGAAGAGGGAATAGGGAGTAACGGTTGAATATGTTAAGGGGCTAATTATGAAAGGAACCCATTTTGGGGTAATTAAAACATTTGAAATTTGTATTAGTCTTATAGGGTTGTAATACAAAATACCACAGACTAGGTTGCTTAAACAACAGAAATTTATTTTATCACAGCTCGGGAGGCTGGAAGTTCAAGATCAAGATTCCAGCACGGTTGATGTCTTCTGATGCCACTCTCCTTGGCAGGCAAACAGCTGTCTTCTCACTATTTCCTCACATGGGCATTTCTCTATGCACACAGGCTTGTGGTGTCTCTTCCTTTTCTTATAAGCACATCCATCCTTTTGAATGAGGTCCCTACACTTATGACTTTATTTAAACTTAATTACCTACTTAAAGACACTATTTCTAAACACAGTGACATTGAGGGTTAGATCTTCAAAATATGAATTTGAGGAGAACACAATTGAGTCCATAACAGAAGTAGATAGAAGTGGTGGTTGCATAATTGTAAATGTAATAATTGCCACTGAATTATTCACTTTAAAATGGTAAATTTTATGTTACATGATTTTCAAGTCAATAAAAACAAATTAAAAAGGACGTTTAAGTAATATCCTCTTCCATATGCTATATATAACTGTATTTGCAATTGGATGAAGTTTAAGTACAACAAAGACTCATTTGGTTAAAATAAATATAATGAATTTTATTTATTAAAATAATTTAACAATGGCACGTAGATCGAATTTTAAAATACCATCTGTGATTCCATTTTGGAGGCTATGAAGAAAACTC
Organism: Pongo abelii; assembly: GCF_028885655.2. NCBI lineage: Eukaryota > Metazoa > Chordata > Mammalia > Primates > Hominidae > Pongo > Pongo abelii. Next base: position 113,382,616 of record NC_071989.2, on the reverse strand, counting down.
AACCTCAAACTGATACTGATCTGTGATTGCTGAATGTTAATATATTCTTCTGTTTTTAAAACAGCTATTTGAAAATAATTATTTAAAAGTAATTATATCCTAATTATTTATGTGGCAAGCCACAATTATTGCCTTTCATTAAATATACGCATTTAAGTTAAATGGGGTCAATTATAAAATTTCGCACAAAGTTGATAAACCTCTCTTAATATTTGGCAAATTTCAGAGACAGTATTGGAAAATGAGTCCAATCTTAAATAGCAATGATTATGTATGCAGCTTTTAGCTATTATTAAATAAAAGTGAAAAATTTAAGTGATAGCATAATAGGTAAGTAACAATCTCTATTATTCCATAATTTTCCTCCTAACTTCTCCCATTTCCCACAACCTTGTATCATGTATAGGTGTGGCCGATCGTTATCCTGCTATTTTGTACTACTTATCTGTATAACTCAGGGAAGGTTTATATTCTCTCTGTTGTACAATTTTTTTAAACAATGTACAGTATACTTTTATGGTAATAAACTATTTCCAAAACTGATAATTCAAACTTGAGTATTGAATTGACCAGTAGCACTAATTAAATTAACTATCATTTTCTCATTCTTAGAAATACATGACCTGCAGATTTTTGCTTCTTTACTCGCAACAGTAACTCAGTTATGAGAAGGTGAATAGTTAACAGATATCAACATTTATAGAAAACCTAAGGTTTCTGGGTCATTCCTGGACACTGGACATCCTCACAGGATAGTAAAATCTGTAAAAACAATTCTAATTCATCCAAAAAGCCAAGGATAAAATGAGGAGACACAGTCCACAGATCCGCACCAGAGGCCTTTCTGTATATGCCAAATCCCAGATGAGTTGTGTAGCAGGTGGCCTGCCTTGCATGTGCCATATCTAATACTTTCTTAAATACCTGCAAGACACAATCTCACAGCCAATTCTCAAAATCAGTCTGGCATACAGGAAATATCTAGTCCTAACTAATGTATAAAAGAAAATGACAGACAAGGAGAAGGGAAAGAAGGAAGAAAGAATGGAGAGAACAAGGAAGGATGAAGGAAGGAAAGAAGTGAAAGGGAGAAAAGAAGGAATGATGAAAAAAGAAACCAATTAACTAGATTATCCTCCAGCATACATGACAGGTCTTTTATCACCTTTCAATCTGTCTGCTCTTATATCTCAGCTGCTGAATTATGAAAAATATTTCCATAATTAGGGTAACATTTTCTGTGACAGTGAATGAATTAATCCCGGAACAATTATGTGATTTTTAAGGAAGTTTAGTTGGAGGTGAGAAAAGAGGATAATAATAAAATCAAATCCATTAACCTAACTACACATTTTGACTTAATAAGTGATTTTTACCTATTTAGTTTCTCTGCTGTCTATAATATTATTATTTTATATTTCATTATGCTGTCAGACATGACATATATTTCAGTCAGCATTCCCAAGATTCTCAAAGTCTCTCGTGTTTGAGTCATAAACAAGAATTAAAGCATAAAGCCAAGCATTCAGCTTCCAAACTGAAGACCTCTAATCACAAAAACCATACATAACAGAGGAGACTCTGGCTACCCACGTCCATCTTTATAATTTACCAATCCCCTCTCAAGCCCAGAGGAAATTGCCTATTGAGATGAGCAGAATGTCTTTGACAAAAGAAGGCTGAGCAGTTGTCTGAGCTGCTTCTTTGGGATACTTAAACTGTACAGTATGTTTTAGGTTAACCTCCCTACTGATTTCCTTCACTTTTTATTTTATACTAAAAAATTGTGTCACTGTGTTTGTGAACAGAAGATAAGCCTGGATTTGTAGTTTAGGAAAAATAAGTACATACTGAACTTACAGAGTATGCCATAATTTCCAGTTCAAGGAACCTCAAGCTTTGTGGACTTTAGTGTTTTAAGGGATCTTAGGAATTATCTACTATATTGTTTCATGAACTGTGAACTGTGAAAAACTTTCTTATCTGAGATTGTTAAATTGCAGGGGTAGCAAACACAATTGCCAGGCAGGTAACATAAATGAGTGTGTCTGGGTAGATACGCTATAATTAGGAGTGCTGGGAACTGTGGTGGCCACGAAAGTTTATTCTCCTTATTCTCTTTCTGAAAGAAGTGGCTAATATGTAGCCCAATAGAATTGTTATCATGCTGGATTCAGATCCAATATTGCTAATCAATCATTTTCTAAGAAAAAAAAAGAATATTCTAAATACATGTGAAATCTCCCAATTTTCAAATATTAGCAAATATATTACAAAAATGCACATATCTGAGGAAGATCTAAGCAACTGGCTATCACTTTGTGACTTCTATTAATTAAGCCTTTCCCCCATTTGCCCCGAGAAACTCACCAGTGGTGCTTGTGGCTGCAATGTTTACCCAGAGAAAACTTTGCCATGAAATATCTTGCTTTTGCTATTATTTTCCCATCACTCTAGTATATCAACTTTGAAAACAAAAGACATCATTCTATTTGTAGCATTCTGTTTTTAGTAGTGATTATTTCTATTTACAAAATATAGTAATTCTCAATCGCTGAAAATATAAAATCCTGGAAAACGTGGCATTTTTACACGTGATGTTAACATTGTTCTGGAAGTTTTTGGCCGAAAATTCATTTGATGAATCCGATTTTTTCAAAATAGACAATTCTGATGACTCAGATGATTCTGAGATTAGTCCTGTATAGAAATAACTCCAAGAACAGTTTTTATATTTTATTTTCACATTAAAAATCAGTCATATTTGCTTCAGCCTCAAAGAGCGTGTTTATGTAAAATGAAATGAGCTCTGGTAGAGAGCTGCACTTTTTTTTTTTTTCATAAACGGGAAAAGGGTTAAATGTGTGACCGAAAAGTACTTCCGTGATTAAATTTGCTTTGGAAATTGGGGCATAAACAATGTAAAAATAATCTCTTTGCTCTGGGATTTCAGAGTCTATAATATTAAATAAAATGGTGAATCCCAAAAGACAATATGATGGGCAAAAGAATTCAGGGGGCTAACATTTGTGATCCCATTTAGAATCATCAAGCATAGTTCAATATTTATTGATTAGCAACTACAATAAAATTACTGATATTTTTCAGTTTTGTAAAGATGAGTTTCAAAAGGTGTCTAAGGAACTTACAGGCAAATGGGCAGGACATGTATCTAATGAGAAACTCAGTGTAATCTAATAAAGGTTAAAAACAGTTAGATACTCACCTAAGAAAGCAGCACATTTCTCCTTGGAGGCTGGATTACCCCCCTGAAATTATTCATCTGAGAGTACAATGGGCTAGTGTTGTTGAACATTTAACTCATACAAAGAATTCTCCGTATTCTGTTTTCAAGAACACCAAGTTTTATTCTCATAGAGTCCCTTTGTCAAGAGAGATAAACAACTACATTAACCAGTTTACTTAGCACTTCTGATTCTCAATGTCAATTAATAAGTGACAATACCATTTTTAGAGGTCAGTTTTGTGACTCCATTAGCATATGTTAGCATATTCAATTCTGATCAGAACTTTAATGATCACTAGATCAAATTTATGAGGTAATGCTGGGAACCAAAGCCTAAATAATGATGACTTGACCAAATTAAAGCCCCTTCATGGGGAACTACCTGCTTGGCTAGATAGCCAGATATACCTAGGTTTTTATGGACTCTGTGTGAGCCACTTTTGAAATACATATTAAAGCAATGTACTAGGAAAAGTATAAGTAGACATTTAGGATGTTCTGAACATATAATCGTTGTTTATTACATCAGGGTGTGTGACACTTTATAAATTGTTGAAAGATTGGTAATATTAACATAAGTTGGAACTTCCAAATAATAAATTTAACATGATTGTGAAGTGAAAAAAAAAAATTTTATTTTATTGAACATGTATGCAATTGATGTTACACGAGAGTAAGACATTCTCAACGTTAATAAAAAAGAAAAATATTATATGGAAATGTTATTTTGGTATCCCAGTTTGCCTGTGTAAAAATTAAAATAAATTTTGTGTAATTAAAATTCTCTATATAGAGTTAATGGATAAATGTACAATTCCTTAATATCTTTTCTAGTGAAAATTTCAGAAGTATTACAAATGAGTTTAAGATTATGACAATGTATTTTTTCATAGAGAAGTACATTCTGATTTATAAAGAGTGATACAAAATATTTCTATAGAAATTTGACTTTTGGCATCTTTTAATTAATTGCAAGATAAATATTACAGCCAAAATTGTGTTTTGTGTGAATTGATTATAATATATAAACTTCTAAGATTTGTTATTTCTATAAAATATGTGACTAAAATTCATTTATTTACAAAAGAACCATTAAATGATCATTACATGTTAGGGCAGATATTAGGAATTAAAAACAAAAAGAAAAAAAGCAAATGTAAGAATAGAAAACCAAACAAATAAAAGAATAAAAGCAAAAGCAAAAAAAAAAAAAAAAAAAAAAAAAAAAGCAGATGCTCCCACAATGAAGACAAATAGAGGCGTAAATATCTTGTGGAAAAGAAATATTCCCACTATTATTCTAGAGTAGATTAAAAAATTAAAATGGCAACAGGTTGAGTTGAAGGTAAGTAGTGCCACCTAATTAAAGACTCTGTGAGCTCTATTCAGTATTTGCTAAATTGGGGGTCTATAGAAGGCCTTTAAACAAGGAAGCGCTAATAAGATCATTACCTCCAGCACAGTAAATGAAACAAAAAGGGCTAACTTGAGTCAAACTGATCACTTTATTGTATTGTCTAGAGCTGCTTTCTTACTACAACAGCAGAGTTGAATAGTTGAGAGAGACAACATATGTCTCAAAAACTTAAAATACTTACAATCTGACCCTCTGCAGAAAACATATGTCAACTTTTGCTATTGTTGGTATCTACAGCCATATATACGATTGATAAGATTCTATAGAGAGAATGTATAGTATCTGAAAAGCACTTAGAATTGACCTCAATCGTGTCCCTAAATTAAAATGGCAAATAAAAAAGACCAGAGGATAGAATTTAAATGGGAGCCAAATATCCAGGAAGAAAAGTAGAGAATGTTTTGTTATAGAAGGCAGAGATCCGTAGTGAGTTATGAAAGAATAGTGGTCAGCAGTGCTACTCTTCAAACTGTCAAAATTCAAATGGGGTATAAACTGAAAACTAGTAAGAAGTCACTGTTGTCTTTGATGAGAGTAGTTTCTATAGACTGGGAAAATAAGAAGTGAGTAATAAATGAGGAATAAAAGGAAGATTGGAAAACAGAAAGAGAAAACATGTAAAAATATCTTTATTTTTTAAGGAGTATGTAAGATGACAGGAAGTTTTTGTAAAATTTATTTTAGTGCCAGAACTAATGACAAAGAACTATGAGAGAGTTGAAGATATAGAAGAGTTTGATAATCTTTCAAATATGTGACAGAATGGCATCCAGAGAAAAGTGAAAAAACATTACTTCTAGGATAACAAAGAGGAGGAACTTTGGCTGAAAATGTAGGTATGTTTTAGTTTTTCTTAAGACATTTGACAGTATTTCCCCTGAACTGACTTTCCCCATGTTAAAAGGGAGATCATCTTGCAGTCTAAGGGATGAGGCAGAAGAACTGAAATCTAGAGGCATGAGAAAAAGCTTTGCTATATTGATGAGTAGAATGTGAGCAAGAACAAACTATGAAATGAAAACTAATTAGCAACACTGATGACTCAAATGAAGTTAGAGACCCTGGATTCATACAGACATTGGTATGCTTTCTTCTATGATTCTTTTATTATTGTTCTGGAGCCTGTTATGGGTATGGGTATGACATAGAGTTGGGTTAATTATCATGCAGCCACAACTAGGGTAAATTCTACAATGTGACACAGTCTGATATAAAAACACATATTTGGGGGAAACATCAAAATTACAAGTCAAGAGTCAATAAAGGAAAGAGGGTATGTCCTCCCAATCTTTCCATTAACCCACAGAAAAGTGTTCTAGGACCCAGTGGCTAAACAGAGTGGATTTGTGTGCCAAAGAGGGAACCTAAGTCAACCCTGCGTTTTTCCTGTTTTACTAATGTTACTATAAGCAATCCTGAACCTAATATTTTTTGGGTATCAAGGCTTATATATGTCAGATGTTTAAAAGTCACTAATTAATCTAACAATTGTTAAATGAAATGTATATTATTCTTTTACCTTGCCTTTGTAATAGCAAGTTGAAAAAAATGTGCAAAGTTATAGTGTTTATGATTTAAGTGAGCAAAATGTCAGATGCCTGATCAAAACAACGAATATGGGCAGAAAAATTTATTTGATTAAATCCACAACTCAAGAAGGCTGGATTTAATTCTGTCTTTATCGGTAATTATTCTTGTCATAAATTGTTTTATGTATCTTATTCACAAATTTTATTAGAGAAATCTGTTACAGATATCTGTGATTACTTCCACTTTTTAAAGTTAAGCAGACTACTTTTATAAATAATTATTTACATTTTTTAGTTTCTTAAAAAGCTTCATCTTTGCATATTTTATTTCTGTCATAATCTCAATGTGTAATTATTTTTCACTAATCAAAGGATTAAATATAAAATGTTACTGAATTAATGTGTACAATCTTTGACTATATTTGTAATGATAATACAAATTATGTAAATGTAAAAATAAAATTACTATGTTGGTAAGCGGTTACTTTTCGTCTAAAATATTGCAAATTATCTAGTTTGTTAAAAGATAAAACATGCCTTTATTAACTATTATCAAAAATATTAAATAAGGATAAACTATTGTATAGTTTTGAAAATTTAATTACATTTTATTATTTGTATTAAAATACAACTACTCAAGATATACAATTTCCTTATCCATGTAGTGACAATCTAAAGAATCAGTATCATGATTCATACATGTTTTGACTAGATCTACATATGGGCAAACTTTAGAAAAATATGAATTGCTTAATATTGCAAAATGTTTATCAAAGTTTATATATATAAATGTTTTATACACGGTTCAAATGCTATGTAATTCTAGAATCAAGAGAAGTAAACAAACGAATATTCAGATCTACTTGGAAAAAATATTTTATCATGCAAAACATGTATTGTCTTCAGGCTATCTGACAAAAAAATTGACAATGTAATTAATTTATCTTCTATCTCAACTGGGAATTTCTGCTTCTCAAATCTTCCTTACACTCTGAAATAATGAATCTCCCACATTAGCAGCAACCCAACCACATTTAGACACAGTCACCTTTTGATGTAAAGATAGAAGAAAGAAGAGAGGGAGAAGTGTTTTCTTGGGCCATGCTGGTGATAGAAAGGTATGATTTTCTTTCAGGCCTAAACAGTGGATCCAAGATCCAGAGCAGCAGAGGAATAAGTATGTTCTTTAACAAAGTGTGTGTGTGTGTGTGTGTGTGTGTGTGTGTGTGTGTGAGAGAGAGAGAGAGATAGTGTGTTAGAAAGACAGATAGAAAGCAGAGACAGGAAACTTTGTGATTCCATGCTCCCCAGGACTCATGACTCAGGAAAATAATCCTGTCTTTCCTGTGACTGAAGACCATGCTGACCATAAGAACGACTTTGTTGTAGGGAATAGGCAACCAGAGTTTAGGAACCAGGCAGTCTATACTTTGTGCCAGCTGATGACAGAAAAGTAGCTGCCTAGCATTTGTGATCTTGAGCCCAGTGAGAAGTTATTGTCATTTCACTCAAAGGAAGGCAGTCATACATGTGTGAGGAACTAAATGTGGACTTAGCCCTTCATGTTAAGAGGAGAATCGCTAATACAAGCCATCTTATTGTCCAGGCAAGAAAAGACAAGTTCCCACTTTCAGACAATTCTGCTCTTCCCACCAGAGCCAAGATCAGGCTTTATCCTTCAAGAGACACAAAGGACAAAGAGAAAATATTTTAAAGGCTGGGGGTTGTGGGGGATGAGGAGCGGGAATATGAGCAAAGTGGAAAGTGATTGAAAGCACTATAGGGAAGAAGGAGATGGTAAGGTGAATAGAGGCAGAGAAAAAGCTTCAATGAGGTAGGTGAAGAAATGCATTTGGGGTTCCCATGAGAGAGCTCAAGGGACTGACAAACATATGCAGAGAGTGAAACATCTTTAATATGACAGAGGAATCAGAGCTCCTGAAAACTGCATGGCTAGTTTAGGTCCATGGAAGTTGTCGAATAAAATAGAAGTAGAAAAAAAGCAAAACTCCCTTGAAAATTGAGAGTTTATATTACAAAGCAAGTTATTAATACAGAAATGGAATCAACCAGGATGATGACAACCCTTGCGAGGATTGAAAGTATGATACAGAATGATAAACAGTGACTAAGATTCTAATTGGTAACTATGAAAGTGTGGGAAATATGGAGAACAAACAGCTTTCTCTTAACAAGGCCTTCGGAGAATTCTGTTATAATTCTTTATTTCTTAATTTCTGTTAGTCCCTTTACAACTCCAATTTTTCCTTGACCCAAGTTATAGATAAGGCAAAGAGATAATGAGAGAAATATGTCAAGATGTTGAGGGTGTGGAGCAATAAATTGTAACAGAGCCAGAGGAAGTATACACAGCATGTGATGCGGATAGGCTGTGGGAGTGATACTAGAGGGGTTTTGAGTTCAACTGACCAAGAATTTTTGGTAGTTTATTTCCCAGTAAAACTTGCCTCCCAAGGGTCTCAGGCCAGCAAAGGCAGAGGATTCAATGACACAATAAGTACCTAGATTGGTTGCTGAATAGATTGCACCAGAATCTTCAGTTCACTTATAAAAAGGCTGAATTAGAGGCTACATCCCCAGGTGATTGAGGCAGAATACTTCATGTTGAAACAGGAAATGAACATTAAACATTTTTTTAAATGACATTTTTACAGGAAACAAAAGGAATGCAGTTCTGATATGTAGTATTATGGTGGTATGACAATTCAGGAGAATAGCTTAGAGAATCAAGAAAAAAATGTTCCAATGGACAAAACACCCCTGATAGCAAAGTACCCTTTTATACATCAACATTTGAGAACTCCTGATTTATATATTCTGTTGTATAGGCAGAGATTATCAGACCAGATTTTAGATATTAAGGCTAGAGCATATGTCCTGGGGAGATTGACTTACTTAAATTTAGTTTTTTATGTGCATGCATTTTAATTTAATAACACTCAAATGTAACTAGGATTTTTTGTTGTTCTTATTGGGAGTGTTTATGAGGTTTTGAGGCAAAGTGAAGCATTAAAAAAAAAAAAGAAAGTTTAAAGGACATTGTTTTTCAGCCTAGTTGCTTTAATACATACTTGGCATGCAGCCTTGCTATTTATAGGCTTTAGATATATGAGGTCTTTAACAAAATGATATGTCTGCACTATTAATTTTAGCCTGATTTGCTCTCTCAAATTATAGTTTTAATGAAAATGAACAAGGGTCAGACTGTTCAGAATTTGCCATCATCAGTGGTCATAGGGTCTGTAGTTATTTTTATAATTGGTCATCAACAACAAAGTAAAATTTAGAGAATATATTTAGAACCCAAGAGAAGAAAGAAGTAAAATATGCAAAAAGGAGAATGGTCTATCAAAATTCTCAAACATTTGTTTTAGATTTCTTTATTTATCTATTTATATTTTTCCATAGGTTATTGGGATACAGTGGTATTTGGTTACATTAGTAAGTTCTTTCGTGGAGATTTGTGAGATCCTGGTGCACCCATCACCCGAGCAGTATACACTGCACCCTATTGGGAGTCTTTTATCCCTTGGCCTCCTTCCACCCTTCCCCACCAAGTCCTCAAAGTCCATTGTATCATTCTTATGCCTTTGCACCCACATAGCTTGGCTCCCACATATCAGTGAGAACACACGCTGTTTGGTTTTCCATTCTTGAGTTACTTCACTTAGAATAATAGCCTCCAATCTCATCCAGGTCGCTGCAAATGCCATTAATTCATTCCTTTTAATGGCTGAGTAGTATTCTATTGTTTGTTTATCCATTCATTGTTTGGTGGGCATTTGAGTTAGTTCCACCATTTTGCAACTGTGAATTGTGCTGCTATACACATGCACATGCAAGTATCGTTTTTGTATGATGACTTTGTTTACTTTGGGTAGATACCCAATGTTCCGGGAAGGCAGAGACCCCGAACAGAAGGACCGGCTGGAGCCACGGCAGAGGACCATGAGTTATGAAAATTTCATGGACATTTATCAGTTCCCAAATAATACTTTTACAATTTCTTATGCCTCTCTTTAAATTTCCTAATCCTGTTATCTTCATAAGCTGAGAATGTACGTCACCTCAGGACCACTATGATAATTGTGTTAACTGTACAAATTGACTGTAAAACATGTGTGTTTGAACAATATGAAATCAGTGTATCTTGAAAAAGAACAGAATAACAGTGATTTTTAGGGAACAAGGGAAGACAACCATAAGGTCTGACGGCCTGTTGGGTCGGGCCAAAAGAGCCATATTTTTTTCTTTGCAGAGAGCCTATAAATGGACGTGCAAGTAGGAGAGATATAGCTAAATGCTTTTCCTAGCAAGGGATATTAATATTAATACCATGGGAAAGGAATGCATTCTTGGGGGGAGGTCTATAAATGCTCTGGGAGTGTCTGTCTTATACAGTTGAGATAAGGACTGAAACATGCCCTGGTCTCCTGCGGTACCCTCAGGCTTACTAGGGTGGGGAAAACTCCTCCCTGGTAAATTTGTGGTCAGACTGGTTCTCTGCTCTTAACCCTTGTTTTCTGTTGTTTAAGATGTTTATCAAGACAATACGTGCACAGCTGAACATAGACCCTTATCAGTAGTTCTGCTTTGCTTTTGTCCTGTTCCCTCAGAAGCATGTGATCTTTGTTCTGCTTTTTGCCCTTTGAAGCATGTGATCTTTGTACCTACTCCCTGTTTTACACCCCCTCCCCTTTTAAAACCCTTAATAAAAAACTTGCCAGTTTGAGCCTCAGGTGAGCATCACAGTTCTACCAACATGTGATGTCACCCCCAGCGGCCCAGCTGTAAAATTCCTCTCTTTGTACTCTTTCTCTTTATTTCTCAGCCGGCCGACAGTTATGGAAAATAGAAAGAAACTGTGTTGAAATATTGGGGGCAGGTTTCTCTGATAACCCAATATTAGGATTGCTGAATCAAATGGTAGTTCTACTTTGAGTTGTTTAAGAAATCTCCACACTGTTTTACATAGTGGCTATACTAGTTTACATGCCCACAGCAGTGTAGAAGTGTTCCCTGATCACCGCATTCAAGCCAACATCTACTGTTTTTTGGTTTTTTGATTATGGACATTCTTGCAGGAGTAAGGTGGTATCCTATTGTGGTTGTGCATTTCCCTGATCATTAGTGATGTTGAGCATTTTTTGATATGTTTGTGGACCATTTGCATATCTTATTTTGATAATTGTCTATTCATGTCCTTGGCCTACGTTTTGATGGGACTGTTTATTTTTTTTCTTACTGACTGGTTTGAGTTTGTTGTAGATTCTGAATATTAGTCCTTCATCAGATTTACAGATTGTGAAGATTTTCTCCCAATCTGTGGGTTGTCTGTTTACTCAGCTGACTGTTCCTTTTGCTGTGTAAAACCTCTTTAGTTTAATTAAGTTCCAACTATTAATCTTTGTTTTTATTGCATTTGGTATTGGATCCTTGGTCGTAAAATCCTTGCCTAAGCCAATGTCTAGAAGGGTTTTTCCAATGTTATCTTATAGAATGTTTATATTTTCAGGTCTTAGATTTAAGACCTTAATCCATCTTGAGTTGATTTTTGTATAAGGTGAGAGATGAGGATCCAATTTCATTCTCCTATATGTGGCTAGCCAATTATCCCAGCACCATTTGTTGAAAAGGGTGTTCTTTCTCTACTTTATATTTTTGTTTGTTTTGTGGAAGATCAGTTGACTGTAAGTTTTTGGGTTTATTTCTGGTTCTCTATTCTGTTCCACTGATTTTTGTGCCTATTTTTATTCAAGTACCATGCTGTTTTGGTGACTATGGCATTATAGTTTGAAATCAGGTAGTGTGATGTCTCCATGTTTGTTCTTTTTGCTTAGTCTTGTTTTGGCTATGTGGGCTCTTTTTTGGTTACATATGGATTTTAGATTTTTTTCTTCTAATTTTGTGAAGAATGATGGTGGTATTTTGATGGGGATTGCATTGAATTTGTAGATTGCTTTTGGCACTGTAGTCATTTTCACAATATTGATTCTACCCATCCATGAGCATGAGATGTGTTTCCATTTGCTTATGTTGTCTATGATTTCATTCTGCAGTGTTTTGTAGTTTTTCTTGTAGTGGTCTTTCACCTTCTTGGTTAGGTATATTTCTAAGTATTTTATTTAAATTTTTTTGCAGGTGTCATAAAAGAGGTTGAGTTCTTGATCTGATTTTCCACTTGGATGCTGTTGCTGTATAGAAGAGCTACTGATTTGTGAACACTAATCTTGTATCCAGAAACTTTGCCGAATTCTTTTATCAGTTTTAAGAGCTTTCTGGAGGAGTCTTTAGGGTTTTCAAGGTAAATGATCATATTGTCAGAAAACAGTGACAGTTTGACTTCCTCTTTACCAATTTGGATGCCCTTTATTTCTTTTTCTTGTCTGATTGCTCTGGCTAGGACTTCCAGTTCTATGTTGAAGAGGAGTGGTGAGAGTGGGCATCCTTGTCTTGTTCCAGTTCTCAGAGGGAATGCTTTCAACTCTTCCCCACCGGGTATTATGTTGGATGTGGGTTTATCATTGATGGATTTTATTACATTGAGGTATGTCTCTTGTATGCCGATTTTGCTGAGAGTTTAAATCCTACAGGGATGCTAAGATATCATGTGATTTTTGTTTTTAAATCTGTTTATGTGGTGTATCACATTTATTTATTTGCATATATTAAACCAACCCTGCATCCTTGGTATGAAACCTACTTGATCATGGTGGATTATCATTTTGATATGTTGTTGAATTCAGTTAGATAGTATTTTGATAAGGATTTTAGCATCTATTTTCATCAGGGATATTGGTCTGTTGTTTTCTTTTTTGGTTATGTCCTTTCCTGGTTTTGCTATTAGGGTGACACTGGCTGCCTAGAATGAATTAGTGAGGGTTCTCTCTTTCTCTATATTGTGGAAGAGTGTCAAAAGGATTGCTATCAATTCTTCTGTGAATTTCTTGTAGAATTCTGCTGTGAATCCATCTGGTCCTGGACTTTTATTTGTTAGTAATTTTTAAATTACCATTTCAGTCTTGCTGCTTGTTATTGGTTTGTTCAGGGTATCTTATTCTTCCTGATTTAAGCTAGGAGGGTTGTATTTTTCTAGGAATTTATCCATCTCCTCTAGGTTTCCTAGTTTATATGTGTAAAGGTGTTCATAGTAGCCTTGAATGATCTGCTGTATTTCCGTGGTGTCAGTTGTAATATATCCTGTTATGTTTCTTAGGTTATTTGGATTTTCTCCCTTCTTTTCTTAGTTAATCTTGCTAATGGTTTATCAATTTTATCAATCTTTTCAAATAACTAGCTTTTTGTTTCATTTATCTTTTGTATCTTTTTGTTCTTGTTGTTCAGTTTCATTTAGTTCTGCTCTGATCTTTGTTATTTCTTATCTTCTGCTGGGTTTGGGTTTGGTTTGTTCTTGTTTCTCTAGCTGCTTGAGGTGTGACCTTAGAATGTCAATTTGTACCCTTTCAGTCTTTTTGATGTAGGCATTTAGGACTATGAACTTTCCTCTTAGCACCATCTTTGATGTATCCCAGAGGTTTTGATAGTTTGTGTCAATATTGTCATTCAGTTCTAAAAGTTTTTTAATTTCCATCTTGATGTCATTTTTGACCCAATGCTCTTTCAGGAGCAGGTTGTTTAATTTCTATGTATTTTCATGGTTTTGAAGGTTCCTTTTGGAGTTGATTTCCAGTTTTTTTCTACTGTGGTCTGAGAGAGAGTGCTTGATATAATTTCAATTTTCTTAAGTTTATTGAGGATCATTTTATGGCCTATAATATGGTCTGTCTTGGAGAATGTTCCATGTGCTGTGGAATAGAATGTGTATTCTGTGGTTATTGGATGAAATGTTCTGTGTATATCTTTTAAATCCATTTGTTCCAAGATATAGTTTAAATCCATTGTTTCTTTTTTGAATTTTTTTTCTTGATGATCAGTCTAGTGCTATCAGTGGAGTATTGAAGTCCCTCACTATTATTGTGTTGCTGCCTATCTAATTTCTTAGGTGTGTTAGTAATTGTTTTATAAATCTGGGAGTGCCAGTGTTTTTGTTTTATAGGTCCTTGTGATTTATTCTTTAAAGAGGTTCTATTTTGATGTGTTTCCATGAATTATTTCAAGATTTAGAGCTCCTTCAGCAGTTCTTGTAGTGGTGGTAGTGGTGGCTTGGTAGTGGTGAATTATCTCAGCATTTGTCTGCAAAAGAATGTATCTTTCCTTCATATATGATACTTAGTTTCCCTGGATACAGAATTCTTGGCCGGAAATTGTTTCATTTGAGGAGGCTGAAGATAGGGCTCCAATCCCCTCTAGGTGTAGGGTTTCTGCTGAGAAACCTGCTGTTAATCCTACAGATTTTCGTTTATAGGTTGCCTGTGCTTTTGTCTCACAGCTCTTAAGATTCTTTCCTTCACCTTAACCTTAGATAAGCTGATAACAATGTGCCTAGGCAGTGATCTTTTTGTAATGAATTTCCCAGGTGTTCTTTGTGCTTCTTATATTTGGAAGTCTAGGTCTCTAGAAAGGCTAGGGAAGTTTTCCTCAATTATTTCCCAAAATATATTTTCCACTTTTAGATTCCTCTTCATCCTCGGGAGCACAGATTATTCTAACATTTGATCATTTAACATGATCCCAGACTTCTTGAAGGCTTTGTTTATGTTTTCTTATTGGATTTTTTTTTTTTTTTTTTTTTGAGACAGAGTTTTTCTCTTGTTGTCCAGGCTGGTGTGCAATGGCATGATCTCAGCTCACTGCAATCTCTGCCTCCCAGGTTCAAGTGATTCTCCTGCCTCAGCCTCCAAAGTAGCTGGGATCACAGGCACCTGCCAATATGCCTGGCTAATTTTTGTATTTCTAGTAATGACAGAGTTTCGCCATGTTGGTCAGGCTGGTCTCGAATTCCTGAATTCAAGTGATCCACCTGCCTCAGCCTCCCAGAGTGCTGGGAACACAAGCATGAGCCACAACACCTGGCGTCTTATTCTTTTTTCTTTGTCTTTGTTGGATTGATTTAATTTGAAGACCTTGTCTTAGAGCTCTGAATTTCCTTCTACTTATTCAGGTCTATTGCTGCGACTTTCCAGAGCATTTTGAATTTCTATGAGTGCGTCCAATGTTTCCTGAAGTTTTGATTGTTTTTTCTTTATACTATTTCCTTGAATATTTCTCCCTTCACTTCTTGTAACATTTTTTTTGGATTTCCTTGCTTTGGGCTTCACCTTTCTCTGCTGCCTCCCTGATTAGCTTAATAACTAACCTCCTAAATTTTTTCAGATAAATCAGTGATTTCTTCTTGGTTTGGATCCATTGCTGGTGAGCTAGTGTGATTTTTGGGGGGTGTTAAAGAACCTTGTTTTGTCATATTACCAGAGTTGGTTTTCTGCTTCCTTCTCATTTGGGTAGGCTCTGTCAGAAGGAAGGTCTAGGTCTGAAGGCCATTGTTCAGATTATTTGGTCCCACAGTGTGTTCCCTTGATGTAGTACTCTCCCCCTTTTCCCAAGGATATGGCTGCTTGTGAGCCAAGCTGCAGTGATTGTTATCTCTCTTCTGAGTCTGGCCACCTAGCAAGTCTTCCTGGCTCCAGAATAGTCTGGGAGTTGTCTGCACAGAGTCCTGTGATGTGAACTGTCCATGGGTCTCTCAGCCATGGATAACAGCACCTGTTCCAGTGGAGGTGGCAGGAGAGTGAAATGGACACTGTGAGGGTTCTTAGCTTTGGTGGTTCAGTGTTCTATTTTTGTGCTGGTTGGCCTCCTGCTGGAAGGTGGCGCTTTCCAGAGAACATCAGCTGTGGTAGTATGGAAGGAACCAGGAATGGGAGGGGCCCTAGAACTCCCAGGAGTATATGCCTTTTGTCTTCAGCTACCAGAGTGGATAGGGAAGGTCCATCAGGTGGGGGCAGGGCTAGGTGTGTCTGAGCTCAGACTCTCCTTGGGCGGGTCTTGCTGTGGCTGCTGTGGGGAATGGGAGTGAGGTTCCCAGGCCAATGGAGTTGTGTATCTAGGAGGATTACGACTGCCTCTGCTGAGTCATGCAGGTTGTCAGGGAAGTAGGGGAAAGTCGGCAGTCACAGGCCTCACCCAGATCCCACGCAGTCTCACTCCCAGTGTGCCCCCACCAACAGCCCTGAATCTGTTCCAGGCAGTGAGCTAGCAGGGATTGAGAATTTGCCCCAGGCTATCCACCTCCCAGCTGCAAAAGAAAAGGTCTTGGTTCTTCCTCCACCTGTGGAGTCTGCACACCGGATTCGCGGTGCACACCTCCTCTGAGTTCTGGCCAGGAGGCTTGGTTCAAATTGTTACCAAGTTCACCTGGAAACTTCCTTCTCCCTGTGGCATTTTCCTCTGGGCCTCTGGTCACCCTCCTGATGGATTCCTGTTGTGCCAGGCAGGAATGGCCTTCTTGGAACCCAGCGAGCTCCCGGGGCCTTTCCTGCTGCTTCCTCTACTCTTGTATTTCACTCAGCTCTCTAAATTCACTTAGCTCCAGGTAAGGTCAGAAACTTCTCCTGCAAGCAGACCTTCCATTTCCGCAGTGGAGGTGTGTGTTCAGGAGCGGAGGATCTCCATATCCGACTTCTGCAGCTGGGGCACTCACAGTATTTGAGGTGTCTCCCAGGTCCTGTAGGAACAGTCTGCTTCCTTCATAGGGTCTGTCTTATTTTAGATTTAAATACATAGTCTGTGCTTACTGCAAACTGTCTGTGTTCTTCCCAAATTCTTATGCTGAAACCTAACACCCAATGTAATGGTATTAGGAGGTGGGGTCTTTGAAAGGTCATTAGGTTATGAGGCCAGAGCTTCATGAATGGAATAAGTTCCTTTATAAAACAGGTCACAGAGATCTCTCTCACCACTTCTGCCATGTGAGGTGATAGTAAGAAGAGCACAGTCTATGAACTAGGAAGCAGGCCCTCACCAGACCCCAGCCTATCGGTGCCTTGATCTTGGATTTCCCAACCTCTAGAAATATCAAAAATAAATTTCTGTTGTTTATAAGCCACCTAGCTTATGATATTTTGTTTCAGCAGCTTGAACAGACCAAAGACAATGCTTTTTCCAATTTTAAACTATGACGTTAATGGCGAATTTGTATTTATTCTAAGATAGTTTTTTCTACAATGTTCTGATGTGAAACGTATTTTACAATTTATTAGTATATCTGGATATTACTAAATCTTGTATCATTTATCACACTAGTGATGATACTAAGGAAGAGTGAAGTTAAGTTGATAGCCCATCATCAACAGAAAAACTGTTAATAAAATTCACTTTTCTTGATTCTATTCCAGGATCCTGTATCACACCTCATTCTATAGATATTCTCTGTGGATAGATAGATATTATTTTATATATAATCATTTGAAATTATTCTATTTTGAAGTTAAATAATTCTGAAGTACCAATAGATATTTTCATAATTTATCAAGGAACATAAACACTGAGGAGATAGACAAATACACAGTGCCTTCATTCATTTAATAAATACATATTAGGTAGCTTTTTTATGCATAATAATTTTCTTTTCATTCGTGAATTCAAATAATGGTGGAGATTTAGAATGCCAAAATGTCCAATTTAGAAATTATGGTATTGTGCGGTTCACACATAGACACATATACATGTATATTTGAGTTATTTTGAAAATGAGCCTATAACATGTTTCTATCATTAGTAATTCAGATATACACAGGTAAAAAGGAAAAATTATTAACTGGAGTTTAGGAAATCCATTTCCAGTCTTTCTACCCAATAGCTGTAATCCAGATTTCTCACTAGCCACTCAGAAGCTGTAACCTCTACGCAGTTATTGCTTAATGTTTGAGGGGCTCAATTTCTTATTTATAATGTAAAAACTTCAGATTAAGAAATCTCCAAGTTGTAGGAATTTTAAAATACCTTTTGTCTGTTAAATCATTTGGAGTCAGAGCTGGTGGGAATCACTGTGTATTTCTTATTCTCTTTATATTCGTAGGTAGTGCATTTGATCAGGCAAAAGGTACATTTTCTAGTTTCAGAGATGGAACCAGATCAATGTCTTATTATCTGTATCCTGTGATTTTTGTGTGTGTGTCTTTAAACACTCTGCAGATGTTTAAAGACACACACAAAAAAACACAGAACAAGATAAAACATGGTTCTCCTCCTGTTTAAAGACACACACAAAAAAACACAGAACAAGATAAAACATGGTTCTCCTCCTGCAGTCTCAAGCAGAAGAGAAGAAAATGGAGAAAAACAGATTTTTGGAGAGGGAAGAATAGAGGCTTTGTTGCCATTTCAAGTAGATTTCTTTATTTTCTGATTCAGAAAAATTGTCTCAACAATGGGCCTTGTGACGTGTTGTTATGTATTGGTTTTTCAGTAGTTTATACTACTTTTTCAGTAGTATAAACACAATTTTATAGAGTACCTTTAAAAATTACTATTCAACTTTTCTTCCTTTTGTGTTAGGCTGAGATCAAGAAGACAGTGAGTTAGTTGTGAATGCTTATAAAACAAATCATGTGTTTTTCTAGCAGAGCTTATTAGACAAGCCACTTGAGTATTTGGACTTCTTGGTTGACACTTTCAAGAATCAGGAAAGTGAAAAGAAAAAGAATTAGAAAATCGAGATGAGAAAAGTAAATTGACTTGGACAATGCCACAGAAATAATACATGTTAGAGCTTCATTCATATTGGAGTCCTCCAAACTTAAGAATCTATAGTCTTACACTGCAATACATTGGGTTTACTAATAGGCATCCATAGTAATAGTATTTATATGTATAAATATTTTCATGATCATGACAATTATTAGATGTGTCAGAAACGCCTGAAGCTGTAGCTGGATTTCCAAGTTTACTGTAATTTCTAATTCCTAGACTCCTTTCCTGACTTATTTTCATGTATTCTAGAATTCGCATTGTTTGAGGGTTTTTCTTGTCTTTTAACTTATTCCTGGGAATTTCCATTTTTTTTAATTTTTATTTTTAACGTGACAAACACATTGCATGCCTAACCAGTGACATATCAAAAGCTTTCTTCAGCTGTACCTTCAAAACCAGTGATCACAAAAATATTTACTAAAGAAATATCAGCTGTGCACTGTCACTCATGCCTGTAATCCCAGCACTTTGGGAGGCTGAGGTGGACGGATCACCTGAGGTTGGGAGTTCAAAACCAGCCGGACCAACATGGATAAACCCCATCTCTACTAACAATACAAAATTAGCTGGGTGTGGTGGTGTGTGCCTGTAATCCCAGCTACTTGGGAGGCTGAGGCAGGAGAACCTCTTAAGCCCTAAAGGCGGAGGTTGTGGTGAGCCGAGATCGCGCCATTGCACTCCAGCCTGACCAACAAGAGCAAAACTGTGTCAAAAAAAAAAAAAAAAAAAAGAAAGAAAGAAAGAGAGAAAGATAAAAAGAAGTAACTATAAAATTTATTTCCTTGCTTTTTATTGAAAAATAAAATTTTATGTATTTTCAATCTTGTTATTCTATTTACCGAATTCCTATTACACTTAGTGAGTAACAATTTGGCTTTTATTTTAGACAAACCACATCTTCTCATTAAAAAATCTCTTTATTTGATAATTTCTAATACTATCTTCTGGCTCCCAAATTTGTTGTTCATCATAATTTAAGTATTTGACTGACAGATAAAATCATCTCCATCAAAGACTCAGACTGTTCAAGCTCAAATTTCACTCTAGTACACATTAAAAAGCCAAATTATATTCTTAGTATGTTTATACCCTAGTTTCTTTATCTACAAATTGATGACAATAATGAAATCTTCCTTAGAGTCATAGAAATATAATAATATAAAAGTGTTTATAAATATAATTATATAAATATAAATATAAAAGTGTTCATAAATATAATAATAAAAAGTGTTTTGTTTTGTAGTTTTTGACAGATACACAATTCTTAATAAATATTGGCTCATTATTAGTAATAATAAATAATTATCATGATAAAGACATTTAAAATTTATTTGAGAATTTATTGATATTGGCAAATGTGAGGGCAATTGCATAAGGTATTATGCAGTCCTTGTAAAATAAGAAAATATTTTTGTCCACATATATATAGTGTTATTCTAGAAAGATAGCTTTATAAGTGATTTCTTTTTTTACTAATATCAGTTTTGGTGAAGTTTTCCTTGATTCTAATTTACTCTGAAAGTTTCATGTGGTTTTTTAAAGTTCCTGCGAAGAACTTTGCAACTGAAATTGAAAATTCGACTGACCATATGTCATTTCAGATTTAGTTCCAGAGAAAGGATAACATAATCAGAATGAGTAAGGAGTTAACTATTGATATATATGACAATAAATAAAGGTGAAAATGTAACAAAAGGAAAGAAACCTATGAAAGTGTTTAGGCTTTGCAGCAGAATTCAAGGCTCACCTGGAATGGACATTAATTTAATTAGTTCATTTAGTTAATTTGAAGACATTTTTAGAGGTTAAAATTTCAGCTTCCAAATTGACTGAAGCATTTGCTGGAAAAAAACAAAACAAAAAAAACTCTGGCTCAAAGCAAGATTGTACCTTTAATGTCGCCAGCTTCTTTTTGTATAGGATGCCATTGGTCTCAAGTAGGATATAGAAAAAAAAACAGTGATGAGAACTGAGTCTAATATATTCTGTCTTGTATTAAAGTTATTTTTCTATATGCATTATTTCTCCAATTACCTAGCATGGTGCTTTAAATATTTTATTTGTTATAAATAACATTCTGATGTATCTAATAAGAAAGATCCAAACTGGCTATCTAAAAATTGACACAAATGACTAACAATGATAAAAGACTATTATTTATTTGATAGAGGACCCATTACTCCTATTTCATATATAAAACATCATTTTGTTCATTTGCATTTGCATTTACATTGATCCTCTTACAATAAGTTTTATTTTATTTTACATACATGTCTTAAGAGTTTTTTTCTACTTTCTTTGAACTAAATCAATTTTATATCACTTCCCGGTTTTCCTTTTTGTTTAGTGGTTACCCTTGAGATTATATGTGAATCCTTACATTATGAAAGTAATACAAATTATGAGAGTAATAAAAATGTAATGCAAGTATTACTCTTGCCCCTTTCCAACAATGCTACAAACTTAAAATACTTTATTCCCATGGGCTATACTCACTTATTTTCTTTCAATATTGCCATGCATTTTGATTTACATATATTTGAGGCCATGCAAAACCTATCTATCGCTATTTTATATAGTTACCATTCATTTATATTTATCCATATATTTAAGCATCCCATTGTTCTTTAGTCCTTCATACATTTTCATGTTTTTATCTGAAATCATTTTACTTCTGAAGAATATGCTTTACTTTTTCTTTAAACACCTTAAAGACACCAATCAATTTTTCTGTTTTCTTCCATATTATTTCTACAATGAAGGTTTCCTCTGACTGTTTTTAAGGTTCTTTCTTTGTCTTTTGTTTTTAGCAGTTATTCCAAAGTGACGAAAGATTGATATTACAAGATGATTCATGCATATAAGGTCCATTCAAAGAACTAGTCGGATCAACAAATTTTAATGTAACAGAGTACAAAAAAGTTGGTGATATTCTTTCAAATTCCACATTACAACTATCTTTTGAAAATACTACATTTTACCAAATTGATGTTGGTCTATATCAAATAAAAATATCCCCAGTTATCTGAAAAAAAGTCATAATCCAAATACCCCTCCATTTTCTAACTACATAAATATTGGAGCCCAGATTTTCTTTATATGCTTCTACCAAAAAAATGTCATACGAGATTAAATTCAGAAGCAGATATGATAATGCGACTGTCTTCTAGCAAACCAGATATAAAATATATTTGCTAAAATATGAAGCAATGTCACTCTTCTCACTATATTTCGTTTCAGAAAATATAGTTGTTTTGAAAACATAGTTTCAATATATGCATGTACATTAAAATAATGGAGGCATTATTGTTATTTATTCAATGAATTTAGTACATGTTTTGTATATTTCATAGTTTTGATTTCTAATACATTGAATATGGATGTAAATTATTTAATTAGGTTAATAATTATTTATCTTTATATTAGCACATATGTAGTTTTACATAAACACTTTGGGGCTTTCAATACTTTCAAGAGAGTAAAGTTTGAAAAATACTCTTGTAAGATGTGCCTTACCTGTGTTCTTCTTTATATTTATCTGATTGGGATCCATAAAACTTCTTGAATGCTTGAGTTGGGATTGTTCAACCATTGTGGAAACTTCTTCATCACTCTCTAATTTTGCTATGTTTAATTCTCTCATCTTTTTCTGTAATTGCAATTAAACATGTGAGATCTTTTACTATGTTGTACATGTCTCATGTGCTGTTTTTCATGTATTCTACTCTTTTTTTCTCAGTTTTGATTTTTTTTTCTATTGACTTGTCTTTTATTTCAGTAGTCCTATCATGAGTTGCCTATTCTATTTCTGTACTCACCTATTGAGTTTATAATTTTATGTATTAGATTGTTCACTTTTAGAATTTCCATTTGACTCCTTTTTATATGCAAACAGTGCACATGTCAGTCTAGTTAAATGAAATCCTTGCATATCAGAACTGTCTTTGCTCTGTACAGCTCTTCAGTCATTGAAATCTTGCAAAGCAAGGACATGGTTTTGATTTACGCAAGTTGCAGTTAGCACAGTGGCATGCAAAATAAGGACTGCTGTTATTCCAATTATCTACTGACATTTTGCATATTTTTCTTTACTTCCTAGAACATTTCAATGATATTTATTTAAAATTTCTTCTCTTAATTAGTACACTGATACTCAAAATGCTAGCATGTGAAGAGATAATGAATTTGATTCATAATATAAGTTGACTACATCACTTGCTTAATTCAGTAGACTTTTTATTAATATCAACAATTTCAGTGATGAAGACAATGCATTAGTCTATGCTTTGGCAGAAGCTCCTTAACTTCTTGACCTTAGCACATTCTAGTTACAAGTGATACTATGCCATTATTGTGTAAAAACCTTACTGTATATACTCCTATTTTTCTAATTCTGGCTTCTGTGCTAAAGTTATCATACAATTTACTTTTACATATTTTATAAACCTCATAATGCATAGATATTATTTTTAAATAACATATTAGCTTTTAAATTGATATAAATTATGAAAATTTATAAAATTTGTGTTTTTTCAAATAGTTGCAAAATCTAGTATCATTTTTCTTTTGCCTAAAGAGCTCTATTCAACATTTCTTACAATGCAGATCTTCTGGGAATTAATTATTTTAGTTTTTCTATGTCTGAAAGCTTTTAATTAATCTTCAGTTAGAAAGATATTTTCACTTGTTCTAGAATGTTAGGTTGATAGTTTCTTTTTTTTCCTGCTTTTTCAGGATATTAAACATGTTTCTTCACTATGTTCTGGTTTGTTTCCAAGAACTCTGTTGTCATCCTTACCTTTGTTCTTCAGAATATAATATCTCCTTTCTCTGGTGGTTTTTAAGATTCTACTCTATCATTGGTTTTAAATACTTTATAATGCACCTTGTAATTATTATTTATATTGAATACACTGTGTTTCATTGAACTTCTTGAATCTGTGCATTTATAGGTCACATATGATAAGTAAAATAAGTCAGGCACAGAAAGAAAAATACTGCATGAATTCATTTATATGTGGAATCTAAAAAAAAATCAAATATATAGAAATAGAGAACAAAATAGTGGCTATCAGCTGTGGAGGGTTCCTTGGGGGAGAAACAGTGTGATATAATCAGAAGGTACAACCAGTTATGTAAGATGAACAAGTCTGGAGACCTGATATAAAGCATGAGGACGATAGATAATAAAATCATACTGTATTTCAGATTAATGCTATATGAGTAGGTTTTAGTTACTCTTGCCACAAAAATAACAACCAAAAAAGGGAAAGTTGATAGATATATTAATTTACTTCACCATAGTAACTTTATTACTATTGATATGTATCCCATAACATAAATGTTGTATATCTTAAATACACAAAATAAACTTTATTAATAAATAAACAAAAACCCACATATTTTTGAAGAAATAAAATATTTTTTAAATTTTAGTTTTTTTCCAGAAGTTTTCATTACCCTTCTCTTTTCTTCAGGAACTCAGATCACATGTATCTTATGCCATTAAAAGTTGTCTTGCAAGTTATTGGTGCTCTTACTTTTAAATTCCTTTTTTATTCTGTGCACTTCATTTACATAATTTCTATTGCTATGTCTTCAAACTTACTAATTTTATCTAACCTACCCTTAATCTTTATTTTTAACTATTTTTAACCTTCAGTGGTTGTCATCTTCATCTCTGAGAGTCTGATTTGGACCTTGAGTTATGAGATTTTTCATCCTGTGAATTATGAGGTTTTCAACTATGTTGTTTAAGAAGATGAACTATTTCTAATCTTGTGTGAGATCTTCTGTAATTGTTCCAATTATTCATGTGGTTCTTTATTTAGTAATGAGTAGTTTCCTGCTATTTGTACACTACTCATTATTTAGCTGATGCCTTGAAGGAGACTCTCTTGAGATATCTGCAGTTATCTTTTTATACAGGCCTTTTCTCTTTGGAACATTGCTTTCTGAACTTGTTTCACCTGGGCCACCCTGGATTCTCAGTTGTTCTTATCTCTTGAACTTATAGGCTTCACTTGGGTTCCGCTACCATAGACTGGGGCCTGGAAACTCTTTTTTGGGTGATAAGTTGAAACAATTTTAGGATTAATCCTATTAGCTTGAGGTCACTATCATTTGTTACTTGATCTATGTGATAAAAACCATTGCTTCATATATTTCGTCTTTCTCCTTTTTTTCAGGCAGTAGGCAAAATATGATTTCCTGTTATTCTATCTTGACCCAACCCAGAAGTACAAAAACTTTTGTGCTTTTCTGGAGTTTTGAAGTTTATGCTGTATCTATTTTAAATATGAATGTGCAAAGCTACTGTTTAAGATAAAAAAAAAACTATAGAATGGATTCTCAGGATATCAGTGTACCGTTTTTCATGAATTATAATTTCTTGAATGATATCTCTTTTTGTAAGATCCAATGACTTTGATAATAGATTAAACTATCTTCATTTGAGTAAAATTTCACTGAAGTTGCATGTACCATTATATTTTAGAATTTTGCTTATAGTAATTTCATGTAAACAAATGATCAAAATGGATAAAAAAAATCCATGCTAGTAGTTATTTACTGGATATATTGCATAAGGAAATTTATAATTCTAGTCTTATCTTACAGACACAAAGCATTTGTAATGATTATTATTACCTATTAAAAACAAACCCATGAGTAACAACCAGCAATTATTTTTTCACTGATTCATAGCAGCTATGACATAAAAACTGAAACAATTACAACAAAAAAAACTAAGGCTATTAAAAAGAGACTGGATGTATAAAGATGCTTTATTCATCAGAAATTGATAGGTGAAAATAGTCACCTAATAGGATGATTTATATGGTATCCTTAAGGTCAAACACAGTATAAGTTATAGAGAAGATTCTATTGGCTCTTCATACTGCTATGAGTAAAAAATTAAAGGAAAAGATGAAAACAAAAAAAAATCTATGTTCACTTCTAGACTGTTATGTCTTATTCATCCATTGAAATGTAAAAATAGAAAGATTTCTAGATCGGCATACATTTTTTGGATTTGTGGTTAATAAATATATGAAAATCAAGTGACTTTCATCATCCACAGGAAATAGTGAGTAAATATTTTCCTTTCATATAAATTGCAATATTTACATTTTAAACATTTTATAAAAGGTAAATGGATATAAGGTCATTACAAAGCGGGTTTTACATACATACCCGTTTTCATAAGTTGTCTATTCTTCTAGTTTTATACATTTATAAGAACTTCACTGTCAAAATGATAACTAATTAAACATGTGGGCTTGAATATAAATAGCAGTTTTGACAAGTTTATAGAAAAATGTAGATCCTAATAACAGGAAAATATAATTCTTTTAGGACATTCTTTAATCAATTAGCTTTATACTTCAAATTTGTCCCCCAAAATCCCTGGTGGTTACAAATTTACACAAAAAATACATTCTACTTATGTCTGACTATAAGAATAAATGTTTAAAATAGAAGATATAAAACATGTAAAAGAAAAAGACTACTATGGTTGTTATCCTAAGATTCTCTCCTCATACCCCCTTTTCCTTGGTTTTTTCATAATCGGAGGGAATTAGAGCCTAACCTAGTTGAATAAGCTAGTAAAAATAACAATTATTCAAGCCCAGTATGAAGCCCAAGACAGATAGGGTGGGCATACCCAGTGATGACACATGGTGTCAATTCCATTTCCCTGGCAAATCTTCCTCCAAAGGACAGAGTCCAGATGATTGTTTCCTCCTTCTCTATCCATTGCCAAGAACCTTTTCTAGAAACCATGTGTCATTGTTGCTATTTTTAATTATTTGAAGTACCTCTCAAACTTCTCCTGTTCTTTACCTGTAAATCTTGGTAGCATATAATGTTGTTATTACTTTTATTTTCATTGTGGCTATTTATGTTCATTTCAGTCAGTCTAGGCAATGATGCTTGATAACTTCACTAACAGTATTTCTATGATATTTCTTTTTCAAAATCTATAATACTCATTTTCTAGTGCATTGAATTTTGTCTTGTGTATATAAATTTCAGTTTTAAGAAACATTATTACTGGTTTTAATCATTTGAGTCCTCTCCCATGACTCATCATACCTTAATTCTCTCCGTTCAAAATACTCCATCTGCTCATTTGAAAAATGAAGATTTACCTTCACAAACACTCACTTCTGCCATGTAGCTTATGATGTTTCTTCTATTTGGAATGCCCTCCTCTTTCAATATAATATCTTAAATAAACCCAGTATATATCCTTAAAAATCTCCTTTATTATTTGTTAAATCTCAAGAATTCAACAAAATAGGCCATGAAAAAGAAAAGAAGTGTGAACTCTGTCATGACGGTAATATGTAGATGAAAAGGGATG
This sequence comes from Pongo abelii, assembly GCF_028885655.2. Lineage (NCBI taxonomy): Eukaryota > Metazoa > Chordata > Mammalia > Primates > Hominidae > Pongo > Pongo abelii. The sequence continues at coordinate 113,355,386 of NC_071989.2, read as the reverse complement.
GGCATCTAGACCAAAAGCAGATTTCATGGAGAATGAATTGTGAACTCTGTCATGATGGTAATATATAGAGGAAAAGGGATGGGCATCTAGACCAAAAGCAGATTTCATGGAGAATGTAATCTTTGATTTGAGACATGATACATGATTGAATAATCAATAATATTTGATACCTACTCAAGAATACATGCAGAAGTATCAAGTATTCTTCCTTTACACTTTTTTTAGAAAGAAAAATAATCTATGTTCACTACAAAAGAAGGTCATATGTACTACTAAGCCGTGGTACAAATGCCCTGATGTGAAAATATAAGTATGTTCAGGTGACATACACATAAGGAACTGCAGGTAGTTCATTATTGTTGGAACCTAGAGCACAAGGCAAGAATAGTGTCAGATGACAGTAAGCAGGGAAGAGGGGACAGATCAAGGAAGATTCTTGTGGCATACTGAGGAATTCATTTTACAGGCACAATATAATACCAAATCTGTATAATATTTGTCGACAAAGAAGCAAGAAGCAGAATTATATTTCCTTTGGTCAAAGAAAATAATGTTTCAGCCTGATTTTTGATACATATTGAGCCATTTTCCAATGATTATATTTGATTCACAGCAAAAGGCATAATTGTTTTTTAAAGAGTTTCTTTTGAAGAAAACTAAAATTATTTAATGGTTTTTACGTATCAGAAGCATTAAGCTGCAAGCTTTACTGATGTACTAAAATATATAGACATTAGTTGTTTATGGATGATAGTTTAGGACTTCTTGCAATTACTTAAGAGCATGTATAAACTAGGTATAGAAGGTTAAGATAATAGTTAATGAAGTCTAATTTGTCTTCAACATTACACATGAATTAGAATGTGAAGATGTCTCTCCTAGAAGTTGTCCTCTCCTGACCCTGAATATCTATGATTATGTTATTTTTAACATTTTTAAAGAATTAGCCCACTGGGTTAAATGAGGCAGAGTCTTAATCTAAGGCCCATGGCAGAGGACAATTGGATTTAAAGTATGGAAATATGGAAAGTTTATCTTGGCTGCATTACGAAGACTAAATTCAAAGCAAGTCTTAAAAGTAGTAATGTCTATTAGAATTTGTCACAGTAGATGATGACAGCTGATCAATTAATTATTATCGGTGGCGAGAGTATCACTCAATTTATATGAGATGTGGAATACTAAGGTCTTATGAATATTAGACTCATGAATACATTGTGATGAACTGAATATTATAGGGTGGTGGCAATAGAAGAAATATTGACATATCAGGGAAGAGTGTTAGGTTTTAGTCATGAGTAGCTGAATGAAGCCTTGCGAATGATTAGACAATAAAGAGGAATCATACGGGACAGTAATGGGTTGAGAAATATTTAAATATTGAGATTGAGTAACCTATAGGATATCCAAGGGCATAAGATCAACAAGTGGGCGATAGATACGTTTGCCAGACATCACTAACTTGAGATATAAATTTGAAAAAAAACTACAATGAGAAGTCAAGTAGTTACCAAGAATAATGTAATTCATAGTACCAGGAAAAAATAACAAATTCCAAATTTTAGATTATGTGATTAAAGGATGTTAAAGAATAATCCTATTTAAATAAAACCGGAATCCAAACTGAAATTATCTGTATTCATATTAACATATAGATGTTTAGATAAGGAAAACAGAATTGTGAGCTATCATTTTCTCTGGGATAATTTTTTTTTTTTCAAATGGAAAGGCCAAAGAAACCCTTCACTTTTAATTCAATTACTTATTTTTTTACTTTAAAAGATACGAGTATGTAATTTCTTCAGCAAAAATAAATTACTTATTTTAAAGGAGAAGATGTACCATTAAGTATAATACAAAGTTTGAGAGATGTATAAATATGTTATTAAAGGAGGTAAGAAACTTTGGAGAAAGTTTCTTAATAATAAGTTATTTCTTATTATTTATTTCAAATACATTTTGGAATGGTCATTAAATTATACCTAAAAAGACAAAACTTTTAGACTCTGTATCACTTTTCTTTCAGTTTTGATCTTCTACTTCTTCCTTTTCTTTTCCATCTTTTACTACTTCTCAATCATGTCCTCCAAAGCCAAGTTCTGAGTGAAGATGGAAAAGAAATAGTAATACTCAGACCATACAGTGTGAGAAACACTGACTGATAATTCCAGAATAAGCCACTGTTACTTTTTATCTCAATGAACTAATCTATTCTATCTTTTAATAAATAGAGTTCAGTTACAATCACGTCTCTTTTTTCCTGAAAATAACAATGCTTTTAATACTACTTTTCTGAAAGTGGGTCTTGTTTGAGACCACTATCTTATCAAATTTAGTCTGCTTAATCTGACTATGTTAGAAGCAACAAGCTAAATGTGTGTAAACATAGACTGAGGTTCAGACAGTTATACTTAGTTCTCAACCTATTATCTTTATCATTGAGCAAAATAGTGATAAATAGGTAATAGAAAGACAGATGTGCACTGATGAAGACAAGGAAAGCAAATTTTGTATTACTTTATTCTTTTAACAATTTTAAGTCGAGTCAATTATAAGTTTGTAAGAAGTTTCTAGGAAGTATGTCTCATGGCTTAAAGTCAGCACTCCAAAGAAATTCTTTCCTTTTAAAAAATTTCTACCATTAAGACAGCAATTTCATATGATTGCTATCAACTTGGCTTTTCCCCAAATCTACAAAGCAGCTACTGTCAACCTTTCAACATTTACTGAAAATAACCCTTCATCAGAGCACCTAGATTCATACACAATACTATTTCACCATAAGTTTGAAGACTTGATTCATGTACCTGTGAACCTCTGAAATTTCCTACCATTTTCCAACCTTTTAGTGATTTAGAAGAGAGTGAAGAAAGTATGTAGAAACTAAAAAGTTACAATCAAAATGAACGCGTTTTTTGTTTTTTCTTTTAAGAGGTGATGAAAATTTCTCTACATTCAAAAAAGTGAGAAGCTTTTCTCCTTAACTTCGTGAGGATAGCGGAGAACCCACCAAATCTCTAATAAATGTGTATTACAGAATTATTTGGAAACTTACTGCTGGGATTATTTTTAAATCGTCTTATAAATAAAACTATGAATTAAGCATGAGCTGATTTGCCCTCATCTAGCTATGTCTAGAATATTGCTCTTTGCATATGTAAAAATGTCCTTAAACATGGGCTTATCTTTACTTCGTGATGTATACTTTGCAATTTTCTAACAAAGCTTAAATCACAGTTGGTATTATTAAAATTTGACAGAAGGGCTGCAAATATGTTAAATTGTGTGGAAAGTGGACTGAAAAAATTTCATTTAAAAATGGCATTTGAAATAGGAAAGAAAAATTATATGTAGCAAACATGTCTTAAGATCTCTGTTTTAAATTACACAGGAAAATTAGAGGATCTTTAAACATAAAACATCTAGACAAGAAAAACAAGATCTTGATTCAAGTCTTTCAATCATTATTTACTAGACAGTCTTATTAAAGAAAAAGATACTCTAAATTTATTTTCTAGAATTGGAAATTAATGTAGCATATTTTTTTCTAGAAAACTTTAGATTAAAAGAGCTACTTAATGATAAAAGTGCATGAGAAATCATTGATTATCTTTGAATTTACCAAGTTAAAAATCAAGATCTTTGTTTCTTATAACTTAATTTTGTATATTACACAGAGAAAAGTATAGAATTATCAGACAATATCCCAGTTATATTCTCTATTTTGAGAGATAAAACAAGTATGATAGTTTCATAGGAGGCCCAAGTTTTGTTCCTAATCATTCCACTGACTCTATTATAAAAAAAAAATGTGGTTTCCTCTTTGTGATCTCTCTTACTTCTTTACTATGTTTTGTTTCTAGTTATCTGATGCAACTTACCAATATTATAGGACCAAATAGTTACAGGGGTTAAAAGATACTTAAAAAAATTACGCAGTGAAAATTATGTAAATATTAGTAAATTTAAGGCAAATAATGTTAAACCCTAGAGTTATTCTTTAAGACAAGCCTATACCTCCTTCCTGAGTAGTGAGGTTTTTTTTTACCAACTTATATTTCTGTCTCTCTAGAACTTTCTCTTTCTCTTTTTTCACTTTCTCTTTCATGATGCAGGACATTTGTATTTATTTCGTTTCCTTGGAAGAATCTATTGTGTTTGCAGTTGAGCACGATATTGAGTAAATTACCACACCAAGTGTCTCACTCTCTTTAGACCTTATTTATTTTTCTCATCTAAATGATTAAGTCTCGTCATGATTCTTCAGACATTTTCTTCCTGTCCTTAATCATCTTCAGTTTTAGTTCTTTTGATTAAATATCTCTCCCTCCTAAAGTGTCTGAAACCAAGGCTTCTACTTATTTAATAGCTGTCTCACGATATTTCTTAGATTCATCCCACATCAATGTATGACACATCACTGAATGTATGCAAGATAACTCTTTGGCATGATAAATGCAGAAAATATAATTTCTATGTGATTATGAAATGTGATATTCATTGCATCTTTTTACAGTAAGAAAAATATAAAACATAATTTTCATTCTTGAAATGTATATATTTAAGAATACATTTAGGATTGTTAAACTGATTCAAACAATCACATTTAAAACAGTATGCAGAAAAGGCACTTATTTTGTTAATGCTCATATTTCACTACCAAAACTTTGTCATGTGCATTTAAAACACACACCCAGAGCTTTATACTCCAATAAATTTGCACAAGAAAACAAAAATACTTGATGCTAATTAACTATGTAAAGAGGATTAAACAGTGCTGAGAAATAACCTTTGCCTTAATCAGTAGTAAATGTATTTAAAATGTTAAGAAAATGGAAATAAAATGATAAAAATCATTTTTGCTAAAAGGGGTATTAAGAAAAATGTTTTGATTATTTAAATTATATGGGTAATATGGTTGCTGGTGGTCATTTAATTATTGGAGAGGAAGCTGTGAAAATGGCCCCCAGCAGGAGTGCAGATTTATCATTATGCATATAGAATAGAAACTTAGCTTGGGTTTTTAAGATGTTATTTCTGCATGAAAAGACCTAGCAAAAGCTATGTAAGAAAGGCTGAGACTTCACTAGCTCTTGCTCAAATGCTAACCAAGAATATTATACATTGCACACAATGACAACACGTGTTGTTGAGGGGAGGAGGAGAAAGCATCTACAGCTGCCACTTGAAATGTCTCAGGGTTTTTATGAGTGAACAAAATCACATTGGATAATTACCCACATTTATTTTTGAGGAGTCCATAAGATTCATCAGTAAACACTCTTCACTTTGAGAGAAACAATACATTGCCACAGGGCATGTCACACTGACATATTGTTTCTGCAGAAGCTAGCAGCAAGAACTGAGGTAACTACAAAACTGCAAGTATTGTAATATAACCTTAGTCCATCTGGATGCACAAGATAGTTTTAAGTTTCATTAAGCTTTTATTAGAATCATGACAACTGTCCCAGTCTATTTTCAGGGGCTTGTCTGTCCAGTTCCTCATTAATTTTATCAGAGGAAAAGTGCTGATAGTTTTCAAAGTGACCAAAGGCTATTATTTTGGAGAAGATTGTGGATACCAAAAGTAACAACTTTCCACTATGCCCATGAAGCTAAACTTTATCATCTTCCAATGGAATGCACTGTGATCCTTACTGCATTGGACTTCATTTCCACATATTTATATATTTTTTCAAATTATTCTTACTGTTTTTAGGAAAGCTTCACCCAATGAAAACCAAGACCCCAACTATTTAACTTTATATAACTAACCTATAATTAATAGTAATATTTTTTACCATTAATTTAATCAATACTAAAATCTTTAGATCTGATAATATTTCACAATCTAAGCATCATAGAAATATTTCTGTTATCACCAAAAAAAGATAAAGTTTCTTTTAGTATAGTGGCTAAGCAATAGTTTAGAACTTCTTTAATACAAGTTCAATAACAGCTTGCTTTTTAAAAAAAATTATTTAATGTTAATCATTTAGTTTCTTCACATTTAAAATCAGAAAAAAATTGTTATTGTAGTTAAACAACTATAACTGTTGATACTTCTAGTGTATCCATCATTGGTGTTAAACTGTCTTCATCTCAATATATTAGTATCCTGTATATACTAATCTTGTGGTACTTTTGTTCTAGGAAAATGGGCCCAGGTTCTCTTATCTTTCCTAGTACACTATAAATATATTAAGGAAGGAAAATAGCTTGAATCATCTTTGAATATCACATTGTCTCTTGCATATTAGCACTTTGAAAGTTGAATGAATAAATCAATGAATGAAGAAAAAAATGTAGTAAGTCATGAAACATAAATTAAAAAGACGAAAGCCGAGCATGATGAAGTGTCTAGCATGGTGAACTGTAGCTAGTTAGTTGAGAGTTGAGAGCTAAAATGAACAATATCTGGAAATGCCTAAAAAGTATTTACCAGTGCACCTGCCATTAGAAGTGGATGTACTAATTTTAGGCACTGGTATATTATAAACCACAGTGAAAACCCTATTTCCTTTAGATTCAGGTTAGGAAGGAGTATGATGGAAGAAGCAGCACTGGATGAATAATAAAGAAAAGTTTTCTAATAAGTGAGATGGTAAATATACTTTGTTTTCAGAGAGAACATTTTCATGGCATGTAAAGCAATACCTTTGTTTAAATATTCATTTTGCTATACTTAAATTTGTAACAGTAAAAACAAAATTGCTGCTTTGAGTCTTGACATATTTTTATACAACTTAACAAAATTTACTATGATTTAATACTTAGCACTTAGGTATTATAAATGCAAGGTTAACAAAATATTTACAGTTTGAAAATCATGCAGTTGTATCCAGCCATTTCCTGAATAGAAAGAAATTTTATTTTACTGTGATGACTGCAATGCTATGATTTGGGACAAAACTTGGATTGGGTTGGATAAGAAACATGATTACATTAGTAATATTATTTACTGGAAAAACAGTCTTACAGGATCAAACTATACAATGTTATAGCATTCTACAAGTACGATATAAAATCTGGTAGTCATTTGTGATATTTCAGTAGACATTCTAATATTCTGTTAGTGAATTGCTTTAATAGCATCACAGTCTGTGTCCTATTACTGACTTCCATGAACAGCATGAGACAATTGGTTTTTTGTAATGCAGTTGTAGATCAAAGCAGTTTATCATATAAATGCCTATCCATAGGAGTAGATAATTCTGATGAGATTTACCTGATTTATTTTTAGGAAATAAAAAAAGTATCCCTAGATTTCACAAAGCATAATTAAAATACTAATTGAAAATACTGTGCTACATGTGTATCGACTGTCATCTCACTTTTTTAGAGTTCTGTCAGTGTTTTAAATACATCTGGCCAGAACACAATAATGGCAAGACAATGCCATTGTTATCTTTATATCCAATGCTGTAGAATGAAAGCTTGAAAATTCCTCTTTTTACACTATAAAAATAATTAATGATAAGTTAATGTACAATTAGTTTATTATGAAAATTGATAAAGGTATTATCAAAAAAAGACAGAGGCATTAGAGTACATAATTAAGCTTCTTTAGATAATTGTATACATAGAATTAACACTACCTATTCTTTTTTTTCTGATACTATTCACTATGTTAATCTTACAGTACATGCACTAGATTATGATTTTCTGAATCAAGGCAATTTAACATGAATCACAGATTAACTTAAAGAGTGAAATGATCTCATTTTTGTTTATAGATTTTAGGGTTTCCTTAAAAAATTAATGAAAATAAATCAAAGATATAACATTTATATTTTAAAAAATTGAAATTAGTCACAATTAGAAAACTGTTTTAAGTATATAAAATTAACTTACAATTCATCATAAAACATGATGCTATTTCCTTCTATAGTTGTATTCCGTAATGTGACTTTAGACTCTCCTTACTATAATTAAAGAGCATTGAAACTTCCTATTAGCATTATAAATCAAAGAGAAATATTCTGCTTATAGCTTCCAGAGAACCATGTCACCTTATATGTGACATTTTACTATGTCATCAAATTAAGAAACAAAGTTACCAGTCTCATAACTAAGGTGTTTTATTCTTACTTAAAATTAAAAATTTATCAGGACATTACATACTTTGCAAAATGTCAATTTTCAGGTGCATGATGAGAAACAGACAAAAACCAAACAAAGAATATGTGAGCAGATTATGGACAAAATACCTTCTTAATGCCATTTTCCATGTCATATCTTTGTTGGTTTATTGGTTTTCTTTTGTTTCATAGTATGCTGTAAAATGGTAAAACAATTGTCTTCTCTTACTTGATACCAGCACGTATCTTTTCCCCTTTTATGTTTTCCTACAGACAAATAATGTGTTTTGCATGTATTTTATTTATTTATTTATTTATTTATTCATTTATTTTTTTACAGATAGAGTCTCGCTCTGTCACCAAGATGGGAGCATAGTGGTACGATCATAGCTCACTACACCCAGTAAGTCCTGGACTCACACGTTCCTCTGGCCCCAGCTTCCCCAGTAGCTAGGACTACAGGTGCGCAGCACCACATCTGACTTATTTATTTTTATATTTTCAGAGACAATGCCTATTTTTTCCAGGCTGGTCTCCAACTGCTGGCTTCAAGCAATCCTCTTGCTTTTGCCTCCCAAGTAGCTGGGATACAGGTGTGAGCCACTGTGCACAGCTATCTCTTCATTAAAACATCTGATTGTGGACTTATAGTATTGTAAAGAATTACATAAATTTTAACGTGCATATATTTTTCTTCGGAATCCATGGGGAAAACTATTTTCAAGAAATGATAATGAAACAGTTGGCTAGCCATCACTAAAAAAAGTAAAACTTTTCTATTACCTTATACCTTGTACAAAAATTAAAATGTAAAATTAAGAGCTAAAATTATAAATCTAGAAGGAAAAATGGTACAAAATTAGTGTAATCTTCAGTTGTCAATAATTCTTTTAATAGAGTTACAACTTCTTGAACTATAAAACATTAAATAAATTCTTCATCAAAATTATAAACTCCCTTTCTCCAGATCAATGTGCAGAAAATGAAAAGGGAAGTCACAGCATGGGAGAAAATATTTTCAAATATACTTCTAACTAAAGATCTGTGTTCATAACATATAGAAAGCCTTACAATTAAAAAATGATAATTAGAACAATCCAATAAAAATGAATAATATATTTGAACAGATGCTTCACTAAATAAAACACAGATGAAAATCAGTATGTAAAAATATACTCAACATCTTTACTTGACAGGGAAATATAAATTAAGTCATTGATATACCATTTCATACACTGTGGAATGGCGGTAATAAAAAGCATCTCCAGACCAAGTGTTGTGGGCATGGGGAGCAATTCCACCATATTTCTGGTGTGAATGAATACTGGTAACTTCTCTTGGGAAAAATGTTTGGTATTTCTCGAATATTTAAATTTTCTGTTCCGTAGAACCACTCCATTTCATTAGCTGGTGTCTATGCTAGGACACAAAATCATATGTCCACACAATAATCTGTACATGAATGTTCATAGCAACTTTGTGAGAGCCAAAAATCAGCAGCAAATCAACAACTCATTAACAACAAAATGGATAAAATCATGATATGCCCATAGAGTGGACTGCTATTCAGCAATAAATACAAAAAACATGTTTTTGATACATATATCAATGTGGCTGAATCTTGAAATAAGTATGTTGAATAAAAAAGCCAGACAAAATGATCACATACTGTATAATTAGCTTTATCACAATTCTAGAAAATACATAATATTGACAAAGTAATCGGTGGTTCCCTGCATATGTAGTTGGAGGAAGGGATGTTTTATAATAGTGATAGATGCAGGAGGCAGACAAATTCCTAGGCAGATCAGGGTGGGTCCCTGGTGAAACCCAACTTTCAAGCCAAAGCCTGAAAAGCCTGAAAACCGGGTTGCCAGTTCCAGGTAGAATCCATAACCCTAAGTGAGAACTTCCTTGATGCCTTTCAGCCAATCAAATGGTTCTTCTTTCAGAGCCCACCCATGGGCCAATCAGCATGCACGGCCTCCATTTTGAGCGTATAAAAACCCCCGGACTCGACCACAGGTCTCGACTACCAGCCTGCGTCAGGAGCTACCGACTTAAGCTTTTTCTCACTGCTGAGAGGTGTTCTGTTACTCAGTAAAACTCTTCTCCACCGTGCTCACCCTTCAGTTGACCGTGCAACTTCATTCTTCCTGGACATAAACTCGGGACCCACAGAACAGCGGGTGCAAAAAGGGCTGTAACACTTTCCTGGCCGGATCGCCAAGCTGCAGGTAGGAGCGAAAGGAGCTATAACATGTTCCTGACGAGCTCGCTGAGCTGCAGGTGATGACCTGCTCGCATTTGCCAAACTGGAGGAGTAAAGAGCAGCAATCCTTCTAGGGGCCCAGACCTCGGGAATCCCCGAGCCAGAATTGTAATACTATATATAGCCCTCCTACCCTCCGCCAATGTCAGGTAGCTGCTCCACACGACAGGAAGTACTGGCGGGACCAGGCCAGCCTGGGAGCCCTCGGCTGGAGCGAGGCTGCAGGGCTCAACAAGCTGAAAATACATCTCCCCTACGCCCACCATTCGGTGATCTATGGGCGGCAGCAATGAGAGAGCTGTAGTATGCCCTCTCCAGCCCTGGGGGCTTCACGGTTGCTGGTGTCACTGAGTTTTTAAACACCACCGCATTCCCATCGTCCAAATGCTGGCACCCGCAGCAGAATCCACTTGGGGTATGCCTAGTCCAGCCACAGTCTCGCACAGAGCCGGCACCTGTGCTGGCACCTGGAGGTGTCTGGCCCTCCACAGCTGCAAACATGCCTGGCTGTGAGCACGAGCCAAACACCGCACTCACTCGCTCATACACCGCTTTGCTCGCTCATACACCCCTTGCTGCTCCATGCCTGGTACGCCTTTGAAGGGCAAGGAATCCGGGCCAGTAGTACAAACTGAGGCAACCTGGTGGGCCAAGTGGGCGGAACGAGCCCAGCGGGTGCAAGTAAACTTAAGCAGAGGCACTGCCAGCCACAGAGGTTTCCAGATGGTGAAGTGACATGTGAAAGATCCTGTGACAATAAGAAGTAGGAAGCTTTTGGTGTTGACAGGTTAATTCTGATTATGGTGTTGGATTCACGGGTGTATATACATCAAATGCATGTAATCACAATCAAAATATTATGTAAAATTGACATATTACACCTATTGATTTTTTCAATCAAAGAACATGGTATATCTCTGCATTGATTTTTGTCTTTAAATTCTCTTAGAAATGTTCTATAGATTTCAGGGGGTAGGTCATTCATAGTGTCACTCAAATTTACTTTTAAATACCTAATGTCTACTGATGCTATTTAAAATTCTATAATTTTTTAAATTTTCAACTTCTGCATATTTAAAATAGAACTAATTTTTCTCTATTGACTTTATCCTCTAACATTGCTAAACTCAGTTGTTGGTTTTAATAGTTTTTGTTTTGTTCGCTTTTAGAGTTGCATTAGAATTATCTACATGGACAATTATGTGTTTTCTGAAAATAAAGACAGTATCAGTTTGTACTTATTTTTCTCATCTTACTGCACTAGGGCTTTTGGTTAAATGTTGAGAAGACAGTATGAGAGTCAACAGCTTTGCCTTCTTATTGATTTTAGGATGAGAATAATCACAGTTTTACCATTGTTTTGACATCAGCTGTAGAATTTTCATCAATGTCTTTTGTTAGGTTGAAGAAATTATCTTTATTCCCGTTTTACCCAACTCTTTTTATTATTATTAGAGTTGAATTGTGCCAAACAATGTCTACATCTATAGAGGCAATCAAATGCTTCTTTCCTTTATTTTTAATTTGTTAATATGGTGAATTAAATTAATTGATATCAAAATGTTATATCAAATTTGTATTTCCAGGATAAAATTCATTGGGTCACAATATATTATATATTTGTGTATTTTCAGATTTGACTTACGAACATTTTGCTTGAAATTTTTGCGTATATTCATGAAAGATGTTGGTCTGCAGTTTTTTTGTTTTGTTTTACTTGTAATAACTTTGTCTAGTTTTGGTATCACAATAATTCTAGCCTCACCCATTGTGTTTGCTTCTTCTCTATTTTCTAAAAGAGCTTGTTTTGAATTGGTATCATTTCTCATTAAATGTTTCAAAAAATTTCCCCATTAAACCATCTGGGCCTTGGGTATCTTTTATAGAAATTTTTTCACTATGAATTCAACTTGTTATAGATTTATGACTATTCAAGTTATCTCTTGTTCAGCAAACTTCAGTAGTCTATGCCTTCAAAAAATTTGTTCATTTCGTTAAATTGTGATACATATTACCAAAGAATTCTTTATAATATTTCCTTATTATACTTTAAATGCTCTTAGGATCTCTAGTAATATCTTCCTTTATCATTCTGGATAATATGACCTTATTATTTCTCTGTTTTTCCTTTTCTGATAATTCAGGTAGGAAATTTATCAAATATATTAATCTTTTCAAACAATGACCTTTTGGTTTCATTAATCCTATTGTGATTCTTTTTCTATTTTATTAATTTTTGCATTTTAAAAATTATTTTCTTTCTTCTGCTAGTGTAAAATTTCTTTATTTTTTTAGCTTATTACTGTGGGAAGCTTAGTTCATAAATTGGTAAATGCTCTTTTTTTCCTAGCTGCAACCCACAATTTTGAACACATCGTAATTTCAGTTTTTTTCAAAATATTTTAAAATGTTTCTTGTGATTTCTTCTTTGGTCCATAGTTGATTCAGAAAAGTGTTGTTTAATTTTAAAATATTTTGGTACTTTTGATATCTTTGTTTTACTAATTACTAATTTATTTTTGTTATCAGTGGACAAGCTCTGTGTTATTTTACTAATTGCAAATTCACTATGACTTATTTTGTGGGACTAGATGTGGTCTACCTTGGAAAATGTTCCAGGTGCACTTGGAACATTAGTACCCTTTGTTTTGGTGTAGGATAGAGTGTTCCATAATTACCATTAGGTCAGTGGTTGATGATGTTACTCATCTTCCAGATTTTTACGGGTTTTCTGCCTTATTCTATCAGTTATCAAAAAGCGGTATTGGAATCTTCAACTGTCATTGTAAATGTGTCTATTTCTACTTTATTTGTATCATTTTTGTTTTATAATGCTTCATGATAGGTTCATTTACATTTACATATTTAGTTTTACGATAGGTTCATTTGCATTTACATATTTAGTTTTATTGGACTCCTGTATTATTTGAAAGGACCTGCTTTATCTCTGGTAACATTTATTCTCTCAAATTTATTTTGTGTTGTTTTATTATATGATTTCAGATTTCTCTTGAGTAGTGTTAACATGGCATAGTTTTTCTATTCTCTTACATTTATCTTGAGTTCATATATTTAAGGTGTCTTTCTTGTAGACTTAACTTTTTCAGGAATTCTAGACACTTTGGGCTCCCTAACTTCATCTCCTGGAATCAGGGAGACAGCCAGGCTCTGTTGAGTTCTCATGCACTCTACTCTAGCCTGAGACACTCTCCAGGCAAGGTGCTGACTTAATCATTGGGCTCTACTCATTGTTCCCTTTTGCTGATGGAGTCCTGCCTCATGCTTCCTGCCAACCAATGTCTGAGAGCCATTTTTAAAAATATAATTTGTTTGAGTTTTTGTTTAAGGTGTGAAACTAATTCTGTTTTCTGCTATTTTACTCCTCATGAGAAGAATATAATTATTTATTATGTTTTGCCTATATGATATTCCAAACATTCAAATTGTCAGTCAGACTCACACAAACCAGAGAGCTTCCCCTGTATCAAGCCTTCCTAATTGTTGCCAGGATTTAAGTGATTGCAATGCACAGTAGAGGAGGTCTGGGTTCACCAACAGAAGCTTAAAGTTTCATTTTGGGCTGCAGTAACAGGTATTCTTGCCCAGGTTAACATGGAGTTTCTACGTAATATATACAGATGCATAATTTTTATAGAAGAGTCATTTTGGACATGACACATCTTCAATTTTTTTTCTAATAATCTGTGTAAGGATTGACACGTTATGACCAATGGTCAAATTCAGCTTACCATGATTTTGTATAGCTGGTAAGCTAAGAATGGCTTTTAAAATTATTGTCTAAAAGAAGAGAGAAAAAAGAATATGTAAAGGAGATTACATGCGACCTGCAAAGCCTGAGCTGTTTGCTGTGTAGCTACCTTACAGAAAAAAGCTTGCTGAGTCCTGATTTATGTGACTGTCTATAAAATCTATGTCACCTGTAGATTTTATAAGTATCTGTGGACAGGCTAGGTTTATACTGCCACAGTCATTCTGCTATAAGAAAACACTATTTGTTTGATTGCCAGGAGGTCTGTCAGTATTTTTACAAGGATATTTGACTGGGTTATCTTCCTTATTTACTAGAAGCGTAGTCTCTGCACCATGAGCACAGGCAATATGTTGCAAACTTTCGGGGTAACTATACCTTTCTTGTAAACATGACTATACTCTTACTAATTTGAATGTATGATCTGTGAGTTATTTTATATTGTTTTGCATATAACATCACATCAGTCATGAATATTATTTCTCATCATTATATTTTGTTTTTATTTCTCACCTTACTGTACTGGTTAGGACCTCCAGAAGAGTATTAAATAGAAGGAATAGAACATTTTTTTAAAACTTTTTTTCTGATTACATTGATTTAACAAATTTTTCAGAAGTTATTCAAAGAAACAAAATTTGTTTTGCTTGTCTCCATAAGAAAAATGTAGGGAACGACATCAATTTTTTAAATTTTTTTCATCATAACTATATAACTATAGGGATTGATTATTTAAGAAATAAATACAGTGTGTAACCAACAATCACAATCAAGGTATACAACATTTCCATCATTCCAGTATATTCCACTCTGCCCCTTTGCACTGAAAGCCCTCCCCTTACACCAAGATTCTGGCAGTAATTGATATTTCTGTCACAAAAGTCATTCCCTTTATCAAAATTTTACATGAAATAATATCTTTTACTTTTTCAATTAGTATAATGCTTTTGAAATTCATCCATAGTGTTTCATGTATTAATAATTTATTTTAATTAGTTGACTAGTAGTCCTTTGTGTGGCTACACCACAACTGGTTTATTCAATCATCAGTTCATGGATATTTGGGATATTCTCTGCATTTTAGCTATTACAAATAAAGTAGCTGTGAATATTCAAGATTTTGAATTTTTTTTGGTTGAAGTCCCAGGAGTGCAGTACTTTATTGTATGGCAAGTGTATGTTTAATTTTACAAAAAAATACAATACTCTTTTCAAAATAGCTATATCTTTTGTATTTCACACAGCAATATATGTAAGTTCCAGTTTTCTACATTCTCTCCAAGACCTGGTATTGTCAGTGTTTTAATTATTCATTTTACTGCATGTATAGTAATGATGCTGTGTGGTTTTAATTTGCATTTTTAAATAATCAAATACAATTGCACATTTTATGTGTTTATTTGCATCCATATATCTTCTTTGGTGAAGTGTTTGTTCTAATATTTGCCTATTTTTTCTTGGATAATTTGTCTTTTCATTATTGAACCATAAGAATTATTCCTGTGTAGTCAATATAAGTCCTTGATCAAATATGTGATATGTACATCATTTCCACAAGTTTGTGGTTTTCCATTTCATTTTCTTGATAATAAATTTTCAAATAAAATTTTGGTTTTGCTTAGAGTCCCAGTTTTTATTTTTTTCTTTTATATATATTTTTTTCTGTCCTTGAATGAGTGTAAATATAATTTACTTTTACATTTAAGTCTGAGATTCGTTTTGAATTAGCGTTTACCTACAATATCAGGTAGTAGTTCAAATTTATTATTTTTTTTTTAGTGCTTTCTGACTGCTGAAACACAACTTTTTGAAGAAATTATTCTTTCCTCAGTAATTATCTTTGTGCATTTGTCAAAAATCAAATGTATAAGTACACATATACATATGTGTAAGTCTACTTCTGGCCTTGTTATTCTGTTCCATTAATTTACATGTCTATCCCTAAACCAATGCCTCAATCACTGTCTTGATTACCAAAGCTTTAGCATAAATCCTGAAATCAGGATGGTTAGTCCTTCAAATTTGTTGTTCCTTTTTACAAAACTGTTTTGGTTCTTTTAAGTTCTTTATATTTCCATATAGACTTTAAAATTTGTTTTTCAATTTCAACAGAAAGCCTACTGGGATTTATCTTGGGAATTAAATGAAATAAATGAATTTATTCAGGTCTTCTAAGATTCATCTGAATAATATTTTGCTCTTTTCACTACGCAATCTTGTACATATTTTATTGTTTGTCCCAAGTATTTTATATTTTTGATGCTACTGTGCATGATGTTTTTAAAATTTCAGTTTTCAATGGGATATTACTAGTATATGGTAATACATGTAAATTTTATACTAACATTGTATCATGAATACTTTGCTAAACTCACTTATAGGTACTGATTCCTTTTTAAAAAATTTATTACAATTTTATACATAGCCTATCATGTTGTCTGAACAACAACCTGACTGAATTTAACTATTCTCAAATTTATTTCCTTTTGATTTCTCTTTTTTCCTTCCTCTCTTTCTTCCTTCTTCTCTTTTTTAAGTTTTTCTTTCTTGAATTCTTTAGAAAGATATTGAATAGAAATTATTAGAGCTGAAAACTTTGCTCTGTTCCTAATATTCAACAGTAGGAAAAATAGCATTTAAATATTAAGATGTGGGCTTTAGGCCTTTATTACTAATGTTGATAATTTATAATAAATTATTTTATCTTAATCTTTTATTTTAATAGCTTATCAATCTTAATTATATTTTTAAAGGGCCAACTTTTATTTGATTGTTGCTATTCTTTAACCATATTCTATTTCATTGATTTTTATGTTTTTAATTCTGCTTAATTTCTCTCTCTCTCTGTCTAATGAGGTATACATTTAGATATTTTTAAAAATTTTTTCTGACTTACGCCTTTTAATATAAGCTTTTACTACTATGCCTATCCCTGCAAAGCGCTGCATTAACTGTGTGCCACAAATCTTGATATACTCCTTTCATCTTCATTCATTTCAATATTTTTTTCTTATTTTCCTTGTGATTTATCCTTTGATCAATGGGTATTTATTTAGTGATGTACTATTGAATATTCTAGTATTTGGGAATTTAGCTGTGATCAGAAAATTTACTTTGCATAAATTGAATTGTTTTGAATTTATTAATACTTTAAAAAAAAAAAAAACTAACAAAAAAGAAGATCCAGAAAATTATATCAATGAATGTTTCTTTTGCACTTGTAATGATACACATTATGTTGTTATTGAGGAAAGCATTCTACAAAGGTCTGATAGGGTCTTAATTGATAATGTAAAGCAAGATTTGTATATATTTACAAATATTTTGGTTCACATTATATTTTAGAGAGATTTTTTTAAATCATAACTACATTTATAGATATTTCTATTTATCTTATCAGTCATAATAGATGTTACCTATAAAATGTGGTGTTCTTTGCATACATATTTGAGCTTGTTACAGATTCTTAATTATTTTACCAGTTTATCATATAAAATTTGCTCTTTATCACTGTAATATTTATTCTGGCCTAAATTATGCGATATTAATATAGCTACTCACTTTCTTTTGATTAATGGTGGCATGGTATATGCTTTATTTGTTCTGTTACTTTTCAAATATCCATGCATTTATGGTTAATGTGACTTTATTATATGCAGCGAATATTAGGTAACACTTTGCATTCACGTTTAGGTGCTCTAACTTTAAAGGGAATCAAGCCATTTAGTTTTCATGCAATTTTTAAGGTGATTATGGTTAACCATATCATGAGCTATTTGTTTTCTGTTTGTCCCATTTGGTTTTGGTTTCCTTTTTTCTCATATCAATTATTTTATAATTTATTTTTATCATCCCTAACGGATTATGAAATATGCTTTTTCATGTGTATCCGTGTGCATGCACGCGTGGTTGCCCTAGGGTTTTCATCATGCCTCTTTAACCAACAAAATTCTACCTTAAAGTAATGTTGTATCACTTAATATACACTTTAGTATCTTACAAATATATAATTTATAAATTAATTTCTTCATATTCTTTGCAATTATGTTTTTACTTCTACATGTTACACCACAGTTTATCATTACAGTCTTAATTGTAGCCTTAGTTTTATACTCAGTGATGTTTAAATGAGATCTTATAAATATGAAATGTTCTATGTTTACTCACACATTTATTTTTACTAGTACTATTCATTTATTTTTGTAGGTAGAGATTTTTAAATGAGCTATATAATGATTAATTTTACATGTCAACGTGGCTAGGGCTATTGCGCTTGGCTGTTTGTTTAAACACTATATGCTGCTGTGAAAGTATTTTTTATATCTGATTAACTTTTAAAATCAGTAGACTTTAAGTAAAATTGATCACCTCCATAATCGTGTGGGCCTCCCTCAATCCATTGAAGGCCTTAAGAACAAAGACTGAGGTTTTACAAAGAAACAGAAATTCTGCTTCAAGACTGCATTATGGGAACCTTGTCTGAATTTACAGCCTGCTGTCCTGCCCTGTGGGTTTTAGATTTAATTATGGACTCAAGGCTGTAACTTTTTTTTTTTTTTTTGAGATGGAGTCTGGCTCTGCCGCCCGGGCTGAAGTGCGGTGGCGCAATCTCAGCTCACTGCAAGCTCCCCCTCCCGGGTTCACGCCATTCTCCTGACTCAGCCTCCAGAGTAGCTGGGACAACAGGCTCCCGCCACCACGCCCGGCTAATTTTTTTTATTTTTAGTAGAGACGGGGATTCGCCGTGTTAGCCAGGATGGTCTCGATCTCCTGACCTCGTGATCTCCTGACCTCGTGATCCGCCCATCTCGGCCGCCCAAAGTGCTGGGATTACAGGTATGAGCCACCGCGCCCGGCCTGTAACTCTTAACTCTAGATTTTGAGCCTACCAAATTTCAGGACTTCAGACTTACCAACCTCCGCAATCATATGAGCCAATTATTTAAAATCTCTTTCCTGCCCCCCGCCCCGTGTGTGTGTATGTGTGTGTGTGTGTGTGTATGTGTATGTGTATGTGTGTGTGCCTGTGTGTGTGTCTGTGTCTGTATTTTATTGTCTCTCTTTCTCTGAAAAACCCTAATGGAGTATCATTTCCTTTTTGCATAAAAGACTAACAGTTCATCTCTGTTGCCAGTGATTTTCTCATCTTTTGCATGAATGGAAAAGACTTAATTTCACATTCAATTTATGAGATATTTTCACTTTGCCAAAACTCTGGGTTGATAGTTTTTTCTTTTTTTTAGTATTTTAAGGCTGACTTTTAATTATCTTCTAGATTGCATAGCTTTTGATAACAAATTTCTTATAATTATGATTTATATTCTGTGTGTAGTTTCTTTTTTTCTGCCTACAATTAAGATTTTTTCTGTATCATTGCTTCTCAGCAATTCATTTATTCTTTGCTTTAGTATGTCTTTTCTTATTATTTTATTTAGCATTTGATTCTGCTTAAAATTTTATTTCTAGAATGTGTGTTTTTATAGTTTTTATAACATTTTCTGCTACTATTTCTTCAAGTAGTGTTTTTGTATATGACCCCCATCACTCTGACTTGTCTTACCCATTGGAGACTCTAATCAAATACATATTATACTGCTTAATTTCTTGATATTTTCTCTTAGGCTACTGATGCTGTATTCATTTACTTTTTAGGTTTTTTTTTTTCCTATATTTTATTTTGGATTTTTATTACTATTGTACCAAAGTTCACTAATCATTTCTTCTTTCAGGTCTCATCTGCTGTAATTCCATCCAGCGTTTTTTGCTCTTTGTTTTGCATTGTTAGAAGTTTAATTTCCATCTTGTATTTAGCTTAGTTTTTTTCTTTTCATCATATTTTTATATTTTTTCATCTTTTCATATCGGAACATATCTACAATTGTTTTTATTTTTTTCTGAATTTATTACCTCTACCGTTTGTTTTTGTTTTATTGACATTTTCCTCCTATATTTTGTTCACTCTTTCTTTATACACATAGTGATTATTAATGCATTTTAAACATTGAGTACTATGTTTTATATCATTAAGCAGTGTTCAACTTCTTGAAGTCAGTTTGCTTGATAACCAGTTTGATCATTTCAAGGTTTGTTTCTAAGCTCTTTTTGTGGAGGCTTATAGTTGCCTTTATCTTAGGGCTAATTGAGTTCTACTTTAAAGTTAGAAAGCTTTGAGTTTTCTATTACATGTCATCATTATTCATTAATATCTCTCCATTCTGACTGATAAAAGCTGAAACTATCTTAAGCCTGAAGTGAGTTCTGAGAATTTTTATTCTTATGACTATTAAGTAATTGTTTCCTTCGCTACCCTTTCTACTTTCTACCCTTGGTTGATTTCCCCCTATGCGTGCACAGATTGGTATTCAGCCAAAACTTATTGGGATTCCTATGCAGATTTCTAAAAATCTTCCTTTCTGTGTAGCTCCCTCAATTTGACTTATCTGCCCTACAAATTCTAGCTATCTCATATTCCTTGAACTCTATTCTCTGTGTTCTCTTTCAAGAGAGATTTCTATGTTGATTTTAGTTTTTCCCTCCTGTGACATTGAGAATTATATCATCTTCCAAAAGTCTACATAATGGTAGGACTCACAGAATTTGTTGCCCGTTTCTCAGGGATGACAGTATTTCATTGTCTATTGCCTATGGCTGAAAATTGTTTCTTACAATTTCTCCAGTTTCTACTTGTTTATGGTGAGAGGATAATTTTCGATCGTTTTGTTTCTTCATGACTGAAAATATAAATCTCATGGGTTATTTAAAAATGCATTCCTTATTTTCTAAACTGGATTTAGTCTTCTTGGGATGCCATAAAAATGTATCACAGACTTGGTGGCTTGAACACCAGACTTTTGTTTTATCACAGCTCTGGAGCCTGGAGGTCCAAGATTAAGATGTAGCAATTGTTCATGTCTGGTGAGGCCTCTCTCCTTAACTTGAAAACGGTTGCCTTCTCATCATGTCCCGCATGGCCTTATATTTATGTGCACACACTCCTGTCGTGTCTTCTTAGAAGAATGCCGATGTTATAGAATTAGGGCCCAAGCTTTCTAACTTCATGTAACCTTAATAACCTCCTTAAAAGCTGTATCTTCAAATACAGTCAAATTGGGTGTTACGGCTTTAACATGTGAATATATGGGGTGGGGAGCAATTCAGGCTGTATCACAAACATATGCAATTTTTCTAAGTAACATTTTAATATAACTAAATACCAACTTAATTCATATAATCTGTCTATCAGTTTTTGAAATTTGCCAGAAATTGCCTCATGACTTTTGATATGGTTTGGCTATGTCCCCAACCAAATCCCATCTTGAATTGTAATCCCCATAATCCTCATGTATTTTGGAGAGACCCAGTGGGAGGTAATTGAATCATTTGGGTGGTTTCCCCCATGCTGTTCTCCTGATAGTGAGTGAATTCTCAGGAGATCCGATGTGAGTCTAAGGAGATCTCAGGAGATCTAAGTGTCTGACCTTTCCCCTGCTGTCATTCATTCTCTCTTCTGCCACCCTGTGAAGAGGTGCCTTCCACCATGATTGTAAGTTTCCTGAGGACTTCCCAGCCACGTGGAACTGTGAGTCAATTCCTCTTTCCTTTATAAATTACCCAGTCTCAGGTATTTCTTCATAGCAGCGTGAGAATGGGCTAACACAATTTTGTATATGGTCCTTTATAAATCTCAAAAATTTCTACACATAAAATTATGTTTATTATGTAGTTTTTATGTGTGCTGCTCATGCTTACTTGGTTCTTATGGAGTTTGCAAAAGCCTACAAAGCACAAATGGCCACAGAAGATGGGATCAATATCCCAGATTTATCTCTTCTCCCTGATCCTGGCCTGGCCATTCTTCACTGTATTGTTAGTTTTCTGACTGCTTTAAGTGCCAGCGCCCTAACTTTTCTAATTGTCTTTAGTGGAAGAATTGGTCTGAATTACCTGGTCAACTGTTACTAAAGTATTAAAAAGGAACTCCTTACTGGTTCTCCTTTCTTGGTTGGGAATACTGATTGTATTAGCCCATTCCTACACTGCTATGAAGAAATACCTGAGACTTGGTAATAAACAAAGGAAAGAGGTTTAATTGACTCATGGTTCTGCATTGCTGAGAAGGCCTCAGGAAACTTAAAATCATGGCAGAAGGCAAATGGGAGGAGCAGGCACTTTCTTCACAGGGCGGCAGGATGGAGTGACTGCCAGCAGGAGAGATGCCTGATGCTTATAAAACCATCAGATTTCATGAGACTCACTCACTAGCAAAAGAACAGCATAGGGGAAACCACTCCCATGATCCAGTTACCTCCACCTGGTCCCACCCTTGACACGTGGGGATTATGGGGATTATAATTCAAGATGAGATTTGGGTAAGGACACAGACAAACCATATCACTGATGAAGAAGTCCAGTTGAACTCAACCCTCTTGTCTCAATACCCATAAGAGGAGTCAGAAATGTATACTTTTCTCTAAGTTTTATTCTAGGATATGTGTGTCTAATTGCTTGGATAAGACTACATTGAAAGAAGAGAAATGCTAAAAATATTCAAGGGCTCTAGTGGCTATGTGTAACACTAATTTCTAACAATGCATAATATCACAGTCATTTTAATCTGTCAGCCAGTGTGAAGACATGTGAGACAGGCAGTTAATTAAATCCTGCCTCCTGTTTGTCCCCGGTTTTTTCAATGCAGCTATCAATTTATCCCTTGCTTTTTCCCTCATTCTTGCAATATTTGTGTTCCATATACTATTGCTAAGTAACAACTTATTCAAAAACTTGGCATTATAAAATGTTTTATTACTACACTCATGGCATTTTTAAGTCAGGTGTTTGTATATAGTACACAGAGATGGTTTTTTTCAGCTCTACAATGTCTGGAGCGTCAACTGGAAATCATGGCCAGCTTATTTTACTCATTTTAAGCTACTAAAACCCACACTTTATGAAATCTGGGCTTCTATTTTTCCCAGTAGAGTTTGGGCAAATATGTATTAAAGAGTTATAGCCACGTCAAATAGCCTTTATGATCGGACAGTGATTTTCAGAGGGCTAATCCAGTGACTAATTTTACCACACACTTTTCTTTAAGTGGTACAATATTGATATGTTTTCAAGTTAACTGTCTTCCTCTTTAGAGGAAAGAGCCACATTGTCCCATAGGCTCTACTACATAGTGTTGTGAACAGTAAGTATCACTGATGGGCCACTGGTTCTGTCATCTCACTTTTGCAAGGGGGACTTTTCACCAACTATTCTGAAAGCAATTCAAATATAAAGTAGTCCTGAAGACTGTTATGTTCTGAATGTGTACCCCCTAAATGCATACTTTCAAACTTAATCACTGAGGGATATGTTCAAGATGACTGACTAGAAGGAGCTACTATATGCCATTCTAATGGAGAGGAAATAAAGTGGTGAATAAATAGAATAAATACCAGTTCTTCAAGTGTATCATCTAAGAGACCATGTAGGGTATACCCTCAGGCTCTCACCACCTAAGCATTTTGCCTGCCCCTTCCTGAGAGTTTGGCCAGCAACCTGCAGACCAGCCCGCTCTCCTCATCACAGCCAGCATCTGACTCTGGGCTAGGGTGACTCTAGTCCAGTCCCTTCATACACACTGTCCAGAAGGCCATCTAGGGGCCTTGGAACTGGAGGAGCAACCACCCCCACATTCTAATTCTGCTGGAACCTAATCATCTCCCCCATGGCTACAGGTCAGGCTGACCAAAGCAGCCAACACCACCACAACTAACATCCACTCACACAGGCCCAAAGGTGAAGCCCTCTCTTTAGAAAAGCAGTGCTGCCACATTGGAGAACAGTAAAGCCTTAACGCTTTCTGTATCAAGTTGTATGATGAGGTTATGCCCTGAAACCACTCCCACAAAGACTAGCAAAACAGGCCTTCCCTGTGGCTCCCAACCACATTACAGTCCAGAGATAGACAACACTATGCATCTGAACTAGGAGTCACAAGTGCTAGAACAGGAATGTGATAGGGAAACAGATTGCATTCATGTCTATCTAGGATGGGGAGCCAATGCAACCCTCTCACAACCCCAGCAGAGACCTCAGTGCACTTCACCATGAGCTCCCTCCAGACACTCTGGTTAGGGCTGGTGACTGTGCCCACCATTGGGATATCCATGGGAAAGTTAGCGGCTCCATCTGCACAGATGTGTTCCAGCACCCACAGGGAACAGGAAGTTCAGGGCACTGGGCACTCCACTGTCGAGCCCTTCAACTGAAACAACAGAGGGCACTTTATAGTAAACAAAGATCAGGTCCATACACTTGCTTGTGTGGCAGCTGTCTCCTACCTGCCAATGCCATCCACTGGCCCTTGGGTCAAACCTACAGCCAAATGCAAAACCTGCTGACAGAAGTGTGTGACACTATAGAAGCAAAGTTAAAAGACCCTATCAAACACAACCCTCTCCAGATGAGAAGAAACGAGCATAAGATTTCTGCCACCATGAAAAATAAAATGTGACACCACCAAAGGCTTGCTTTAGCTCTCTAGCAGTTGTCCCTAGCCAAAATAGAGCAGAGAGATGAAAGATAAAGACTTCAAATTATGTATTCCAGGAAAACTCAATGAGACCCAAGATGAGATTGAAAATCAACACAAAGAAACACCTAAAACAATACAGGAAAAAAGGAAGAAGTAAACATCTTAAAAAGAACCTAATCAGAGCTACTGCAACTGAAAAACTCACATGACGAATTTCAAATGCAACAGAAACTTTTATCAATAGACTAGATGAAACAGAAAAAAGAATTTCAGAGCATGAAGAGTCGTCTTTCAAGCTAACTGAATCAGATAAAAATAAAGGAAGAAGAGTTTTGTTTTAAATCAACTAAGTCTTTGAGGAATATGAGATTGTGTAAAGCTACCAAGCCTATAAATTAGTGGCATTTCTGGGGGATAAGGATAAAATGCAATCAACATGGAAAACATATTTGAGGGAATAATTCAAGAAAATTTCCCTAATCTTGCTAGAATTAGACATCCAGATATAAGACATACAGAGAATACCTAAGAGATGCTATACAAAACAAACATCACCATGGCATATAGTCACCAGACATCTAAGGTCAATGCTAAAGAAAAAAATCTTAAAGGCAGCTAGAGAAGAAGGTCAATCATGTACAAATATAACCCCTTCAGGTTAGCAGCAGACTTCTCAGCAGAAGCCCTACAAGCCAGAAGAGACTAGGGGCCAATTTTCAGCATTGTCAAATAAAAGAAACTCCAACGAAGCATTTCATTCCCTGCCCAACTAAACTTCATAAGCAAAGGAGAAATAAAATCTTTTTCAGACAAGTGATTGCTAGGAGAACTCATTATCACTAGACCAGCCTTACAAGAGATTTTTAAGGGAGTTCTAGGTATGGAAATGAAAGAATGATATCTGCTACTACAAAACCATACCTAAGTACATTGGCCACAGACCCATTAAAGACATGGCGTAATAGAAACTACAAAACAATCAGGTAACAATTTCACACCAGGATCAAACCCTCACACATTAGTATTAACCTTGAATGTAAATGCCCAACTTAAAAGGCACAAAGTATTGAGTTGGATAAGAAAATAAGACTTATATGTCTGCTGTCTTCAAGAGACCCATCTTTCATGGAACAACAGTCCTGCACTCAAGGTAAAGGATTGGAGGAAGATCTATCACGCAAATAGAAAATAGATTTTAAGCCAACAAAAATAGAAAAGAACAAAGATGGGCACTACATAATAATAAGGTTTTAACTACATAATAATAAAGGTTTCAATCCAACAAGATGACTTAACTATCTTAAATATAAGGCACCCAACATTGGAGCATCCAGATTCATGAAACAAGTACTTCTATATCTATAAAAAGACTTAGACATTCACACAATAGTAGTGGGGGAATGTAATGCCCCACTGACAAGGCTAGACACATAATTGAGCCAGAAAACAAATTTTGGACATAAATTTGACATTTGATCAATTGAATCTAATAGACATGGAACCCTCCACCCCATTAACCACTGAATATATATTCTTTTCATCTGCACATGGAACATAGTCTAAGGTCAACCACATGCTCGTCTGTAAAGCAATTCTCAATAAAGTCAGAAAAATAAAAATCATACCAAGCATACTTTTAGACCACAGTGGAATACAAATCAATACCAAGAAGTTCTCTCAAAATCACACAAATACATGACAATTAAACAACTTTCTCAGTTTTTTTAAACAATGTTTAATTGTTACCCAGAATCACTTCTGGGTAAACAATGAAATTAAGTCAGAAATTTAAAAACTCTTTAAAAAAATGAAAACAGAGACACAACATACTAGTCTCTGGAATGCAGCAAAAGCATTGTTAAGAGGAAAGTTTAGAGCACTAAAAGCCTACATCAAGAAGTTAGAAAAATCTTAAATTAATTATGTAACATCATGTCTGGAGGAATTAGAAAAGCAAAGAAACAGTCCATCATGTCTGGAGGAATTAGAAAAGCAGAAGAAAAGTCATAACTAAAATCAGAGCAAAACTGAATGGAATTGAGACCCCACAATCCATACAAAGGATCAATGAAACCAAAAGCTGGTTCTTCAAAAGGATTAACAAGATCGATAGACCAACAGCTAGCTTAACAAAGAAAAAAAGAAATCCCAAATAAGTACAATCAGAAACAGCAAAGATGACATTACAACCTATCCCACAAAATATGAAATGTCCTCAGAGACTATTATGAACACAGCTATGCATAAAAACTAGAAAATCTAGAGGAAATAGATAAATTCCTGGAAAATTACAGGCTCTCAAGACTGAATGAGGAAGAAATTGAAACTATAAACTAACTAATAATGAGTTCTAAAGTTGAATCAGTAATACTAACCCAAAAGAGCCCTGGACCAGGTGGGTTCTCAGGCAAATTCTACCAGATGTGCAAATGGTAGATACCAATCCTACTGAAACCATTTCAAAAAAAAAAATAAAAAAAAAAATGGAGAAGGAGGGACTCTTCTCTAACTCATTCTGTGAAGCCAGCATCACTCTAATACCAAAATCTGACAATGACACAATGAAAAAAGAAAACAAGAGACCCAAATCCCTGATGAACATAGATGTAAAAATTCTGAACAAAACACTAGCAAATCAAATCCAGCAGTAAATCAAAAAGTTAATTAATTGTAATGAAGTAGGTTTTATTCCTGTCGTGCGGGGCTGGTTTAACATATGCACAACAATAAAAGTAATTCATAGCATAAACAGGAATTTTTTAAAAATCCATATTATCATCTCATAGTCACAGAAAAAGATTTTGAAAAAAATCCAACATCCCTTCTTTATAAAAACTATCAGCAAACTAGATTTCAAAAGAACATACCTCAAAATAATAGCAGTCATCCAAGACAAACTTACAGTTACACTGAATGGGCACAAGCTGGAAGCATTCCATTTAAGAAGTGGAACAAAATAAGGACGCCCACTCTCACCACTCCTACTCAAAATAGTACTGGAAGTCCTAGCCAGAACAATCAGGCAAGAGAAAAAAATAAAAGACATCCATATAGGAAAATAAGTCAAATTAGCCTTCTTTGCCTAAAGACTGCCAAAAGGATCCTAGACCTGATAAACGACTTCAGTAAAATCTCAGGATACAAAATCAATGCACAAAAATAAGTAGTATTTCTATATACCAATAACATTAAAATTGAGAGGCAAATCAAGAATGTAATCTCATGTACAGTAGCCACAAAAATTAAAATACCTAGAAATACATCTAACCAAGAAGGTGAAAAATATCTACAAGGAAATTACAAAACACTGATGAAAGAAGTTATCTTACAAACAAATGAACACCATCCCATGTTCATAGGTCAGAAGAATCAATATTATTAAAATGGTCATATGGCCCAAAGCATCTACAGATTCAATGTTATTTCAGAAAGCCCAATTCTCCATTTTTACCCATCTGACATATTCATGTCAACTGGTTCCAAGATATGAGCTATATTTTCAAAATAGGGTAGAAAATACCTACTGCAGTAAGCTATTAACCTATAAAAATGTGGTTGACACATTGGCCCTATAGAAGATATCCATGTCATTACTTAGCTCATTGATGAAATAACTAATATTCTTGCTTCCTAAAAATCACCAAAAAATGGAGCTATGTCCATTATTCAGCCCTGCATTTCAACAAGAAATGTTGGTAGGAGTTAAAATCTTTTAGAATATACAGTAAAAAAATTCATTTTCAGACATGATGTAGCCCTCAAATTCTTCACACCTTTTGCCAAGCTGTTTCTAGCATTTAGGACACAAGGTTAGCAGAAATAAAGATAGCAGCCTAATGTGCATTTATACATTGTGAGATGACAGTTCAACATAGTGCAACTTTCCACCTTTCTCAGGTAAAATTAGGTATTCTCGCATCAAAAATTATATCTGAGGAACTAGTACAAAAAGAAGATATAGTTTGCAAATACTTTTTACCAATTTATGCTTGCCCTTTCATTTTGTTGATTGTTTTCATTGCTGTTAAAACCATGCATTTAATAAAGGGTTACTATACAAGGTATATAAGGAACCCACACAATTCAGTAGCAAATAAACAAGTATCTTGATCAAAAAATGGGGAAAGCAACCAAATAGACATTTTTCCAAAGAAGAAAAAAGAAATGGCCAACAGATATATGAAATGGTGTCCAACATCACTAATTATTAGGGAAATGCAAATCAAAACCACAATGAGATTATTACCTCACATCTGTTAGGATGACTGTTACCAAAAGACAAGGATTGGTGAGGGTGTGAAGAAAATAGAAGCCTAATGCACTGTTGATGGTAATGTAAATTGGTACAGCCAATATGAAAAACAGTATGAAGGTTCCTGAAAAAATTAAAAATAGAACCACAGTATAATCAGCAATCCCTCTTCAGCAATACCCAAAGGAAATAGAAATCACTACTTCAAAGATATGTATTCATTCTAGTGTTCATTGCAACTTTGTTCACAATTAACAAAAATATGGACACAACCTGTGTTCACAGATGGATTAAAAAATTCTGGTATATATTTATATACAATGTAATTCAACCTTAAAATCAAAGGAGATTCTGGCATTTGTAATAACAGGGATGGACCTGGAAAACATTATGCTACATGAAATAAATGAGAAAGCAAAAGACAAATACTGCAATATCACTTATATAAGTAATCTAAAAAAGTCAAATACATAGAAACAGAGAGTAGAATGGTGGTTGCCAGTGTTTGGAGGTTGGAGGAAATGAAGAGCTGTTGGTCAAAAGGTACAAACTTGAAGTTATAAGGTGAATACATTCTGGAGAATTAATGTACAACGTGGTGGCTATAGTTAATAACTGTACACATGTACACATGTATAGTCATGTGTCTCTTAATGATGGGATATATTTTGAGATATATGTCGTGGGGTGATTTCATCACTGTGTGAATCATAGAGTGGACTTACACAAACCTGGATGGCATAGCCTACTACACGTCGAGGCTGTGTGGTACAGTCTGTTGCTCCTGTGCCACAAACCTGTACAGTATGTTACTGTACTGAATATTGTAGGCAATTGTAACACAATGTTGAGTGTTTGTACATCTAGACATAGAAAGGGTAATGCCCTATGAAGTCAATAGGTGATGGCAATTTTTCAGTTCCAATACAATTTTATGGGACCACTGTCATATATGCTGTCTGCCATTGACTGAAATGTCATGTGCACATGACTGTATTTTATACTTGAAATTTACTAAGAGAGTACATCTTAAGTTTTCTCACCACACCAAAAAAAATAGGGATGTTGGGTTATGGATATGTTAATTAGCTTGATTGTGGCAATTATTTTACTCTATATATAAGATACAATTACATATATTATATGTATATGTATATTACATGTAATAATATATAAATATATAATATATGTATTATATATAATACAATTACATATATGTATGTATATTATATGTAATACATATACACTATATATCTAAAATATATATATATAAATGATAATACATACCATTTTGTCACTTATACTTCAATAAATCTGGACCAAAAAAAACAATCTAAGACATATACCACCTTCTTCCTCTCCAACATAAGACATTCTATATCACATTATTGTTTTTTAAGTCTCTAAACATTCCTATCACTTTTCCACTATTTCTTTGCCATCTTTCTTTACTTATTTTTGGCCTCTTTAACACAACTCAATGCTGGTAAAAAAAAATAATTAGTCTAATTGTTTATTATGGTATCTCATTATCTGGAATAATACCTAATATCAGGTAGGTGCCTTATCAGTATTTTTGAGTGAATACATTTCAACTACTGAATGAATACCACCAATGGGTTTGTAACAAGTTCAGTATCACTCTATTGGTATACTGTGCCTTCACTTTGACAATATTGAATTTGATCAGAACTCAAAGAGTGGGTTTTTTCTCCTATGCCAGCAGAAATGATCCATGTTGCATCCATCACTGAGACTTTTCTCAGCTGTTTGGTTAACATATGCTGAGCCTTCACAGTGTTTCAAGTGCTACTGGTCTGTGCTTTCCTGAAATTATGCTCATCTAGTTCCCTTCTTGGTCTGTTATAATCCTTCTGGAGGACATTTCTTCATCCATTTCTCAACACACTGAACAAACATTGAAAATAGCATGTAAAAAATTTCAGTATTTCAAATAGCCACAATGTATTTCAAGCAACTAAATTGTAAGCTATTAAACTCAAGGTGCTAAATGCTTTTATTTTTCTTGAAGATTAGTAGCCTATCTGTAATCCTTTTTAGACAAAAATGCTGGGCCAGTGGGTTTTGTAAATATTTTTATTTTATTCTGGTTCTTTTCATCAAAATGACCTAGTAAGTAAACACATTAAAGCACCTACTCTTCTTTAAATAAATCTAGATGATAATAGATGGTGATATGTAAATAGATGTAGACAGATACTAATTTTTTATAAATACAAATAAAAAAGATAGCAGAGCTCTAAAATACAATGTATGTGATGGCCTAAAGGAAACAGCAATTAAAAATGATAAACACAGAATAGAACAAGACTTCTATAGTCTAGATGGGGAAGCAGACAGAGGCAACTGAAAGTTCAATTACTGATAATAGGTACTAGCAATACTGTAAATAAGAAGCACTAGATTTAGTGCTTCTCAGTCCAATATATTGTTTGAACCCAGTATCCAATTAGTGTCTAAATCAATGAGTGAAAAAAATAATTGATTTTCTTTTAATTAAACATCCTTAAAATTTTGAGATAATTGTATATTCACATGCAGTTGTAAGACAATGTAGAGACACCGCACGTTCTTTACTCAGTTTCTTAAAACAGGTAACAGCAAAACTATAATGTAATATTATTATCAAGATATTGACACTAATGCAGTCAAAATACAAAATATTTCCATTACATAAAGGTTCCTTCATGTAATGAAGGTTCCTTTACTAGCCATACCCAGGAAACCACTAGTCTAGTCTCCATCTCTATAATTCTGTCATTTCAAGGATGCTATATCAATGGATTCACATACATTGTAACCTTTTGGGATTGACATTTTTTCCCTTCAGTCAGCATGATTCTCTGAAGATTCATCCAGACTGTTGCATGTCTCAGTAGTCTATTATTTTTTATTGCTTAAAAATATTTTATGGTGGTTTCTAGCTTCATCCATGTCCCTACAAAGGACATGAACTCATCATTTTTTATGGCTGCATAGTATTCCATGGTATATATGTGCCACATTTTCTTAATCCAGTCTATCATTGTTGGACATTTGGGTTGGTTCCAAGTCTTTGCTAAGGACAAAATCCAAACACCGCATGTTCTCACTCATAGGTGGAAACTGAACAATGAGAACACATGGACACAGGAAGGGGAACATCACACACCGGGGCCTGTTGTGGAGTGGGGGAAAGGGGGAGGGATAGCATTAGGAGATATACCTAATGTTAAATGACGAGTTAATGGGTGCAGCACACTAACATGGCACATGTATATATATGTAACAAACCTGCACATTGTGCACATGTACCATAAAACTTAAAGTGTAATAAAAAAAAAATTATGGTTTAAATATACCAAACTTTGTTTAAGCATTCATCCATTGGAGGGCATCTGTGTTGTTTCTAGGTTTTGCATATTATTAATAAGGCCACTAAAATATTTTAATGTGTGTTTATAATTCCTAGGTAAATAATATAATTCTTCAATAATTAAATATGTCAGTAATTGAGTACAGACAATGATTGGATACAGGAAATAATTCCTCATTTATCTGGGATAGATATCCAATAGTGCAATTATTGGTTATCTTGTAGTTAAAGGTTTAACTACTGTTTTAACAAATGGTCAGTCTCTTTTCCAGGGTGTTTCTACTATTTACCTTCCAACCAGTGATAGAGAGTGATCCAGTTTTTTCTACATCTTTGCCAGAATATGGTGCTATCGCTATATTTTTAGTTAATTAGTTAATTTTAATTTTCACTATTTAGCTACATGTGTATTGATATGTGATTGTGATATTAATTTTCATTTTCCAAATAGCTATGATGTTGAACATATTTTCATGTACTTGTCATCTGTATATTATCTTTGGTGAAAAGTCTCATTTATTTTGCTCATGTTCTAATTGGACCCTTTGGCTGTTTTATATTGAGTTTTGAGAATTTGTTATGTATTCTACATAGTGTTTGCTAAATATGTGATTTGAAAATATTTTATTTCACTTTGTAGCTTAATCTTTTTTGTCTTCTTAACAGGGGCTTTTATGAAACAAAAGTTAAATTTTTGGAGTCCAATTTATAATTTTTTTCTTTCATGTATCATGCTTTGGTATCAAGTTTGAAAATGTTTATTTACTTCTAGATTTCAAGTATATCTTCCTACTTGTTTCCTGAAAGTTTTATAGTTTTATGTTTTGCATTAAGTATATTATTGATTTTAAGTAATTTTTAGAAAGCGTGAGACCTGGGCAAGGTTTTTTTTTTTTTTTTTTTTTTTTAAATTTACCCTTTGCAGGTCTAATTTGTTTAGTACCATCTCTTGAAAAGGCTATCTTTCCTTTATTGAATTACTTTAGTCAAAACTTGGTTGGATATATTTTGGGGGTGTATTTCTAGGTTCCTTCTTTTGTTCCATTGATTTATATGTCAATATCCCCACCAATAATGATTTCTGTATCCTTATAATAGGTCTTGAATTTGGATAGACATGTATGAGCTATTCTAGTTCGTTATGTCTTTCCTTATAATTTTACGATAATCTTGTCTATGTCTACAAGGTACTTGTGATTTTAATATGAATTGCATTAAACCTTTATATCAATTTTGGGAGAATTGGAGCCTTTAATATATCACTTTTCCCCATCCATTAGCAGTGTGCACCTCTTCATTTATTTAGATATTTGGATGCTGTTATCTGTATTGTGTTTTATCAACATGCACTTCCTGGACATGTTTTGTTTTATATACACCAAAGTATTTCCTTTCCTTGAGTGACAGTAAATTGCATTGTATACTTAATTTCTGTGTTTATGTAGTTATTGCTAGAGTATTAAAATACAAGTTTTGTGTCCTGCAACCTTACTGAGTGCTAATTATCTGTCTATCTATCTATCTATCTATCTATGTGTATATGTACATATATATATGCATATATATGAGATAAAAATTCATTTAGACTTCTTCAGATTTCTATATAGATAACCATGTTAACAGCAAAGAGAAACAGGTTAATTTCATCCTTTCCAATCTATATTCCTCTTATTTTCTTGTTTTATTCTGCTGGCTAAAATTTCTAGCATTATGTTGAACAGTGCTGACAGTGAACATCTTTGACTTGTCCCTAATATTAGAAGAGAAACATTCAGTATTTCACCGTGGAGTGAAATGAACAAAATAAATTTGGTAGATATTCTTTACCTTGTTGAGCAAATCCCAACTATTTTTGTTTTCCTGAAAGTTTTTTGTGTTTATCATCAGTGCTGATATTTGTTAAATGATTTTCTGAATTGATTGATAAAATCTTTTGATTTTTCTTCTTCAGACTGTTAATATGTTGGATTACACTGACTGGTATTAAAACATTACATTAGTCTTGCATTCATTTGGTCATGGTAAATGATTTTTTAAAATTGTGTAGTTATGTATTTATTTAATTTTAACTGATTTGTTGATATATGATTACATATAAAAGCTTTACATGTTTAATATATACTATTTGATGTATTTGGAGATAAGTATACATCCATAAAACCATTAAGTCATCACCACTGTCAATGCCATAAACTTATCCATAACTTCCAAAACATTCTTCCTACCACCTTTGTGTTTCTCTTTTCCTCTTGCATTAAGAGCAGTTAACATAAGATCTACCTTTTAGCAATATTTTAAGCATATAGTAATATAATGTTAACCGCAGGTTCTAAGTTGTATAGTAAATCTCCAGGTCTTATTTATTTCACATAACTTAAACTGTACCATTTGACCAATGTCTCCCCATTTCCCTTTCTTTCCAGCTCCTGTCAATTACATTCTATGCTCTGTTTCTATGTCTTTGACTATTTTAGATTCTATATATAAATGATATCATGCAGTATTTGTCTTTCTGTGTTTTACTTTTTTCACTTAGCATAATGTCTTTCAGGTCTATCCATGTTGTCACAAATGGCAAAATTTGCTTTTTTGTTAAGGCTGGGTAATACTCCAGTGTGTGTATGTACTACAATTTGTTTATCTGTTAGTGCATCAGTGGACACTTATGTTGTTTTTGTAGCTCAGTATTGCAAATAAATCTGCAATGAACAGCACAGTGCAGACCTCTCTTTGATATTCAAGTTTTCATTTCTTTGGATATATATCCATTGTGGGATTATTGAATGAAATTATAATTCTATTTGTGATTTTTTGGGAAACCTCCATATAATTTTTATAGCTGCTGCACCAATTTACATTCCCACCACCAATGTGCAGGGGTTCCTTTTTCTCCATATACTCACCAACACTTATTCTTTTTCTGATAATAGCCATGCTAGTAGGTGTGAGGAGATATTTCATCAGGTTTTTTTTTTTAACTGAAAACAAACATTTTATATATTTATGGGGCACATGTGAGTATTTGTTACAGTCACAGAATGTGTAATGATTGTCAGGGTATTTGGAGTACCCATAACCTTGAATATTTTTCATTTCCATGTGTTGGCAACATTTCAAGTCCTGTCTTCTAGCAACTTTTAAATATACAATACATTGTGGCTAATTATAGTCACCCTACTCTGCTATCCTAAATGCAGGCTTATTTAATCAATCTAACTGTATTTTTGTACTCGCTAACCAACCTCTCTATATCCCCCTCCCACCCACACACCCTTTCCACTGTCTGGAATCTATTATTCTATTTTCTATCTTCATAAGATTAACTTTTCTTTTAGCTCCCCCATATGACTGGGAACATGGAATATGTATCTGTTCTTCTGTGCCTGACCTATTTCACCTAATATGATGACCTTCAGTTCCATTCATGTTGCTGCAAATAACATGATTTCATTATTTTGCATGGCCAAATAGTATTCCATAGGTATGTATGTGTATATATATGTGTATTTTTTTCTTACGTATTCATCCATCAGTGGACACTTAAGTTGATTCCTTATCTTTGTTATTGTGAATAGTGCTGTGACAATCATGAGAGTGCAGGTATCCCTATGATATAAAGATATATGTGGCAACAGCAAGAGAATATGAGGAAGAAGCAAAAGCAGAAACCCCTGATAAACCCATCAGGTCTTGTGAGACTTATTCAGTCTCATGAGAATAGCACAGGGAAGACAACCTCCATGATTCAATTATCTCCCCCTGGGTGTTGCCCACAACACATGGGAATTCTGGGAGATACAACTCAAGTTGAGATTTGATGGGGACACAACCAAGCCATATTACCAAGGTAAGTTGATATATCCTGTTGTTTTGATTATATTTCTCTGATGATTTGGAAAATTGAGAATTTTTTATGTATCTATGAGCCATTTGTGTGTCTTCTTTTGAGAAATGCCTATTCATGTATTCATATCTTTTGCCCACTTTTCAATTGGATTATTAGTTTTTTATTATTGAATTGTTTGAGTCCCTTGTATATTCTGGATATTAGTCCCTTGTCATATAGTTTGAAAATATATTTTCGCATTCAATAGGTTATCTTTTTACTCTAATGATTGTTTTCATTTGCTGTTCAGAGTTATTTAATTTAACATAGTTCCATTGTCTAGTATTTTTATTATTTTCTATGCTTTTGATGTCCCAGCCATGAAATCTTTGCTTATACTCATGCCTTGAAGTGGTTTTCCCTATATGTTTTCTTCTAGTAATTTTATAGTTTTGGGTCTTATGTTTAAGTATTGATTCAATCTTTAGCTGATTTTTATATATGGTAAATGATAAGCATACTCTCATTCTTCTGCCTATGAATCTACCATTTTCCCAGAACCATTTATTGACAAAGGTGCCCATTCCTCGTATGTTTTTGGTACATTTATTGAAAATTAGTTGGCTGTAAATATATGAATTTATTTCTGGACTGTATTCTTTCCATTGGTCCATGTGTCTGTTTTTATGTCAGTGATATGCTGTTTTGCTTACTCTAGTCTTGTAATATACTTTGAAGTCAGGTAGTGTCATTCTCAAGCTTTGTTCTTTTAGCTCAGGATTGCTTTTGCTATCTGGGATCCTTTTTGGTTCTCTACGAATTTAAGAATTGTATTTTCTAATTCTGTGAAAAATAATGTTGGTATTTTGATAGAGATTGCATTGAATCTATATATTGTTTGGGGTAGTGTGACCATTATAATAATATTTATTCCTTTGATCCATGAGCATAGTCTCTTTCCATTTGTATCTTCTTCAATTTCTTTCATCAGTGTTTTGCAGTTTTATTGGCAGAGATCTTTTACCTCCTTAGTTGTATTTATTCCTATGCATTTTTTTGGTAACTATTGTAAATGAGATTGCCTTGTTTACTTTATTGGTGTATAGAAATTCTACTGATTTTTGAATGTTAATTTTGTATCTGGCAACTTTATTGAATTTGTTTATCAGTTCCAAGAGATTTCTGCTGGAATATTTTGGTTTTGCTATATAAAAGATTAGGTTAGCCATAAAAAGGAACAATTTGATTTCCTCTTTTATTTCTTTCTATTGCCTGATTGCTCTGGCTAGGACTGTAATTACTCTGTTGAATAGGAGTGGTGAAAGTGATCATAGTAGACTCGTTTTATACCTTAGAGGAAAGATTGTCAGCTTTTTCTCAGTTAATATGATATTAGCTTTGGGTTTGTCAATTATCACCTTCATTATTTTGACTTTTGTTCCTTCTATGCCTAGGTTATTCAGATTTTTAATCATGAAATGACACTAAATTTTGGCAAATACTTTCCTCTGCATCAATTGAGATGATCATATGTTTCTTGTCTTTCATTCTGTTGATGTGCTATATCACACTTATCAATTTGTATATATTGAACCATCCTTACATTCCTGGGTAAAAATATCACTTGGCCAGGGTGTATTATCTTTTATATGTGCTGCTGGATTTTGTTTCCTAGTATTTTGTTGAGGATTTTTACATCTATATTCATTAGGCATACTGTTCAGTTTTAGTTTTTGTTGTTGTTGCGTCCTTGTTGGTTTTGATATCAAAATAATGGTGACCTTTTACAATGAATTAGAGAGAGTTCCCTCCTCTCCAATTTTTAAAAAATGATATTAGGAGGAATGGTACAAGTTCTTTTTTATATGTTCAATAGAATTCAGCTGCAAATCCATGTGGTTCTGGGCTTTCTTTGTTGAGACACATTTTATTACTGACTCACCCTCACTAAGCGTTATTGGTCTATTTAAGCTTTCTGTTTCTTCCTGATTCAATCTTAGTAAGTTGTATATTTAGATAATTTTATCCATTTCTTCTAGGTTTTCCAAGGTGTCAGCATATAGTTGCTTATAATAGTCTCTGATAATCTTTTGTATTTCTTTGGTATCAATTGTAATGTCTCCGTTTTCATTTCTAGTTTTGAACCATTTGGATCTTCTCTCTTCTGAGTTAGTCTATCTAGTGGTTTATCAGTTTTGTTCACTTTTTGAAGAAGTAAGTTTTTGTTTTGTTGATACTTTGTATTGCTTTTTTAGCCTCTATTTTTGTTTGGTTCTGCTCTGCACTTTATTATTTCTTTCCTTCTGTGAATTTCAGGTTAGATTTGTTTTTGCTTTTCTAGATCCTTGAGGTACATTCCTAGGTTGTTTACATGAAATCCTTCTACTTATTTGATGTAGGTGTTAATTGTTACAAATTTCCATCTAAGCATGGTTTTTGCTGTAATCCATAGGTTTAGGTATTTTGTGTTTTAATTTTAATTTGTTTCAATAAATGTTTTGATTTTCTTCTTAATTTCTTCATTCATCCAGTGGTTGTTTAGGAACATGTTGTTACATTTCCATGCATTTGTATAGTTTCCAAAGTTTCTCTTGGTATTTATTTCTAGTGTAATTCTGTTGTGGTCTGAGATAAGATATTTGATATCATTTTGATTTTTAAAAATCTATTAAGGCTTGTTTTGTAGTCTAACATATGGCCTTTCTTAGAGAATATTTTATGTCCTGATGGATATTATATATATTATATATATTATGGATATTATATATTATGGATTTTATATATATCATATATCTTATATATATGATATAATAAATATAATATATAATATTATATAATAAATATATATAATATTATATATAATATATCATATATAAGATATATAATTATATAATATATCATATATAAGATATATAATTATATAATATATATTTTATAATATAATATAAATTATAATATATAAATATATAATATATATAATTATATAATATATAATATATAAATTATATAATATAGAATATATATAATATATAAATTATATAATATAGAATATATAATATATAAATTATATAATATAGAATATATATGGTATTATACATAATATATAATATATATGGTATTATGTATAATATATAATATATTATATATGGTATTATGTATAATATATAATACATTATATATGGTATGTATAATATATAATATATTATATATGGTATTATATATAATATATAGTATATAAATATATATATTATATAATATATAAATATTATATATTATATTAT
Organism: Pongo abelii; assembly: GCF_028885655.2. Classification (NCBI taxonomy): domain Eukaryota; kingdom Metazoa; phylum Chordata; class Mammalia; order Primates; family Hominidae; genus Pongo; species Pongo abelii. The sequence goes on along the minus strand of NC_071989.2, from coordinate 113,316,004 downwards.
ATGTATATATTATATAATATATAAATATTATATATTATATTTATATATAATATATAATATATAAATATTATAAATATAGTTAAATATAATCCTCAAGTGGCAGTTGTTTTCTTTCAGCACTTTAAATATGTCATCTAATCCTCTCTTGGCCTGTAAGTTTTCTGTTGATAAATCTGCTGTTAATCTGATGGGAATTTCTTTATAGGTGACTAGAGGCTTTTCTCTTTTTGTTTTTATTTTTCATTTTATAATCCTATTTTCTTCCTTGACTTTAGGCAATTTGACTATAATGTATCATGGGAAGAACCTTTTTCTGTTATATCTGTTTGGGTCTCTCTTAGCCATCTCTATCTGGATGTCTACATCTCTTGCTGGACTTGAGAAGTTTTCATCTTACTGTTTTGTTAAATAGGTTTTCCAATGCGATTGTTATTTCTTCACCCCGTGAGACACCCAGAATTCAAATGTTTGTTTGATTTATATTTTCACATATATCACGAAGGTTTGACTTGTTCTTTTTTGTTCCTTTTTTTATTTTGTCTTTCACATGACCTGTCTTCAAGTTCTAATATTCTTTCTTCTGCTTGATTTAGTCTACTGTTGAAGTTTTCAAATGTATTTTGTATTTAATTCAATGAATTCGTCAGTTCCAGAATTTTTTTATATAAAATATCTATTTTTTGTTCATATCCTAAGTTGTTTTTCTGAATTCTTTGTATTGTTTTTCAGAATCCTGAGCTTATTTAGAATCAATATTTTGAATTATGTATCTGGGATGTAATGCATTTCCTTTAGATTGGGCTCTAATAATGGAGATTTATTGTGTTCCTTTGAAAGTGTCACATTTTCTTATTTTTTTGAGTGTTCTTGTGTCCTTAAGGTGCATCTGGTGTCACAGATACTTCTTCCAATTTTATGAATTTGCTTTCATATGGGACAACTTTTTCATAAATATTTATCTATTGTTTTGGTTGGATAGAGCATTTTAGTTTTGATTACAGGTGCATGTAATAGAGTAGTCTCTATATGTTTTCCTTGGCTGTAAGTTGTGACAGTGATATCTTGATTTCCTCATTCTCTTAGGGTATGTTATTATTGGAGGCTGTGGTGCAGTTTTGCCAGGGGCTGAGATGCCAATGGGGCCAGTCTTTGGGCCTCAGTGGTGGCAATGATAGGTGGAGTGTGCCTGTCCTTGAGCCTCAGAGCAGTGTCTGGTGGCTCCAGTGTTAGTGGGTCTAGGCCAATTCTTAGGCCTCCAGGTGAATTTCTTGGATACCAGCAGTGGCAGCAGAGGGCTGGAAATATGAGCACGTTCTTATGTCCTGGGCAGTGGGTATGATGTTTATGGTGGCAATAGCAGTGGTGGAGCAACCCCCTGGAATCCAGTGGTCTGAAATGGTGTTAATGGTGGATGTGGTGGGTTGGATGGGCTAGTTTCTTGGCCTACAGGTTGCACATGTGGGTGGATGCCAGCTGTGGTGGAATTGGCAGGTTGGGTCAGCCTGATCTCAGACCATAGGAGTAGTGTTCAGGTGCCCACAGTTGCAAATTGGAATGGACAACCCTCAAGCCTCTTGATGGTGTGCTTGATACTAGAGAAACAGGACCAGGCCAGTGGGCTTCTCTTCAGGTCCCTGGTAATGTGTTCAGGCACTAGCTGTGATAGGCAGGGGCAGCATGGTCCCTAGGTTATGGCAAAATGTTCAGGTGGGGGCAGTGGTGGTGGCACTGTGGGCCTGCCACTGGGGAGGATGAGACCACACTAATGAGAAAAGCATAGGTAGGAAGCTGTCGGGTGTGTGACTAGCTCACACCTCAGTCTCACAGCAAATTATAGCAGCAATAGCAGTGGGATTTGTTTTGGGGGTACATTATTGGGGTCTTGATTTGCATTTCCTTGATGACTAGAGATGTTGAACACATTTTTATATATTTTTTGGCCATTTGTATATCTTCTTTGGAGAAATACCTATTCAGCTGCTTTGTCTATTATATATTGGGGTAATTTGTTAATTTGCTATTCAATTGTTCCTTATATGTTTTGGATATTAACCCTTATATGAGTTCCTTATATATTTTGGATATTAACCCCTTGTCAGATATATGGTCTCCAAATTTATAAAAACAAAACAGGTTAAATTGGTGCATGGTTCTGCAGGCTTTACAGGAAACATGGTACTGGCAACTGCTTGACTTCTAGGCAGGTCTCAGGAAACTTTCAATCATGGTGTAAGGTGAAGGGAGAGCAGACATGCCACATGGCGAGAGTGGGAGCAAGCAAGATAGTGCAGGAGGTGACATACACTTTTAAATAACCAGATCTTATGTGAACTCAGAGTGAGAGCTTATTTATCACCAAGGGGATGGCCCAAGCCATTCATGAGGGACCCACTCCCATGATGCAAACAGCTCCAGGCCCCACCTCCAACACTGCAGATTACATTTCAACATGAGATTTAGGTAGGAACAGATACCCAAACTATATCAAACAATTCTTTGTGTGTTTTAATCTTTTTATATGCTTCTGAATTCTATATAATTTTTATTGATAATTTCTGCCTTTGTAATTATTATGGATATTATTCGATATTCTTCCATTTTATACTATCTTTGGTTTGATGTCAGGAAATTCATAGCTTCATAAAATGAATTGAAAATGTTTCCTCTTCTTCTGTTTCTTGAGATATGATTTATGTTAATTATTCCCTAAATGTTTGGTAGAATTTTAAATCAAAATTATGTAAGCCTGGGATTTCTTTTGGGGAATTTTTAAAATATAAATTTAAATCCCTTAGAGTTATAGAGATAATAAAATTATCTCTTTTGTATTAGATATGTAGTGGTAGTTTTGTTGTCAAATGTATTGATTCATTTCATCTAAATTCTCAAATTTAGCTGTGTAGAATTTCTAATTGTGTGCTTTTTTTTATTGTCTTGCTGATGTCTGTGGCTTGTATAGTAATTTTCCTGTCTCAGTCCTGATGATAATTTGTCTCTGATCTCTTTTTACTTCATCTAGCTAGAACTTTATCAATTTTATTGTCCTTATTTAAACAACCACATTTTTGTTTCATTAATTTTCTTGATCATTGTTCTGCTTTTAATTATATTTTTTTCTTCTATAATTCTTATTTCCTGCCTTCCTTTTGTCCTATGCTTATTTTGCTCTTTGCTTTCTAGGCTTTTGATGTGGGATCTTAGATTAATATTGGGAAACTTTTCTTCCTGTCAAATGTACGCCTTTATATGTGATCAATCCACAAGAAGAACTAAAATGAGAGAACAAACTAACAAATTTATATTAGAAAAATTAATAGTTTTATTATAGATTATTAAGCCCACTGCATTAGTAATTTTATCAAATTTAAACGAACAAAAATATCCATGCAAATAGTATTGTTCTTTCTATAAGGGCATATACTTAATACAAATCTTTAGGCCGAAACAACCTTGACCATAAATCCTGTCTTTAGGTAGATTCATATAGTATTCTTGCTTTTCCTACACACACCTTACCTATGATATATAAGCCCAGGGTCTAGGGACTGATGGCACAGGGATCCCCTATCTTGTCTCATAGTCACCTGAGATATTGACATGGTTTCTGTTTGTTAGTCCCTACCAAATGTTTCTTTTTAAGAAACTGAATTTGTCGGCCTTTCTCTTCAGCTTCTCAGGTTCTCTGAAATTCTGAATTTTAGGGACAGATTTGCATAAGCCTTACCACTCTCTCTCTATATAGAAATTCTACTATTCAATTTTGTGCATGACATTGAAATTTATGAGGATTAGAGATAGAAGGAGAGGATGAGGAAGAGGAGAAGGAGGATAAGTAAAAGGAGAAGAAGGAAGAAATGATTGAAGAGGAGACTAAGAAAGACAATAACAAGATCATCCTTAATAAGATAAGCAAAGAAATGCAAATTATGAAAGATGTAGAAAATGCATATAATAAAATTTACCAGTATAAACTTATTTATAAATGTAAAAATTATCTCAATATTGAAAAATTTCCCTGTTTCACCACATGCAAATGGGACATCTTCCAAAACTGTCAAGATAACTACTCTAATACATTTCAAATAATAAAACATGATGTTTTCTGACTACAGTAGACTATGGTTAGAAACATTAAAATCTGAAAACATTGAACTCTCAGACTTGATAATTACTAAAAGATAAATCCATTATATGGGCGAAATACAATGCAAATTAGGAAATATTTTGAATGGAAGAGATGTTAATAAGTATATATCATAAAAATTAATAAGATTCAACTTGATATAATCACATTTGTATTCTCAAATACATATATAAAAAAGGAGACATGATATTATGATTAATGCTCTTAAGAAATTAGAAAAAGAAGCATGTACTATATCTACAATGGTAGATGAAATGGAAACATGAAGATAAGAACAGGTAAGATGTTAGTGAATCAGGAAACAAATGAACAGAGACAAATTAACAAGGTAAATTTGATTTTTAGAGAGACTAATATAAAAACAGAATTAATGATGGGTGGAGACAGAACAAATTACCAAAATTAGTGAAGCCAGCTTAGAGATTCAATAGCATACAAAACTGCTTTTTTGATTTCGCCAAATCTTTTATATTGTCGCTGTCAAAATTACCTCTTTATTCTTTATGTGTCCAGTAACATATTTTTAAAATTGTTTTTACATTTTTTCTTTTAAGTATTGTCAAAACACAAAGTGGTGTTAAAAACTAAAAAGTACAATTATACTTGCTTTTATATTTTCTCATGCAATTATCTATACCTATAATTTTTATTTTTTTATATAGACTTGAGTTTCTGTCTAGTGTCCTTTCATTTCAACCCAAAAGACTACCTTCAGCATTTTTTGAAGGGTAATTTTAATAATAACAAATCTTGGGTTATGTTTATCTGAGACTATTTTAATTTATCCTTCATTTTAAAGTATAGTTTTGCTGAATAGAGAATTCTTGGTTGACAGTTTTCTTTTCACTGACCACTTAAAAAATTTTTTTTAGAGATGATGTCTTGCTGTGTTACACAGAATATTCTTGAACTCCTGGCCTCAAGTGATTCTATAACCTCAGCCTCTTGAGTAGCTGAGGTTACAGGTTTGAGACACTGTGACTGGCCTCATTCAGTGCATTAAATATGCCATCTCACTCACTTCAGGTCTCCATGGATTCTTATTAGAAATAATCTGTTACTCTTATTGAGGATGCCTAGTAGGTAATGAGTCACTTCTTTCTTACTGCTATTAAGATTCTCTTTGTCGTGCAGAAGCTCTTGAGTTTAATTAGATCCCATTTGTCAATTTTGGCTTTTGTTGCCATTGCTTTTGGTGTTTTAGACATGAAGTCCTTGCCCATGCCTATGTCCTGAATGGTAATGCCTAGGTTTTCTTCTAGGGTTTTTATGGTTTTAGGTCTAACATTTAAGTCTTTAATCCATCTTGAATTGATTTTTGTATAAGGTGTAAGGAAGGGATCCAGTTTCAGCTTTCTACATATGGCTAGCCAGTTTTCCCAGCACCATTTATTAAATAGGGAATCCTTTCCCCATTTCTTGTTTTTGTCAGGTTTGTCAAAGATCAGATACTTGTAGATATGTGGCATTATTTCTGACGGCTCTGTTCTGTTCCATTGATCTATATCTCTGTTTTGGTACCAGTACCATGCTGTTTTGGTTACTGTAGCCTTGTAGTATAGTTTGAAGTCAGGTAGTGTGATGCCTCCAGCTTTGTTCTTTTGGCTTAGGATTGATTTGGCGATGCGGGCTCTTTTTTGGTTCCATATGAACTTTAAAGTAGTTTTTTCCAATTCTGTGAAGAAAGTCATTGGTAGCTTGATGGGGATGGCATTGAATCTGTAAATTACCTTGGGAAGGATGGCCATTTTCATGATATTGATTCTTCCTACCCATGAGCATGGAATGTTCTTCCATTTGTTTGTATCCTCTTTTATTTCCTTGAGCAGTGGTTTGTAGTTCTCCTTGAAGAGGTCTTTCACATCCCTTGTAAGTTGGATTCCTAGGTATTTTATTCTCTTTGAAGCAATTGTGAATGGGAGTTCACTCATGATTTGGCTCTCTGTTTGTCTGTTATTGATGTATAAGAATGCTTGTGATTTTTGCACATTGATTTTGTATCCTGAGACTTTGCTGAAGTTGCTTATCAGCTTAAGGAGATTTTGGGCTGAGACAATGGGGTTTTCTAGATATACTATCATGTCATCTGCAAACAGGGACAATTTGACTTCCTCTTTTCCTAATTGAATACCCTTGATTTCCTTCTCCTGCCTAATTGCCCTGGCCAGAACTTCCATCAGAGTGAACAGGCAACCTACAAAATGGGAGAAAATTTTCGCAACCTACTCATCTGACAAAGGGCTAATATCCAGAATCTACAATGAACTCCAACAAATTTACAAGAAAAAAACAAACAACCCCATCAAAAAGTGGGCGAAGGACATGAACAGACACTTCTCAAAAGAAGACATTTATGCAGCCAAAAAACACATGAAAAAATGCTCACCATCACTGGCCATCAGAGAAATGCAAATCAAAACCACAATGAGATACCATCTCACACCAGTTAGAATGGCAATCATTAAAAAGTCAGGAAACAACAGGTGCTGGAGAGGATGTGGAGAAATAGGAACACTTTTACACTGTTGGTGGGACTGTAAACTAGTTCAACCCTTGTGGAAGTCAGTGTGGCGATTCCTCAGGGATCTAGAACTAGAAATTCCATTCGACCCAGCCATCCCATTACTGGGTATATACCCAAAGGACTATAAATCATGCTGCTATAAAGACACATGCACACGTATGTTTATTGCGGCATTATTCACAATAGCAAAGACTTGGAACCAACCCAAATGTCCAACAATGATAGACTGGATTAAGAAAATGTGGCACATATACACCATGGAATACTATGCAGCCATAAAAAATGATGAGTTCACGTCCTTTGTAGGGACATGGATGAAATTGGAAATCATCATTCTCAGTAAACTATCGCAAGAACAAAAAACCAAACACCGCATATTCTCACTCATAGGTGGGAATTGAACAATGAGAACACATGGACACAGGAAGGGGAACATCACACTCTGGGGACTGTTGTGGGGTGGGGGGAGGGGGGAGGGATAGCATTGGGAGATATACGTAATGCTAGATGACGAGTTGGTGGGTGCAGCGCACCAGCATGGCACATGTATACATAGGTAACTTACCTGCACATTGCTCACATGTACCATAAAACCTAAAGTATAATAATAATAATAATAATAATAAAAGAAAAAAAAAAGATTCTCTTTGTCTTTGTCTTTCAAAAGTTTTGTTATAATGTGTCTTGGTGTAGATCTCTTTGAGCTTATTCTACTTAAAGTTTTTGAGCTTTTCGAACGTGTAGATTAATGACTTCTATAAAATTTGAAACACTTTCAGTCATTATTCTTGAAAATATTCTCTCTTTCTCCCCTTGCTTTCTAGCACTCTCAAATGTGCATATTGTCCTACTTAATTATGTCCCACAAATTCTTTAGGCTCTTTTTTTCTGTTCACTGTTTTTCATTTTTTTGCTTTATGCTCAGACTTGATAATTACAATTGCTGTATATTCAAATTCAGATTCTTCCTCTTCCCTGCTCAAATCTTCTGTTGAACCTCAAGTAATATTTTAATTTCAGTTATTTTACTTTTCAGCTCCAGAATTTCTGTTTGTTTCCTTTAAATAATTTTTTTATTTATATCAATATTCTTATTTTGTATATTTTGTGTAATTGTCCTGGTTTCCTTAGTTCTTTATCCATGCTTTCCTTTAGCTTTTTAAGCACATTTAAGAAAATTTATGTAAAGTCTATGTCAGTAATTCTAATGTCTAATCCTCCTCAGGGATGATTTCTCTCCATTTATACTGTTTCTTTTAATGAGTCCTAGTCTCCTACTTCTTTGAATACCTTATAATTTTTTGTTGTTATTGAAGACAAAACATTTAGATATTGTAATATGTATTTCTAAAAATATATTCTCCTCCTTCAAATTAATAATGATATTAGCAAAATCACTTGTTTACAAGGTCAGTATAAAGAATATAATTGTGGTCTTTTTATCCCAGCAACAGATAACTATACTATGTTTAAGAAATAATGCCTTCTAAAATATCATCAAAATTTTTTGACACCTAGAAAGAAAGCTATCAAATGACATGTAAGACATCTCTTCCAAACTACAATATAATATTGAAATAATTTTTAAGATATAACTATATAAAATATTATACCATTTTTCTTAAATAACATTCTATATTATGAATATGTCAATTGTTATAATATGATCTATAGATTTGAGGCAAATCCAATTATTATTGAGTACCATTTTTATTTTCTTGTTGAAAAACGCCAACCATATCACAATTTACTAAAGGAGAAATAGAAAATATAGTCATATGTTATCTACATAATATAATGCAATATTAAAAGACTCCACAAAAAATCTTGGAATAAAGGTTTCTAGATTTGATCATTTTATTTAACCATTTAAGAAAATGTTAATTATAATCCATCCATAATTGAGACAGGTGGTATGGTACTGGCATAACAACCAATATGCCAATGATGCAGAAGAGAGGGTCTAGAAACAGATTCATACCCACATATACATTCACTTGAATTAAAGCCAAGGTGATATTTCAGTGCAGTAGAGGTAAGATGGTTTTTTCAAGAAAAGGTGCTTAATCTACATGAAAAATATGAAACATGACCTCTATATCATATAACATACAAGATTAATTAATTCTAAATGAATTTTGAAATAATGGTAAAAATCAAAATAATAATGCTTTCTGAAGCATTATTATGTAGGAAAAGTATTCATGAATTTGGGATATAAATATGATTTGTTAAGCAGTTATGAAAGAGCATTAAATATAAAGACTAATATACAAGAATAAATTAAAAGTAGAACTTTCCTTCATGAAGACACTATTAAGAAGGAAAACGGAAAGCCAAGCATGGTGGCCTGTGCCTGTAATGCAGGAGTTTGAGATCAGCCTGGGTGACATAGCAAGACCCTATCTCAAAGTGTTAGGAAAAAGTAAAATGGATTGCTAGCAATGGAAAATAACATGTTTATAATACTTAGATACTTGCTATGCATAGATAGTACTCCTGGAAATGAACTGTAAAAAGGTGGGAGAAGTCATAATTTATGCAATTTTTGTATGTTACACTTCAGTAAAATGCAACTAGATGAATAAATGAAAGAAAGGGAAAAAATTAAGCAGCTGGGTGAAAGGTAATTAAAATGTGAATTGCTTATTCTGTGAATGATATGCTGAATGGCATTGATGTTACAGTGGGAGCCACATACAAGAGATGATGGTAATGAGACCTTAACTGATCATAGAAGAGGTGGCAAGACACTAACAGGTGTAAAATTTCCACAGAGCTTGTAGTGAATTCTATGACAGCCCAAGGAGTCAAGATGTTCCTTTGTTTTAGTCCTGTCTAATACCGGGTATGCACAGCTAAAAGAAAATAATTCTCTTTGCAGAGAAAAAAGATTGGTACTTTTTGAACCTCTTTGTAGGCATATTGAAAGTAACATTGACACATTTATGTTAACAGTCCTTGAAAGCTAAATAAATTGAAAATGCTTATATATAGATTGCCACCTGAGAGTTAATAGATTATTTCTATAAATTTTTTTTTGTTTGGGGGAACTCAGTGCCGAAAGTTAATCTTTGTAAAGGGAAAGTTAACCTAATGACATAGTTTTAAATACTGACCTATTTATTCATGTATGTATTATTATTTTGATTAATCTTTAGTAGCATGTTGGATAATAGTTACAGAAAAATATTAAGGTAAGTGATGTATAACAATGTTTCCTGTCTTTTTAAGCTTCTCAGATAAAAAAAAAAATGGAAAAACTCACATTGTGATTTTATAAATATAAGTTTTTATGAAAACTTTTCTCATTTATATGTTAGTATTATATGGAGAATATGGTAAGGTCAGGCCTAAAAATCTTGGTATCTCAGAATCTATATTATATAATAGTGTTTACATGAAATGTTGCATTATTTAAGGACATTATTTAAAATTCACTGACACTTTCTTCTGATACTAAAACTACAAAATTACTCTAAATCTCTAAATGCAGGGCTATTTTTAATCAGTAAATAATAATAATATGTACAACGGGGCAATTTTAGGCACTTTCATGATAGTTGGTTACATATATTTCTTCTAATTTTTGCAAGAACCCCAAGAAGTCATTTTCTATTTCTTCTCATTTTTTGGGAGAGCATTATTCAATAAGTTTTTGTTAGTTTTTAAATTATTTCCAAGTAATTCCTCACTTTTATTGTGATTATCATTATTATTATCATTGTTATTTTTATTCATTTTTAAAGGGAATGAGTATTCTTTTGGTTGCTTCTATGTAGGTTAAATCAGTTGATAATACTTAATCTAGAAGATGTAGAAGATGGAGACACACACCAAGTAACTAGAGAATAAATGTATGTAAAGAGGTTGACAAGGCCATTTGGAAGACTCACAGAATACTGATATTGTATGCAAGATTAGTTTTGCCTATAAAGACGTCTCACTCTAAAAGTAAATTTATTCATGTATTTTCCTTTGCTAAAATTATAGTTTACTACAGTAAATTAAAATTTTTATTTTTAAAAAATTGTATTTATTACATTAAAAAATGAGAACCTCAAAGAGTCACAGGATCATGATCTAGGAGCAAATTATGGCAATGTGTCTTTGTAACAGCCTGGAAAGAAAAGCAGATTGCTTTCTTCAGAGCACTGGCTTAAAACCCTGCCTTAAATTTAAAATCAGAGGGGAGGTTTAAAAAAATACCCATGGTCTGACCCATCTCAGGAAAATTATATCAGATCACCTGTTTGTGGGGCTTAGTCATCATATTCTTTCTAAGATATTCTAGGTGGGTCTAATATGCATGTCAGATTGAAAACCTCTCATTAAAATTTTCGTAGTCTGGAGGTTTTAATTTTTTTCCCCAGAATAGTTAATAATTATATTGGTATGGGAAACAATAGGTTGAAAATAGTTGTTACTGTTTTCTATAAATTTCTAAAAAAGAACTTAAATTTGTGAAGAGAAATAAATAAAATTCGAGTTAAGAAGAAGTGTTGTTATAATTTTAAAACCCTTAAAATTTGAAGACAAACAAGGTCAATCAATTCATTGTCATAGAAGCAATCAGACGCACCCAAAATAATGTCTCTTTAAAAACAGACATGAATGAAGATTTGTAAATAGTAATAGGAATTTTTAAGTGAATTTGAAAGAATGCTGTTAGGCGTTTCTTCCAAAAAATAGGGTTAAAAAGATATTTTTGACATTTAGCTAAATGACTAGGCACATTATTGGTTTCATTAAAAAAGAAATCATGTTAGTTCAACATCGTTTCAATTTTAGAGAGTTTCTAAATTAGTGGATTTAGAAATATTAAAAATGTTGGGTGTAACATTTTTGAGAAATTTGACGAGTTTTTGTTTGTGTCTTTGTTATTGTTGAGGTTAAAAAGCTGTATATGAACTAGATGCTGGTAAAATTGATCCTGCTAATAATGATTTAAAAGACCTATTTAAACGGTGCTGATGAATAGCTCAGTGCCAGTTTAAAGAAAAGTTTTAGAGTTGGTGTTTGTAATTTTTTTATATTTTTCTGGACATAATCATTATAAATGACCTAGATAGGGAAGGCAAATAGTTGTTAAGTTTGCAAATAATGTAAGTCTAAAAATTACAGTGCTCTATTGAATAAAAATACATGTATAATATAATCTCTTAAGTAGCTCAACAGCTAAAGAAAGACACACAGAAGAGGGTAAGTGATTTCAACACAGAAAAAAATACTATAGTGGAGATTTGCTGTTATTGGTAGAGTGCATAATAGAGAAACCTAAATCCGATCTTGGGATTGGTTAGGAAAGATTTCTAAGTGAGACTAGAATACTATCTTGTAGGTAAAAACCAAAGTATTACCAAAGTACAGATATGTAAAGGCAAACAGCATAGAAAACACTAAACTGGGAAACTTCAGGTAGCCAGAATGGTAGAAGCTGAAAAATTTTCCATGCCATGTAAAATATTATAACATGTGTACTTCATCCAAAATCATTGAGTATTCATCCAAGAATTTTTAAATGGGAAGAAAGTAGAAAACTAAAAATGTTTCACAGATAAGATACAATTGGTCCTGAGCTTTAAAGAAAGTGCCAATTTGAGAACAGCAGAGAATGAAAGAAAGTAACTCCCAGGCTGTGGAAATGGTTGTCAGCAAATATAGATAAATTTAACTGTATCCTTTTTAAGAAAAAGAAAATCGTTTGTCCTATTTGACTATAATTGAGAGTTCTTTCAGATCAGCTAGAGTTTAGCTAGAGAATTTGCATGAATATTAAAAATGCCTTTCAATGAGAACGTGATGATTCACATGGCATTTCTGAACTCTCTCTTTACTTTCCTGAACCAGACTCTGGAAAAATTCAGTTCCATTGGAGAATACGGTTAAGGATGATACAGTGATGCTTTTAATACATAGCAATTTAACATACAGCCTAGGAAAGCACTGATAGGTTTAGGAGATATGTTTAAAAACTGAAATTGAGTCTTGTGTTCATGTACATTTTTGCTGAAAAGATAACTATAAATTTCATGAGATTCTGAAAAAAGGCATATGAACTCAAAAGATTAAAGACTTCCCCTCTTAGAGATAGATGGCAGTCCTAAATATAGAGTATTATAAGTTACAGTTGCTTCCTATAGAATGCGCCTTTTGTAACAGTGTTCAGTGAAAGTAGAATTGAATTCGATTATGTAGCATTCTGGATACCAATGTTGTGAACTTTCTATTCAGAATATTGAAGTGCTATTTAAAGGCTTTTTTAAAAAAGGAAATTGACATGTACAAAACAGTTTTAAATAAAAAATAGAGATTCATTTGTAATATCACTGAAATCATAGATTTTTAGAGTAGGATTCTTTTAAAATGCATTTATATACTTTCTGATGGATTATTTGTACTTTTCTTAATAAAAGTTCTGTCAAGAATAGATGCAAATGTTTGCTCAGCTGGCTCTTTGCTATTTATGATTTTGGAGAACTTTCACCTTTTTTTGTGGAGTGACCAATTTGAACAAAATACCTGCTGACTTGACTTGGCCAAACTTCAGTCAAGCTTATCCCCTTCCTGTAAGCACCTGAACGTTGACCCATCTTTGAGCTTAAGAAGGCACTGAGACATGGAAAAACCACTCCTTTGTAGCCCCTTCAAGAGAAATATAGCAGGCCTCAGAGAAAGACCTGCCTAAACAGTTTGCTCATCCTGCCACATGCTCAGCCCATTTTTCAACAGTCAGTGCTTTTTAGGTTGTTTACTCTTTGCTCTAAAAGAAACGTCCTTTTGAAAAAGTAGAAAAAGTGGCAAATAGTGATATGGGAGGGGGACACGGAAGTGCTGGGTAGAGAAGGGTGGGTCCTTGGCTGGGGCTCCACCCCTGGGTCTGTTCCCACTGACCTAGGTGAGGACAGGCATTTCTGTTTTCCTGCCCAAATGTTGCATTTCCCAAGACTACCCTGGCCTGCCATGCCCTGACCACCCCCTCCCCCGGCCCCCACTCTGCTCCTGTGCCTATAAAAACCTTGACACACACACAAGTAGCTGGATGTCTAAAGGAATGCACCAGCATAAGAGCACTCTGGTAGACACTGGCATGCCAGCAGGCCATTGACCAGCGGAACGGTGTGGAGTTTGGCTGGGCAGTCGGAGGGGAGCCCAGCTGCTGAGCAGCCCAACTCCAGGGGAAAACCACTTATCCACTCCATTTGTCTTCTGGCTCCCCCATCTGCTGAGAGCTACTTCCACTCAATAAAACCTTTCATTCATTCTCCAAGCCTGTGTGTGATCCAATTCTTGTGGTGCACCAAGGCAAGAAGCCCAGATACAGAAAGCCCTCTGTCCTTGCAATAAGGCAGGGGGTCTAACTGAGCTGACAACACAAGCTGCTTAGACTGCTAAACTAAAAGAACACACTGCAACACACGCCCACTGGGGCTTCAGCTGTAAACATTCACCCCTAGACACTGCTATGGGGTCGGAGCCCCAAAACCTGCCCATCTGCCTGCTCCCCCTAGAAGTTTGAGCAGTGGGGCACCGAAGAAGCCAGCCACAACCCCATCATGCATCCTGCAAGGGGGGTGAGGGAACTTTTCCCATTTCAACAGGAGGCAGGACTAACTTGTGTCTCCCGCTAGGACAGACAGAGGAGCATGTGGAAACTCACATCATGAACTTTTGCTCCAAGAACTACTGCAGGAACATACCAGGAGAACTGAGAGAATCCGTCTGTAGACCCTTTGAAGGAAGTGGCTTGCCAATACAGGCTCCATGAGACAGCCAAAAAACTGCGAGTGCCCAAAGTATTAGAGGGGAAACCTCCACCCCTGAACACACATCCTCACTGGGGAACATGAAGGTCCAGATAATGAGAGAAGGATTTGCCCTTACCTGGAGCTGAGATGAATTTAGAGAGCTGAACAAAGTATAGGGGTAGAGGAAGCACGAGGAAGAGCCCTGTGGACACTCTAGGTCTCCAAGGAAGCCATTCCTGACTTCATCTTGCAGGAGTCTTTGGGGAGGGCTGCCAGTGGAATTGGGGAATGACCATAGGGAGAAGGAAACTTCCAGCTGAACTTTGTAATAGTTTTGGCCAAATGCAAAATTTCCTGGACAGAATCCAGGGGAGGGTGTGAATGGGAAGTGCAGAGAAGAGCACAGAAACCATGGCTGGTGGGGAGGTACAAAGCCTGAAAGCCCTGCTTGCCTTCTCAGCAGGGAGGATTGTAGCCTGGGGCAAGTTCTCAGCCCTGCTGACCAGCTGCCTGGACATAAACTTGCTGCTGTTGTGGGACCATGGTGGGAGTGAGACTGGCCTTGCAAGCTGAATGGGAGCAGGGTGAAGTGCATCACTGCCGGCTTTCCCCCACTTCCCTGGCCACCTGTATGACACAGGACAGGCAGCCATAATCCCCCTGGGAACGTAACTCCATCTGCTGGCCTGAGAACCAGACCCCATCCCCATAGCAACTGCAGCAAGCCATGCCTAAGGAGCATCTGAGCTAAGACATGCCTAATCCTGCTCCCCACCTGATGGTCTTTCTCTACCGGCCCTGGTAGCCAAAGACAAAGGGCATAATCTCTTGGGCGTTCTATGGCCTTGCCCATTGCCTGAGAAACCTGAATACTTATCCAGGTGACCCTAGGGTAAGCTTGTATCCTCCCTGTACTACCACAACTGATGCTGTTATGAAAGCCCTACCTCCTGGCTGGAGGCCAACCAACACAAAACCAGCACACTAAACAAAACTACAACCAAGGACCCTCACAGAGTCCACTTCACTCCCCTGGTCCCATCAGTGGAACAGGTGCTGGAATCTAGGTCTGAAAGATCTGAAGATGAATCATATCCCAGGACTTTTTGCAGACACTCCCCAGTACCAGTCCAGAGCCCAGTAGCCTCTCTGGGTGGCTAAATCCAGAAGAGCAATAACAATCTCTGCAGTTTGGCTCTCAGAAAGCCCCATCCCTAGGGGAAGGGAAAGAGCACCACATGTTTGTAAATCTTAGGATTGGAAAATTCTTCTTATTGCAAGTCTTTTAAAATAAGATTGCCTCTTAAGTCCAGATTTGTTTTTATTTGATGGTGATTCTATCTGTATTTCCCTTTATAAGTAATATTTCTCTTTAGTTTTATGATTATCAGAAATGATGATACTGCTTATAAAGAATTTCCAATCAACATGTATTACTATTCTATGGCATCAATTTTTATTAACATCTTTATGTGTAATTAATTTTATATATAGCTAATTAGCTAAACATATTTTTGTCACTAAATAGCTAATGCATAGATTCAGCATCTTTGCAGCAATCATCTTTTCACAACTGATATGAAAAACTACCTACATGAAAGGATATGCACATATTCATACACATTTTAAACTTCTATTTCTGATTTCACAACTGATATGAAAAACTACCTACATGAAAGGATATGCACATATTCATACACATTTTATACTTCTATTTCTGAGTTTTCCATCCTATTGATATTTGGCCTTTGGCTATGACCACACTATTTTGATCATCATAGTTTTATAGTCTATTTTAATATCTGACAGTTGTCATAATATTTTCTTTATTTTCAGTATTTTCTTGACTTTTCCATCACTTCTGTAATATTTTTAAGAACTCTTTGTTGATCTTCTGATCAGCCTGTGCATCTTTGAATATGAAGAAGTTAGTTTGACACTTATTAATAGTTGTTTCAGTTTAATTTTTCTTTTGTCTCTTCATTGTTTGTTAGTATGCTAAAAATGAAGATCTAAATAATATACTTCTGTGTAACCAGTTCAGTGAGTCAACAGTTGGGTAGAAGGTGGATCTGAGAACACAGGCCTTAGTGTAGTAGAGAGTAGAGTACTCCTAGAAAAAAAAAAAAAAAAAGAAGAAGAAGAAGAAAAGAAAAAAAGAAAAGAACAACAGCAACAAAAATCTTCTTTTCAAATATATTACCCTTTGACCTTCAGGAACAAGGTGATTCTAGGAGCAAGCTCTCCATATCTAATATTTTTATATAGCTCAGGCTTTGCTCTAGGTTTCCCTTTTGGTGTTTTCAACTGCCTTGCTGATGTGATTCCCTATGATGGAAGAAACTGCCTACTGAATCAGGATGAAACCACATGGGGAACGGAGTGATTTGGGGCCCTGATTGCTTTTGGTTTGGTGGGGCACATTGGCTCTGAAACTTTTCACTTGAGCTAGTTTTGAATTGTGCGACCAAAATATTATAGTAGACTATGTCTCATGACCTAGACTGATTTCTAATTATCATCTTTTCCAATTAGAGCATCTAGAAGGAAGATTCCAATAATATCTCCTTTACTTTATTCCAATAATTTCTTTCAAAGACACAATATGTGATTTAGTTCTGTCTTAATGGAAATATATCTAATATCTAACTAGTAAAAGCATGTTTAATTTATCTAGGGGAAATATGGTCAGATTTGTTATATATTCATAATAATTTCCTCTAGTTTCTAGTACTAAATCACACATTCTATTATTTTAACCATTTGTCATTGTAAGAGGGATTATTTACTTTGGTGAGGAAGAGGAGGGGGACCAGATTCTATAAACTGGTACTAATCTGGATGGAAGGTACAAAAATGAAACACTGATATATTTTTAACTTAAATAGATTGAATATTTTAATACAACTTAGAAACATTTGGTTGTAATATTATCCACTACTGTTTTTCTTTTATAATACTACAAATGTACCTGCAGTATATTTGCCCACAAGATTAGAAATTTAAACTTAAAAATAAAAACTCTCATTAAAGTCTTGGTGCGAAAAAGACATTTAAATTTGAAGATAAGTTTTGCTTTTGTATCAGTAGTATCATAATTCTGTACTGTTCTTCATTGTCAGAGACATTTGGAAATTGTATACTCATTTATTTCATTAATAGGAATCATATTTGCTGGAATTTAAATCAATTACATACAACTAAGTTAACACAAAATAATTCACAATTTTAATATAGGCATGTTATTCGATAAAACACAACATCACTTGCATCAGGGCTGTAACTTTTATAGCTTCCATGGGTTATTTTCATTATAGGCAGCAATTCAAGGCTGTGTGTTATAATCCATAGAAACAGGGTCAGCTCATCATCTGGAGTTCATGATCAAGAAACATTTTTTTAATTGAAATACCTACTGTTTGGAAAGCCTTACAGAATGAAATTATTATATATGTTATGTGGTAGATAATTATATTTTCCTTGCTTTAGGTGTGATATGAATATTTAAATAACCAGACCTTCAAGTCCATTGATATTTTGCTAAGGAAGGAGTGAAGACACTTTATTTATCAAAATAATATGTGGTCTACTAGCAAGTGTGAGTTTTCCCAAACATTATTATTTGTTTTTTTGTTTGTCTGTTTGTTTGGTTTTTGATTTTGTTTTTGAGACAGAGTCTTGCTTTGTCATCCATGCTGGATTGCAGTGGCACGATCTCGGCTCACTGCCACCTCAGCCTCCCAGGTCAAGCAATTCTCATACCTCAGCCTCCCGAGTAGCTGGAATCACAGGTGTGTGCCACCATGCCTGGCTAATTTTTGTGTTTAACGGGGTTTCACCATGTTGGCCAGGCTGGTCTTGAACTTTTCTGACCTCAAGTGATCTGCCCACCTCAGCCTGCCAAAGTGGTGGGATTACAGTGTGAGGCACAACGCCTGGCCCCAGACATTATTTTTTAGGGGCCAAAAGTATGTATAAATTGATGTATAGAAAGGATTACCAAACTATTGTCCAGCCACAAGAGATGATGGTCACCTGATCTTGAATTGATGACTTACCTTGTGGTCCAAATATAGCTCTTCAGGTGAAAAAGCCTCAGGGAGAATTGCCTTTAACTTAGCCAGGAGAATTCTACTTGTTAAGCATTCATTATTCTTTTTAAATGGTGTTTTTAAATATAAAAAAAGATAACATTTCACATTTTTTTACACTTTATTCCTCCATTTGATGGCAAAAAAAAATGTATACACATCTCTTCATTTTAGAATTAAGACAATGTTAAGATTAGCTACTTTCATGTTTTTACTTCATTATGCTCCTTCACGAGCAGTAGCATGCATTAGTGCTTATAGAGCTAATGATCTCAAAGTCATTCTCAGGAATCTTAAAACACAAAATGAAGCCCATTAGAGCTCAGTGGCTGTTCATTTTACACAACAATATAAGTATTGATGTTTCTAAGTGCACAGCCTAGATAGCGTAGCTCAGAACATTTTATCATACCAGAAGGAACAAAGCCATAATTATACTACATAATTACAATGTTTTTCCATTCTTTCTGAAGTTAGGGTTTCTGTAGTCTCTTTAAGGTGTATCATATAAGTGTAACTGAATTTTTAGAAAGAGATATTAAAAATGTCTTGGTAGGACTTATTTTTCTTCTTTTGTTTTTATAAGGATTAACTAAGCTGTGGTTAGAAAACTCTTAAAGAATAGTCTCTTAAATAAAATCAATATTTGATTTTATCTTAGGTATTCTGTGGTGGCTAATGACACTTTTCTTTTTAACACAAAGTTTGCCATGATAGAGGAATTTTTCTTTTAAGCATGTTTATAACCAATGAACTGTTAATTGTATCATTTCATTTTAAATGCTGGTTTTGCTTGTTATATGCAAAATAGATAACTCACTGACATCAACATGTTTTACTTTTCACTTCAAAGTAGATTTATAAAAATATTTCTCTTTTTTTACGTAAAGATAAATATAGTAGTGAAATATGTTGATTCCCTTATATGTTAGTTTGTTAAAAATAGTTTTTGAAATTATATTGAAGAAATACATGTTTGTTAACTATATTAAGCCTCAAAATAACTAAAATCATCATTTGTTTTCTAAATTTAAAGCAGTCAACTTTAGGATATATTTTAAGATTTTTCAGACCTTTGGTATCAGCTGGTGATATGGTTTGGCTCTGTCCCCTCCCAAATATCATCTTGAATTTTAACTCCCACAATTCCCACATGCCCTGGAAGGAACTCAGTGAGTGGGAGGTAATTGAATCACGGGGATGGGTCTTTCACGTGCTGTTCTTGTGGTAGTGAATAAGTCTCATGAGATGTGATGATTTTAAAAACGGGAGTTTCCCTGCACAAGCTCTCTCTCTTATCTTGTCTTCTATCATGTGAGATGTGCCTTTCACCTTCTGCCATGACTGTGAGGCCTCCCTAGACATGTGGAACTGTAAGTCTGGTAAACCTCTTTCTTTTGTAAATTGCCCAGTCTCTGTGTCTTTATCAGCAGCATGAAAATGGACTAATATAGCTGAATTATGCTTTCTGGAATTTACTTTAAATATTTTTATTTGAAATGTTAAATTTAACGTGTATAAACTTGTAATATAAACAGTCATTTGGGTCATTTGGGTAAGTACTACAAGGCCATCAATATATTTGATAAGTCTCTCTTTTAAATAATAAAACATCATGCACTTCACGAAATTATGTTTTAGATTCCCTATATTTTAAACCCTTTGTTTTAGTGATACTTAAGGATGTTCATTTTCAGGTTTGCAGTAGTTATTTGGTGCTAGTGA
This sequence comes from Pongo abelii, assembly GCF_028885655.2. Lineage (NCBI taxonomy): Eukaryota > Metazoa > Chordata > Mammalia > Primates > Hominidae > Pongo > Pongo abelii. Next base: position 113,295,772 of record NC_071989.2, on the reverse strand, counting down.
TACTACATGCACTCTACTATAAAATCATTTTCTGGTTCTTATTGAGAGTGCAATGTCCCTTCACATGTGAATTCTACTTAGAGTCATCAATGTAGTTTATGTAATCAAACAAATCCTGACCAAATCATAGATTTTGGGTTTTTTTTTCTTAAGCCAACTGATATTAGTAAAAAGCACATCTGATAATAACACATATAACATCATATCCAATGTTTTTACCAAAAATGTTAGCTTAAGATTTCATAATAAGCTATAAACTTCTGATATGTAACAAAAAATGTAAAAACAGAATTACCAATGACTATTGAGGTTTAACTCACACTAATTAAATGGGAGATCAAGAAACCACATTTTATAGTAGTATTGATTTTTACCTATGTATTTTCAGAACTATGGGGACAGAATGAGGCATATATTCGAATTTGTGTATATATAGAAAACATTTTCATGGCATATGGTATCATTAATTTACAATTTTTATATTTCTCTTTACAAAGCCTTTTTTGAATTTTAAACTACAATGTATTTTGGTAAATGCTTTGTAATATTAGTTAATTAGTAATCATTTATAGGCTATGCACTGACAATTTTCTAATTTGAAATCAACAAAAATAGAAATATCTTCTTAATCAGAAACTCTGAATCTGTATCAATAAATGAGTAATATATTTGCCTTATTATTAATGTGGCATATTTGATCTTAGTAAAGCATAGCTGACTGTAAAGATCAGTAGTCAGTTATCTTTGCTGTACTGTATTTCATCAAATCTAAGGTTTACATCTGTTCTAAGTCACATCATTATTTTATATGACACAAGAAAGAGAAAGAGCAAAGCTGTGAATCAAACTATGACTTGTTGGTTTTCTACCACATCAGTGGAATGGTAAATTCTCATTTCAGGTATAATCAAATGTAGGAAAATGAGCATCTTAGCATCAATGAAATTAACTGAAAGCAAGTTAATAAAATATTTTTATATTATTTTATATTTTATTATATATTATGTATTTATATAATATATATAAATTATAATATATTATATTTTATATAATATAAAATAAAATATATTTTATTTATATAAATGTTTTATATTTTACATAGAAAAATGCTAGTTTTGTTATTTTTATTTGGGAAAAAAACTGTAAGAGATGTTTTCATCATGCCTATGATATGTAAGGAAAAGTAAATGTTACTAGAATATTCAGGAGCATCCTGTTTTTATATTTTCCCTTTAATCATCTTTTGTTTGTGTGTATGTGTGCATTCAAACTCTATTCATTTTGCCTTGTGCTTCTTTCTTTCTTTACAGACATTGCCTATACTCAATGTCTTCAGTAGAACTCTATAACTCTTCTGTAATTCCTTTAAAATGCAGACCAGTTTCAATGTATTTTTTTCTTACCGTCTCAGAAATGAAATATTTTATACTTAATCATTTGTTCCTTTTTAAATTTTTCCCTCCTTTGAACTTTGAGACAGCATGTTCTTGGTTCTCTCCTTAATTCTCTGATTTTCCTTTTCAGTCATTTTCACAACCGTTAACTATTCTGTTTGATGTTATCCTTTTCTTCTTAATCATTTTATTTGCTCTCATAACTTCAACAAAAATCTATACAAGAAACACTCAAATCTGCATTTCATTCCAGACTCGTATTTTCTTAGTGTTCAAAATCTCCATTCAGGCACTCAACAGTATAAAGAAAAAATGAACACTTTCCCTCCTTTGGATCCCATCCAGTCTTTTAAGGTGGAAATCTTAAAGTGATGCTCAATCTGTCCTTCTTTATCACCACTCACATTCTTGTGTAGTGGATTCTATTTCACATGTTTTTTAAAAAAGCGTACACTTCCTGTAAATTCCTCATGCAGCTTCATCAGAGTTCGAATCTGAAGTTTCCTCGTCTAGATCTGTAAAAACAAACAACAAAATATAACAACAACAACAACAACAACAGCAACAAAAACCCAGCACTTTGGGACACTGAGGTGGGCAGGTCACTTGAGATAAGGAGTTTGATACCAGCCTGGCCAACATAGTGAAACCCCGTATCTATTAAAACTACACACACACACACACACACACACACACACACAAAAAAAAAAAAAAAAAAAAAAAAAAACAAAACCAGATGTGGTGTTGTGTACCTATAATCTCAACTACTTGGGAGGCTGAGGCAGGAGAATTGTCTGAACCTGGGAGGCAGAGGTTGCAGTGAGCCCAGATCTCGCCCCTGCACTCAAGCCTGGGTGACAGAGCGAGACTCCATCTCAAAAAAACAAGAAACAAAAAATCCTCTTATTAACTTTAATATTTCTTCATCATAGAACTCATTTTTATGCCAAATTTTAGGTACCTTAGGTAGTTTCAATCTTTTTCTCTCTCCCAGTGTATTTTCAAGAATTTTTTCTGATATCATTCAGATCACTAACCCTCTTCTTCTCTATCACTTCTACTCTTAAACTCATTAATTTTGTTTGTATCTTATTTATTTTAATGTTGTACATATTCTATTTCTAGAATAACTACTTGGTTCATTTGTAAATCTGCTCTGTCACTTTTTATAGCTTTATATTATTTATAGATATAATCAAGTCTGTTTTTTACTTCTTTAAATATATTTAACATACCTAATATCAATCAGTGTCTGATAATTATAACTACTAATGTCCCTTTGAGTGTGCCTTAGCTATTTGTCTTGACTGGTTCTTGGTTATGGAGTGTAGTTTCCTCCAGTGCTTATTGCCTTTGGCTGTGTGCTAAATAGAACTTTTGCAAAATAATATATTTATAGGGATACTTTGAAGAATAGAACAAAATTATTTCTATTAAAAGAGGCTTTGCATTTGTCTCTTGTGTGGTATCTGGTGCCTCTGCCAGTTAGGGACCACTTGAAGTCAAGTCTAAGACTTGAAATTTTCTGGCTTACTTAGTGGATTTGAACTGGGTTATTATTCTGCATGGGCTTCCTTTTCCCTAAAGTTCCTGACATTTGATTTTATACTTTTGAGGGAAAAGTATAAAATTTTTTTATTCATCACCTTGAATGTAACCTGAGCTTTGATATTTTTCTTGTCCTGGAAATTTACCAAAACAAGTTTTTAATGTTTGAGAAAAAGAAATATTCTTAGGACAAGAGTAGTTCCCATGCTGTCTGCATGTCTGGATTCATGTTTTAGCAAGTATTATGACTTGACAATTGATGCTCCACAATATAAAATAAATGATTAAAATTCATTTTATTTATCATTGTATAGTATATTCAGCAGGAGTATTGACACAAATAACCTTTCCCACTAAAAATAGGAAATTACCTATAGTATACTTTGTGATATTGGTATTCTTTTAATGTAAGTTAAGGAAAAATCCTTTGTTATTTTCATGCTTGCTTATCTCACTGAACTCAGATAAATGCCTCTTTTACAACAATAGCTTGTTAACTATGTATTTAATTAATACTCCTTTCATGTGTTCATGACCAGTGTTCCAAGATAATATAGATGGAATAGTTTAGATACTATAAATAAAATATTATCTTTATGGCTCATTGGCTAAACTTTGGAATCAAATACAATTTGTTTTTTAGATTTGCTATGATATATGCAAATATAACTATATATTACGTTCATAACTACATGTTATGTTGGATATAAAACTTATACTAAATGTCATCTTATTTATCTATACAATAGTATAAAAATAGTAACAATCTATGGAAAAATGAAACATCACAAGTAGTCAGTATTATGAAGAGTAAAAAAAAAATTCATTGAAGATTCATAATGTGCCAGAGTTTATGTTAAGTGTTTTAGTTGCATTTTTAAATTAGAAACATCCCTTAGGAGTAGGTATAGTTGTGTTCTCTATTTTAGATATTAGGAAATTGAGCTTTGTTTTAGTGAATTTGTTACTGATAAATTTAATAGCCCCAAAGGATGGGATCTTCTTCTGTTGGGTGCCACAGAGCTAATACATGAAACCAAAAGTGAGCACCAAGCAGAGAAAGCTTTATTCATGGCCAAAGAATGGAGACTGAGTAGCATGGCTCACAAATCAACTTCTCGACTAGTGAGGGGTGAACAGGTTAAGACATGGGATTTTTCTAATGAACAGTTGTACATTAAATGTTAGGGGAGGAACGTTCATGTATTTTCCAGAAATGCGTGGTAAGCTTCTCAAAACTGGAGTACCTCTTTCTTTTTTGTCCTTTTATGGCTTTACCAGTCATAGTCATGGCAATTGTCAAATTTCATGGTACTGGTAGGAGTGTTCTTTAGCATGGATATGAGATTAGAATCAAGTCTAGGGGCTTCTTAAAATCCTTTGGTTGGCTGTCTTGGTTCTAACTAGCCTGAGATGGTCTGATTATAATGGAAATATTTTACTGCAGGCATCTCATTTCTTAAAGATGAGCAGAGTCACAGTGGGATAAAAATTTATTAATAGCTATGTCACATAGGCATTACACTAGGTAACAGATTTACTTGCCAAAGATGCCACAGCTAGTAAGTGGCAGAACACTGGTACGGTTATCTATATATTTCTTTTTCCATGACCTGTTATTTGTACTGAACTCAGTATGTAATAGGAGAATATATACATGTCATATATAAAAATACATAAACATTTTCTAATAATATTGATTTATAATTATATGTTATTACCAAATTTACTAGATTTTGTTTCATAAATTTACTGTACTTCAAAAATTGATTGGCCGGGTGTGGTGGCTCACGCCTGCGATCCCAGCACTTTGGGAGGCTGAGACAGGCGGATCACGGGGTCAGGAGATTGAAACCATCCTGGCTAACACGGTGAAACCCCGTCTCTACTAAAAAAGAAAAAAGAAAAAAAAATGATTTACAACATAAATTTAGAATTGAATTACCTGTTTCAAAGTAATTTTGCCTGTGTGGTACAAAAAAAAAATAATAACAATGAACATTCCTGACTTTATTTTTATTCCTATTTTCTAACTACACTTACAGTTTTTAATATGTAGTCCATGATTATTGGGATTTAACAATGCTTGATACTTTTTCTTCTACTTTTGTCTCTTTGCAATCACTTCCTTGGTTATCTCATTTACTATGTTCCTTAGAAGTTTAAATATTCCTAAAAGTATAAATTACAATGCATATTTTGAATGTATTTGCATGTTAATCATACCAGTTTCAATTTATTTTCTAAGCTTCCCAACCTAAATCAACTTTCCCCATTATGAAATAACCACAAGACAATAATTATCATTAAAGTAAATATAAATGATTTGTCTGTGTGAATGACTAATATTAGTGTTATGACTAATACTCTGTCCATTTTAGGGGAAAATGTCAATCATATTATTTAAGAACATTATTGAACCATAAGAGGAATTGAATCTAGACTGCCATGTAATGTAACCAATTTGTGTTTCCAGAGCAATTTCAGAATAACATTATTTCCTAACTAACCAAAATGAGTCAGTAACTAACTTAAGAATGAGATCACATAATTGATTATTCTCCCTTCTCAAAACTATTTAAGTCATATTAACTATATTCAAGGAAGCTTACATTCAGAAGAACATTCAGGGAAAAGTGAGATATATCAGCATAATACTGGAGTATTGGAAGAGAAGGGATCACATCTCACTTTATAAGCAAAAAAAAGTCTTGTAGTAGAAAGCAATGCAGAAACTCTGGAAATCCTCAGGTTTCATAAGCAGAAGGGAGGAAAATACCTAAAATTTAGATGGTGGATTAAAATATTCTTGGCAAAACTGTGGTTCAGGTTTGCATACCTCCCTCCCCCTTCTTCCCCATATTACAATTATACATGAGGTATTTACCTCCCATTTGAAGCTGTAGAATGAGCCCTGAAAGAAGACCGCACTAAGTTAAGTGGGTCTAAGACTCCCTGAGGAAAGACTGATGCAGTAAAGCAGAAATTCTTATATCAGTATTGCTGATGGTAGTTGAGAAAGGAGGATGAGATATCAGAAAACCTTGTACATGGTATATCAATCCACATAAACTAAAGTGTATTTCATAAGAATACCAAACAACTGAATGTGTTGGCAATGAAGCTGTAAAGAAGCAGAGTTTTGTGTTATTGAAGTTAAGCTATATAAATTCAAATTAGTGTTATAACTTTAGATTGTCAAATGTAATTCCCATAGTAACCATAAAAATATAGCTGTAGTATATGCACAAAGAAAAAGGGGTAAAAATTTAAACATTTCAATTTAAAAAATCAACCAAACACAAAAGAAAATAATGCAGGAAATGAGAAACAAAAAAGGAGTAAAGCCTATAAAAACAAGTAGTGAAATAACAGAAGTCCCTCCTTATCTGTAATTACTTCCATGAAAATAAATTTAACCCTCCAATTAAAAGACAGAGATTGGCACCATGGATAAGAAGAGAGATATACTGTCTCCAGGAAACTCACTTTAAAAAAAAAAAGAAAGAAAGAAAGAAACTACTTTAAATCCAAAGAAACAAGCAGATTGAAAGTGAAAAGATAGAAACAGATTATTTCATGCAAATAGTAACCAAAAGAAATCAGAAATGGCTATATTAAAACCAAATAAAGTATATCAAAAAATTTTATAAGAGAAAAAGAAGGACATCACACAGGGTTCAATATAGGAAGAAGATAAAACATTTATAAAAGTTTACATACTTAAGGACAGGTCATCAAGATATATGGGCAAAAAAAAATCATGGAATTAAAGGGAAAAGAGAGTTTTACAATGATAGTTGGAGACTTCAAGTCTGCACTCAAGAGTGGATAAAATATTCAGACAGAAGATAAAGAAATAGAGGACTTAACAGATTGAACCAACTATGTCTAACGAGGATATACAGAACACCCTACTCCAAAAGAAAAACATACACTTTTTTTTTAACTGCACCTGGGTCATTTTCTAGGATAGAACATATATTTGGTCACAAATTAAGTCTCAATAAATTTAAAAAGAGAGATATTGCACAAAGTATCTTTTCTGACCACAACAGAATAAAGTTAGAAATCAATAGCAGAAGTAAAACTGGAAAATACACAAATTTATAGAAATGAAAAAATAAACAACCCCATCAAAAAGTGGGCAAAGGACATGAACAGACACTTCTCAAAAGAAGACATTTATGCAGCCAAAAAACACATGAAAAAATGCCCACCATCACTGGCCATCAGAGAAATGCAAATCAAAACCACAACGAGATACCATCTCACACCAGTTAGAATGGCAGTCATTCAAAAGTCAGGAAACAACAGGTGCTGGAGAGGATGTGGAGAAATAGGAACACTTTTACACTGTTGGTGGGACTGTAAACTAGTTCAACCCTTGTGGAAGTCAGTGTGGCGATTCCTCAGGGATCTAGAACTAGAAATTCCATTTGACACAGCCATCCCATTACTGGGTATATACCCAAAGGACGATAAATCATGCTGCTATAAAGACACATGCACACGTATGTTTATTGCGGCATTATTCACAATAGCAAAGACTTGGAACCAACCCAAATGTCCAACAATGATAGACTGGATTAAGAAAATGTGGCACATATACACCATGGAATACTATGCAGCCATAAAAAATGATGAGTTCATGTCCTTTGTAGGGACATGGATGAAATTGGAAATCTCAGTAAACTATCGCAAGAACAAAAAACCAAACACCGCATATTCTCACTCATAGGTAGGAATTGAACAATGAGAACACGTGGACACAGGAAGGGGAACATCACACTTCGGGGACTGTTGTGGGGTGGGGGGAGGGGGGAGGGATAGCATTGGGAGATATACCTAATGCTAGATGACGAGTTGGTGGGTGCAGCGCACCAGCATGGCACATGTATACATACGTAACTTACCTGCACGTTGCACACATGTACCATAGAGCCTAAAGTATAATAATAATAATAATAGTAATAAAAAGAAAAAAATAAATAAAAATAAATAAATAAATAAATAAATAAATAAATAAATAAAAAAAAGAAGTGAAAAAATACACTCCTAAACAATCAGTATATCAAAGAAATAAAAAGAAATTTAGAAAATACATAAAGAGGAATGAAAACAAAAATACAACATACCAAAATTTACAGGGTGCATACTAAGTGGGAAATTGATAGCTATAAAAGCTTACTTTAATAAACAAGAAAAATCTGAAATCAACAACCTAATTGGACAACTTAAGGGGCTAGAAAAAAAAAAAAAGAACAATCTAACCCAAAGCTAACAGAAGGAAAAGAACAGTAAAGATTAGTGAAGAGTTAGAAAAAGAATAGAATCACTAAAACCGAATTTGTTCCTCAACAGTTTAATACAGTTGAGAAAATTATAGCTAGACTAGACTATTCTAGTTTAATTAGTCTAGTCTTTAGCTAGAAATAAAAAATATTATGACAGTACTATAAATAATTGTCCAAAAATAAATTGGATAACCAAGATAAAATGCACAAATTTCTAAAAAAACAAAACTTATCAAGACTAAATAATTAAAAACTAGAAATAATGAAGAAACACAAACAATAAAATGATTGAATTTAATGAATAAAAGTCTCTCTAAAAAGAAAAGCTCTGGACCTGACAACTTCACTGATGAATTCTACCAAACATTAAAAAAACTAATACCAATTGTTTTCAAACTTATGCAAAAAATTGAATAGGAGGTAATACTTCTGAAATAATTCCAGGAGGCCAGTATTACCATGCTACAAAATTCAGCCAAAAACATCACTAGAAAAAACAAACACTATATGTCAATATAGCTTTTGAATATTAATGCAAAAATTCTCATCAAAATTCTAGCAAACTGAATTCAGCAGGATGTTAAAATGATTCTACATCATGAGCAAATGGGATTTATATCTGATTGCAAGGATTGTTCAATATACGAAAATTGATCAGTATAATGTACCACGTTACAGAATTTTTACAAAAATCATCTGAACTGATGAAGACAAAGCATTTGACAAAATTCAGCACCCTCTCATGATAAAAATACTCAATAAACTTTGAATAAAAGGAAACTACCTCCACATAGTAAAATCATATATGAAAAATCCAGTGTGAATATCATATTTAATGATAAAACACTGAAAACTTTCCTCTAAGATCATGAACAAGACAAATATGTCACTTTTACCACTTCTATTTAATATAGTACAGGCGTACCTCATTGTATTATGTATTATGCTTCACTATATTGCAATTTTTTTAAAGTAAAGATTTGTGGCAATCATGCCTTGAGGAAGTCTATCAGTGCATTTTTTTCCGACAGCATTTGCTTCGTGTCTCTCTGCCACATTTTGCTAATTCTCACACTATTTCGTACTTTTTCATTGTTATTACATCTGTTAATGTAGCTTGTAATCTGTGATCTTCGATGTTACTATTGTTTTGAGGTGCCACAAATTGTACCCATATAAGATGACAAACTTAATAAATGTGTGTGTTCTGACTGCTCCACAGACTGGCTTTTCACCCATATCTCCCCCTTTTTTCAGGTTTTTCTATAACCTTAGACACAGCAATATTGAAATTAGGCCAATTAATAACTCTACAATGACCTCTAAGTGTTCAAGTGAAAGAAAGAGTAGTATCTCTCTCACTTTTAAATCAAAAGCTAGAAATGATTAAGGTTTGTGAGAAAGACATGTCAAAAACTAAGTTAGACCAAAAACCTTAACTTCATCTGCCAAACAGTTGCCAAATTGGACATGCAAGGGAAAAGTTTTTAAAGAAAATTAAATGTACCACCCCACTGAACACACAAATATAAAGGCAGCAAAAGAGCCTTATTGTTAATAGGGAAAAAGATCTAGGGGTCTAGATAGAAATTTGCCACAAAGTTTATTTAAGCCAAATCCTAATCTAGAGCAAGGTCCTAACTATCTTCAATGAAGGCTTGTAGGAGGTGAGTGACCTGCAGGAGAAAAGTTTAAAGCTATCAGAGCTTGATTCATTAAGTTTAAGGAAAGTAGCCATCTTCATAATATAAAAGTGCAAGGCGAAGCAGCAAGTGCTGGTGTAGAAGCGACAGCAAGCTATCCAGAAAATCTTGCTAAAATCACTGACAAAGGTGGCTACACTAAACAACAGATTTTCGATGCAGATGAAACGGCCTTCTATTAGAAGAAGATACCATCTAAGGCCTTCATAGCCACAGAGAAGTCAATGCCTGGCTTCAAAACTTCAAAAGACAGTGTGGTTCTCATGTTCGAGGCTAATGTAGCGGGTGACATTAAGTGAAGCCAATGCTCTTGTACTATTCCCAAATCTTAGGACTCTTAAGAATTACACTATATTGACTTTGCCTGTGTTCTATAGATACAATAACAAAACCTGAATGACAGCACATCTGTTTACACCATGGTTTATTGAATATTTTAAGCCCACTGTTGAAACTTACTGCTCAGAAAAAAGATTACTGCTCATTGACAATGCAACTGGTCACCCAAGAGCTCTGGAAGATGTATAAGAAGATTAATGTTCTTTTTATGCCTCCTATCACAAACGTATTCTGTAGCCCATGGATCAGAGGGTAATTTCCACTTTCAAGTTGTACTATTGAGATACGCATTTTCTAAGGTGATAGCTCCCATAGATAGTGTTCCCTGTGATATATCGGGGCAAATTTTATTTAAAACCTTCTGTGGCCAGGGGTAGTGGCTCATGCCTGTAATCCCAGCACTTTTGGAGGCCAAGGTGGTTGAATCACTTGAGGCCAGGAGTTCAGGACCAACCATGGCAACATGGTGAAGACCCATCTCTACTAAAAATACTAAAACTAACTGGGCATGATGGTGCACGCTCATAATCCTAGCTACTGGGGTGGCTGAGGCAGGACAATCGCTTCAACCCGGGAGATGGAGGTTACAGTGAGCCGAGATCACACCACTGCACTCCAGCCTGAGTGACAGAATGCGAGTCCATCTCAAAAAATAAATAAATAATAAAAAACCTTCTGGAAATAATTCATCATTCTAGATGCCATTAAAAACATTCATGCCTCATAAGAGGAGCTCAAAATATCACCACTAGCAAGAGTTTGGAAGAAGTTAATTCCAAACCTTATGGATGACTTTGAAGGATTCAAGACTGCATAGGAGAAAGTAACTGAAGATGTGTTGGGAATAACAAGAGAACAAGAATTAGAAGTGGAGGCAGAATAAAAAGAGAACCAGAATTAGAAGAAGCTGCAATGTCATGTTAACTTTAACAAATGAAGAGTTGCTTCTTATAGATGAACAAAGAAAGTGTTTTTTTGAGATAGAATCTACTCCTGGTGAAGATGCTGTGAACATTGTTGAAATGTCAACAAAAGGATTTAGAATATTACATAAAGTTAGTAGATAAAGCTGCAGGAGAGTTTGAGAATATTGTCTCCAATTTTGAAAGAAGTTCTAGTGTGGGTAAAATGCTATCAAACAGCATGTTAAAAAGAAATATTTCTTTAAAGAAAGTATCAATTTAATATCGCAGACTTCATTTTTGTCTTTTTAAAAGAGTGTTTCACACCCTCCCCAACCTTCAGGTACCACTATTCTCATTAGTCAGCAGTAAGACTCTTCACAGGCAAGAAAATTACAACTCATTTAAGGTTCGGTGATTTTTAGCAATTTTTAGCAATAAAGTATTTTTTAATAAAGATATATATGTATATATATGTATATGTGTATATATATGTATATATGTGTATATATGTATATATGTGTATATATGTATATATATGTGTATATATGTATATATGTGTATATATATGTATATATATGTGTATATATATAGGTGTTTTAAGACACAATGATATTACATACCTAAAGGAGTACAGTATAGTGCAAACATAACTCTTATATGCACTAGGGATCCAAAAAAACTTTTGACTTGCTTTATTGAGATATTTACTTTATTGTGGTTGTCTGTAACCAAACCCACTGTATCACTGAGTTGTGCCTGTACTGAATGTCCTAGCTAGAGCAATAAGGCAAGAAAAATAAATAAAAAGAATTCAAATTGGAAAGGAAGAAGTAAGATTTTTTCTGCTTGAAGACAACATAATTGTATATGTAGAAAACCCTAAGGATTCCACCAAAAAACCCCTGCTAGAACTAATAAATAAACTCAGCAAAATATTAGAATACAAAATCAACGTGCAAAAATTAGTTGCATTTCTATATACAAATAATAAAATAATCTGAAAAAATTATTAAAACAATTCCACATGCAATAGTATAAATATAATAAAATAATTAGAAATTAACCATGGAAGTAAAGAATTTGTACCATGTAAACTCTAAAACATTGCTAAAAAAATTGAAAACAAATAGTAACATATCCCACATTCATGGATTGGAAGACATGATATTGTTAAAATATCCACTCTGCTCAAGGCAATCTACAGGTCAACCCAATCCCTATCTAAATCCCAATGAATTATTTTGCAGAAATAGAAAAAACCCATCCTAAAATTCAGATGGAATCTCAAGGTATCTTTAATAGTTAAAACAATTTTGGAAAAAACTAAACTAGACGATTCATACTTCTTTATTTCAAAATACACTAAAAAGCAAAAGCAATCAAATTAGGATATTACTAGTATAGAGACAGACATACACCAACAGAATAGAATGTACAGCACACAAATCAAACCTCATATACATATATGTTCAAATAATTTTTGAAAAGAGTGCCAAGACATCGAATGGAGAAAAGATATTCTTTCTAACAAAATGGTTCTGGATATATACCCAGGAGTGAGATTGCTGAATCATATGGTAGTTCTATTTTTAACATTTTTGAGGATCGTCCATACTGTTTTTTTTGTAATAGCTATACCAATTTACATCCCACCAACAATGTATAAAGGTTCCCTTGTTTACTGAAGTTTTTTTGTGTTCCTTTGGTGGTGTCATGTTTCCTTGTTTTGTTTTTTCGTGTGTGCTCCTTGAAGTCTTGTGTTTCTATCTTCATATTTGAAGAAGCAGTCATCATCTTCTCCTGTCTTTTCTAACTTCAAGAGGAAAATGCCTTCACCAGTTAGGCAAGGGATTTTGAGACTCTCTCAGACCTTTTCTTTTTTCTGTTTTTTTTTCCTTCATATCTTTTTTCCTTTCCTGGGAGAATACTTAAGATATTATGTCTTTTCTCCATCAGCCAAAGCCTATGCTGAGAGCCTCCCATTTGTTTTCAATAGGGCGGTGCCCTGAAATGCTCCAGTTTCTGACTTTTTTATTCCCATAGAATTATACCAGTTCTCTGTAGGAGGAGATGCTTACACTTTCTATTTGTGTAAGCATACTGGGAGAGCAAGCCTGGTTGGGTGCTGGTGAGGCACACTGAGTGTATGGAGTGCCCAATGGCCAGTTATGGGAGGTACATAGGTGAGGTGTCTCAAGCAGTCCATGAACAGGGTTCTTGTAGGCCATGAGGTTGTTAGTAGGGTACATGGACCCTCTTCCCTGTTCCCAGCATCACCAAACCAGCTAACTGTGCTAATTACCTAAGTATTATGAGTGTGGCAAGAATGAAGTGGACTTCTTAGGAAGCATCCCACATAACTGGGGAAGCTGGGTGCTTACCCACTAATTTCTCACTTTCCTTTATGAGAGAAATTGTAAATGTATGGAATCTGTCTTAGCACTAAGTTGTAATGCCTTGAGGGAAGGGTGACACGTACAATGAAACTGTTCTTTAACATTGATTCTCAGATTTTTAGCTCCAATAGTGTGCTGAAATTTTTCTGCTGGATTCCTGGACACTCACAAGGGTACTTTCATCCATGGGTAACTGTCAAAATTGATGCATCTGCAAGAGGATTGATGGTAGAAATCCCCTATTTCACCAGCTTGACAACATCTGTTTACTCAGTATTTTTCAAGTTTATATACATATACATACACACATACATATACAGACATATATATATAAAATATATGTAATATAATGTATATATTATATATAATATTTATAAACATTAGAATAATGTTCATCCGGAACACAGTGGCAGCGCAGGCATTCTAATTGTTGAGTACCTATGAAGTACAAGTTGCTGAATATTGTCAGTATCACTCACGGGTATAAACAGAATATTTAGAGCTCTGGTGGTAACCACTTCAAACAAATACAAACTAATGGGGAGAGAGGTGGAGCAAGAGGTTGAATAGAAGGCTCCACCAGTCATTCCCCCAACACGGACACTAATTTAACCAACTATCTACACAAAAATGCACCTTCATAGGAATCAAAAACTAGCTAAGTACTCACAGTACCAGGTTTAATTTCATGTCTCTAAAAGAAGCACTGGAGAGGGTAGGAAAGATATTTTTGAGTCGGCAACATCACCCTTCCCCAATCCCATGGCAGTGGCTGCATGATGGAGAAAGAGCATCTGTGTGCTTGGGGAAGGAGAGTGCAGCAATTGTGAGACATTACATTGAACTCAGTGCTATCCAGTCACAGCAGAAAGCAAACCCAGGCTAAACTCAGCTGATGTCAACCCGTGGAGGGACTGTTTAATAAAATGGATCCCTCTTTCTTTCCATATACAAAAATCAAATCAAAATGGATTAAAACTTATATCTAAGACTCGAAACTATAAAACTACTAACAAAAAACATTGGAGAAACTCTCCTTGACATTTGTGTGTGCAAGGATTTCTGGAGTAATACCCCACCAGCACAGATAACCAAAGCAAAAGTGGACAAATGGGATCATATCAAGTTGAAAACTTTTCTGTACAACAAAGGAAACTACAGCAAAGTGAATAGACAACCCACAGAATGGGAGAAAATATTTACAAACTACTCATCTGACAAGGAATTAATAACCAGAACATATAAGGAGCTCAAACAACTCTATAGGAAATAGTCTAATAATCCAATTAACAATGGACAAAGGATTTGAATTGACATTTCTCAAAGGAAGACACACAAATGGCAAACACATATGAAAAGGTGCCCAGCATCACTGATAATCAGTGAAATGCAAATCAAAACTACAATGAGATATAATCTCACCCCAGTTAAAATGGCTTTGACCCAAAAGTTTGGAAATAACAAGTGTTGGTGAGGATGTAGAAAAAGGGAATCTTCATATTCTGGTGGTGCAAATGTAAATTAGTGCAATCACTATGAAGAACAGTTTGGAGTTGGAGAAGAGTTGGAGAAGAATTCTTCTAAAATCTAAAAATAGAGGTATCATATGATCCAGCCATCCCACTGCTGGGTATATATCTAAAAGAAAGAAAACCAGAATACTGGGGAGATATCTGCACTCTCATGTTTATTGTGGCACTGTTCACAATGGCCAAGATTTGGAAGCAACCTAAGTGTCCTTCAACACATGAATGGGTAAAGAAAATGTGGTACATATACACAGTGGAGTACTACTCAGTCATAAAAAATAATGAGATTCAGTCATTTGCAACAACATGGATGGAATTGGAGGTCATCATTTTAAGTGAAACAGGCCAGGCACAGAAAAACAAACTTCACATATTCTTATTTATTTGAAGGAGCTAAAAATGAAAATAATTGAATTCATCAAGATAGCAGAAGGATGGTTACCAGAGGCTGAGAAGAGTAGTGGGGTGTAGGGTGCATGGTTAATGGGTACAAAAAATAATTAGAAAGAATGAATAAGACCTAGTATTTGCTAGTATCAAAGGGTGACAATAGTAAAAGAAAAGTAATTGTACATTTAAAAATAACTACAAGTATAATTTAATTGTTTGTAACACAAAAGACAAATGCTTAAGGTGATGGATACCCCATTTACCCTGATGTGTTTATTATACATTACATGCCTGTATCAAAATATCTCGTGTAACCCATATATATATATATACCTACTATGTACTCACAAAAAATAAAAATATTAGAAATGTAGAGAATACCCAAAATCTTTTCAAAGAATAGTCCAAAATTGATATGTGAAATATGTAAAGAGCAAGATTTTAGCAGACATTAGAATAAGAGGAGATGCCTTAGTTAATCTCCCTGATTGCCTGATTACCCTGGACCTAGCAGTATTATCCTCTTGAATTTAGAATTTGCCATTTTGTGCTCATGTGTAATCATCCTGACACACAAGAGGACAGTACCGCAATGAGGTTGGGGAAACAGATTCAAATGGAGTAACTAAAAAGCTTACATTGATGCTCAGATTTCCAGTTCCTTGATGATTTTTCACTATATGTTTCCCTTATTTCTAGATTGAATAGGAGCAGCTTTGCATACTGAACTATAGACTGCTTTATTTTAATGACCATTAACATTTGTACTGGGCAAATTCATTGCATACAATAGTCCACCACAGGCTAGGTTTTCATTTTATTTGAGAACAAAAACAGAATAAGCAGGTTTTCAGTAAGGCTATGTAATGTATGTTTGTGATGTAAACAAACATCAACACGATTAGCAAAGAGCAGATATGGGCCATGCTTTAGTTTTAAATTATGTATATAGTTATTGCAGTTGGAGTTTCTTATTTCTCATGTGATTGTATTTAGCCCTTGAGTCATTTAAGCTTATTTGTCTCACTGCTGTTTTTTAAATTTATAATATTTATGTTTTCCACATGACTAAATTTTGGGCCCCAAACCATGTAACATCAAAGAAATTAAATAAGAATTTATTGAAGGTCTATGCTGTGTACTGATAACACTCCTATATGCTCTGGCAAAAATGAACTATCTACAAAATGTGCTTCGATATGGAAAGTGCTTTCTTTTGTGATGAGGGAAAGGGAGAAAGAAAGCATGTAGATGAATTATTAGGTGGCATACATTAAAATGTACAACCCTAACAAAACTGATTTAGGGTGAGTCACTCAGTTTTGAAGAGTCCAAGTCAGACTTCATAATGACAAAGCCTTTACAAGTGAAGAAAAAGAAAGTTCCAATAAATTCTTTATCAACTTATCTAACTTGAACTTGATTCACTTGCAAATTATACGTGTAAACAAAAAGTGGAATTTTTATTATTAGATAAATCATAAAATGATCAGTAACCTATGAGAAAATTGATCTCAAAATTCAAATTTAGAGAAAAAATTATATAAATATATATTTTTTCACAATTACCACTAAATCTTTATATTCTTTCGGTATAGATTTAACATTTTTGTAAACCAGTAAGGGATAATTAATTTCAGTAGAAACTAACATTCAGTAACTCATAGCCTAAAATACTTCCTCCTCCTCCTCCTCCCCCCTCCCTCTCCCCCTCCCTCCTTCCTCCTCCCTCCTCACCCTCCCTCCTCTTTCCTCTCTCCTCCTCCTCCCTCTCCTTCTCCTCCTCCTCCTTCTCCTCCTCCTCCTCCTTCTTCTCCTTTTCCTCCTCCTCCTCCTTCTTCTCCTTCTCCTCCTCCTCCTCCTTCTTCTCCTTCTTCTCCTTCTCTTTCTCCTTCTCCTTCTTCTTTCTCTCCTCCTGCTTCTACCTCTGCCTCTGCTTCTTCTGCTTCTGCTTCTTTCTTCTTTCTTCATATGAATATTTGAAAACTCAGCAGGGTGCTATACAATGCTATGTGTAATGTTATGTGGTAGGGGACCAAAAAGAGAAATAAGGTTTATTTCCTTTAATCCATTTCTGCATTCATTACATAGTGTAAAATATTACAAAATTATAATTACCAAATCACTTCTATGGAAACAAAAGACATTAACACAAGCACACACAGTAAACAGCGTGTGACTTATATTATTACAGCTTTTTTCTTAAGACTATTTAATACCAACTTACTGCAACCTAATTATAGTTAAAATGTCTAATATCTTTTTTCTGCATCATGTTATTAATTACATATTATTGATAACAAATATATCTGTTAAACATTCAATAAGAAAATGAATTAATATAATTGCAATTTTAAAACATTCCAAGTTAGGGGTAATAAACTGTATGTTCAGGACCTGTCTTGACTAGTGTAATATGTTGGAGGTTTTGGTTATTTTTTATTACTTCTCAACTTAATAGTCAGTGGTGTCTCAGACAAATTTAATAGATAAAATCTTATAAAGATAAGGAGATCAAAGTCATTCAACCTTGTAATACGAATATTTGTGCATTAATTTTAAGAGAACTGACACCTTCTCAGTTTAAACTGTATGTATTCCCTAATTTTAAAAGAATATAATAGAAATTCTACTCAAGAGCTATTTATAACAATATTCAGTTATTATGATTATTGATTATTGATTTATGATACATTTTGGTATGACAAATGTTTTGTTTAGCAGTGATTTAGATTGTTATTTCTACACTCTTAAGTTTTCAGTATCACTAGGAGTACTTTTAAAATAAAGTGGTATGTTGTACTTCCTTTTGCGTGAGATATTAGGTTGAGGTGTATAAAAATTCCCGTAGGTTACAAAATATTAGTTTTGTCCTGTTAGACGGGCCACTTTTTTTCTTGTGCAACTGTTGTTTATCTTTATAAAACATTCTTAAAATATTATGTTTACTTTCTGATTTTATGCCTATGATATCTATTTTTTAGTTGCAATACTACTGTGATTATTCTATCATCTATATTTTTATTGCACAATACAGTCATGTTGAGAAGCCAAACAATAATAATTAATTTGTCTTGAGTCTCCAAATCTTAGAAATAATTATGCTTAACATATGAAAGTGGTTTGCAGGATCTGAAATGTGGTTAATAGGATTCCAAATATATGTTTTTGACCAGAGTAGCTAGAGTTATTACTCATAAGATAGAATTTGTGAAGGGGAATACTGAATTTATCCAGGTGATAAATAATGAATCAAAAGTCATCTCTCCTATAACAGCAAATATCCAAAGTTATTCAGTGAGAAGAGAATCAATATTTTCAATGATACTATTACTTCTCTTGAATCCATAAACCTAGATTTTCTAATTCATTTGGTTATTACAAAACTCATGATAATAGAAAATGTGACCCTCCTGCCCCATGGTTAAGCCTTCTCAGAAGTCACTTCTAAGCCCAAAAGTATAATTTCAGTGGGGGAAAAGATCCTTTCTTTTTAAGGCAAGACTGCCTTTTGTAAAGCTTTTTGTTCATTGTTTGGGTTTGTGTGTTCTTTTAATTTCATTGTAGATCCTCAAAATTTTCCTTAATATTAAAACTCTCTGTTAATTTTTATCTACCATTAATTTCAAATAGTGTCTATGTTCAGATGAGAGGAAAAAGCAAGCACATTAAAGAAATTCGGAAGAATCCTAGTTTTTCAGTCTTGAAGCATAAATATAAGTTCACATGCAGGCATCAACCAAATGAATCAAGAAAGGTATTGATTTGCAGGAGAAAATTAAAACTATATGTGAAAAATAATGAATTCAGATAATTGCCATATTTTGCCAGTTTATTTGGTGACGCAGTTTGCACTAAGAGGTTACCAGAGGATATTTTTCCAATATTTTAGAATGTATGTTGAAGATACAGCTAATGTTTGCTAGCATATACAACTTTACTAAAAACTCTTCATGATATTAAAATGCTAGTATCATGAAATTATTTCATACTGGTTACTTTTAAAGTAAATAAAATTTACGTCTCATTTTTTATTTTTTTCAATGACTATTTAATAATCCACCAAAGACTTTGTCATTTTGTTTGGTCTATCACCCTCCTGTGCCCTTTATTTTTCACTCCACTGTCTTCAGGCAGACTTTCCTGTTCCACTGTGGTGAACATGTCTCATAGACACTTTCTCTTACAATGCATAATCCGAATTGTGTCATGTCAGGGATGGAGAAATGCTTTAGCCACATTTAACACTTGATTCCTTGCTGATATTTAATGAAACTTATTTCACTAAAATAGATCTTTTCTATGTATTTTAAGCTCTCACTTTGATAGATATATCAAAATATTTCATAATTTAATAGGATAAAGGGTTCAGATATAAAAAGATGATAAATGATTTAAAGATTATATATTAGGAACTTAATAGATGAAATGTACATATTCCAAATTATTTACTTCACTTAAATATTGCTGTCTATAGTGAATATTATAATAAATGCAGTTAGATTTTAGGCACACTGTAAATTCACAATTTACTAAATGTAGGTTTGAAGATATCTTTAAGTATTAGTAAAGCCAATGTGTTCACTTTACAGAGGGAAAACAAATTTTCAGATATACCAAAAACCATAAACCACATCAAATAATATAGCCAGGTCTAGAATGAGGTCTTTCTCCTAGCTTCTGTTATGGTCCATCCCGGACGAACTTACCAAATGAAGTAATACACAATGTAAATGCTAAAGATGGTTGGTCTCAGTATAAAACAAAGTCTGTCATTGACCTGTGCATTTATTTAATTATTTTGAATAACTTTCCTGATAAAAGCCAATACATTGTTAGATAATTGCAAAAGTATGCAGCATGTCTATAGGATGCTGCTAGTTGTTAATTTCCTTCTTTGTATATCTTCAAAATATTTTATAAAATCTCACTTCAGTAAGATATAGCACAGTAACTATTAAAATTCTGTTTAATGTTGGAAAAGTTTTATGTAACATGCCATAAAGAATTACTTGAATCACATTGTCTCTCTCTGTCTCAGTCTCTCTCTCACACACACATACACACACACACACACACACACAAGTTTTCAGAATGAGAGAAGGAGATTGAGGGAGGGAGAAGAGAGAAACTGAACTTAATGCTGGTATCAATATTTTGATATATCAAAATATTTTCTTTTATCCTTTGTTTTAATGTTTCAGTTGTCCCAATAAAAGTACCAAATATCTAATCACAGAGGTTTCTATGTGCAACAAAGAATTTGTGGCTCACCCTAAACATTTAGATAACATCAAACTTAGTTTCATTCTGGATTCAGCTTTCTGGCTAATTGGTAGTGTGACCATGAGCATGCAATACTGCTATATATCCTTTACTTAAATGTAAAAACAAGGAATGGATAATAATTAGGTTTCATTTTCTTTCTTATTCATTCAACTTGTGGCCATTTTTATTTTTTTCTTTTTTTTTTTATGAGACAGAGTCTCGCTCTGTCGCCCAGGCTGGAGTGCAGTGGCGCAATCTCAGCTCACTGCAAGCTCCGTCTCCCGGGTTCACGCCATTCTCCTGGCTCAGCCTCCAGAGTAGCTGGGACTACAGGCGCCCGCCACCACGCCCGGTTAATTTTTTTATATTTTTAGTAGAGACGGGGTTCCACCCTGTTAGTCAGGATGGTCTCGATCTCCTGACCTTGTGATCCGCCTGCCTCGGCCTCCCAAAGTGCTGGGATTACAGGCGTGAGCCACCGCGCCCGGCCTGCTTGTGGCCATTTTTAAAAAGTACTGAGTGGGAGTAAATTCTAAGACTGCAGTCAACCTCGAAGCAACATGATCAATAAGTGATATCTGCCTTGCTTTTGAAAGAAAGATGACATACGTGTCACATTTATTATGATTCCAAATAAATAGATATTTTAATCCTCATTTGTTTCTAAATATAAAATGCTAAGTTACAGGCAAAAATACAACTAGATCTAAATTGCAGTTTTAGAGCTTATAATCACTAATGGATTTATTTTGGGTGCACTCATTTAATAAACATTAGATGATATGAAATTTCAAACTCTAGTGTTTGCTATTTCCATTCCTATACTTGTAACTTCTGTAGATCTGTCATGGTCCTCCCAATTTAAAGTGTCTCAAACGTGAAGCAGTTCTTTCAGCCAGCTTAATTGTCCTAGATAGCAAGAGATGAGAGTTAGAAAGACAGAAGAGTAAGTAACAGGAAAGCCTTATCTAATTTTGTGCCCAAATATTTAAAGTGTAATTTAAAAGAGACTGTACCCCTAACAGATTATTTCTTACTACTGGCTTTGATAACATTCCCTTCATCTTTTTCTCTCCTTACAAGTTTTTTGCTTCACTTTAAAATATTTAAAAATTACCTTGTCTTTAAAATCACTTTGTGTTCTTGAAAGGTTTTGAAGACCTTAGTAGTTTTCCATTGTTCTTAATTGCTTGAAATGCAAGGAAATGAGCAAAAGAAATCTCTCTTATTTCTTTTTGAGGTGATTCCTTTTTTATTTAGAGATCTTGGCAGAATTTGTGGCATTTTTAACCTATTAATATAATTGTATTATCATCTAACAGTCAAGTGAAGTGATCATGTAGACAATGCTAAACTAATAGACTACAATGCAGGAAAAATACTCCAGTTGCTTCAGAACAAAATGTATATGCATATGATTATAGGTATATGCACATATACATGCATATGCACATATACATGCATATGCATGACATACATACATATGTCATATAAAACAATACATATACACATATACATATAGTATATAAAATCAGAATTATTAGTGTATTTTTAAAAGATCCGTTTCACAATGCTATGGACTTTGCATTACTCTTTTATATAGTCAATACAATCAGGACTCCTGACATAGAATCTCAACCCTGGAGACCTTTGCAAAAATTTCTCTATTACTTTGAAGAAATGGACAGCTATTGGATTACAATTAAATTTAGGTAGAGATTGAAAGATGATATTTCAAGTTCTCAATATCAGAGTGTAGAGTATAAATATTATAATCAAATCCTGAATTAGATTTTGTGCTGGATTGGTAGATATATTAAGGAGTAGAAAATCAGGTTGACATTTTATCTGTACCTGCTCTTCTCATCAGAATTATTTGACTCTACATTGCTCATATTCATCTTGTTCTCCTACCAAGGGAGTTACACTGTAGAAAAAAAAATTTGTGTTACAATAGGCAACATGCTTATGGTAAAGAAAAGTTCATCCTGAAGATAATTAGAAGTCAAAGATATTATGAGTAGTACCTCCATTTATCAGAACAGTGTTAAGTGGTTGAACATTAAGTTATTTGGAACACATTAAAATTCTTCTTTAAGAATATTTCTTATTTAATTTCTGCACTTGAATATTCTTTACATTTCTATATAAATCTCATTGGTCTTTATTTGGTCTGTGATCATGTGTAGAACTATCTATATTTCTCCCAGTTACCCAAATATCTCTGATAGTGTGTCCATTATGAATTCATTTATTATCAACACAAAGGAAGTGTATAAAATCAGCATTCTGTAAGTCAATAATCTTACCAATTTGAATTCAATTCATACCATGTATTAATAGGTAAATGAAGTTTTTTTTGGATATTTATACTAGATTTACTATATTCCTTTGTTTCTCTTACCCTCTGTCTCATCATACATTTCTGCCTCAACATAATTGTATGTTGTCTCACAGATCTTAATAGAGTAGCCACATATTCAGTCTTTTCCCTGGAATGTTTTGTTAAACTTAAAGGTCTTAGTGGATTTTACACTCTTAGATGAATCCTACCACTGGGTATCTTAATCCATTCAGGTATTTAAAAAATAGCCATAAACATCATACCCTTGGATTTAACATTTTTATCAGGCACTTGTCTATTAAAGGCTTCTCACTTTATTTTTTACAAGTTTATGTTGACAAACAGCTGCTTCGTCCTATACTGCATGTTCTTGAATTTGCGGACCGTATTTAATCTTCAGCTTTTGCTGAGATCAACTCATTTTTCCTTTTATTTTTATTTTTATAATTCTTTATCAAACACAGAAGTCTTTCAACC
Organism: Pongo abelii; assembly: GCF_028885655.2. NCBI lineage: Eukaryota > Metazoa > Chordata > Mammalia > Primates > Hominidae > Pongo > Pongo abelii. The sequence continues at coordinate 113,272,182 of NC_071989.2, read as the reverse complement.
TTTGTATCTAGGGCTACATGATCTTTAGGTGTATGACCTGTCTTCAGAATAATCACTGATAATATTTCACCAAAATCTGTCATTCTGTAATGTAAATATAACACTCTTTCAAAGCTCCAAATATCTGTTTCTCTATAGTTTGTACCCATTCCTAAGCCAAAGCTACATATTTTAAGTGTAGGTTATGGGAATGCACCTCATTGAGCAATATTAGTCAGGAAAAACTAGACTATGCTGAAGCAACAAACAACCCCAATGTCTCAGTAGCATAAGCCAACATCATTTTATTTCTCACTTGTGCTGCTTGACTATTATGGCAAAGCAAGGTACTATGCTCATCATAGTCAATCAAGACCCAGACTGAAGGAAAGTCTTCCTTGACACCATGCTTCCACAACCATCAAAGCAAGGGAAAGAGAGAATGGGAGATTTTCACACTGGCTCTAGACATTATGCTTGAAAAGAACACTCTCCACTTCTACTAACATATTGTTGGCCACCCTAAGTTGTAAAAGCTTTTCAAAGTGCAGGGAACAATTTTTCTTGAATGATTCTAATTATCTTGTTCCTTTTTACAATATTAAAACTTCTCATTTACTGTTTTTTACTAAAATATTATTATCATATTAATTTAAATCTAACATTTCATTGTTGTTCCCACAACTTCTGAAAACCTGTATATATTTCATAAAGAACCATAAATAAATCTTGGTCATATGTACCAAAGTTCAGCAATATTTATTGATCACATGAAGTAACAGACTGGTGTAAGTACTTAGAACAATTATGTAATGAAGATGTGTCACAATTTACAAGAAACAAATATTTTTAGTCATTTATGTTTATTCCATCAGTTAATAGTCACCTCCATGATGACTTTATTTTTACTACTAGAGTTTAAAAGGGTTACCTACTTATTAAATATTTAAAGTTCATTCAGAAAGATTGATTCAGTAAAGTCAAAACCTAAAAATTAATAAAATATTATGTTTATATTCTAAATTTAGAGTCAGCCATTAATCTAATTCATTTCTTCTAATATTTAAAATTCATAATTAGTAATTGTAAATTAAAAACATCAAAGGCTCTGTTTATAGTAGTACACTTATCTTATTATGGGACATTAAACTAAAATCAGATAGTCTGTATTATCTTTAAATGAGCAAACTCAGTGTAGGCTAAATAACAGGTGCTGAAAACACTCAAAATATTGTTTTATAATTTGTCAACAAATGATTAATATTTTAAATGTTGCCTACATGTTACAAAATACCCATTGACTGCAATTCTGTGCTTCAAATATCTGAAAATTATATCTTGTGAATGTGTGAGGATTTATGAATATGTTTAGGAATAATTTATATGTATTTATATATTTGTGTGTGTGTCTATGAGAGAGACAAGAAAGGGAAAGTGAGAATTAACTTTCAAATTCAGTATTATTTAATTATATTTGGAAGCTGAAAATTGAAATTTAAGTTTCAGTTCAGCATAAATACTGGGCTTTTATAGTTATGTTCATAATAATGGAATAATTCTCAGAGAACTTAATTTTCTGAATTCTGTTCTTTACTCAGAAAATTACACTGTTGCCTTTCTATGGTGGAGAAGAAATACTCATAAGTATCTGTAAAATTAATTTGTGACTTTTCTTCAGATGGTCAGGTATACAAATACCCACACAGTAACACTAGTTTGGGTTCCAAAGTAACTAAAAAGTATATGTTAATAGTATTAATTATCATGGAATAATCCCCACTAAAGTCACCAGACTGTGGTTATATAATTAAACCAAGAAATATTAATTTACTTATCCTTGTTTTTTCATCCCCATAACTATGATGCTTAATTTGCCTTGCCATAGTTTTGGTAGTTTTAAGAAAGAAACTTCTAAAGAGTAGTTGATATAATTACATCTTAATTGACTCCTGTTTTGAAATCAGTCCAATTCCATAAATATATATTGACCCTTAAATATATATAGAGCTTAGTACTAATGTTCTCTCATCTGTTTTCTAAAATTTAGTATTGCCCTGAGAATTTTGGCTATTGTGGAAAGGCTTACATGATTATGTGAGTTGAATTTCTATCATAGAAATAGAAATTTCTAGGAATTTCTATCATAGAAATTTCTATGATAGAAATTTATTTCAATAGGAAGAGTATTACCTTTTACTATTTACCTGAGTTTCGTCTCTCATACAGATAATAACTACTCAAATTCCCAGTATACAATAAAATAACTACCAAACAATTTTCTGATCTTTATATTAGTGAGTGCATAGGAAACTGCTGGCTAGAAAATTTTCTTGAATGCTTCTTTATAATCATAATGTATAATGAAACATTAACAAAAGGAAGAGCAATAATTTAAGTTGTTTTATGTTGATAACCGTAAAGTTTATACATTTTCTTATCTTTTACGATCAGTTGTATTCTTAAAAAATTTCTCATGAAAAGTAGTTTTTTGATGCTAAAACTAACAAACGGTATATTATTTGTACTTATATTTTTTACTGGCTTAATGCATAAAATATATTTTTACTTCATTTCAAGATAATAATCAGCATTGATTGCAGCCTCCAAAGAGGTAATTTTCAAAAAGAAAGTATTTGATTTATATATATAGTTCCTTGATAGTGAATGTCAGGAGATATTAAACAAAACTAAGAAATATATACATTGATTTCATCTATTTTTAGGATGACAAATAATTAAAGTACCTTAGGTGATAGATAATTTTCTTTAAAAGCAAAATAAAATATTTCATGGGTTTTTTCAAGTTTAGGAAATTGCAGATCAGAGTTTTTTGACTGATAATATTTGTTATTTAGTTCCTGTCCTTTAACTATGGGGAAAATAGACACACTTTCCATTACTGAAGGTCATTGAATTTATATAAAAGAGATGAAGAAATACATCAATTTCAATTAGTTGACAGTGACATTGGCTATGGGGATTTTATAAGCATCCTCTAATATTAAGCTGCCATCAACACTTCAGATAATATAGAGTAGCATTATCAGAATTGGCTTGATGAAGACCACTTGAAATAAAGAAATACGATAAAAACAAAATTAAACAGCAGAAGTGTCAATGGCTAAAATTACATGTAGTAGCAGCAATGGAAATAACCATTACCGTGTCATAGTATTAGAATATAAGAATTCCAAATATGAGGAGGAATTATTGTGAAATTCTATTGGGAAACTTTAATGATATTTATAGGAAAGTTTGGGAAACGTGATTATTTAATGTATGTAAAATTAACAAATAAAGACAAGAATGTTTTATTACTAAAGCTATCCTATACTTCATATTTGGAAACTGAACATGTCATTACTAGAATATCAAGTTCCACACCAACTTGACTGTCATTTATTCTAGTTTAAATTTTCAAGTTAAAACCTGGCATGGTTGAAAGGTTCTGAACCAGTTCATCAGGATGCCCTTACTTAACATTAAGTCCAGATATACGATTATTAGTTTCGAGTCAAAGGAGAACAGTCAGTTTGTATAACCATCAGAAGTCTAAACAACCCAAATGTCCAACAATGATAGACTGGATTAAGAAAATATGGCACATATACACCATGGAATACTATGCAGCCATAAAAAAATGATGAGTTCATGTCCTTTGTAGGGACATGGATGAAATTGGAAATCATCATTCTCAGTAAACTATCGCAAGGACAAAAAACCAAACACCGCATGTTCTCACTCGTAGATGGGAATTGAACAATGAGAACACATGGCCACAGGAAGGAGAACATCACACTTTGGGGACTGTTGTGGGGTGGGGGGAGGGAGGAGGGATAGCATTAGGAGATATACCTAATGCTAAAGGACGAGTTAATGGGTGCAGCACACCAGCATGGCACATGTATACATATGTAACTAACCTGCACATTGTGCACATGTACCCTAAAACTTAAAGTATAATAATAATAAAAAAAAAGAAAAAAGTCTACATTTAGCGATCTTGTGATAAACATATGTAATGACAAGTTGCGCAATTGCTAAGAGATCAATGAAACTGAGAAAATCCTTCTGGGTAAAATAACACTACAACCATATGCTGAAGTTCCACTAGAGTCAGCAAGCCTGCTTTCAAATCCTAGCTCTATCACTTAGTAACTGTGTAACCTTGGCTACCTAGTTAACCTCTTTATTCCAGTTTCCTGATCTGTAAAATGGGAATAGTAGCCATGAGGATGTTAGGTGGATTAAGTAAGTTAATATTTGTAAAGCACCTGGAACAGTTATTGACACATTGCAAGGTCTAAATAACTGTTAAATAAAAATAAAATAAACAAAATAAATCTGCCTCAGATATAAACAAATGAACAACATTAGAAGTTTAATCAGGTTCTGAATAGAAGAAAATCCGAGGCCCAGTTTGTTCCAACACAAAATAAAAGTTTTAGAGTTCTCAGATACTGTGCCTTGACCTGCCAGTGAGGAGCTGAAGCAGTTTTTAATGGGTTGATAGGTCTTTCTATGATAAGTGAAAATGCTCTCTTGCCTTTCTTTTGCATAAATGTGGTCAAAACAGGTTTGTAGGTTTTGCTTGCTAATTTGCTTAGGGCACCTTCTTTGGAGAAATTAGGAAACAACTGACATCCATCACCAGAGGGAACTGAGACTTTGAGACCACCTGCTACTTACTTTGACACATCAATGCCAACCTTTTGGAAAGTGTCTAAGCCACAGGGGGTAATGACCAGGTGTGCTGGCATATTTTGCCACTTCATTTCTGTGTTTGATCTGATTAAAGTGCAAGCAGGTTATTTTAGGAATTTTTAATTTTTGCTGAATGTATTTCTAATATTATGTTTCCCTGGTTATGCTTGCAGAAAAGTTTTTGAAAATGCCTTCACTGAAGAACAATTTTCATAAATTCCTGATTTTGTTTTAACTTTCAGGTCTTTGCTTTTATGTAGTAACTGTCATTATCTCCTCCAAACTACTTTTACACTTACCTCTGTTATCATCTTTACCACATATTTTAATTGTTTGTCTCTTTAATTTAAATTCAACTTCCTAATGATAAGCGTCCTATTATTCTTAATATCTGCTTTAGAGTTCCAGATACAAATGGCATAGGTGGAATACATAAACCTCATAGAGGAAAGGAAAAGCAACTGCTAACTCACCAGAGAAAACTGTGTCTATTGAGAACTGTTACTTTTTTCTAACCTAATAATAACATTAAGGAAGCCTAATATTCAAATAAAATGCCTTTAGATTGACAAGCAAAAGTATTTTATGTTTTTTAAAATCGAAATTAAGAATCAAATATGTTTTTAAAGAGAAGACTGATAAAGACATTTGTGGTTTTGGGATATAAATCTTTTGATAGTTTCTCTGTGAATTAGGCTTTGAAGGAGATTTTTCCTGTTTTTCATGAGTAGTTGAGATCATGTGCAAACAGAGTCAAGCAGAACTCTATTTTCCAAGTGGAGCAAAGCTACTTGCATGAATACTGGCCCAAATATTACAAGGCCCAATTCTTGATTTCATATTTTATGTCTTCATTTTGAACTCATTTTTTGAAAAGAGAAATCATGTAACTTTATATTTTTCAAACTCCTTTGTAATTAATATTGACAATTTCTATACAATTTGATAAATTCTAGTATCATGAAACTGCCCTTTTCAAATCAAACCTAATGCAAGTATGAGAATCTCAGTGGAAATAAGGGCCTATGTCCATTATCTTTCCTTTTGTTCTACCTCAATTGCTCTGACATCTTTTGGAAAGATGACTTGGAGAAACTGAGGAAGGAGAAGGGAAGGTGGGAGCACAAAAGGTCTTATTTGATTCTAGTGTTTTGGCTGCAGCAGATATTTAAAGCTTATTGCTATTTTATTCTCAAGGGGCACATTATTCCTGGTGATTAAGAAATAAAGCAGCCCTGAGATCTGGAGACTAACCTAACACTGGTAGATAGGCCTCAGTCGTATTACAATATTGTCTGACACTCTGACCTAAGGCCTTGGTATTATCACAAGTTAAACTGACACTGATAGATAGGTCTTGTTATACTCCTGATTGATATACATTATATCTCCCAGAAAACCAACAGCAGACAAGGTCATTCTAAGAACATGATGAAGTAAGACAAAAGTGAGATCACTGTGTTCTGCTAAAATCAGTAACATCTACTTATTTATCAGTTAAGTTTTGTCCTCAATCTAGTCTGTCCTTTCCACAGGTAAGATTTCTTGAGATACCCACTCATAGAATTGCTCCATTTTCTGACAACAACCAATGGAGAATGAATCCCTGTTTCCTTAAGAAAGGAAACCAGAACCCAAGTTGGGTCATAAGTTCTTTCTAATACTCTCTTACTTACATACTTCATAGTTTTCTACAGTAAGCAACCTGTCTGTACAAAGAGTAATATACTCAACTTGGTAGACTACAGTGTGCTTTTGGTAGTACTTTGCTAAGAGCATTGACACGAGGTTGTCCAGAAATCCCTTAAAAATGGGGATCTCCCATGTGCACTTCTCTTAACATGAATAGAAGTTTCTTTCTGTTGGCATTTTATTGCAGCTCTCTCCACATTTATATGTTTGTCTTCTTGACATCTTTACTCCATTATCTATTAAGCATTAAGCATTTATTAAGCTTTTTAAACTTAACACGTGGGGTAAAACATAATTATAGTATCTCCTTTTCAAAATATATTTCTTCCATCATTTTCCCTATTTCAATAAATAATACCTCCACTCTGCCGGTAGCTCAGGCCAAATATCTAAAAGTCATCCTTGAATCTTCTTTTCTCTCAAAGACCACAGCCAATTATCACAGGACGTTCACTGACTTGAGAATGACTTTTCTTTGAAATAAGTCTTCCATTTTACAACGTGTACATTGAACACTGCCTGTAACAAAGATCACCTTAAATACTTTAGTACATTTCTAATTTCTCTGATTTCATTGTCCCTTTTCTTCCTATGATATACCTTCTACATAGCAATCTAAGAGACCTCTTTAAAATGTGAGATTCCATATCTTAGCTCCTGAAAACCCTCTGAAATAATGTCATCTCACTCTAGTGAAATCTAAAGCCCTTATTATTATCAGCCAGTTCTTATAAATTCAGACCTTTAACCATCATTCTAATTTCATCTCCTTCTAGTCTCTTATTTCTCCTATTTATCTTTTTAATCAAAGGAATAATTTATGCCTGTTTTCTTGATGTTTATAAAGCAAGCCAAGAATGCTGCCAATAGGGGCTTTATTTACTGCTTAAAGTTATACTTAGCATTATTTCCCCCACTTATCTACATGGTTTCTTTGATTTTTTTCTCATGTTCTCTGCTCAAACACCATTAAAAATGGTATCCATGAAGATATTTGTAAAATAGCAACACTACTCATCAATCTCTATTCTCCTTATTTTGCTATACTTTTAGTTACAGCATTTATATCTAACAACAGAAAAAATTAGTAATGGACAAATAGAGGAAGAGATATATAAAACATAGGAAACAAAGGAAAATGGCAATGCTAGTCCTACTTTTTCAGTAAATGGATTAAACACTTCAATAGTAAGTCAGAGATTGACAAAAGAGAAAAAAGAAGCACAATCCAACAATAAGCTACCTATAAGAGACACATTTTGTATTCAAATACAACCTATGTTGCTTACAAGAAAGATAAAATACATCATACAAATTGTAACTAAGTAAAAGCTTGAGTAGCTATACTACCATTAGACAAAATAGGCTTTAAGTAAAAAGAATGTTACTAGAATAAAAAGGATATTTTATAATAATAAAAGTATCAGTGTATTAGTTAAAAACATATATTTGCCTAACAGTGAGCCTCAAAATAAGAAGCAAAAATTGCAGAATTGAAGAGAGTAACACACAATTGAGAAACAATACTGGTCCATTTACTATCTCACAGGTAGAATGAATGAATGAAACAACTAGGCAGAAAATTAAAAGGAAATAGGACTCTTGAACAATACTATAAACTAACTAGATCTAACAGACAAATCAACAAGCCAAAAAAAAAAAACCTCATTAAAAAAAATGAGCAAAGAACATGTACAGACACTGCTCAAAAGAAGACATCCAAGTGCCCAAGAAATATAATAAAAAATGCTCACATGACTAACCATCAGAGAAATGCAAATCAAAACCACAATAAGAAATCTTGTACCAGTAAGAATGGTTACTATTAAATAGTCAACAGATGCTGGCAAAGATGTGGAGAAAAGAGAATGCTTACACACTGTAGGTGGGGATATAAAGTATTTCAGACACTGGGAAGTAATTTATAAATGTCTCAAAGAACTTAAAAAAGAAATACCACTCAAGTCAGCAATCCCATTACTGGGTATATATACCCCCCAAAAATAAATTATTCTACAAAAAGGACACATGCACTTGTATGTTCATCACAGCACTATTCACAATAGCAAAGACTTGGAATCAACCTAGGTGCCCATCACTGGTAGATTGGGTAAAGAAGAAAGGTACATGTACACTGTGGAATACTACACACCCATAGAAAAAAAATAAAATCAGATTCTTTGCAATGATATAAATACAGCTGTGGGCCATTATCCTCTGAGAATTAACATAGGAACAGAAAACCAAATACCACATGTTCTCTCTTATTAGTGAGAGCTAAACATTGGGTACACATAGACACTAAGATGGCAGCAGTAGACACTAGTGACTCAGAAAAGGGAGTTAGAGGGAGGGTGTAAGGGCTGACAAACTACCTGTCAGGTACTGTGCTCACTACCTAAGTGATGGGATCAATTGTACGCCAAAGCTCAGCATCATGCGATGTACCAACATAACAAACCCACAAATGTATCTCTTGAATCTAAAATAAAAGTTTAAACTAGAAAAAAGTAATAATAGTTCAGAATGATCTCAAATTAATAATCTAAGCAGATGGCTGGAAAAAGAAGAGCAAACTGATCTTTATAAGTCATAAGAAAGGAAAACAATAAAGAACAAAGTAGAAATAAATGAAATAACATAAAACCAGTAGAAGAATATCAGTAAAACCAAGAATTTATTCCTTCAAAATATAATAAAATAGACAAATATTTAGCTATACTAACAAAAAACCAACACAATTTAAATTACTAAAAATAGAATTAAAAAGGATGTCACTTCCAGTAAAAACTATATTCCAAAAAATTAGATAACTTAGATTAAGTGGACAAATTCCTAAAAAGGAAACATAATACCAATACTGATGCAAAATATTAGAATATCTGAATAGACCTATAAAAAAGCAATATATTGAATTATTAACTTAAAATAATTTTCACCAAAAAGTATGTCAGCTCCTGATGGCTTAAATGTGAATTCTATCAAACATTTAAAGAATAACTAATATTATTTCTTCATAGGCACTTGCAAAATAAAATAGAACAGGAGGTACACTTTCTACCTCTTATTTCAATTCTAGGAAGACAGCATTACCCTCATGTCTAAATCAAAATAACGTAAAACTACAGACAAATCATCTTTATGGATATATATGCAAACATCCTCAACAAAATATTAGCAAAGTAAAATCCAGCAACATATATAAGATTAGGCACATGACCAAGTGAATTTCTGTCAGTAATGCAAGGTTACCATGGAAAAATCAAAAAACCATTTGACAGAACTTTTGTGATTAAGCACGCGCGTGTGCGTGCACACACACACACACACACACACACACACACTTAACGAAGTAGGAATAGAAGGGGATCTCTTAAACTTCAATGGCCATGTATGAAAAACCCACAGATAAGATCATACTTAATGGAGAAAGACAAAATGTTTTCTCCCGAAGGTCAGGCTCAAGATAGAATATCTGCTCTGCACTTAACATTTCTGCTCAATATTGCACTGAAAGTTCTAACCAGGCCAATTAGGAAAAAAAAAAAAAAAAAGACTTAAAAGGCATTCAAGTTGGAAAAACTATCTTATTTACAAATTGTATCATCTTGTATATAGAACATCTTGAGGAATCAATTAAAAATAATTAGAACTAATACATTATTTCCACAAGTTTGCAGGATACAAGATTAATATAGAAATATCAATATAGAAAATTAGTACTCTATATATATATAGAGAGAGAGAGAGAGAGAAAGAGAGAGAGAGACGGAGTCTAGCTCTGTCACCCAGGCAGGAGTGCAGTGGCACAATCTTGGCTCACTGCAACCTTCACCTCCGTGGTTCAAGCAATTCTCCTACCTCAGCCTCCCGAGTAGCTGGGATTACAGGCACACACCACCACACCCGGCTAATTTTTTTGTATTTTTAGTATTTTTTAGTATTTTTAGTATTTTTTTGTATTTTTAATAGAGACGGGGTTTCACCATTTTGGCCAGACTAGTCCTGACCTCAGGCAATCAGTCTGCCTCAGCCTCCCAGAGTGCTGGGATTACAGTCATGAGCCACTGCGTCCTACCAGAAAATGAATATATTGATAAACACATAGTGAACAATGTGCAAAAATTATTATGAAAACAATTCCATTTAAAATAGCATCAAAAATAATTTTTTAATACTTAGGAATACATTTAACAAAAAAGTGCCAACATTGTACACTGAAACTACAAAACATTATTGAATGTAATTAAAGAATAATACATAGATAAATGGAAAGATATGTCAGTAGTTGGAAAACTTAACATAAAGATGACAATACTTCCAAAATTTATTTATGTAGTCAGCACAATCTCTATCAATATCTAGCTGCCATTTTTGCAAAAAATAAAATAAGTTGAACCTATAATGTGTATGACAATGCAAAAGACCTAGAAAAGCCAAAACAGTCTTGAAAAAGAAGAAAGTTGAAGGATTCAAACATCCAGGCTTCAACTTTTATTACAAAGCTATGGTAATGAAGATTAGGTAGCATAGACATATAAATTGAGCAGAATTTAGAGTCCAGAAGTATACCACCACATCTATGGCCAATTGAATTTTGGCCATAAGATGCCAAGACAATTCAATAGAAGAATTTATTTGTCTGATTTATTTATTTATTTATTTTTTGCAAATGGTGCTGGGACAGGTGGCCATCCATGTCATGTAGAATGAAATTATACCTCTTTATTACATCTTACACAAAAAATAACACTAGTGGATCATACACGTAAATATAAGAGGTATAATGATAAAATACTTAGAGGAATATTTATCAGTGAATGTTTGACACCGTAGGTTAGGTAATATTTTATTAGATATGACACAAAAATCACTAATGATGAAAACTGACCTTACCAAAATTAGAAAAAAAATACTACAAATGATACTATAAAGAAGTGATAAGACAATCTACGAGATGGGAGAAAATATTTATAAATGGTACATTGGATAATGGTCTTATATTCACAATATATAAAGCAACACTGCAATTAAGTAATTAAAAGATAAATGTGTTAAAACTTAGGCAAAGCTTTACTAGGCATTTCTTTATAAAAGATACCTGGCCAATAAGTACATTTTAAAAATGTGTAACAACATTTTTGATTAGGGAAATGCAAATAAAAACATGATGAGACAGTACTTCGATACACAAGGATGACTTCAATGAAAAAGACTAACAATAATGAGTATTGGTAAGTGTGTGGAGATGTTCAAATCCTCATAAATTGCTAATGGAAATATAAAATGGCATAGCCACTTTGGAATAGTTTGTCATTTCCTTAAAAATGAGAAAATGTTAAAAGAGTTAACCTATGGCATGAATATTTCACTCCTAGATATATATTTAATGGAAATGAAAACATTATGTCCACACAAAGTTTGTTCAAAGGAGCATTATTCAAAATAGACCAAAAAAGTGAATTGAATCCAAATGTCCATCAACTGATAAAAGGGTAGATTAAATCAGGTGTATCTATACATAAAACATATATTTTATGATAAACAATAATAAATTACGGATACATTCCACTCCATGGATTAACCTTGAAAACATCAAAGTAAGTAAAAGAAATAAGTTCTAATTACCACAAATTTCTTGATTCTCTTTACATGAAATATCAAGATAAGTCAACTCTATAGAGGCAGAAAGCAGATTAGTGGAAATCTGAAGCTGGAGAGAGAAGGCTGCTGAAACTGGGAAGAGATGACTACTAATGAGTATAGAGTTTCTTTTTGGGGTGATGAAAATATTCTAAAATTAGATTATCATGATTGCATAATTCTGTTAATAAATTAAAAATTGTTGAATTATACATTTACATGGCTAACATTTGTGTTATGTGAGTCATACCTTAATAAAACTAATTTTTAAAATTATGAAACATTGCAATTAATAGACCAATACTGGATTATAAAGTAAATTTTAATAACTTTAAAAAAATAGTTTATTCTGTTTTATATTATGCAACATCTTTTACAGTAAATGATATATATGAAATGCATATATACAGTTTAAAGATGCATTAAAAACCCAGCATAAGAAATAAAATATCAGCAACATAGACATTTTCCTGGGCCTTTCCCTGGACACTTGCCTTTATTCCCACTCCAGAGGTAAGAACAAACTGTAAATGTTATTATTCACTCCCTTGAGTGTCTTTAAAAGTTCACTACATGTATGGCTCTTAAAATAATTTGATCTGGCTTTCTCTAATTTTGAACTTTAGGTGAAATGAAAGAGTATAGGTTTTATTATTACTAGATTCTTTCAAAAAATGTGTTTTGTGATTTATTCCTATTGATGCTTAGAGCATAGTTATTTATTTATTTAATTGATATTTAATAATTATGCATATTTTGGAGGTACCTGTGATTTTGATACCTGTACACAATGTGTAATGATCAAATCAGGGCAATTGGGATATCCATCAACTCAAATATTTCTTTCTTTCTTTGTGTTGGGAACATTACAAATCTCTTCTAGCTATTTTGAAATATATAATAAATCCTATTGCGCTACTGAATGCTAGAACTTATTCCTTCTACCATTGATTTACAGCATTCTATTTAATGTATATGTGAAAATGTATCTACTGTCTACTTCTCATGCATATTTGAGTGGTTTCCGGTACTACAGTTTAAAGAAAATGCTTCTTTACATATGCACACAAACAGTATATGCACGTATGTGTATATGGATGTTTGCATGTTATACAATGCTATAGTTATTTCCAAATAAAATTAATATAAATTTTCTGAACTAAATCTTTTTAATATGGTTTGTAACACTTAGAAATGTTTGTAACATTTCAATTTGAACCCTATATTGTCATTAGAAATACCTTCTCTCTATTTAAATTGTATACAATTTATAGTGAAAAAACATTGTCACATACTTAAAATATTCTAAGAATATTTTTATTCTCAGAATTACATTTAAATAAAATTTAAATAAAATTAATTTAAAATTATTTACTCACTCATTGTTCTAGCCATATTACAAGTGCGGCATGGCCGCAGGTGCCTAGTGACTACCATACTGACAGTGTTGTTCTAGACACACCAGAGATTCTGTGTTCTAATAGAAGTTAGTAGGAGAGCACCTATAAAGTAGGTGGTTGGCATTCAGGAAAACTTATCCATGACAGTGAACCAGGAACTGATAATTCCAGTTCATTGAAGGGTCAGTGTGATTAATCACACTTTTTCTTGTGTCCTGACCTCTTCCTTCTCCAATCTTTATTTCATTTTCTTTATTTCAGAAAAAAATGTAGCTCCTTCAATATTTTCCCAACTTTAAAACTCTCAATGTTCTATGACATATTGCTCAACTTATTATGATTACCTATTTTTCAATGTGTATGTGCAACATAAAAGCAGAACACTAAAAAATTATTTGCCAAAGACCATGTAACTTCTATTAGTTTATATTCAGTAGTAGAAAATAATGCTTACTTAATAAAATACCCAAATTAACGCATAATAAGCCTTAAGTTTAGTGACTATGAATTTCTCACATACATTTCCGCAAAGATGTAATCTAAAGAACGATTACCTTTCCTTTCTTCAAAAAGAAACTGTATTCAACTAAAAATTAATACTTAAAAAGTCATAAATCGAGTAACTTAGAATGTTATAATGTTTCCTGAAAGCTACTTTTCTACTTTTAAAAATATAACTCTCTAATTCCTGAATAATCTTGGGAAAAATCATAATATTCTAACATGTCCAGAATTTTAAACAGTTTTGATAGAGGCAGAATACAAACATGTCAATATTAATTGCTTTTATTTTTAAAAGTAAACAGACTACTTAAAAATGAGTTATAGGTACAATTTTCTCTTTGCCAGAGAGCATTTGATCTTTCATCTAACTTGTATCCATATTCCATATGTTTTTTTAATAAAGGAATAGAGATTATAAACTTTGTTAAATATGAAAATTTAGCAGATTGAAGTTAAATAGAGGGCAGGTATGGTGGCTTATGCCTGTAATCCCTTAGCTTTAGGAAGCCAAGATAGAAGGATTACTTGAGGTCAGGAGTTCGAGACCAGTCTGGGGAACAGTAAATAATTTAAAATTAATTTTATTTAAATGTAATTCGTTTAAAATCAGTCCAGTCATTGGAAAATGTCTAAGTATTAGAATATTTTAAGTATGTGATAATGTTTTTCATGCATCTCTACAAAGTATTTAAAAAATAACCAGAGATGGTGGCATACACCTGTAGTCCTTGCTATTCAGGAGGCTGAGGCAGTAGGATCGCTTGAGGCTGGGAGTTGGAGGTTACAGTGAGCTATGATTGTGCCACTGCACTCCAGCCTGGGAGACAGAGCAAGCCCCTAACTCTAAATAAATGAATAAATAAATGAATAAATAAATATCAAGGAGAAATGTCACAGAAGCTAAATCACTTATTTTGGAGAAATTTCAGAAAGAATGTTTTATAGGTGTATGAATCTCTATTCTTTTTCTTTTCTTACATAATGGCATATATTAAATGTTTACATTATATTCAAGATTGTTAAACATTTGGAAAGTAGTAACCCCTAAACATCACTGGTAGGAATGAATTTAATAATAACTTCAGAAAGACAATATGACAATATACACTAAATGTTTAAATGTTTGTTTTTTAGTTTTTCCACAACTTGATTTAGATATTTAAAAAATTACTTATGTTTTCAATTGATACATAATAATTTTACATATTTATGAAATATATAGTGATTTTTCAATTCAACACAATATATACTGCTCAAATCAGGATAATTACCCTATTCATCATGTCTAACATTTATTATTTCTTGCATCGGGAACATTACAAATTATCTCTTCCAGCTATTTGAAAATATATAATAAGTTGTTGTTAACTACAGATATCCTACAGTGCTATAGAACATGAGAGCTTATTCCTCCTATCTACCTGCAATTTTTATCCTTTAACCATCATCTTTCCCTATCCCCCTGCCACTTCCCAGCCTCTAGTAACCACTATTCTACTCTCTACCTCTAGAAGTGGATCTCTATTCTTTTTGCACTCTATCTCATCATCAGACCATCAAAATTTCTCTGACATGAGAAAGAGAATAATTTAATAAAAGTACTTAAGGCATAGCTAACAGGATATGACAGTGGGTAATCTCAAATGTAATATTTGAAGAAGGGCAATTCTCCAATATTGGAATTTAAAGCCATATGGGCAAGCTGTTACTACCATGCTTCTGAAAATGCTCCTACTAAACTTCATGAAACGTACATTGTTGTAATGATGCGTGGGGTGAGAGGGCATTAAATGGGAAGACATTAAGCAATGTTGAAATGGAACTCTTGGTCAAAACAGTAATTAAAGTGAGATTTCCTTGGGCCATCGTATTTCTTATTCCTACTAATACCCAATAATGCTCCTACTGGTTCCAACTTATACTAAAATCAGGCTTTCCTTGCTTCTTTATATTACTCTATACTCCATCAAAGTAAGATAATAAATGAAAGAACGTTCTTGAGAGCAAAATCATGTTCTAATGGCATCTTTGATTTTGTGTGTTAAAAAGTCAGACTATTTTCAAAATTGCAGGAACATAATGTAGACTGTTCCTTTTTTTCACTAAGATTTCGTATGTGAAGAACTCTTCAATTACTTAATAAAATTTATATTTAGTAAAGAGGTATTCATTTTTAATGAAGAGCCCATAATAAGGTAACTTTATATTAATTTTAATGATTTTTAAGTATATTTTATTGAAATTTTTACATGCTATGTATTGGTTCATAACTCTCATTTATATTATTTCTCTTTTGCTCTCGATCTATTCTAAATAAAAACTCTTACAAACTTCTTTTCTAAATGATTAAAATTAATAATATAAATAACAGGGTATAAATCAAAAGGTAATATTCTGAATTTGACATTTTAATAATCCTACAACATACCTAGCATTCAACCTTTTCTTAGTTGAAAAATAAGTCTCCTGACTTGCTTATTCAAATACCAAAATTTATTGTTAATTGATGGATTTAGTTAGGAGAGTGATACCTGAATTTTTGTCCTAGTTCTAAGGCTTATGTAAAGAGAGACTAATAAGTTTTTAAAGTATTGTTTTTGTAAAATAATTCATATTTTTTTAAAAAAAATGCAATTTAAAATATACTCTATAATACTTGAATCAGCACAAAATTTCATAACACTTTTTGGATTTGTGAAAAGGTTCATTGATGCCCATTACCTACTCTATTGACTCCAGCTATTTGCCTTTCTTCACCCACCCTGAGATTATCTCATCAACTGCACATGTTTTTATGAGTTGGTCTTTTTTGCTTGTTGATTCTCTGACATTTTTGTCATTTGCTTTGTCTCCAGAGCTTGGCCAAATTTGAGTTTAATTTTCTCAAAGGGAATACTTAATCTTTGGTTTCGAAATTTTAAATATATTAAACATGAAAATGTTTCATTTTGGTTCACTGGCAAAGATAATCACCCCGATTTTGTAGCTAAGACACTTAAAGAAATAACAATCATTATTAAAACTTTTTCAAAAATCAGAAACTTGATAAAACATGACTAAGATGTATATAAAAGATATATCATGCACATATCATTTCATAAATAAGATTTTATTTTTCAGTCCTCTTGTGAGTTTACTATTTGAGATTAGATATAATTAGTTTAGAGATTAGATATAATTTGGACATTAGTAAAGATATAAACAGTTTATCATGTAGCATATATTTATTGCCAAATATACATATCCTTTATATGAAGAAATTCTATGTAAAACTTATGTGTAATTCATACAAATAGTTTTAGTATATAATATATATTAATGACTATGTATAATGGTAAAATGACAAAAGAATAACAGAAAAACTTATCCTATCTATATTTTTATCCTACTTCTACCAAGGTAACCTTTCATTTTTATCCTAGTTCCATTTACATAACCAGTCCTAGTTCTACTTAGTGTTTTCTTTGTTGATGTTTTTTGTTTGTTGGTTTTGTCTACTGGGTCCATTGCTTGAATCTTAAGTTCTATTTTTCATATAATCTACACAACTTTTCTTACTCTTGATAGCAGGGGCCATGTCAGCCTTTACTATATTTTTCATGGTTCCCTGCACAGATCTTGGTTCATCAAATGAAGTTACAAAACACATGTCAAATCGGAAGATGAATATCTTCATAGGCGCCTATAATTTATTTACATTTACAGATGCAATTGCATTTCACAGGTGTTATGTAAAATATTTGTAAAGTTGTTAAACATATAGTGCTGTAAAAATGCCAGCCACCAGAAGATGGTGATCATTGCCATTTTATTAAGTAATGACAGAGGTCTATATTGTATAATTTTTTTATTTTATTTGGCAATATTTTAAACTTGTCTTTTAATATGATTTTTGTTGTTACTATAACTAAGAACACATTATTGGCTTTATATGTTCTTATTGAATGTGTTAATACTTGCCATTTAAGTCAAAGCTCATTGCCAAAATTACCTATTAAAGATTGGAAGTTGTCTTGCAAAATTAACAAACACCTCATGAGAAAGTAGTAAAAATCGATGATGGTGCCTCAATGTAATTATAACATTTAGTTATAAATTATTTTACTTTTTTACTTTTGTCTATGGTGCCCTGAAATCCTTCAATACTTTTAACTAAAGTATATCAAAGAACAAAGCATCAGTTCTCAAGGAGAATTCTTCCAGTTTTTGCCCATTCGGTATCATGTTGGCTGTGGGTTTGTCATAGATGTCTCTTATTACTTTGAAGTATGTTCCTTTGATGTGTAGTTTCTTGAGCACTGGATTTTATAGAAAGATTTTTCTGCATCTATTGAGATGATGGAATCAACCTAGGTGCCCATCAATGTGGATTTGACAAAGAAAATTTGGTACATGTATAGCATGGAATACTATGCAGCCATTAAAAAGAAAGAAATAATGTCCTTTGCAGCAATATGGACGCAGCTGGAGGCCATTATCCCAGGAAAATTAATACAAGAATGGAAAGCCAAATATTCCACGTTCTCACTTATAAGTGGGAGCTAAAAACATCGGGTACTCATGGACATGAAGATGTCAACAATAGACTCTGGGGACTACTATAGGGATAGGGAGGGAGGAGGGCAATGGTTGAAAAACTAACCGATAAGTCTTCGCTCAGTACCTAGGTGACAGTATCATTCATACGCCCAATCTCAGCCTCATTCAAGATTCCCAGGTAAAAAACCTGCACATGTGCCCCCTGAATCTAAAATAAAAGTTGAAAAAGAAAAAAAAAAGGAATGATAAAAAAGGAGTGCTATTCACTAAATGTTTCCAGCTCTCTACTTCCCAAATTGTGTAAAAAATGGAAAACTAATATATATTCAAAAGAAATAAAATTAATGTCTTGGATATGTGTATCCTCATGTTCATTGTACCATTATTCACAATAGCAAAGATATGAAAATGACCTGTTTGTCAACCAATAATGGATTAAAAAAATGTGTCTGTATTTGTGTGCATGTTTTTATACATGCACAATGGAATATATTCTGCCATAAAAAAAGTGGGACATCCTACCGTTTGTGAAAACATGAATGAGCCTAGAGGGCATTATGAGAAGTGCAACAAGCCAGAAACAAAAAGACAAGTATTGTATTATCTTACTTATTTGTGGAAACTAAAGAATCAAATTCATAGAAACAGAGTAGAACAGTGCTTACTAGGGGATTGCAGGTGGGGAAATAGCAAGAGACATTGGTAAAACAGTATAAAATTTCACTTATAAGTTCTGGGTTCTAAGATACAGTATGTGTGGTGATGAATGTATTAGTTTAATTGTGGCAATCACTAAACTATATATATGTATATCAAATTATGTCATACACCTTGAATATATACATATTTGTTAATTAAATATATTTTTAAGTGTAAAAAAAAAACACCTTTAAGACAATTTCACAAAAAGAATGATTCCTATAATTCTTCTAAAACTAACAAAAAAAAACACTATAATATTAGTATAAAGTGGTTGCTTTACCTCTCATGATGTCAGGTTCAATATACTGTCCAAAACAACATAAAGACCTTTAAATACAAAATAATACAAATAACTTCATATAACCTGTTAATTTCATTCATTGCTACCTGAAAGAGATTGTAATATTGCATGTATGTATTGTAAGTATCCATTATCAATGGTGATGCAAACTTCTAGTGTCTTTATATTATAAGGAAAAAAATGAAGCTAATTCAGATAATGGTAAATAAGGAAAGTAAATAGCCCTAATCAATGAATAATACAGAAACTTATTAAAGATTAACACAAAAAATAAGGATTCTTATTCCTTTTTAACATATAAATTAATTTGAGATAAATTCAAATAAACATTTCTTAAACGTAAGACAAAAACACTGATGATATACAAGGTAAACTGTTTGTTCCTATGAATTCAGGCCGTGGATTGAATTATTATAAAGCAGTAGAATTGTTTGGAATGAATGAAAATAAAATGATAATCTGAGTATCCATGGTGATATCCTCTAAACAAGAAGGTTGCACAGGATTTCTGTTAGTGCATATGCATAGATCTCCAGTGATAAGAAATGTCTTCCATGTAAGGAAAGTGTGTTTCTATGCTGCTCAAAACATATTTTAAGGTTATATAAAAAAGAACCTCAGACCTTAACACCTTTACTTTATGTTTTACTAATCTAAATCGTATATGGCCTTTATAGGAGCTAATGGAATGATCAAATCCTTTAGGGGTAATTTATATATTATTAATAATAAAGTATTTATGAAACAAAAACAAAGTAAAATTCTTTATAGTTGCATATTAGATATTTTATCCACAAAAAGATTTTATGAAAATTTTTGTTTGATGTCTTATTTGATTCTAAAAGTGATTTTACAAATTTTGTTTTGAAAATAAAACCCAAAACAATATTTGATAAATATGTGGTTTCAAAGGGAAGCAAATTATAAAATAAATTATTATCAAATATTAGAATGGAAAGAAAAATAGAGCAATTGAAAAAATTCCTTTTTAACTAGATACAATGTTTACAATGATAAGTGAATTGGTGTTACTGGAATGATAATCATTTGAGCCAATTTTTAAGGTGAATTAATGTTTCCCTTAATTAGGAGAAAACGTTTTAAGGCTTTCATGTTCTTTTACTTGCTGCTACCTCAGTTCATGTGAAAATCAAGAATCTAATAATCTGTTTGTTACACATTACAAATACTATTTACAATGAAAATAAATCTCTACTCAGCTTAAAATGTACAGTACAGCTCAAAAGCATTTCCTATTATTTTAGGTAAAATGAATTGTCCTAGGTAGGACTGGGATGTAGCAGAGTTAGTATTGCATTTGCATAAGAAAATGACAATCTAGATGAACATTTCCATATCTCCTTGATCTATTAAATGCAAACAATGCATACATTTTATGTAGATGATAAATCTCATTTACTTTGTGCTGTTTTCTTAAGTATAGTTTTCGGAGGGAAACCTTATTTGTCCTTCAAAGAATAATTTTAAAATGCTAAACCTATAAATATACTCTACACGATAAGCAAGAGAATATGAAAACTAACTCACATTTTCTGTCACTAGAAATCTGAAGGGGGGCTTTATTGTCAAGACTTCTACTAGTATCTGGAACAATGGAAATCAGTGTCTGGAACAATTATGAAATACAGGTAGAGGGTTGAATAAAAACAGAGTAAAATTTGACGAACAAGTTAACAAATATATACTGAATTCCTCAATTCAATCCCAAATGCATAAAGTCCTTTTCTGAATGTAACTTTTTCCAACCCTTTGTCATAAAGAATCAATACAGATCAGTATAACTTTCCAGATGCTAGTTAAAATGTTTCATAAGATTTATTTTTCACCCAGGAGCTAGAGTCACGGCTAGTGTAACTAAATATAATATTTCTTTTCTAGAATCCAATATGTATATAAGTATAAGGTAATATTTTTGGAGTATATTGTTTGGGGTCTTATATGCTTTTCTCCAAATGCACAAGTTATGCATAAAAATGTCTACACTGTAGAAGTTTTAAACTTTTTAATCAGAAAACATTTTTATATAAAGGGATTGCATTTAAAGTAGTAGAAAATTATTTTATGACCCCCAAATAGATGTTTTTAACAAATACTTTGTGATTAAATAATCCATCAAATAGCTCAATTAAAATAATTACTTGACTTAATCAATGAATTAACTAAGCAAAGTTCTTAGCAATAGCATCATCCAGTGAAATGAATTTATTTAAATATTTGATTAGTGTTTAACACAGTTCATTATGTGCTTTAGCAATATTGGAGTAATGTGCTTAATAGTCCTAGGATATAGCCTAGGGGCATAGTATACAATATTAAAATCTTGGCACTCTTCTTGGAGATGATCTTGGGATATTGCAACTTCATTCCAAATTAGAAGCTTAAGAAAAATTAATGAGGGTGTTAAAGATATGAAGAGCAGAATAAATAAGTAGTCACTCTGTAAATAAAAAAATTATCCCTTGGGTGAGCTCTGGGTTAATTTCTGGTCTTCATTGAAGTCATTATATAATTAAAACATCTTTGTAGAATATAGAAATCTATTGACACGTATTTAATCTAACTCAAAGCAATTTAAAATTAATATGAGAAAATATTTTTGTGAATAATTCAGCAGTAACAGTTTTACCTTTCTAGAAGTAATGTTGAGTTACATGGATCTTTAATATAACTTATCTATATTTCCCAACACTGTTTTGGTGATACTGATTATCCCATTTTGGTATTTACCAATGAAATGTGACTGTTTTATTTCTCAGTTTGTTTTCAGTACATATGATAGTCTCTATACATATGTAGAGTCACAAATGTATTTTTGATAAATTTTTTTTAGGTAGACAAATCTAAGACTTATCAGGAAAGGTTGGTGTGGTTGTGTGAAAGAAAAGCCTCTTAATTTCTCAATAAGACATAGAGACTATTGCTATTTTAGTATTAGACCATAATCTTTTTCTTTTCACTATTGCTGTGAACCTCAAGAAAACACTGTTCACTTCCAAATGATCAAGATATGGACCATAAGAATGTTGATCTAGAACCCAGAGCTACTAAGAATTTTAGTCATTAAAATAAAAGCGATTATTATTTTGACTTTTAAAGGCAAAATATGCCTTCAGAATCCAGATTGAAAATGTATACAGCAACATATAACATGTATCCAACTATGCAAAATTATTAATAATTAAAGAGAAGCTACCACCTGAAAGTAGCTTTAATTACAAGCTTGTCTTTGCCTTTTATGTAGCTAGTTAGTTTGTAAATATCACAACTTGTCCAGTTGCTCTAAGTACTTATACTAAACATGTCCTTACTTTCTCTCTTATTTTTTACTTTTCTTTTTTTAAAATTAACATATCCATTGTTTAACTATGAAATAGTACTGATACATTTAATTTTTAAAACAATCAGTGTTCTTAACTCCTCTCCACACTTTTCTCCTTTATCCATTCTCAGAAGCACCACTGATATGGTTTGGCTGTGTCTCCACCCAAAATCTCTTCTTGAATTGTACTTGTCATCATCCCCATAATCCCCATGTGTCAAAGGAGAGACCAGGTGGAGGTAAATGAATCATAGGGGTAGTTTCCCTCCTGCTGTTCTTATGATAGTGACTGAGTTCTAACATGATCTGATGGCTTTTATAAGAGGATCTTCTCCCTTTGCTGGTCACTTCTTCCTGCTCCCTTGTGAAGAAGGTTCCTTACTTCCCCTTTGCCTTCTGCCATGGTTGTAAGTTTCCTGAGGCCCTCCCAGCCATGCTGAACTGTGAATCAATTAAACCTCTTTACTTTATAAATTACCCAGTCTTCGGCAGTTCTTTATAGCAGTGTAAAAATGGACTAATACAACCACTTTAATTATTTTAGCTATTTTTATGCTATTTCCACTTCTATGTATTTCTAAATACCATGCAACTTGTTAGATTAAGTTTACCCTAAAGCTCCCTCCTTACGTATTTTAAATTCAGCCTAAACATTTCTCTGGACCTACTGAACTGTAATCTAACTGGATGCCTAAGCAGGCTGTAACCTACTCTTGTGCCAGTCATTGAGTTTTAGCCAATCGAGGGTGGCCAACTTTTTGAAGAATGTTCAAATAAGGCAACCACTGAACTGTAACCAATCCAGCTGTTTCTGTACTTGAATTCTCTTTTCTGTATTTGACTTTCCTTTTTCTGGCCATAAATCTTTCACTATGTGACTGCACTGCAGCCTCTATGAACCTATTGTGGTTTAGGGGCTGCCAGATTTGTGAATCATTTTTTGTTCAGTTAAATCCTGTTAAGTTTAATTTGTCTAAGGTTTTTCTTTTTCTTTTCTTCTTTATTTATTTATTTATTTATTTATTATTATTATACTTTAGATTTTAGGGTACATGTGCACAATGTGCAGGTTAGTTGCATATGTATACATGTGCCATGCTGATGCGCTGCACCCACTAACTCGTCATCTAGCATTAGGTATATTTCCCAATGCTATCCCTCCCCCCTCCCCCTTAGACACAACAGTGTCTAAGGTTTTTCTATTAACAGCCACTACTGCTATCTTCTGATTCATTAAGTTTGAAGGTTATATATTGACATTCCATTTTGGTACGTCAGGATATAAAAATGGTGGGTTAGTTAATATTAAAAATATACCTTTGCAAATACTCACATATGATTATTACAGTGTGCCATGACTATGTTTCTCATTTTTTTAATGTTCTGTTCTGGAACAACTGTAGATTTACATGAAGTTGTAAAGATAGTACAGAAGTTCTACTTTTGACCCGGTTTTCTCCAGCGTTTTACATCCTATAGCTGTAGAGTGCAATATCAAAGTCAGGAAAGTGACCGTGGTAGACTGTGATGTATGGCTTCACATGTTCTTTCAGCACAGTGCAGTTTTCTGTAATTATTTGCATTGTAATGAAAATACAGAATTCTTCCATCATCACGGAGTTCTTCCTTAAGTGTTTTTACACCAACACCTCTGAAATATCTAACTCCTGGCAACCCTAAACTGTTTTACATGTTTTTGATTAAGCAGTTTTGAAAATTCTATAAAAATGAGACTATGCAGTATGTGAACTGCTGAAAGTTTTTTTCCACCCAGCATAATGCCATTGAGGTCTATTTAAGCTGTAGATGTATCAGTAGATTACTGCTTTTTATTGTTGAGTAGTGTTCCATGGTTTGAATACACCACTGTTTGTTTCATCATTAACTTATTGAGGGAAGTTGTGTCTGTTTCTAATTTTGAGCTATTAGAATTCACACTTCTATGAACAATCATACACAATTTTTTGTGGACATAAGCCTTAATCAGCTTCTCTGATTCAGGAGTGCAATATCTGGCATTTATGATGAATGTCCTTTTAGTTGTTCAAGAAACTGCTGAACTATTTCCCAAAGTGCCTGTACCATTTTACATACCCACAGTGTACAAGGGATGCAGTTTCTCCACATCCTTGCCAACATTTGGTATTTTCATAATTTGTTGTTTTAGTTCTTCGATGGATGTACTGATATCTCATTATAGTCTTAATCTGTGTTTCTAGTGATCTCCAACATATTTTCAAGTGCTTATTTGTTATTAATATATCCTCTGTAGTGAAATGTTTCTCCATGTCTTTTGCCCATTTTCCTGAGTGGTTGGTTTCTTTACTGTTCAATGTTGAGAATTGTTTATATGATTTTGACACAGATCCTTTGTTTGGTTTGCAGACATTTTCTCCCAGCCTGTAGCTTGTCTTTTGATCCTCCTAATGAGGTCTTTCAAAAGGTTTTCATTGTAGCAAAGCCCAGTGTATTAATTTGCTCTTTTTTGGATTGTGCTTTTAGTGTCATGTCTGAACTTTTCACCATGCCCTGGGGCTTAAAGATTTTCACCTATATTATGTCCTAAAAGTTTCATAGTCTTAAATTTTTTTTTTAATTTCAAATAAAATTTTTTTATTTTATTTTATTATTATTATACTTTAAGTTTTAGGGTACATGTGCACAATGTGCAGGTTAGTTACATATGTATACATGTGCCATGCTGGTGTGCTGCACCCATTAACTCATCATTTAGCATTAGGTATATCTCCTAAAGCTATCCCTCCCCCTTTCCTCCACCCCACAACAGTCCCCAGAGTGTGATGTTCCCCTTCGTGTGTCCATGTGTTCTCATTGTTCAATTCCCACCTGTGAGTGAGAATATGCGGTGTTTGGTTTTTTGTTCTTGCGATAGTTTACTGAGAATGATGATTTCCAATTTCATCCATGTCCCTACAAAGGACATGAACTGATCATTTTTTATGGCTGCATAGTATTCCATGGTGTATATGTGCCACAGTTTCTTAATCAAGTCTATCGTTGTTGGACATTTGAGTTGCTTCCAAGTCTTTGCTATTGTGAATAGTGCTGCAATAAACATACGTGTGCATGTGTCTTTATAGAAGCATGATTTATCATCCTTTGGGTATATACCCAGTAATGGGATGGCTGGGTCAAATGGTATTTCTAGTTCTAGATCCCTGAGGAATCGCCACACTGACTTCCACAATGGTTGAACTAGTTTACAGTCCCACCAACAGTGTAAAAGTGTTCCTATTTCTCCACATCCTCTCCAGCACCTGTTGTTTCCTGACTTTTGAATGATTGCCATTCTAACTGGTGTGAGATGGTATCTCATTGTGGTTTTGATTTGCATTTCTCTGATGGCCAGTGATGGTGAGCATTTTTTCATGTGTATTTTGGCTGCATAAATTTTACATTTTTTTCCACTTTGAATTAATTTTTAAATAGGCCATGAGGTTTACATTGAGGTTTATATTTTTTTCCTGTGAATATATTCAATTACTCCACCACCATTTCTTAAGAATATCATTCCTTCGTTAAATTGTTTTTATACCTTTGTTTAAAAAAATAGTTGATCGTATTTGTGTGGATGCATTTCTGGGTTTTCTATTATGTTCCATTGCTATGTGTGTTTATCCCTCTCCAAGTACTACACAGTCTTTATTACTGTAGCTGTATCTTATGTCTTTGAAATCAATTTAAGTGATCCCTCCCATCTTATATTTTTATAATTGTTTTAGCTACTTTAGGGCTTATGTCTTTCCATGTCAATTTTAGAATAAATCTATCTATTTTTATAAATAATCTTCTTGGGATCTTGATAGGAATTACCCTAAATTTATAGGTTAATTTGGAAAGAAATGGCATCATTTTTATATTGAATCTCCCAACAGACAAAATATGGTATGGCTTCCATTTATTCAGAATTTCTTTGATTTCTTTCACCAGCATTTTTTAGTTTCAGCATAGAAGTGCTATATATGTGTTAGATTTGTACCTATTTCATTTCTATTGAGTGACATTAAGTATTCTTGTATTTTAAATTTTGGTTTCCTTTGTCCATTGTTAGTATGTAGAAATGCAATTGATTTTTGTATACTGATCTTATGTCTTGTAACTCCCTTGCTCTGAACTCACTTACTCATTTTACAGGTGTTGTATTTGTTTCTTTCATTTTGTTTGGCTGTTTTGATATTGGATTTTTTAACAGACCATCCTGTCATCTAGTAATAGGGAAAGTTTTATTTGTATCTTTATAAACTTGATACCTCATATTTTTTCCTTTTATTATTGTGCTATCTATAATGCCCAATGTCCATAATATGCTGAATAGCAATGATGAGGACAGATGTCTTTGCCTGGTTCCCAGCCTTTCACCATTAAATATGATTATAGCTGTAAATATTTTGTAGAATGCTTTATCAAATTGAGGATATTTCTATCAATTTTCTGACAGTTTTTTAACTGAAATGTGTTGAGATTATTGAATCATTTTTATAGATCAATCGATATGATCATGTGATTTTATTTTATACTTTAAAATAATGAAGCACATTAAATTTCAATTATCAATCCAACTTTACATCTCTGGAATATATCCCAGTTGTCATGGTATATAATTTTCTATATAAATACACAGACACACACACGCATGCACACACACTCACGCATGCACACACACACGTACATTCTCCTAGATGTATATGTAAACCATGATTTTTTAATTAAGGATATTTGAGTGTATATGCATAACAGATATTTATATGTAGTTTTCTTTTTTTAACTGTCTTTATCCGATTTTGGCATTGTGATAATACTAGGTTCATAAAAGAAATTAAGAAGTGTTCTTCCCCCTTTTTTCTGGAAGAGAAATAATATGTTATTAATAATTCCTTAAATGTTTGATAGAAATCTTCAGGGAAACCATCTAGGGCTGGAGATTTCTTTTTTATTAGTTTTGTAGAGTATATTAGCATCATAGTCTTCATCTAAGTATTAGATTTCTCTAACGCTGCTTGAAAATGTGTTCAACCAAACATTTCTATTCTTAAACCCTGTTAAAGTTCATAATGAGAAACCACAAAGAAGAAACAAGATGAAACCAAGAAACTTCTGAGTTTGGTTACCGTTCTCATCAGTAGGTGGGAAGATCATCATTCATCAATGTATCCTCCAACAACATGATCCCAACTTCCATCTTCCAGGAATGCAGTGTCATTCATAGAAGATACATGCAAAACCTTTTTTTAAAAAACAAATAAATTATATTTATATAGCAGTTTTAGGTTTACAGAAAAGTTGGACAGAACCCCCTTCCCCTCTTGCCCCATACCCACATAGTTTGCCCTATTATTAGTATCTCTCGTTAGTGTAATAAATTTGTTACATTTGGTGAGCCACCATAGACACTATTATTAACTAAAGCCCATAGCTTGTATTAGGCTTTGCTCTTTGTTTTGTACAGTACGATGGTTTTGACAAATGTACAGTGTCATGAATCTATCTTCACAGTGTCATGTCATATAGAATAGTTTCACTGCCCTAAATACACCTTTTGCTTTATGCATGTGTTTCCCCCTTTCCCCCCAATTTCCTGGCAACTGCTGATCTTGCACTATTTCTCTGAGTGATTTAGTCCTCACAGGAACTCTGTGAAATTATTATTAGTAGTATAACCTATTATCCCTATATAACAAATGAGGAAACTTGTTGAGGGTCATGCAGCTAATAAATAGTAAGGTCAGGACTTAAAAGCAGGAATTCTGACTCCAGATACCAAACTCTTAATCATCTTGTTATACATACTGCAACATGAATTAATGTCACAAGTGACAAAGGAGAATTCTTAAAAATTAATAAAATAGTTTCTTTTGGTTTTAAAAATGAAAGCTCATAAAAAATAAAATAGTGAAATAGAGTAGTTAAAACATAAATTAAAGGATCAAAATCCTTATACATTTCTCTCTCTCTCCCCATATGTATATTTTTATATATGTATATAATATGTATATATTCTCTATATATCTCCTTTACATATATATATATATATATGTATTTATATATATATATATATATAAAAAATACAGGCCAGGATCAGGTCAGTGAGAGACTGAGACCGAATCCAGTGGATTATACAATGTTTCCCTCCCTATCACCTTGTCACCACTCATATTCATATCTGTAGATATCAGAGGCTAAAATTAACTATAGTCTTCTCATTTTCATCTCCCCTTTTATCATTGTGTTTATCTAGATATTATTTCTTAAATAGGTTATAAGCTTTGCAGGTCTTTTACCTGTAATTCACTGTTACCATATAAGAGTCTGATTGATGTACTAGTAAGTATAATAGATTCAGTGCCTGGATCATTTTAGGCACTCAACAAATGCAAGCTATTATTACTGTCTTTTTTTGGAGGAAAAATGTCCTTACAGAAAGTGTAGTATGTGTCTTTACAGAGATTAAATTACTATACTTTGGGTACTAGACACTTCTCATGAATTAAATGTAAGTTGTAAATCATTACTACTTGCTAAGTATCTATAAAGCCCCATTTCTTTAAAAACTTTAAAGATTTCTAATGGTAGAAAGTACTTTTATACTTACTTTTGGATTCATAGAAATTATGAAAAAATTATTCTGCTCTGACCTAAATTAAATTATTTACATTGATTTACAAACAAGCTTAGGTGATTAGAGAAAGAGAATTGCCTTTTAATGGTCAAAAAAGATGGTCATTCTGAATGTTATTTCACACAAAGAAGCCCACATGCTGCTGATATCTTAGTAAATGTACAGCCACATGACGTGACTACTTGATAACTCCCTTGCTCTTAATATGTTTGTGTGTTTGAATTAAAAGACATAATAGAATTGTTTGAATTGTTGGTATCAATAGGTTTAATATTTTGGCTGTGTTAAATCATCTGTGAGTTAATATTACAAAAAATGAACTTTTTTTTTTTTTTTTTTAATAAAAGTCTCAGTGTCTCACCCAGGCTGGGAGTGTAGGGCATGATCTTAGGGTTTGCCATGTGGGTCAGGCTGGTCTCGAACTCCTGGCCTCAAGTGATCCACCCACCTTGGCCTCCCAAAGTGCTGGGATAACAGGCATGAACCATTATGCCTGGCCTGTCATTTTTTTGTTGAATTATTTTTAAGTGAGAATTTTTTATTTATTTATTTTTTTAGCTAGCACAAATTCATCTCCTAAATGTAGATTTATAGATGTTCTGTGTCATCTGAAATGTAAGGAGATGCCACTGTTACCAAGTAGTTTTTCTGCCAATCTCCATGAAGCACTGCAAAACTTTTCTTTAAACCTTTTACCCATTTACTCCTCTCCTTCTTTGGATCTACTAAGAAAAATTTTGGACTACAGATAACAATTATTCCATCATGAGTCTTTCTATGTTCATATCATATTAATATGATTCATGATGCTTAATATTCTTTTTCAGCTTATGTACAAAATATAACCTATCTTCTCTTCATATTACTTGACCTCTTCAACTTGCTTTTTAGAAGCAATGTTATAATGATTTAGAGCTATTCCAAACCCACCAGTGTTTGCATCTGAAAGAAACATTCATTTTATTAATAATGAAAGGCCAAAATATTCTTGATATTAAATTCTGTGGTTGTCAACTCTTGGTTTGGATTTTTAAAAAAGATATGTGAGGGATGCAAATAGACAAACAATAATACACATATACACAAAAATTCTAGACCAGTTCAGAGGTTTGTTTATTAACTGATATATTTACTCACATACAAATAAATCCTTTTACTTGCATTCTCCAATTTGATTTTTATTGAGTTTATTCTAGATAAACACAGGCCTGCTTTACAGATCTTTCCATGAAAAAGAGTCAAGCACTGTGAAATATATGAAGAAATTTATTCTGAGCCAAATATTAGTGACCAAGGCCTAAGTCACAGTCTCAAGAGGTCCTGAAAACATGTGTCCAAGGTGATTGGGTATAGGTTGGTTTTATATGTTTTAGGGAGACATAAGACATCAATCAATACATGTATGGTATGCATTGGTTCAGTCTAGAAAGACAGGACAATTTAAAGCAGGGGCTTACAGGCCATAGGTAGATTCAAAGATTGTCTGAGTGGCAATTTGTTGAAAGAGTCAGTTATTAGCTAAAACCGGGAATCAATACAAAGGAGTGTATGGGTTAAGATAAGGGGTTGTGGAGACTGAGGTTCTTATTATGTAGAATAGGTGATGAATGTTTCTTATCGGGCCTTAAAAGGTGCCAGACTTAGTTAAATCTCTCCAGGATCAAGAAAAGACTTGGAAGTGGGAGGAGATGCTCTACAGAATATAGGTTTTCCCTACAAGAGACAATTTTGCAGAGTCACTTTAAAATGTGTCAAAGGAATATTATTTTGGGGTAACATACTTGCATTTCTTTTAGAGTCTGCTGTCTGTCATGTGATATTATACCAGAGTCAGGTTGGAATTTGATATCTTACTGCTGCAGTCTGTTTTGTTAGGCTTAAGGTCTCTGTTTTATATTAATGCTGGTCAGTTGTTCCTGAATTCCAAAAGGAGGAGGGTATAATGAGGCACTTCTTACTCCCTCTTGCCATCATGACCTCAACTGTTTTTTCAGGTTGATGTTATAATCCTACTGGCCAAGAAAAAGGGGTCCATTCAGTCAGGTGAGGCTTAGAATTTTCTTTGTGGTTTGCAGATCCCATTCTGAATTTTTTTCTTAGATCTAGAAATAATATCACAAAAATATTCAGTATATAATATAGACAATAAAGATAATATAAAATAATGATCTCAATGACACAGAATTTAAACATTTTGAATGTAATGGCAATGTATGTATTCATGACTGAAATTTACTTGCAAAGAAATAACACTTCACACTTCAAGATTAATTGCTGTTCATATACCATTTTTGTAAATATTGAAGAAAAATATTCATGAAGAATTGGTTATTTTAAAATGTGCAGTAATTTACTCTATAGAAATAAATTAGAATTCCCACTCCACTACATAAAAATGAAAGCTAAGTAATGAAGGTTAAGCAGTGACCAATGATAGTGGGATAATATTTGTTTGTTTTCTAATTCAACTTCCTGAAGATGCTCCAAAGGAAATAAAACTATGCAATGAAGAAACTTCTTGAATATAAACGGAATTTTAAATTGACTGCTTGTCCATTTTGCTCTGTAAATGGACCATCCTGAAGGAAACTGGTTACTACAGGCAGTGAGAAGGAAGAACAGGACCAGTGCCCCCTAGGAAACCACCAGAAGGATCTTCACTTGCTAACTGTAGTATTTTCAGGACAAGAAAATTCTGTTTCTAAGGAAACAAGAGGAACCTTTGTGCCTTTTTTCAAGGTACATTCAAAATCTTTCTTAGGGAGTCCAGTAATGGGGCATTGCTACTGATTAAGCCTATTTGTTTAAGAAAGGAAACCTGATGATTATTTCCAGATAGTTAAGGGGAAAAAAATACCAATCACACACAAACTCTTCCAGCAAACAGAAAACGAGAGAAACATTCCAAATTTGTTTCATGTGTCCATTTATAAATATCTCAATGCCAGTGTGAGAAAAGAATACTGAAAAAGAAAAAAAAATACAGATTAATCCTTCACAACATAGATTTAAAATTTCTAAACAAAATATTAACAAAACAAATCCATCTGTCTGTCCTATCCATCTAACTTACCTAACTAAAGGAAATATATATCAAAATAATGAGCTTTCAATAAATGCAATGCAGAAATATCAAGCCATGTAATTCACCATATTAAGAAAATAAACGAGAAACAAAAACATATGGTATTCATTTAAATGTTTATAAGTAACTGCAGGAGTATCATTTCCTATAATTTAATGCACATCCGAAACTGCTTGGAAAACTAGGAAGATTTATTTTAACCTCATAAAGTGTATTTATTTTAAAAAGCAAAATTAAAAACCAAAAATAACAAGAGTAAACACATATTCAGTAATGAATGGCTGAAGTGTTGAAATTGTTCCTCCTGAGATACAAAATAGAATAAGGATTCTCAATAAAACACACCATTTGAGGCTATACCAGCATTCTTATCAGCACAAAGGGCAAAGAAAAATGATAACTTGCTATTTGTAAATAACATAAGTTTATGAATAAAAAACCTGAAGACTCTGTACTTAAGCTCATAATTTAACAATTTAAGCAAGCTTCGTGGATACAAAAATTTATATGCGCACACACATGCACATATATATATTTCTATATATAATATACAGAGCTATTTGTCATATTTTTATATAACTACAAAGATTTTAGAAATGGCATGTTAAAATTATGCTATGAAAATAGCATGCAAAACATAAAATATCAAGCTAAAAATATGAATGATATACAAAACCTCTATACAGAATAAAAACAAAACATAATTGAGATTTACTAAAAGGAGAACTAACTAAATGGAGACATATAGCAAATATAGTATATGAATGGGTTGGAAAAATCAATGTTAAAAGATTATGTTATTAAATCTCTAGAGTCAATGCATCACAATCAAAACAACATGTTTTATGAGGGAAAATTGACAATTTGATTCTTAAGCTTATGTATAAAATTACAATGATATGGGGAAAACCTAGACAATCTTGACTTTAAAAAGGGCTGGAAAACTTACACTATTATGTGCTCATCTATTAAGAAGTTACATTAATTTAGGTACCGCTTAAAGAAAATCAAATAAGGTTATTGAAACACTATAAGTGGTCCAGAAACAAACTTATAGCTATTTCATCACTGTATTTATGAAATTGCGATGCTGCCATCCCATGTAGAAACAATAGGCTTTATAATTAAAAATCCTGGAAAAATTTGGTATTCATATGGGAAACTTTGCCTTTATTTTATTCTATGCGAACATCGATTCCAGATGAAGTATAGATACATATTTCAAATGCAAAATAATACATATTCCGGATGAAAACATTAAAGAGTATCTTCAAAATCTTTAGCTAGCAAAATATTTATTCAAAGATTACAAAAAATATTAACTATAAAAAAGGTTAAATGGTGAGCATCCATCTAGTAAAGTACTTAAGACCAGTATTCCCAGAAGAGGCTTTTTACCTTATTGTCACATGGTCAAACCAGGCTGTCTCCCAGTTATGCGAGATAAAACCATGAATAAACAAACTTGTCTTAGGAATTACCAAGGGAGTTTTAAACTTGAGGCAACACATCATCATCTCCACTACTCTTATCAGAAACAATTATTTGATGGAGAAAAGAAATGTAGATGGACCCATTAGTTTATTGGCACAAGGTAATGAATGACATTTATCTCTTTCTATTTATGGCTACTTCTTCACAACCTGGACCTCTAAATGTTGAGTTTATCAGATGCTATTTCTATATGTACATTTGGTGGATATTTTCTATAGTGGGTTGAATAGTGGTCCCCAAAAGAAATATCCATGTCCTGCTCGCCAAATTCTATGAGTCTTATTTTAGTTAGTAAAAGGGTCTTTGTATATATAATTAAGGATCCTGAGATAAAATATTTCTGAATGAGCTCTAAATCAAATAAATAGTGCCCTATTAAGAGACAAAAGAGGAGAAAACTCAGACAGAAGAGAGGGCTGTGTGCAGACAGATGCAGGGATTGTATTGATGCAGCCACAAATCAAGGCACGCTGACAGCCACTTGAAGCTGGAAGACACGAGAAATGGAATCTCCCTTCAAACCTCTAGTAGTAGTGTGGGCCAGATGGCACCTTAATTTCTGACTTGTGGCCTCCAGAACTGTGAGAAAATAATTTCTGTTGTTTTAGCCACCCAGTTTTTGATGATTTATTATGTCAGCCACAGGAAACTAATACACTCTCTTTAATTTTTTATTATGATGAAAGGAAAAATTGATTTTTCCACAACTTAAATAAGTATAAATAAAGTTATTTAGAATTTAGTTAACCAAAGTACTTTAATTTCTATGGCATTTTAAAAATTAACATAATACAGTTATGCCTTATTTAGCCCTTTGGAAAGATTACATTTTTGTTCGCTTATTCTTCTTATCTAATTTTAAAAGGTTTAAATAGCTGTTAATTTCTGAAAGAAAATTGACTATAAAAACATGAATTCATCTAGTCAGGTATAGCAAAATAGGTGCAACAAATACAAGAGAAAGGTAACATCTATTGCAACTTTTATCCCAAGTGAATGTTGTTGAAACATAATTTGTGTATATTTTCACCATGATGATGATTTTTTATAGAACTGTCTAGAGTATTAAATAAGTCCATCATTCATTTGTTCACTGAATCATTGTTTATATGCCAAAAAAAAAATGATGAGAAGTAGCCAAAACAGATGGCAGCTATATTGGCTTCTTTGCTTAGAATAAATTATATACAGGAAAAAAACACTTAACTGTGTATCCTGAAATTTGGACCAACAAGATGGGCACATATGTAAAGTACTTTAGGTGAGGTCATTTAAAATTGTAGAATAGAAAAAATTATGCCTTGAAAAGCTGGGAACTATACTTATATTTTCTCAGTTACACAGTTGTGATTCTACATTACTTATGTTTCATCTTATATTGTGTTAGCTATGAATTATAAAATAATTATTTTAAAATAAGTTTTTAAAAAAGAGATATTGTGATGGCCAGGGATAACTGTACATCCAATAAAGGATTACAGTGTGAATTTGAACTTCTTATTCACTTATTAGTCAACACATAAATATTGACTGTAAGGGCTTTTTAAAAATTCGACCTAGCTTTTGGATTCCTTCTTTATCTTTGGCAATAATACATCTTCCAACTTGCCTTAGAAACTTCCTCCTAGATTTTTCCTTCACATCAGGGAAAAATATGCCAAAGATAGCTTAAACTGTACCATTACTTATGCAAGTCAAGTTTTTTATTTAATAAGAATATGTAAAATTATAATATTAATTAGAAAGTGAGGAAAGATCTGTCAGAACCTTTAAGCAGTGTGTTCCTTAAACAGCAGTGTGCTTCTCCTGCCCCATGTGTAATCTGGTAACATGGTATCTCCTTTTAGCTTATGATTCAAATATACTCTTTGGCTTTGCAATTCTTTCCTCAGCAATTGGCCTGTGAATAGTCAATCTGAGTAATGATGTGGAGAAGAAGTACTCTTAAGTTGGTATATTTAGTTTCCTCATAAGGAGTTTTAATACCACTTCATAATGGTAATAGCAGTAATAATTGCTTCATTGTGAAGAGATTGTATTGCCTTGGAAATGTTTTATGTATTACAAAAATACCTGTTTCCTAGAGGACAGAGAGGAAGTATGCCATCCTTGGTTTGTTTGCATGTGAAGTTATGAGAAAATCTTAAGACTGTTAGGGTAATTACCATAATTCTGTATTGCTAACAATATTTTACAAGAAAAATAATATGAGTTGTCCTGTGTTTGACACAAATGCAAGATTAATGCCATTAGTTGTTGGGGATTTTAAAAAGTATATCAGTAAAGCCTAAAACCATATTCTAAGCATGTTAAAAGGTATGATTTATAAAGTAAACATGTGTTTTAAAGCATCAAATAATATTCTTCAATTATTTTGTCATTCAGTTATTTGTATGGAACTAAACGGACAATCTACTATAGTATGTTCTTTAACAAAATGTGATTAAGCAGTACATGATGGTAAGCTAGCCACGGAAGGGTTTCTTAACTTTTTCAGGAACTTGCAACACTATTGGGTGGCTATCAGGCACTGCAGTGATGTGAATAATAACAACAAAAGGACATGATAAATCTTACATAAGAATTACTTAAGATTCAAATACACTCTTAAGATTTGATTTTTACTGTAGTAAATGGTACTCTGTACTTTCAAAAGGCAATGAAATTAAACAAATTTGCTCTCAAGTGTGTAGAGTGGCATCCAATTTTAATCGCGTCTTGCACATCAAGAGTTACATGTTCAGGGAATATGTATCAGCCTCTTCCGGCTACCTCTCAGACTTACCTGGTGTCCTGACACTGATATAATCCAAAATTTAAATAATTTAAGAGAATGTGATGGAGGAGGGCTTTTTTGTCTAAAGATACTATGATGGCTCATGGCTTTGAGTACCATATTTAATTTGGGAGTACTGATTAATGTACCTCCAGTTTATTAAGAATTGAAGACTGTTTTTCTCTTCTGCAATGGTAACATTGATTACTACTCTTCTTGTTCTTAGGTAAATACATTGCATACATCTTTACAATGATTTTATGACAGCACTGATCAGTCTCTGAAGTGCCAGTTTGAAAATTAGAAAACAATATTTCAAAACTATATTTTTTAAGAAAAAAGTGATAGTGAGATATCAGATTATTTTAACCTTACCTGTTAATTCTGTAACAATAGTTTTCAATTCTGGCTGTGCATTAAATTTAACCTTTACTCTTTACAGGATCTGGGATTTTAAAAAATTATAGATGTCTGCTTTTAAGATTTATAAACACGACACTTCTACATTAATCTTTTGCAGGACGTTTTCAATCCACATTTAGTCTCTAAATTTCATAGATATGTTAATTCAGTTGTAGCTTATTTTCTTCCTTGAAGTGTATTTTTTGTATATAAATATAGCATAGTATAACTATCCATTCTCTGTTGAATGGAATTTTGAACTGATCTCAGTGCCAGCATCTTACCATTATAATGTTTCTGTGGACATCTTTGTATATGTCCCTGATATGTAAACCTGGAGATTGGATTATTGAGACATAGTTTGTGCATGTTTAACCACAGAAGATAATGCCAGATTATATTTTAGAAGATGCTACTGCAGTTTACCTTCCTGTAGCAATTGTGCCTGATGCTCTGATTCTTTAATGAAACATGAACTGGTAAGACCTCTTATTTACCTTTGCAATTATAGTGGGTATAATAACTTTATAAGGTTAATTTATAATTTCCTGGTGAATATAAAATTATGCTTATTCTTATTTATTATAGACATATATATTCTTACTGCATTTAGTAATGTTTTATTTTTAATTGTGAGTTCAAGAGCATTTGTTTAGTTACTATGCTTTATAGACATTATATTGTCTACAAACTGCTTCATAATATTTCAATATTGAGTAAAAAATTATATATTGTTTTATTTAGTTGAATTTTGAGGTATAAAAATGATTTATTGGCTTGTTTATCTTGAAGATTGACTTGCTTTTTATTTAATGTCACAATCTCTACAATTTACTTAGAGTGTTAATGAATAATTGGACCATTTGCCATTAATATAATTTTGGGTATTATAGGATTTAAGCCTACTATATTACTATTACTATATGCTTTCTTTTGATACCATCTATTATTTGTTCTTTTTCCTTTTTTGAATAAGTAAATTATTTTTATCAATCAACTTTATTTTATAGTCAATTAGATTTAAAATGAATTTTAACTTATGTTAATGAAAATCACCTTTGATTTTGATACATTATTTTACTTTGATACATTATTTTACTTCACATATAAGAGACTTAGAGCAGCATCATTCTATGTATCTCCCTTTATTTGTATTAATGTCATTATTTATTTGCTTTTTATTACACATGTTAGAACTCTCATGATGTATCATTAGTATTTTTAATAGTTTGGTTTTAATAAATTTAAATAAATTATTTTACTACATATTTATAATTTCTACCATTTTTCATCCCTTCATGTGTGCTACTTTCTATCTGCAACTCTGTTGATTGTCTTTACTATAAACTCAATTTAAAATTTATTCTTTTCTGGAAATAGAATTCTAGCTTGAAAGCCCTCTTCTGCCCCAACAACCCTAAACATATTGAAGATGTTATTTTATTGTTTTCATGTGCGTGTAGTTTCAGAAAAGACTGCTATTTTGCATATCTGTGTTACACTTCGTTGTACTTTAAAGATTTTCTTTTTGTCACGTGTTTTGCACCAATTTGATTATGACAGGATATAGTTTGGTTTTCTTTTGTCTAAGTTATATGATATTCCTGAATTTGCAGTATTTGAAATTTTAATCAAATTTGGAAAACTTTTGTCTTTATTTTTTCATACATATTTCTGTATCTCTTCCTTTCCAGTTATACTTAATATTAAACTCTAGTTACACATAGTATTAGACAGTTTGTAATTGTTTTACAGGCAGTGAGTCTCTGTTGTTATTGTTGTTGTTGTTGTCTCTCTCTCTGTATTATTCAGGGTTCTCCAGACAGACAGAACCAACCGGATGGTTGGATAGAAAGATAGATAGATGATTGATTGATTATTGATTTATAGATAGATAGATAGATAGATAGATAGATTAGATTTATGAAAGGGAATTTATTAAAGGGTTTGGCTGATATAACTATGGAGATTGAGAAGTTCCATGACAGGGTGTCTGCAAGTTGGAGCCATTGGGATACTGGTAGCATGGCTCAGTTCAAGCCCAAAGATGTCAGAATTAGGGAAGCCAAAGACGTAACTCTCAGTTCAAGGGCATAGACCTGAGAACCCGTGGGGCACTGTTGTAAGTCCTGGGGTCCATTGGCCAAGGAGCATAGAGTTGTTGTCCAAGGACTGGAAAGAAAGATTATATTCCACTTCTGGTACCAATTTTTGTCTTAGTTTATATTCTTAGAATACCTAACACTATGCTGTATATATATATATATATACACACACACACACACACACACACACGTGTATATTTAAATATATAAATATATAATTTATATATTAAATATATAAATATATAAATTATATATTTAATATATAAATATATAATTTATATATTTAATATATAAATATATAATTTATATATTTAATATATAAATATATAAATTATATATTTAATATATAAATATATAATTTATATATTTAATATATAAATATATATAAATAATATATTTAATATATAAATATATATAAATAATATATTTATATATAAATATATATAAATAATATATTTATATATAAATATATATAAATAATATATTTATATATAAATATATATAAATGATATATTTATATATATAAATGATATATTTATATATATATAAATGATATATTTATATATATATAAATGATATATTTCTATAAATATATATAAATGATATATTTCTATAAATATATATAAATGATATATTTCTATAAATATACATAAATATATATAAATGATATATTTCTATAAATATATATAAATATATATAAATGATATATTTCTATAAATATATATAAATATATATAAATGATATATTTCTATAAATATATATAAATATATATAAATGATATATTTCTATAAATATATATAAATATATATGAATGATATATTTCTATAAATATATATAAATATATATGAATGATATATTTCTATAAATATATATAAATATATATGAATAATAAATTTCTATAAATATATATAAATATATATGAATAATAAATTTCTATAAATATATATAAATATATATGAATAATAAATTTCTATAAATATATATAAATATATATGAATAATATATTTCTATAAATATATATAAATATATATGAATAATATATTTCTATAAATATATAAATATATATGAATAATATATTTCTATAAATATATATAAATATATATGAATAATATATTTCTATAAATATATATAAATATATATGAATAATATATTTCTATAAATATATAAATATATATGAATAATATATTGATATATAAATATTAATATATTTAAAGATTTATATATAAATAAATAAATATAAATATATAAATATTTAAATATACATATATAAATATATAAATATAAATATATAAATATTTAAATATACATATATAAATATATAAATATAAATATAAATATTTAAATATACATATATAAATATATAAATATAAATATAAATATTTAAATATAAATATATAAATATAAATATATAAATATATAAATATTTAAATATAAATATATAAATATATAAATATTTAAATATACATTTATAAAATATATAACATAAATATATATATAAAACACATATATATAAATATATAAATATATTTATATATTTATATATATTTAAAGAGGTTTACTTAGCTCATGCTTATTAAGGCTGAGAAGTTCAAGGGCATGGCTCTGGCTTCTGGTGAGGGCTTTCGTACTATGTTATAACATGATAGAGAAGGTCAAAGTGGAAGTGGATTCATGCAAAAAAATAAATTCCTGATAATTGTCCATATCCAAACTATAGTACTATTTGTACTTTCATTTGAAGACATTCTCTTATGTCTTCATCTTAATAATATTTGCTACTATAGTGTATAAGCTACTGCATATCCCATC
The DNA here is from genome assembly GCF_028885655.2 of Pongo abelii. Classification (NCBI taxonomy): domain Eukaryota; kingdom Metazoa; phylum Chordata; class Mammalia; order Primates; family Hominidae; genus Pongo; species Pongo abelii. The sequence goes on along the minus strand of NC_071989.2, from coordinate 113,231,070 downwards.
CAGTAAAATTTTCATTTGGTATATTTTATATATAGGTTCTAGAAATTCCATTTAGTTCTACGTCCTTGCTTTTTGTGAGCTTTTGAAATTGCTCATCCTAAAATTCTGCAGTATTTTTAAGCTCTGTATTGTAAAGTCTCATCATAAGCATGACTGATTTAATACTCAGCCAATACTCAAAGCAATTGTGATATAGATTTTTTGTGGATTTCTTCTCCATAACTTCCTCTTCTCATAAAACATGTCTCAAAACTATCAGCTTCTTCAGCCTTGACAATCTCAAACTCCATTTCCCCAAATCATCCTGACGGCCAGAATTTTTAATATGTTTACTCCCTGTACTCATAGTCATATAAGTACATTCATCCAGAATTCTGAGGTAATTGTGGGACTTACCTCATTTTTTTTTTCATGTCACATAAGGATCACAGTTTTTGACTGCTCTTAGAACATTATTTAAAAATGTTGTTTCCTTTCCCCCAGTTTTATGGTTGTTTACAGTTTGAAGATTCATTTCTGTTTCTTCTTCATGGCCAGTCGTAGAAATCTGTGTACATTTGCTTTAACTTACACCCTCAAGTAGGTCATTAGAATTATACATCTCATTAATATGTACAATGGGGCAGGGGGTTACTAGCCTTAAAAATGTCTAATCATGAGACCAAATATCAGATCTAAGTACCGCAACAACACTCCTGCAAAACAGTTATTTGTTAGCATAGAGGCTATTAATTTTATTTTTGTTTTTTAATGATTAGTGTTCTTGCTGTGTGTGTCTTAAAGATCCACGTATCCTTGCATGAAATGGATTCAAGTGCCTGGTAGGCCACTAGATTAACACTTTTGAGTGGCATTTTATGTTTAGTCCTTGTCTAGGCCTTATGTTCTCTTACCGAACACAAAATGAAAGATTTTATAGCACTCTCAAAATATGTTTTGTAATTTATGCTACTGATATGTTGTTTCTAATTCTAATGTACCTCTTGCAGAGTGCATAACTGGCACCATGGATAGTGTGTCATTGACTAGAGTGTAGACTGGTTTGATGATTGCCAATAAATGGCTGGTTTTGTCATCAAATCACATATTAAACACAATTAATTGCAAAAACATTGTAGTAACCAAGAAACTACAACTTACTGTCACCTCTAAAGGTTGTTCCTTGTTACAAGAGCCTGACAAGTATAAATGGCCAAATTGTTTAAACAACAACTTTATAGTAGTTAGATAGACATATATTGATATATCTTTATATTTTTATATATGTATATAAAGACAGAGATATGTAGGTATATGGATATATCTATCCATCTAGGGTGTATATGTATATTCATAATAAAATTATAATGCCCATATCCCAATACTAGAATTCTCAATATTCTGGAGTGGCATACACGTTTGTATTTTTAAAAATATCCACAAGTTATTCTGTTACAATCAAGTCTAAAGATAATAGAACATTTCAAGAGACCTAACAGATGATATAATTTGACTCCTTTTTTAACATAAGAAAGATGAATTAGAGGATTTTTTTAAGTCACTCAGCCAGATAGTGTGAAATTTGGTTTCTAAGAGCTTTCAATTCATTTCATTTTTTCTTACACCATGCAAATCACATCCTTTTAATTTATAGATTTATTAATGAATAAATTGATTAGATACAATGTTTTATGTTATAATGTGTTTCTGCATGCATTTAGTTTCCCCTTTTAATCCTGTATTAGTATTTTCATCAGTTGTTATTTTATCTACTGAGTAATAGCAAGAACAAAGAAGAAATACCTTAGATGTTAAGTGCCATTTTTAAAGACACAATTTCTGTTACATTATGCTACTTATCCTCAATTTAGGTAATAAAGGTACATGAATTTATATTGTGACTCATTGTCATGCAAATGTATGAAGAGTTCATAAATTTAAATGTTTTTCAGACAACTGTTTGACCTGTTGTGGAAAGTTTTTCCTCAGGGGGAGCTCATCTACTTCACATTTGATAACATGACACTTTCTGCATCTCATTGTCATATTTTAGAAAAAAAAAAATAGCATACCATCCTTATGAGAACAGAATGCAACCAACTGGTAATACTTTAATTCTAGTTTGAAAAATGAGTTGAGCTGGGCATGTCATTCAAAGCTCTAGCTCCCTGAAATGTGATTTTAGAAAATAAATTTGCTGAACAGTAACAATAATTGGCATGAATTCCAACAAAAATGGACACCAGGAAAGCTTAGTGTTTTGTTTGGCTTTGTTTTAACATGTTATTCAGATATTTGAAAATTCATTTACTGTTTACTTATGAATTTTAAATCAATGAAAAGAACATCTTAATATAAGCACTTCATATAAAGTCCTGAAAATATGAATATTCAGAAGGTATTGACAACCAGATGGTCATTCTGTGTATTTTAGTCAACTTTCTGGACTGAGGCTTTTCCTTCAAGGTTCAGAGAAAAGTTTTATTTTAGTTAGTTTGAATATACAAATAACAGAAAGAATGTTGATGGAAATTCAGAGAAACATAAGACCATAAATCCTAAGTGTTGTATTATTAAAAGTCTAGATGACTAGTTAAAAGTCTAGATGAGTAAATACTTTTGACAATTTTTAGGATGCAAAGTCTAAGTAGAACTGAGAAAACTTAGTTTGGTACCACCTTAAAATGAGGAACAATGTGCTCTATACTTTTTAAACAATCTTTTAAAAAACATTGTATTATAATACACATGCAGAAGAAACACAAATCATGACTGCACAACTCGATACATTCTGTAAACTGAATATGTTCCTACAACCAGCAATAGATTAAGAAACAGAATATTACCTATAACCCAGAATTCTCACATTCCCTTCCAGTCAAAATCAAATTTCCAGAATGACTTCTAACAACCCATACTAGTTTTGCCTTCTTGTACTTTATATCTGAATAGATCAGAAAAGATGTCTTCAGTAACTCATGAACATCACAATGTTTGTGAGACTCTGCCGTATTTTGGAACATCGTAGTATTTGTTTGCCACAGCTTGCTTTCTTTTTAAAATAGACTAAACAGCATTAGTGAGAACATTTTAATTTTTAGAATTGAGACTCTATGTCTGAAATGAACAATCTAAAGAAAAGATGAATAAAAAAATCTTAGTGCTATTACTTAAGAAATGATACCTCAAGATACCTCAAAATACCTTAAAGATATATTAAGTGATATCTTAAAAAAAGATATGTAAGCCTTTGAAACAACAATTTAAAGACTGAATATAACATTGTGCTTCTTCAAAAGGTAGCCTTTCAGAGTATTATTTTAATATCAACTAAAGTAAATGTTCTGTTTAAAAATCATTTTCTATTAAAAAAGACAACACTTCCAGAAAAATAATGCAGTCCTTAATGTTTGAAATAAATGAAAATCAATGGTCTTCTTTTTATAAATATAGTTAAATGATGATTATTATAACTTAAATAATTAAAAAGCCAACACTGCTGTCAGTGTTTTGCTGAAAGCATCTAAGTTCATAACAAATAAATAGTTAATAAAAGTAATGCTTTATCCACAAATTAGAAATTACTGCCCCATTTTCCATGAACCAGGTGTTCGGTGTGAGTGAAATACCATGAACATTTGCTTTTTTGTTGATCTTACTGATTTCTGTTTTAGTTTTGTTTCTCTAGTAGGAGAAAGCTTTTTATGATTACTATTTCCATCATTGAGAGTAAAATAGAGGTGATTTTACTTGGCTGCATGAATCCCTACAGACAAACTCCCCAACCATGCATACTTACAAAGTATGACATAGTATTTATTACATAGTAATTATGACAGTATTATTATTACATGAAAAATGCAACACATTACCACTTTGTGCTTTATAATAGATTAACAAAAACATTTTGTTGAATATTCAGAAGAATATCCAATCTCGAACATCTTCTTTATTTCGTTATTTTATTTATTTATTTATTTATTTTTTGAGACGGGGTCTCACTCTGTCTCCTAGGCTGGAGTGCATTGGTGCAATCTTGGCTCACTGCAACGTCTGCCTCCAGGATTTAAGTGATTCTCCTGCCTCAGCCTCAGACCCAGATAATTTTTGTATTTTTAGTAGAGATGGGGTTTCACCATGTTGGCCAGGCTGGTCTCAGTCTCCTGACCTTGTGATCCGCCCGCCTCAGCCTCCCAAAGTGCTGGGATTACAGTGCCATCATTTTTACTAAAACACAGTTTGTGTATTTCCATAGGAGAATAGCCCGGGGTTTAAATAAATGTAGTATTTTACCCTACTAAAGGTGGATGTTACCTTCAAGTTTTAGTCATAATGTTTGTTCTTGCTTTTAACCATCTCTACTGGAGGTAGAGTTGGTTACAGTTGCAGTGCCTACCTCCATGCCTCTCTGGCAATAGGTGTTTAAAATATATTTGTTCTGCTACTGAGAACATTTATCTTGAATAGAAAACATTTTCACTTTCTAGATTAAGAAAAAATATTTGGAAATTTCAAGTGATGTATTACCTAATTCACTCTGGACATTTAATTCTGTCAAAATCACCCATGGCTTTGTTAGTATAAAAGTAAAAGAATTCCAAAATTGGGAATCACTGTAGTTTCACACTACAGTTTTCACCAACGGTATTGCTCGATATTTTAGGATATTCTTAAGTTCTCTGTAGTTGCTTTCACCAAATAACATTACTAGACATTTTTAACTTAAGACTTATCTGTCATTTTTTAAGAAGAAAACAAACCAATATTACATCCTTCATGAATATTATTTTTAATTTTATTGTAAACATATTAACAAATTAATAATTCACACCTATGATATTTAATAAACATGGCCTCATCCAATGGGAAATGAAGTTACTACAACAGAAGCCTTAACACCTGTGCTGAGTGAGGATTGCTCTTAGCAGATGAGCTCAGGACCAAGGGCTAGCTACCTTCAAGTTAGGCTGGTGGAGATTCTTCTGTATTCTTAGCTTTTGCAGTCCTTTCCTCATTGAATATGGTGCTTCCCAAGCTTTCAGTGGAATGGGAGTAGCAGAGACTACCATACTATTATATAGAGACAACTTTTCTCCAAAGTACTATTCCTCAATTTCAACTCCCTAGACAACCCTAATCTTTATATCTCCCTGAACTCCTGATCCCCCAATTTTCTGCACTGTTGTCTGTTCTCTTCCTCTTTAATGAATGTATTCTAGCTTCTCTCACTTTTCAGGTCCCCATGGCTTCATTGTCTAATCAGTGCAATTATTACAGAGATCACTGGAGTGGGGTCTTGCAAAGAAGCATAGAGATGTTAATATTTATTTCCTGAAGTGCGTGAGAAACAAAAGTAATAAATGTCCATTAAAATATTAATTGTCCCAGTAGTTTGGGAGGCTGAAGTGGGCGGATCACAAGATCAGAAGTTTGAAACCAGACTGGCCAATATAGTGAAATCCCATCTCTACTAAAAAAACAAAAATTTAGCCGGGCGTGGTGGCTGGCACCTGTAATCCCAGCTATTTGGGAGGCTGAGGCAGGAGGATCACTAGAACCTAGAGGTGGAGGTTGCAGTGAGGCGAGATCGCACCACTGAATTCAGCCCAGGTGACAGTGCAAGATTCTGTCTCAAAAAAAAAAATGTGTATATATATAAAATATATATATAAATTGATATAAATTGATATAATTGATCTCAATTGATATAACTGAAATCAATATAAATTGATCTCAACTGCATTTTGTCCCCAGTAAATCTTTGCAGACCCCAGCAAAAAGGCAACAAAACACTTTGGTTCACAAACTCAACTGTCTCATCCTGATGAAGGAATGTTACAGTCTTAATCATCAATGTGACTGTATTTGCACAAAAGGCCTTTAGGAAGCTAATTACTATTAAATGAGATCATAAGGGTGTTGGCCCAATCCAATAAAACTGGTGTCTATATAAGAAGTGATAACGAGACTGTAGACACAGAGGAAAGGCTATTCAAGGACACAGTGAGAAAGCTGCGGTCTGAAAGCCAGGAACAGAGGCCACACCTGGAAACCAGTTTTTCCAGTACCTTGATTTTGAACTTCCAGCCTCCACAACTGTTAGAAAAATAAATTCCTGTTAGTTAAGCCACCCATTCTTTGATATTCTGTTATGGCAACTAGAGCAGACAAATACAGTATGGTTGCTTTGTGAATTAAATAAAATAATATACCTGAAACACAAGATATATACATAATAAAGAATCAATGCATGTCACTGATGATGGAGAGAATATTTTAGCTACATCATAACCTCATTCCTCATATATTTTTCTTGATATGAATAAGACGCCATCTTGATCTGGTTATTTCTTTGCAGGAATGTGTTTCATTATACATTTTGATATATTTACTTAAAATACTAATAACCAGAGTTCCTACTTTTTCTTGTTTCTCTTTTGATAATCTGCATTTTTCTAAAATATCAATTTCATTTGAATTGAAAATTATAGCCTGAAGTTTATCAAAATTATGTATTTTATTTTCTTTAAACATTCATAGGATTAGCAGTCATAATTTGTGTTTCCTTTTTTGCTCGATCAGTGTTGCTGTGATTTGCCAAATTTATTAGCTTTTAAGAAGAGGTAACTTGCTTTTATTTATTTTATTTAAGGTATCTTTGATATCTGTTTTCTTAATTCTTGATGTTATCTTTTTATTTTTAATTGTATACATATTTCTCTACTTCTTTCATATTTATTTTGCTTTTTCTTTTCTAATTTTTTAACATAAAAACTTAACTCACAGTGTATCAGTCCTTTTTTTAATTGATGTGAGCACTTAAAGTTATGAATTTCTCTCCAGGCACAGTTTTGGCTGCATCTCATATGTTTTGATACATTGTAGCTGCATCATCATTCGGTTAAATATATTTTGTTAATTTTCATTGTGATTTGAATCTAAATCCTTTCAAGTGTAAAGGGTTAAAACTAGTCAGTAAGAACATGTTATTCAGAATAAATACCATTATTACCCTATGAGGAATAGGTGTCATATGGAAATACTAGAAATGAGAAAATCCTCTGGTATCTTTAACTTACATCAAACATTTAATAACTTAATTTGAATTATCTTAAATAGTTAGACTTTTTAAATATTTCTGTATTAGTCTGTTTGAAATTTTTTTTCTGATTGAAATGACAGTGTTTCATATTTTAATTAAATAGTAATAAAACTGGTCTTTTCATCTTTCATTTTTTATTATTTAGATGAAATAAAATAAAAGGAAATAATTATAAAATAAAAATAGTTAAAACAAATAATATCAGATAGTATGTAATTCATTGACTGTGTTGCTATATTTGCTATACCAATTATTTTTATTGATACAAAATATTTTACATATTTATGGGGTACCTATAATTTTTTGTTACATGCATAGACTGTGTTGTAATCAAGTCAGGGTATTTGTGGTGTCCATTGATCGCCTTAAGTATTTATCAGTTCTATGTGTTGGGAACATTTCAAGTCCTCTCTTTTAGCTATTTTGAAATTTACAATAAAATATTGTTAAGTATAGTCATTCTACTTTGCTATAAAACATTCAGACTTGTATCTCCTACTTAGCTGTATATTTATACCCACTGACCAAGCTCTCTTCATTTCCCCTCCCACCCACACACTCTTCCCAGCCTCTGGTATCTATTATTCTACACTCTACTTCCATGAGATCAACTTGTTTAGCTTCCACATATGAGTGAGAGCATGCAATATTTGTCGTTCTGTGCCTGGATTATATCATGTAACATAATATCCTCCATCTTTCTTGCTGCAAATAATATGGTTGTATTTTTTTGGTCAAATAGTATTCCATTGTGTATATACACCACATTTTCTTTATTCATTCATCTGTTGATGGACAGACACTTAGGTTGATTCCATATCTTTGCTATTGTGAATAGTGCTGCAATAAACATGGGATTGCAGGTATTCCTTTGATATACTGATTTCTTTTGATCAAATACACAGTACTGGAACTGCTGGGTTATATGGTAGTTCTATTTTTTTAGTTTTTTGAGAAAGTTCCATAACTGCTTTCAATAGTGGCTGTACTGTCTTATATTCCCACCAACAGCATACCAGTTTCCTTTTCTCCACATCCTTGCCAGTATGTATTAGTCCATTTTCATACTGCTATGAAGAAATACCCAAGACTGGGTAATTTATGAAGAAAAGTTTAGTGGGCTCACAGTTCCACATGACCAGGGAGGCCTCATAATCATGGCGGAAGGTGAGGAAGGAGCAAAGGCACGTCTTGCATAGTGGCAGGCAAGAGAGCTTGTGCAAGGGAACTGCCCCTTATAAAACCATCAGATCTGATGAGACTCATTCACTGTCACAAGAACAGCACAGGAAAATCTGACCCTAATGATTCAATTACTTTCCACTGGGTCTCTCCCAGGATACATGGGGATTTTGGGAGCTACAATTCAAGATGATATTTGGATGGAGACACAGACAAACCATATCACAGTGTCTCTTACTTTTTGTCTTTTTAATAGTAGTCATTAAAACTAGGGTAAGATAATATCTCAAATGAAATGTGTTTTTCATTAGCGTTTCCCTGATGAATAGTGATATTGAGTATTTTTTTCATAGATGTGTTGGCCATTTGTATGTTTTCTTTTGTAAAATGTCTATTCAGGTCATTGGTCCACTTTTCAGTGGGATTATTTAGTTTTTTAATTTACTATTGAGTTATTTGAGTTTCTTGTATATTCTGGATATTAGTTCCTTGTCAGATAAACAGTTTGTAAATATTTCTCCCATTAAACAGGTTGTTCCTTCACTGTTGATTGTTTCTTTTGCTGTGCAGAAGCTTGTAGTATAACATAGTCCCATTTGTCTATTTTTGTTTTCATTGTCTATGCTTTTCAGGTCTTAGCCGTACAATCTTTTCCTAGACCAATGTCCAGAAGTGTTTTCCCTATGTTTTCTTCTAGCGGTTTTATAGTTTGCGGCCTCACATTTAAGTGTTTAGACCATCTTGAGTTAATTTTTGTATATGGTGAGAGATAAGCGTTCAGTTTTATTGTTAATTTTCTCAGTATTATTTATTGAAGAGGGTGTCCTTTCCCCAATGTATGTTCTTGGGGCCTTTATAGAAAATGACTTGGTTGTATATATATATGGATTTATTTCTGGATTCTCTTGTCTTTCTATTGGTCTATGTGTCTGTTTTTATACCAATATCATGATGTTTCAGTTACTATAGCCTTGCAATATATTTTTTAACATAAGGTAGTGTGATATCTCCAGGTTTGTTCTTTTGCTCGTGATTGTTTTGGCTATTTGGACTCTTTTTTGGTTCCAGACAAATTTTGGGCTTGTTTTTTTTCTAATTGTGTGAAAAATGTCATTGGTAATTTGGTACAGATTGCATTGAATATGCAGATTGCATTTTAACAATATTAATTATTCCAGTCCATGAACATGAACTGTGCTGTGATAAACTTTAATCTTAATTACATTTCATAAAAGTTTATTTTAACTTAAAATTGGTGCTAATTTCACACTCCCTACAAAGCAAATGTACAGTTGGCAAATAAAGTCAACCAATTATGAATTAATACCTAAAATGTAAAGATTTTATCAAAACATTGACTGAATTAGTCAGCCCACTTGCACTAAAAAAAAAAAAAAAAATACAGACTTTAGTGGTTAAAATCATGGGCCTTGATACTTAAAGTTTGAATTCCAATCTCAGTCTTGCCAATTAATAATTCTGCAATGCTAGGCATTTAAATAATATTCTGTAATTTTCTTATCCAAAAGAGGAGACACAATTTTTGTATCTTGTATTATTATGATGTTTAAAGTAATGTACATAAAAGCATCATAGTGTCTGACACAAGAGATACTTCAGTATATATTACTAAAACATGCTTAGTTATGTAAAATTTATTTTACATAATTAAGTGCAGATTTATTTATTAGATGTTAATGTGGTTGAAATAAAGTAGAATATTGTCTATTTTAGGGGTGGACAAATTTTATTTCAAATTTTTCCCAGTTATGTTAATCATTGATGCTGAAATTCAGGGTGTATACAGTGAATATGACACAGTTTAATCAGGAGATCTGGATTTAAATTACGATTCTTTCACTTATTTATTGTATTATTGAATGAGGTTTTAGTCCACTGGATTTTGATCATGTATGAAATAGGGAATATGATATCTGCCTCATAGATAAGGTTGAAAATATAAAATGACATTCCTTAAAGAGAGAAAGAGAGAGTGTGCAATTTTCATATTTTAAATTTTCTGTGATCTTAAGGATCTAAGTGTTCAGATTCTCTGGACTGAATTTTCATGAGATGTTTTTATTAGAATATAAATGACCAAAGCAATATAAATCTTTCATTAAATTTTACAGATAATTATTAAATATTAGAAGCTGCATTTTTATTTAAAATCTATCTCCTGATTTGGACTAGGCTTCTTTGTCAAATAACGCATCTGTCTAAGGTACAGTTTTATTATTGCTAGAATGAGATCTGTTTGTTTCAGCATCAATTTTATTACTATTTTCCTTCATACTAATAAATATAAGCATTGAGAAGATTTGTTCACATAAACAATGGAAATAAATGGTAAAGTAAGAAAAAACTTGCCTAAATCCTTAGGCAAGAGAATAGATTTTTCCACTTTTGGCACTAGACCTGCAGGCTACTGAATATATTGTGACTGGCATGTGGACATTTGTTTATTGGTGACCTGTATATGACTCAGTTCTCATTGTCTCTGTCTCTTGCCTGGAATTACGAGGACAACTTTATGCCCTTCTCTGTTCCTTAGTTTGTGTTACTGTTAAAGCTATGAAGGCACGTTTCTTCGACTGAATTTAAAGGTGATAGTTAAGAAATGTGAAAGATTTTATTTCTATTTTCTCCCAAATATGTCATTACTTTGGCTCAGTCATTTTGAGACCAGACAAAGTCAAGTTTCCAAGAATTAGTAAAATTCTTCCCACTATCAACATTATTCAGTACTTTAACAGTGTATTGAAGCTGGCATTAGATTTTGTATGGATAGGAACAAAATTACATTTGATTTATATAAAAATTAGAGGTGTAAATATTTACAATTTTAACAGAAGAATCCCATGTTAATTATTACAATATATAGTTTGTTTGCATCTATCCAATAAGCTTAAATGTTTAGGGTTCTTAGTTCAATAGCTTTACTGATTCTAAAATTATAAAACATTGTTCCAAAAGTTGAAAAAAATAAAGTTTATCTACTCTTCTTGTGCTTTCATAATTATTACAAAAATAATTAGCATTCATAATTCAATTAGTATAAAATCACTCCCAGTTTTATTTATAATTTAAATTATAATAAATGTTAAAGCTTGAGGGAACTTAGAATTTATGAGGTCCAACAATTCCAGATAAGGTAAGAAAAGTGGTTAGGTTGAATGATTTGTTCAAGATCATTGCTATGCAGTAGTAGTGGCTGAATGATTTGTTCAAGATCATTGCTATGTAGTAGTAGTAGTAATAATAGAAAAAAAAAAAAGTTTTGGCCTGGCACGTTGGCTCACACCTGTAATCCCAGCACTTTGGGAGGGCGAGGCAGGTGGACCACTAGGTCAGGAGATCAAGACCATCCTGGCCAACATGGTGAAACCCCATCTCTACTAAAAATACAAAAATTAGCTTGGTGTGGTGGCGTACACCTGTAATTTCAGCTACTCGAGAGGCTGAGACAGGAGAATCGCTTGAACCAGGGAGTTGGAGGTTGCAGTGAGCCCAAGTTGTGCCACTGAACTCCAGCCTGGGGACAGAGCAAGACTCTTGTCTCAAAAAAAAAGAGAAAAAAAAGTTTAAAAGGTTCTGATTTATTTAGAAAAATAATGCAAGACCATTGAAATGATCAAAATATACAATGCATGATGAGTTTGTGACAGAAGAACTAATGCAAAGTTTAGACCATAAAGACATTTGACTAAAAGGTTGTCATTTTAATAGATAAGGACACTATTGAAATTTTGAATCAGATAATTCCTTGTGATAGTATAATAGTTCTATGCATTATGAGATATTTATTACCATTCTTGGCCTCCACTCACTAAGTGCCAGTAGCATTTCCACACATACTCCATTTGTGATTATCAGTAGTGTTTCACAATGTTGTCAAATATGGTGCAGGGACAAAATCAATCCTGATAGAGAACTACTGATTTACACACAAATAATGGCCCCTAATTTTTTTAAGAAATATTATATGCTAAGATTTTTTTATTTTTTTCCAATTGTATTTACAAAAGCATTAAAAAAGATTCTATGTTAGAATAGTATAGTCTGGGAGACTCACTAGAAAGTGATTTTAGAACTGAAGATGAGAGTTGATGAGAGTGGTAAATCAGCTTAGAAGGATGCTATAAAAGAGAACTAAATAAAATTGATATAATGAATATGATGTGAAAAATCATTTGTTATATTTTCTAATTTTAATCCCAATATGGTATTATTTTTACAAGTTTAGAAATGAGAATTCTAATGAGAAAAGTTAAGAAAATTGCCCAGCATAAACCAGTAGATTATAAAGATAAAAGGTGAAACTACCCTGTCTAGGTTTTATAGATTTAAAAGTCTGTTATTATTTTATGTTACAACACTGCTTCTGTAAAATGTTGTATAGACACTTATATTTGTAGATCTAGACTAGTTATTCAGATTTGGTGAGTTTTCCTACAGTCTAGCATCTGACACTTTGTTTTCCCTAACTGAAAGTTCATACCTTAACTGTCTCACATATTTTTTGTGTGTACACATAGTTTTTCCTTTTATTCATCTTTACATCTTTTTAAAACAACTTTATCATTATTTTCTTCCTTAGTTTCCAACCTCTATCAACGGAATTGCTTAATTCAGACTATAAAAACGGCAACAGGATAAAATATATTTTAAAAATCACTCAATTTTTTTAATGCACAGGGATTAATTAGGGCAAAGTTTGTGGGTTTATGTTATCAATATGATGACCACTGCCTCATGGTCTGTCTAAAAAAACACTGTGTTGTTCGGAAATTAGTTTAAGCACATAAATGTATTTTCATAATCATGCCTTGGAAAATATATATATTGGTGAACAACTTTTGTTATAGTTAACATATTCTTGGGCTAGAATGACCTAAATAAATAAGTGTATTCTCAAATCGTTGTATGTTTAAGGGCCACATTTTGATGGCAGATAGTATTGGTTTAGTGGTTCAATGATGTCCATCAAACATCTCATTGATTTCCTTTACTTTTCCACCATGGCTAGATGACTGATGAAGATCCAAGTATTTCATTAACAATCACGAGAATAAGGCAAAAGAAAGAGTATAAATTATTTCAATTACTTTCATGAGAAAAAGCAAAATTTTCATAGAAGCCTAAACCTCATCCAAGGGAATTTGAAAATATTTTCCTTTTACAGCTTCTGAAGTGAAGACATGTTTGGAAGCGTAATTAGGGAATGAGTGTCTGTTAGCCAGACTCAAAAGCTGTTCATGTAGTTGTTTAGTGAGGCTGTTTGGTTTCATGGGGAGTATATTTAAAATGCTAAAGATCTTAATATTGTCTATCTATTTGGTGACAAAGGTGATGCTAAATAAATAATTGGCATACATATGAACAAAGAACGATTTGGCTTTAATAGAACTTCCTGATCTTAAGCAAGTTCATCAATAAATATTATGTACACCTTAGATAATTTTATAGGCATTAAACCAATAAGCATCTATTATACTCCTTGTTTTATGTAAAGCTGCTTGATAGATCCAAAGTAAGGTTTTATTTCACAAATATTATGAAGTTCAACATCTGTTTTTATGACTTTTTGTTCAGCCTAAGAGGGTTCCCAAGAAGTCACATTGTGAAGTTAAACCCTATTTTCTTTTAGAAACTTGCAAACAATAAATCAGGGCATTAAATTTGGTATCTATAAGCATATCTTGACTGATGCCTGCTAGGAAACTAGTAATTTGCCACACTTTCAAAGCGATACTCTTTAAGTATTTAAGTATTTAGTAGGAACAGTACTGGCACTTTCGTAGATTGCTTGCTTGTTTCAATTTAGAGGTACTGTCAAAGGTGGAAGTGAGAAAATTTGGAATTTTTTTTTTGTCTGTTGTGTAAGCACATAGATCCCATAGAGTTTAAATGGCATTATATTTCTGATTTATTCCAGTAAGGTGTTTAATGCCTTTTAAAAATTGGCATCATAGAAACTGCTAAACTAGATAGCTTCTTTGTCCAATTTCATCTACGAAGTATTGGTGGAGGATTTCATTCCTCAGTTCAGATTGTATGACTACTTTTAGTAAGCCATCTCAGAATTCTAGTCTATTAGTTATAAAACTAAAGATCAGAAGGTATTTGGTTTTTTAAAATACTGTTGAATTGTGTACTGCTTATGGTCTTTGAATTATTACCTTCATCATCATCGTATTCAAAAGATCCCAAGCTTTTCCCTTTCAGCCAGTAAACATCTTATCTCTGTCTTTGACAGTTGGCCCATTACTCAGATATGCTTTAGAAGTGTTCTTAGTAAGCTGCTTCAGTTTTCCACATTTGGAAAAGAAAACCAGTTTTATACCAAGGGTGCTATGAATATTTGAGTAAGTTTTTTCTAGCAAAAATTTTCTAAAGTTTCTGAAAGCCAATTATAAGAGGAAATATAGGTAAAATTGATTTATACATTAATATGTATGAAATATATTGCCTTATCAATCTTTCATTTTTTCTGAATGTTTATGTATCATCCTCTTTTATTCCCTACAGATTGAATGCAAACTCCATGAGAGAAGTACTTTGCCATTGTTGCCGTTTTTATTCTTCTGCCTTCAGCAACTATAACATTGCCTGTCACATAGTAGGTGCACAGTAAAATACTTATTAAAAGAAGTATGTGGATACATAAATTAATTTTTAAAAATACACTACACCTACCTATACAAATGGATGTATTGTACATATATAAAATTATAAGCACACTTGATATAATACTAAATTTTAAACAAAAAAGTATACTCTGATAATTTTCAGATATGAATTTATTTCATAGAGATAGTACATTTTAAGGCATAATTAAACTGAACTGATTAGAAAATTAAAGTAGTTAAAAATGTTCTAAGGCATCGAGTAACATTATATATATGAGGTATAAGATATTTTTTAAAGTAACACCAGAAGAGGTTTTAAATGAGTATCTCTCGTGTTCAGGTGAGAAATTGGAGTCCAGAGCGGCGAGATAGCTTGCCTAAGTTTCCACATCTAGTCAAACTTACATGAGAATTGGTAGTTATTACAAGCAGGCAGTTAGTACAAATCAGAATTTAATATACAGACTAAGAGGCAAATACAAAGAAGCAAGGTTAATTTTTTCTCAGGCTTGAGGCCAAACTTGCACATGGAGACGCAGAGAATAATATCGAGGTCATTGGTTGTGAGGGAAAGATGGAAATACACAGTATGGGGCAGAAACAGCACTGAGAGCAGAAAAAGATATAAAAGAAAAAATGTGTAAACAAATAGTCATGTGAAGGGAATGGTAGATGTCCACTAGGGCAAATACCATTAGTGTGTCATTGAGGCAAAAAATACTCATCTAAGCTAAGAGTTATTTAGGATGAAATTAGAGGCTCTACAAAGAAAAGATATACGAGACAATTATAGGGAACACTGAACCTTGGGTTGGAAAAGAAATGGTGAATAGAATCTAACCAATGGTGAGGGCCTGTGAATGTTTGCATTATACCTGGATTGTTGCAGGTTTATGTAGGGAAAAAGATGAAGATTTATAAGAATGGATGGATGACTACAGTTAAGAGTGTAGTCTTAGGACTCTCGCTTACAGGTAATGTAAACTCAAATAATTAATGCAAGTAAGCAATCTCTTGCTCAAATAACAGAACATTTCATTAGTAGAGCTGTTTCCAAGCATGAATGATTTTATGTGATCTAAGATTACATCAGAAATCTATTTGTCACTCAGTTCTGGTTTCCTCTGTATTGCTTTTATGTCTCTCTGCTCCTGGCAAAAAGAGGATGATTTGATTCTATTGGTTTGGCAAACCTACCTGAAAAAGAGTGCTTAATATCCTATAATTTTGACCCAAGTGTCTGGATTGAGTTTATCTGGTTTGGCATCTGTCTCGTAATCAACATTAAATCATTCACTGTGGCCAGGAACAGCCAGGAAGTACATTCTCCCATCCACAATTTCAAAGACTGAGATTAGGAATAATTGTTTCCCGTAAGGAAATTCAAAGGAAATAGATGATAAAATAATAGATGCATACTGCAAGGTTTACTAGTTTAAGTAAATATATCTGTAAAACGTGAAAATTTTTAAATCACCGTGGGTTACAGTCTTTAGAATTGCTAAAGTAAAATATATTTTTGGTGCACGTTTGCTTCCAGGGGCACTATTAGAGTAGATGTACATTAATAGCAATTACTCAATGATACTTGTTAAAGCCTGGAGGAAGACTTTATTCAGGGCCATCAGGATAGATATAGAACCACTGCAATGAGATTTTTGCAGTGGGAGAGGGAAATTGGGCTCAACTCTGAATATGGTGATGGCAAGTAAAAATTTATGGTTGAGGAACAGGGTGGGGTTCAATGAATGAAAAATCACTAAGAGGAAACATAAGGGATAAGTTGAATTCTGAATAAACCTACCTAACAGGATTCTTGCGGAAGACAGGACAGGCTGATCAGACATCCACTGGAGGATGGCAGAGCATAAGGAACCTGATCAGATATTAAGGGTGGTGAGATATCAAGGGTACAGGATTTTTATTATACTTACTTAGCAGGGTTTTTGCGGAAAATGGATTTTACAAGGAAGTGCACAGATGAACCTTGGAGAAGTTTTAGAAGACTAAGTCAATTTTGGTCCAGCAGAGAATCTTTGTCATTTCGAAGTCCTTAGAATTGCATAAGGAAAATATTGTTTTCATGTAAGTTGGCGTCAGTGAGAACTATTAATGTCCAAGAATACCAATAGAGCAAACAAATTCAGATAAGAAAACATAATGGACAGTACAATGAGAGAACTTGGTAAGGTACAGATACTAAAGGTGTGATTTTAGAGATAGAGCTAAGTAAATGCAGAGGAAAAAAATAAAACTGTAGAGATAGAAATTAAGACAATGTGTTCAGACCAGGCATGGTAGCTCATGCCTATAATCCTACTGTTTTGGGAGGCCAAGGCAGGAGGATTGCTTGAAGCAAGGAGTTTGACATCAACCTTGCCAACTAGTGAGTCGGCCCTCTCTAACAAAAATCAAAAAAGGAAAAACAAAAGAATTAGTCAGGCGTGGTGGCATGTGCCTATAGTCCCAGCTACTCAGGAGAGTGAGGCAGGAGGATCTCTTGAGCCCAGGAGTCCCAGGCTTCAGTGAACTATGATCACACCATTGTACCCCACACTCCAACCTGGGCAGCAGAGTAAGTCCTCGTCTCTAAAACAAAACAAAACAAAAACAGAAACAAAAAACAACAAAATGTTTTCAGAGAGAATAAAAATCTTTGAGATGTCTGCCTATCACAGTGCCTGCTACCAGGTAGATTGCATTAGTTTAATTTATTCACATAAGATAGAACATTATAAAGTTCAGTGAGGATTTTGTTGGCAAATAGGTACTTTGGAAAGATAATGGATGGTAGTGCATTCAAACAATAATAGATCCTACTTCCAGAATATTGGATAGATGAGGAATGGAATTCTGCCCAAGCTTATGACTGCTTCTGGAGCTGAATGAAGAAAATATATGTAAGGAAAATGGGCATAAAACCTACAGCAATGTTCGTTTCTTTCAGAATGGGTCAAAGCCAAGGTTACTTTTTAGAAATGGATTTTCTGGAAAAATGGAAATAGGCAATTTCTCTTAATACTCTTATTGGAAAAATATCCTATTTTATTAGGGTAATGATAGGTGATAAAACAGGACTTTCTTCTTCTCCCATTTATTAGTGTCTATGAATGCGCAAAACCCTAGTGATAATTGACATAAAAGGCTCATAAGCATCATTAAAATCTTTCTTACCAGGCAGTCATTTTAATTTAACAAAAGCAGCATTCCTGTTAAAATGGTATTACATTAAAATGAGTTTTATTGTACTATTTGAAAAAGAAGTATAAAGACCATTTTTTAAAGAACATGATCACGGTGGTACAGAATGCAGTTTAGGATTTGGTGTATACTCAGAATAAATGTAGAAAATGAGAGTAACTAAATACTTTTGGTTTGGAAAACTGGTAATAATTTTTTGTTATATATTTTTAATTTCCTAGAATCTCTATTCCTGAAACTTTTAAATAGTTAGGATCACTGGAAAAGGAAAGGGTATGACTAAAATCTAAAATGTAGGTTAGGCTCTAAAATATCACAGAAAATGCTGAATTTGGCAAATATGCATATTTTGTTCCTGGCAATGATAACATATAGTTTTATCATTTACTGCTTGATCCTCCAGTGGATAATTTAGCAAGTGCCCTTTCCAAATAGTTTATCCTAAGTACACATAATAATATCACTAATTAAAATGTCCTATTAATGTCTTCATTTTATTTTATAGCTCAGTTATTTTTCAAGCCAGGTAGACTAATGTATGCCTATTACTAGCTTAAATTTTGAATCACATCCAAAAATAATTCATAATAATTCTATGCCATTTCCAGCTTTGAACTAATTCCATATGCTGAAGACTTTAAAATGCTCTCCTACTCTGCTTCTTTTATGTTACAGATTTTGTGACTTTGCCAAATATAGTCTCAGATGCTTAGATTATCTGACAGCTTTTATTTATGTGTAGTTAGATTAGAAAAGATCTTCTATTCCATATTTCTTTAGTTGTATGTATTATAAAGCTAATTTATGGATATTTTATTCAGTCATTTGAATTTTATTTAAGTTAGTTTAATCTGCTAATAACTATGACTGAAAAAATATGGCAAGACTTTATGGTACTGAGATCACAGAATCTAATCTATGAGGTAGGAAGAGGAGGGAGGACATGAGTACTGTCAAGAAACAAAGAAAATCCAATCAATATAAACCACAGTTAGACTTTCCTTGCCCTTAACATGTACCTCACTGATAGATTTAAGCCTTAGATGTATGTCAATATGTTATTCATTTTATATAAATTTATATTATTCTAATAACTTGCTTAAAATTAAATTTTTAAGAACTTAAGATATTTCAGTATAACATTTTTAGAAATACTTTGCCAAGTATAGGATTCGGGAAATATTGAGTCATACTTACATGAGGGGTCTGATTTCAGTGGACTTTAGGAGCAATGATACTAAGATGAGGAAGGTGTGTGATGCTCTTTAGATTGCCAAGCTATTTTACGTGACTTAATTCACTTCAGATTCACCAGACAAGTTTGCGTGACCTTGGCAAAGCCACTAAACTTTCAAGGTTGTCTGTGTGTGTGTGTGTGTGTGTGTGTGTGTGTGTGTGTTTAATTAATGAGGGTTATGGAATAGAAGATTTGGTACCCCTCTTTTCAATTGTAGCCCAAATACCAGCTGAATACCCCTAACTGAAGCTGTGGACCTGATTGGTGTAATGGTAATTCTGTCTTTCCTGACATTGATTCTTGCAGGAATTTAGGCATAATCAGTAAATATAGGACATCCCCAGGACCGTATACCAGTTCAAAGATGGGCATGAAATAAAGTTCTGCTGGTGAACCTAGAGAAGTTTGCTAAGTGCCTGTGGGTAATTTATATACATATATTTGTTTTGTTTGTTTTTTTGAGACAGAGTCTCGCTCTGTTGCCCAGGCTAGAGTGCAGTGGCACGATCTTGGCTCACTGCCAGCTCTGCTTCCCAGGTTCACGCCATTCTCCTGCCTCAGCCTCCTGAGTAGCTGGGACTACAGGCGCCCGCCACCACGCCTGGCTAATTTTTTTTTGTATTTTTAGTAGAGACAGGGTTTCACCATGTTAGCCAGGATAGTCTCGATCTCCTGACCTTGTGATCCGCTCGCCTCGGCCTCCCAAAGTCTGGGATTATAGGCGTGAGCCACTGCGCCTGGCCGAAAATGATATTATTTTTATACTATTTCTCTAAACATACAATGGTTTGTAATGAGTGTTTATTTATCCCCTGGCGTAGTATCTTATTATTTACTGGAAAGTAAGATTATTTTAATATAAAATGTAACATATAAAAGAAGAAAAGTCTTGAACTTCAAGATTAGCCATCCAGTTATATTTTCTGTATGTATTTTAATCTCCTACTAGCTGAATAAAATGTTATCACACACTGTCCTCTTCCCCTTGAGTCTGTCTGTGTGTCATCTTTAGGATTTAATCAAATAGTTCCAAAGGAAAATAAAATTTAGAGCATTTCTGAATAGTGAATAATCCACTTTTGGAGCTTTGCTGCATATTTGCAATTATAAAATTGAAATGTATACCAAGTTCTCTTAATTCTATTCATGGAATGAATGCAAGCCACATGTCCCATTTAAGCAAAATTTCCTTTTTTAGTAAAGAAATTGTCCTCATAAAGTTACACAAATAGCAAGAATTAAAGCTAAATGAAATTTTATTATGAACGTTTATTGCAGGTTTTTGTTTTTGTTTTCAAATTAAAATAAACTGATTAAAAAGGTTTTACCTATAAAGCAACCTTATAGTTTTATTCTGAGTACATTACCGACATATTTTAAAATAAACTTAACAATATTAGCTTTCCCCAATGAAGAACAACTCAGGTGTGTCTTTATATATAGGCTTACATCAAGATAAAAATTTATAAAAATGATAACTAAAATGGGTTAAAAATAGTGTCAATAATGTACCTAATGATTTGTCCAGCTTTTCTCATCTGATATTTGGTATTGCTAACAGTATAAAACTAATTTCCTCAAATCTAAATATATTTTAATTAGAAATCATTAGGCAACATCAGATAGCATACATATATACTGACTTTATCCAACTCTATTTCATACCTTTTTTCATTTGTGGTATAGAGGAAATTACAGGCCTATGACAGAAACATATCAGATACAGCAGTCATGTTTTTGAAATGTCCCCAGAAATAGAAAAGTCACCATTTTCAAACACTTTTATAATTGACAACTACTCAATAAGGCTGTCTTCTTCAAAATGTACATGTCACCCCAGCAGTTGGTGGGCAATGCCATGCTTTTTAATAATTCCTGGAAGTGCCTGAACACTTATGGGAATGATAGTGCTGTGTCATTCCAAATTGATTGAATCTGTGACATGTTCCTGGAAGTCACTTTATGGTACACTATTATACAAGAGATAAAGGAAAATTATTGCAGGAGAGGAAAAAAAAATAAAAGCTCACCGTACTGGGCAACAGTGATCATTTCAAATATTATAAAGGGTGTCATTTATTTCTGCCTCACTGTAACCTCCCTTCTTTGTATCAATGTTATTAAGGTATATCCATTTCTATGAAGTGCCTATCTTCTAAGAAATGCATCTTTGGTACAATATCAAAGAAATAGGAATTGTGAGCCTGAAACCTAGAAATCATGTCTGAAGCCTTTAGTAAACATTATCACACACACCACACTTCCATGTACCCAGATGTGTGTCCATACCCACATATCGACTCAAAAAAATGAATTGGTTTTTAATAGTTGTAGAAAAACTGACTGCTCCACTATATGTTCTGCTCTGAATAATGACAGTTGTCTGAATTACTTCAGCTAGTACAGGCTGTAAGCAGCTATCTAATATTGGTCTCTTCTAAACACTTTAGGTAATGGCACTGTTTTAACATTTGTTGGCAACTTATTTTTTAAAAGGAAAGAAAACGTTAACATGAATTTGGGAAAGTCAAGTGCTGAGATGACATAATTATACTCACTACTTCAAATGTGCCATAATGATTTCATAGATGATCCCATGGCGACACACACAAAACCAGTTTTAATGGTTTCAGGATAAACTATGTATAGAACACTTGTTTAAAAATTTCTTATGCAATATTACTTTTCAACATTTTCACTTCCTGATGTTATATTTGTATTGTATTACTTCTTAGTCCTAATGCATATTTCTAAAAAGGGGAAATTTATTCATAGCAAACTACAACCTTTCTTGGTTTGAAATATATACCAGAGTAGTCACGCTATGAGTCTTTTCAGCTCTCCATTGCTTTAGTAATTTCCTGTTGCTGGAAAAGGTTTCCCAGTGTTTTTTTTTTTTTTTTTCCTAATAAACAGAATCGTTTGTTTTGCACATGGTTAACTTCCCAAAAGGATTTGAAGCATGTTTCTTATCACGTCGAAACTTTGCACTCCTTTCCTCAACATTTTTTTCAACACTATCCCAAAATTCTGAGGACAATAGTTCCAAGAAGTTTCCATTAGAACCTGTCATCTCCTTTTTTTTAGTGGTCAGCAAGACTCATTTCATCATGGCTAATACTTCTAGCATCAGCAGAAATCTAATTTGGTCCTGTCACTCCCCAACAATTGTATTCTAATCTTCACCTGATTTTGCATATCCCCAAATCTGACTCATATCACATCTCATTCCTAATCCACAAATCTTTTCATTGTGTCCTTGGAACTCATAACTGTCATCATGATATATCACACTCGACATCCTCAAACTTTTCTCTGAAAAAATATTCAGCTTCTGCCTCTCTTTTGATCTTGGCTGTCTTCTGAGGTAGCTGCTTTCATTACAGTCCTTGTAGATGGCTTCTTATTCCCATTTAGAATAGATGATTCTTTTTTACTCTTAATTGATAAATTTGGATGACCATAAATCTACCCAATAGGACAATGCCCAATAGTGTATTGTCTGTCGGCTCCACATCCACCCCTCCCCAGTCAGCCCCATCATTTACTGCCATTCCTTGTGCAGCCTTCCTAACCAGTCTTTCTCATTCAGGGATGATTTTAATATCTGCCTTACTGATGTTCACTCTATGACTGTCCTGGCCATCATTCTTCAAAATTACGTTTACATTTATTGGAGTGATCCATCCAGAATACTGGACACTCAGTTTCTTATTTTTATTGATTTTTCCTCCACCTTATACTAGTAAGACAATATCCTAAAAATTTTAATAAATGCAACACACCCCAAATCTCAATTTCAGTTTCAAACACCTTACCCTTAGAGCACTATCTGTGATATTTAAAACTTACTATTTCTAGATCAAAGTTAATTAATAATTTCATTCTCCTAGGTGACTATTTCACAAATTGTTTCTTAGCTCCACAAACTTCAAAACTCAACTTCTTCTCAACTGATAATCTTCCTATGTTCATGCCTTTTAGCCAGAAATCACTAGGGATAAGTGGTATTTTTGTAGTTTGCACAGTGATCTAAATTTAGTCTGTGCTTATAGAAGATCATGATGTGATATTTTGTTTGTTTTTATGTCTTAGTCTCACTTCATCACAGTCTCAGGGTGATTTTTTTGTTTTTTTAGATTCTTTATGTTCAATAAGGGAACATAAAGTCCTAGCTGTGAATGCCAGGACAGCTCCTAATAACACTGAGAACTAGCTGTTCCTATGCTGCTTCTCAATTTCAGAGAATTCTTTTGTCTTTCACACTTCTCCTTTAACTAAGAACAAAGTATTAATCAGAAGGTAACTTTTACATCTCCCCAGTACCAAAAATACCTATGAAACACTGGAATCCATATACTATCAGCCAGTTTTGATACATAGATAAACTGCCACTAGTTCTATATAGACAAAATCTTTTCCCTGTGTATTGAATTCCAGCCTATATCACTAAATCAAGTACTTTCCTTCTACAATTTTCTTCTCTCTCTTCTACATTACTTTTTCTTTGTACTGTTTCATCTGCATCAGCACAAAATATTCTGTATTATCTCCCATCTTAAAAAGAAAGATTAAAAATTTTTCTTCAATGTTTTATCCTATTTCAGCTTCTAAAACATCATCTCATTTCCAACAAAATTACTTTATACAGTATATATTCAGTCATCATTTAATATTCTTCTGTTACTCCTGAATCTCATCTAATTGTCCCCAGAATTCCATTGAAGCAGCTACCACCAAGATCACTAGTGACCTCCAACTTCTCAAAGCAATTGGTTAGTTCTCAGCCCTCATTTTATTTGACTGATCAGTGCCATTTGACAAGATTGTTTTCTTATTTTTGAAACACTGCTTTCATTAAATTTTGCAATAGCAAGAACTCCTTGTCATTTTCTTAGTCCCTCTTAACCTCCTTTCATGGATCTTTCTCTTCTTGCTGATGGACAAATTATAGAGTATTTTAGGATTTTATCCTAGCACAAATTTTCTTCTCTATGTTTAGTCATTATCCAGGAGACCACATACAGATTATATGCCACCTAACTCTAGGATTTTATCTCCATCCTACATCTTCCACTGAATTCAGACATTTATCTTGATATCTACTCAAGGTCTCCACTTGGATCTCCAATGTAGCATGCCTTAAGCCGTTCCATTGACTGTCCTCCTTTGTGGGAGTGTCTGATAATCAGTTAGCATTGTAGGAATCCATTCCTACAATCCAAAGTAGAAATCAAACTTGTCCCTTTCTGGCCTGGAGTGATATAAAATACATTTCCTAGACTCTCTTTTCAGATAGCTTCCTGTCAGTTTCTGCTGCTGTGAGATACTGGCAGGAGATTGGAAGGTGGTAGGAGTTATAAAATATTTTTATGGCTTCTGAGAATGTCTCTGGCAATGGTTACCCAAGCAGTGCCAGTAGAAAAGGCAGTATTTAGGAAACTTAGAAAGCAGGAGTAACAGTGGAAAGAGCACCATGACAGGAGCAGCATCAGTTATGGTGGTAGGAGCAGCAGAGTGAGTAGTGTAGAGTAGAGGTGAGACTCTGGCTTTCTGCTCAGCCAGTACAAGCACAGCAGTAGACGCCTCAGGTGACAAAGCAACCTCAGACTTGGAGTAACACTATTTCTCATCCTCCTCCAGCCCTAAAAGTAATAGTGAATTCCTACATGTATTCAGCATTTGGGAATCTCACCCATCCCTTTATGTTTCCACATTCCTTTAATTGCACTTTTGAAAAAAAAAAAAAAATCCTGAACTACCTCCATTCAAATTCCTAGTCTGTTTACGTGATTAAACACTGACGATAAAGTAACAACCCAGAAGGAATCCAAGGAAACATATCTTTTGGAGTTAGTTATCTGAGATAATTGGCTTGAAGAAAGCAATAATGTTTTATCAATAGAAAATAAACTAGAAGACATATTGATGTCATGAGGAGATAAAAGCAGTGACTGATGACTTTGGTCTCCCTTTTTCATAAAAGCAAGCAAGTTTTCCTTTGGACAAAGGATAGTTTCAGTCTGTTGGGAAGAAACATGGCTATTCTCCTTTGCTAAGTAGTCAAAGTAGTAGCCAGTGCCAAGTAGTGTATTATCTGTCAGCTCCACATCCACCCCTCTCTTCCTCCTTTCTACCTTCAAGATAGAAGACTAACAGATTATATTTATTGATCTTTTTGCCAGAAGGCTTGCCGATTGCGTTATTTCAATGGAAGAGATAGGCAAAAGATTAGAATGCAGGAATTTTTAAAGAACTATTTCTTGAACTTGTTAAAGTAATTAACCTTAGAGTAGTTATAACTTGTTGGTCAAGAAGGAATAGTTGAAACTGCAGTAACAAATAACTCCACAATCTCACTGGCATGTTTATTACTAAGACTACACGTTAACCACTGGTAATCTGGGGATTCTCTTCTATGTCAACCTAACTCAGAGGTGCAAAATTGTGGAGCATCAATAATCATGTAGAACATTACTAGCTGTCTTAGTAGAGCAAAGATTGAAGGTGATGTACTGCCTCCTAGAGCTTATTTTACATCTCATTGGCCCAAGGAAGTCAGTAGGCCATATCTTTCTCCACGGTGTAATTATCTTCCGCCATAAGAACTTCTTGTGCTTCTAAAACTGTTGTAAACAATTACCAGCATTAAAATCCCTCTGCTAAAAAATAGGAAAAAAAGAGAAAAAATCCCCACAAATCCTGGAATATTCTCAGCTTTTGTGACTGACCTTTAATGAAAATACCATCTTAAACTAGTTTCCTACTCTAGTTTTCCTCACTGCAATAAATTGATATTCCATGAACTCAGTTTTTTAAGCAAAAACATTCTTGCTGCCTCTTTGTCTTACATTACACATCCAATATGACAGAAAATCTGTTCACTTAAAAACTTCCCGCACTTTCACAGCTACCACATTGGCTTAAGCCACTGTCATTTCTGCTCACAGGTATTATGAAAGCTTGGTTATTGATCTTTCTGCTTTTGTTTTTAAAAAAAAATATGTAACAGTCCTAAATAAACTCTTTGAGAGCTAAGTCATAGTTTATTGCTCCCTTCATCAAATTCCTCCAATTGCATCTCATCACTTTTGAAGTAAAATTTCAGGGCCATGATCTACCACAGATACAAGATGACTCGCCTCCTCCTTTAATTCGACTCTGTCTGCTTGATGTGGTTTGGATATTTGTCCTGTCTAAATCTCTTGTTGAAAGGTGATTCCCAGTGTGGGAGATGGGACCTAGAGGGAGGTGTTTGGGCCATGGAGAGTGGATCCCTCATGAATGGTTTCATGCCCTGCCTGCAGTAAAGAGTGAGTTCTCAATCTATTAGTTAACTTAAGGGCTGGTTGTTAAAAGCCTAGCACGTCCTCCTTTCTCTTGCTCTCTCTAGCACCATCCAAGAGAAGGATCGTGCCTGATCCTCCTTCAATTTCTGCCATGATTGTAAGCTTCTTGAGGCCCTCCTCAGAAGCAGGTGCTGGCACTATGCTTCTTGTACAGCCTGCAGAAATGTGAGCCAGTCTCAGGTATTCCTTTATAGCAATGCAGAATGATCTAACATGCTGCTCAAATATCACGTCTTTCTTTAATTTATCTGAAATATAGCATTCACATTATACAAGCCTTATTTATAAAAGCCTTGACTTATTTGGCTTCATGGCCCTTTCTACTTTAATAAAGTTTGTATATTTTTTATTTGTCTATTATCTTCATAAATAACAAAGATGTAGATTGCACAAAGGTTTTAAATTTTCCTATTTTTTTGTGGGTGGTGTGCTGGAAAATTATATAAACTAAAACATAATTAAGTGAATGATTGAATGCATTGTGTAGGTAAATTATGCAATATTTTGTGGACTTGTTGGTACCTCTGATCCCATTTGTTACACAAAGTATTTAGTGCACAATAGCTTTCATGCTAATGAATTAAAGGCTTTTTACCTTCGCTAGTGTCTCTGGATGCTACAGTGATAAACATGAATATCGAATGATAACTGTATTAGTGATGGATTCAGTTTACACCAGTGTAGGTAGGTAGATAGATCAACAGATAGATATAAACAGATAGATATGAAGACATGCGTATAAAATGGAAAAACATAACATTACCAAAAATGCATGGAATAGGCAAAAGCAGTGTCTGTTTAGATACTTTTTATGACGATTCAAAGAAAGTTTATGGCATTTTAAAATAAATGTGATGGCACTTTAGCATTTGTTTTACTGCTTCTATTTGTTCTTACAATTCCAGGAAGTAGTAAAAAACAATTTTTACCACTCTTTTTGAGGTTTGTGCTTGTGAGTAAGTGATGGTGAGATTTAAGTGAGATGTTATAGAAGCAAACTGAGGTTTTAGCACATAAAAAGATAATGGATTTGACTAAGAGCTCCGAATTAAACATTCTAATACAAATGTTGAACAAAAATTCACATCTATAATATATTAATTTTATAAACAGCTGTTAAATGTCCTCTTTATTTGATGAATGTGCTATTTAATAGTAGTTAAGATCTTTGAACTCAAATTAATTGTTTGCAGTATTTTTCTTAGAAGTTGTTAGAGTTTTATGTTATAATTTCTATTTTTATCTTAAAGAGTAATATTTTTTAAATGCTACAATTATTCTAAAAATCAATAGAACTATTTATGAAATTGTGTCATTACAGGAATTATTATAGACAATGATAATATTTATTATGCTTGTATAAGTTTCTTTCATGTACTCAATCTTCAGAATTTTACAAGTTATTTAATTCTAAAATAAAACAAAAAAGAAAAAGCTGTGAAGCCTACCAGAAATAACAACACACAGAAAAAAAAAAGAGAAAGGAAATTCAGATATATTTGAAATAATATGTAATATTATTTTTGCTTAATCAGGCTTATATACCAAGAATTGTGTCAGCATCAGGGATGTGAGGGAAAAATAGAAAAACCGTTTGTTTGGAAAAATCAGTGATACATGATAACTAATGAGAATATCAGGGAAGGATCTGGAGAATATGAGAAGAAAAAGTACATACCCCACCAGTGATCAACACAGAGAAATATGAAGTAAACTGAATTCTGTAAGTCTCTCTTGATACCTTCAATATGTGAAGGCTATTTAAAAATACAAATCTCAGGCCCCATCCCAGATCTGATACAAAGAATCTGCATTTTGAAAAGTCATTTGTAGCTCATTAAACTTGAGAAGCACTGGTCTAATAAGCTATTGAAAACTAGTTGAATTGAATGGAGTATCTACATACAGGAGATCCTGGACTTGGATCCTACCTGTTAGGGTCTCACATTGTCCATTTGTAACTCCAGTTATTCCATTGAACACAACATGTAAACAATTACAGAGCAACTGGAATTTTTTTTTTTTTTCATGGTAGTAGAGAAAGCCAAAAAAAAAGAAGTTAACTTAAAGTCTATTCCCACAATATTACATGCTTTGACAAACAAATCAAAATCTATTTGGTCTTATATGCTAAAAGGAATATCAATATAATATATGCAATATAATTTATCAGTGATAGACTTTCCAGTGTTTCTCAGATAGTCTGCTGGTATTTTAAGGGAACGATAAAAATACTTTTGCCCATATACTTTTGAAATTTGAAATGAAAGATTATTTTGGTAAAAAATGTATGCTTATTAATTAATAAGTTCTTAAACATTTTCCTGAGATATAATGATTACTTGGGTCTTTTTTTCTTTTTCATTATAAGCGATTTATTTTATTTAACATAGTTTGTGTCTACAGAAAAGTTATTTGTTAAATTTTGTGTTGTTTCACGTGTTATCTAATTGGCAAAATAGGTCAATAGCTAAACAGATAAGAAGTGTTTATTGGTATGAATGAATAGTTGTTAAACAACAATTTAAATATTACAATAAAATTAGTTTATCAAATGACACTCTTAAATTCTACATAACAGTAAGTATAAAATATGGACTAGGTAAACACTATCATACCTAGCTTGCTTGCTTGGCTGGCTTTCTGCTTTCTTTCTTTTCTTTCTTTCTTTTCTTTTCTTTCTTTCTTTCTTTCTTTTTCTTTCTTTCAATATTTCTTTCTTTCAATCTCTTTCTCTTTTTCTTTCTCTTTTGCTTTTCTTTCTCTTTCTTTCTTTCTCTGTCTCTCTTTCTTTCTTTCTCTTTCTTCCTTTCTTTTGTTCTCTTTCTTTCCCTCCGTTCCTCCCTCCCTCCCTCCTTTCCTCCCTTCCTTCCTTCCTTCCCTCCTTCCTCCCCTCCTTCCTCCCTTCCTTCCATCCTCTGTTTCTGTCTTTCTTTCTTTCTCTTGATAGGGTCTCACTCTGTCTCCCAGGGTGGAGTACAGTGGCGTGATTGTAACTCACTCACTACAGCCTCAACCTCCTAGTCTCAAGCAATCCTCTTTCCTTGTCCTCCCAAAGTACTGGGATTACAGGCATGAGCTACCACGTTTTGCCATGACATTTTCCTTTTTAACAGGATGAAGACATTCTTTTGAAAAAATATGAATACATTTTTGGCATAGATAAGCTTCATTCATATGTGGAAAAAAAAACTGATCAATGACTTTTTTGTTGAGATCATTGCTCAAAACTACACAAAATAGTTGTTTCCTTGATTAATGATTATTATTAATGTTTAAGATGATTTATCTGTTAATAATGATAAAAACTAGAATAGGATCAGAAATTATGAAAAACAACTAAGGAGATGTCATGTGATTTTGAATTTTTATACACTCCATCCAAGAGAAACTGCTGGCTTTAAAAACACCTCCTGATTTGAGGCTTCTAGGGTAAGAAATAATGAAAGATGTAACCAACCATGAACAAATCACAAAATCAATATCCAGTTTTCAGTGTGCAGTGCTAGAGTAAGTGTAATAAATACAAGACTTCTTTATACCAATGTGTACTAGCTATAAAAGAAAAAAGATGCTCACATTTTTGAAATTGAGGAAATTCTGAAAAGTAAGCATTGTTTTCCAAGATTTTAAGGGACTTGCTCAAGTGATGTATTTTGTATATTGTATAGCATGAACTTATCATTGCTGCAGAATCTTCACAATATTTAATGCCAGGTTATGATCTTACCATTTTAAAGAACAAACTGTGTGGGAAATGATTCTGCTATTTAGAGCCTGACATTTTACCATACCTTTTTCTTCATTATAGAAAATAACTAATGGTCACACTTTAAAACCACATTCAACTACAAACACAGACCCTGAGGAAAGAGTTTCCATACCAGAACCTGATCAAAGAGCAGATTTAAAATTGATTTGCCTCTATTTTAAACTGAAACACTCAATCTTCCATCTTTTGAATGTTATGTCCTGTCAGCTTTGTATCTGACAGTGAGCTTAAAGTAGTTTTTAGTAAGAAAGCTTGCCTTCATTTCTAAGTCTTTGTTCTATGCACATATACTGAGATATTTGACATAGCCATCAAATGCCATCAACTATTCTTGATGACATCAGTATTGAGTTATACATATGGAGTATATATAAAAATAAGAAACTTGCTAAGTAGCCAAAACACAAACTCTAGCACATGCTTCAATCTATACATTATCAAGATGCAAGTGTCTTAAAGACAAAACATTACTTTCCCTCTAACTTACATAAACTATTACTTTTATTGTTAATTAAATATTTACATTAGTTTAAAAATATATTTAACTTTTAAGTCATTTAGAATTGGTGGCCTGTGTGGTTCCATAAATGTCAAATATTTGAGATAAACAGTCCTGGGGATTGTAAATGTAAACATTTTTCACACAGGTAGAAATCCATTTACTTTTTATCCCCCCATATGCAACTATGATCTTTCTAAGCAGTCATCTCAAAGAGGTAAAGATAAAGATTTAGACAAACTTTTAAAAGTTAATTTTAATTAATATAAATCACGTTTTTCTTATTCCCTCAGGCCAGCTGGTTGAAAGCCATGCTCATTTTCCTTTCTCACTAGGACTTCACTTCCTCATTTTGTATTTTCTATCAATGGTCATCAGATTTCATAATTTAATTCTTTAATTTTATTTACTACCTTGAACTACATATCCATGCACTAATTTCTTATATTTATTAAATTTATTTCCCTTCTATATTAGTCTGATTTCACATTGCTGATAAAGACATACCTGAGACTGGGTAATTTATAAAGGAAAAATGGAGGTTTAATAGACACAGTTCCCTGTGGCTGGAGAGGCCTCACAATCATGGCGGGAGGTAAAAGCCATGTCTTACATGGCAGCAGATGAGAGAATGAGAGCCAAGAGAAAGGGGTTTGGTTTCCTCTTATAAAACCAGCAGATCTCGTGAGACTTACTCACTACCATGGAAAAAGTATGGCAGAACCCCCCCCAATTATTCAATTATCTCCCACTGGGTACCTCCTCCAACACATGGGAATTATGGGAACTACAGTTCAAGATGAGATTTGGGTGAGGACTCAGCCAAACCATTTCACCTCTACTCAGACATTTAATATTCATACCTAGCTTAAACATTAAATAAAAACTCCTATTATTGTGAAATGCTCTAATTCTTTTTTAAGCTGTGTTTGCTTTTTCCATATGATAATCACGCTTGTTTTTAAGCTTCATATGTACATGTTCAGGGTTGTTATATAGGTAAGTTTTTAAGCTGTGTCAATATTTAATATATGTGTTTGGACATGCCCTTATTAGGTATACACAGAGGATTTTTATCTTTTCCTGATTAATTCTCCATATTATCATAGGAAATGCTTTTCTACTTCCCCAGAAATCATCTTTCTTGAATTGAATCAGACAAACTTTACTTTTCTGTGATGATAACTATGTCAGCTTCTTATCATTAGTACTTATAAAATTATTGTTTCCTTCTTTCTATTTCAACTACAATGATTCTTTATACTTAAAGCAGGTTTCTTATAAACACCATGTAGTTTTAATTTTTTTTCTATCTAGCTAACAGTCTCTAACTTTCAAATGATTTGTTTAGTTCACATAGAGTTTCTGTAGTTTTTAATGAAGTTGGGGTTTAGTCTTCTACTTGCTATTTCTTTTCCTATTTCTATCATTTGTTCTTTTAAAATATGTTTATATTTTTATGTCTTATTTTTGATTAATTATAAGTATTTTAATATTTTATTTTGTCTTATGTATTTAATATATAGCTAACATTTTTGATGGCCACTAAAATATGCCTTTTAATTTTTTTTACTATCTTCCATCAAATAAATATATTTTATGGTATAAAAACTTTACCAGCATATAATTCCATCTCTTCCAACTTCTGCATTTGTGATTTATTTGTCTTAAATTTTTCTTCTACAAACTGAAGATAAATGTTTATTATTTATTTTTTAAAGATGCTTAAAACATTTTGTAACATTTATACAAATATTTCACCTTTCTGATGCTTTTTATTCTTTTTTGCAATTTTGTGGCTCATGTGCTGTCATTTTAAAAGTAGTCTGAGTAACTTCTTTTAGCTGCTTTTTTGATTCAGTGTTCCTGATGATACATTATCTCAATTTGTCTGAAATTTTCTTTATTTCACTTTGTTAAAAAAATTGTTGGATATAGAACTTGAAATTGCTGTTTTCTTCTTTCAGAATGTTAAAAAAATTATTATACTGTTTTTTGTCTTCTATTTCTGATTACAAATTGGCTTAGCCGAGCTCAGTGGTACATGCATACAAACCCAGCTACACAGGAGGCTGAGGCAGGAGGATAATTTGAACACAGGAATTTGTTTTTTCCATATGATAATCATTCTTGTTTTTTTAAGCTTCATGTGTACCTGTGCATGTTTGTTATATAGGTAAATTGCATTTTATGAGGGTTTGGTGTACAGACTCTTTCACCACCCAGGTAATAGGAATAGTATATGATAGGTAGTTTTTCTGTCGTCTTTCTCCTCCCACCCTTGGCCCTCAAGTACACATGTGTACTCAATGTTTAACTCCCACTTATAAATGAGAACATGCAGTATTTTGTTTTCTGTTTCTATATTACTTAGCTTAGGATAATGGCTTTCAGTGCCATCCACGTTGCTGCAAAAACATGATTTTATTCTTTTATATGGCTGTGTAGTATTCCATGGTATATACATACTACATTTTCTTTATCTAGTATACCATTATAGGCAAATTTATGTTGATTTCATGTCTTTGATATTGTGAATAGTGCTGCAATGAACATATGCGTGCATATCTCTGTGGTACAACAACTTATATTTCTTTGGGTATATACTATTTTGGTTACTGTAGGAATCCAGGACTTTGAATCTAGCCTGAGCAACATAGACCCACATCTCTAAAAAAAGTAGAAATGAAAAGAAAAATAAATAAAAATTGCTCTTTATGTTTCACTGTTCATTTTATATAGTATGTTAGTTTTTTCTCTTTATGCACTTGATATTTTGATGTTATTAGCAATTCATCTGTAACACACTTAGATGTGATCTTTTACTTTTTTTATGTTGGACACATAATAATTGTACATGTTTATGGGAGTATACTTTGATGTTTTAATATATGTATCTATTGCATAATGATCAACCAGGGTAATTAGCACCTCTTTGTGGTGATAAGGAAGATGATAAAGAGGATTCCAGGTTTTCTTTTCTAGCTATCTTGAAATGCACAATACATGTTATTAGATATGGTCACCCTACTACATAATAAAACACCAGAAAATATTCTTCTTTACTGACTGTAACTTTGTACTCATTGACAAACCTCTCCCATCCCCTTTACCCCCAACCTCTGCATGTTCTTGGCAAGTGTCAAAATTCAGTTGGCTGTAAATTGATTTCTAGGTTCTCTATTTTCTTCCATTGACCTATGTGTCAGTTTTTATGCCAGTGTCATGCTATTTGGATTACTATAGCTCTGTAGTATATTTTGAAGTCAGATTGTGTGATGCCTCCAGCTTTGTTCTTTTTGCTCAAGATCACTTTGGCTCTCTGGGATCTTTTGCATTTACATGTGAATTTTAAGGTGTTTTTTTTTTTTTCTCTATTTCTGTGAAGAAAGCCATGGGTATTTTGATGGAGATTGCATTGTATCTACAGATCACTTTGGGTCATATGAACATTTTAATGATATTAATTCTTCTAATTGATGAACATAGGATATCTTTCTCTTTATTGGTGTCTTCTACATTTTCTTTCATCAATGTGTTATAGTTTTTTACTGTAGAGACCTTTAATCACCCTGGTTAAATTTATTCCTATGTATTTGAATTTTTTGGTAGCTATTGTAAATGGAATTGCTGCCTTGATTTGTTTTTCATGTGGTTTCCTATTGGTGTATAGAAATGCTACTGATTTTTTTGCGTGTTGATTTGGTGTACAGCCACTTTACCAGATTCATTTATTAGTTCTAATAGTTTTTGGAAGAGTCTATAAGATTTTCTATACATTATTATATTCTCTGCCAACATGGACAAATTGACAGCCTGACTTTCTCCTTTCCAATTTGTATGTCCTTTATTTATTTCTCTTACCTAATTGCTCAGGCTAAGACTTTCAGTACTATATTGAATAAAAGTTGTAAAAGTGGGTATTCTTGTATTGTTAAAGATTTTAGAAAAAAACTTTCAATTTTTCCCCATTCAGTATGAAGTTAGCTGTGGATTTGTCATATATGCCTTATATTGTCTTGAGGATAGTCCTTATGTACATAATTTTTGGGAAGTTTTATTATGAATGACTGTTGAATTTTATTGAAATTTTTTGTCTCTTTATTGAAATATTTTTTTTTCCTTGATTCTCTTAAAGTGATGTATCTCCTATTTATTTGCATATGTCATACCATCTTTGCATTTCCTAGGATAAATGCCATTTGATCATGGTGAATGATATTTTTAAAGTACTGTTAAATTCAGTTTACTAGTATTTTGTTGAGGATATGTCATCTATGTTTGTCAGGGATATTATCCTATAGTTTTTGATGATACTATAATTGTGTCATTGTCTGTTTTTAGTATCAGGGTAATGCTGAACTCATAGGACAAGTTTTGAATCATTTCCTCCTCTTGAATTTTTTGGAAGAGTTTGAGATTAATGTTAGTTCTTCTTTAGATGTTTGGTAGAATTCAGTAGTGAAGCCATCAGATGTGAGGCTTTTCTGTTATGGGAGAGTCTTTATTACTGCCTCAATTTCATTATTCATTATTGGTATGTTCACATTTTCTACTTCTTTAGGATTTAATCTTGGTAGCTTGTATGTGTCCAGGAATTTATCAATTTCTTCTGAGTTTTTCAATTTATTAGTTTTTCATAAGAGTCTGTTATGATCCTTTATATTTATGTCTTGTCACTTGTAATATCTTTTATTCATTTCTGATTTGATTTATATGAGTCTTTTTTTTCCTTAGTTCATCTAGCCAAAGGATTGTCGATTTTGTTCATCTTTTTAAAACACCTACCCTTTGGTGGATCTTTAAACATTTTTTAATCTCTATTTCTTTTATTTCTGCTCTGATCTTTATTATTTCTTCTCTTCTGCTTATTTTGGATCTACTTTGTATATGTTTTTCTAGTTCCTTATGGTGCATTGTAGATTATTTATTTGAAGTCTTTTTACTGTTTTGGTGTAGGCACTTATTGGTATACATTTTAGGGTTGTATCCCAAAAGTTTTGGTATGTGGTGTTTCCATTTTCATTTGTCTCAAGGCATTTCTAAATTTCCTGTTTAATTTCTTCATTGACCCATTCATTGTTGGGAGCATGTTGATCTCCACAGTAGAGTTTGCAACATTCTTTCTATTATTGATTTCTATCTTTATTCTATTGTGATTAAAAAAAGTGATATGATTTTGATCTTTTGTAAATTTGTTAATACTCATTTTGTGACCTATCATATGGTCTATCATATGGAATGTTCCGTGTACTGTTGAGTAGAATGCGTATTCATAAGATAGAGGTAATTTTTTAAAATGATCATTATGCTTGTACTGCATTCGATGTCTTGAATCTTGTGTGTGTATATCTATCATTAAATTTGGGAAGTTTGTGGTCAGTAATCTTCAAATGTGTTTCCTAATTCATTCTCCCTTGTTTTTCTTAAACTTAAATTGCTCATCCTTTAGATCAGTTAATATTTTCACCTCTCTTGGACACACTGCTTTTATTTTTTCTCTGTTATAAAATTGTTTGTTTTTAAAAATATTTACATAATTTTTATACATGCATATTCAAATTTGTTCTTTACTTTGCTGTGTCCAATCTGCTCTTGAGCCCATTAGATAAATTCTTCCTTTCTGCTATTGTATTTTTAATGTCTAACATTTTCATTTGGACCTTTATAGTTCTACCTCTCTGATGAAATTTCCCAATTCTTTAGCATTTTTATTATAGTTATTTTAAAATGCTATCTGATAAATGTCTGTTACATCTCTGGGTTTATTTGTACTGACTATTCTCTTTCCTGGTAATGAGACACATTTAATTGCTTCTTCCTGAATATATAAGCAAGTTATTTTCTGCAAGCTTAATTAATTTTAAACAATTAATTTCATGCAATTTATTTTATATAAAAGACTACTAGAGAGCAGAATAAATAATATATGCCCTTAGAAAATAGCATATTACCTTTTCTATTAGGATGCTGCAGTGAGGGACTGCATCAATCTGATTTTCAGTTGAGCTTGCCTGGGCTTTAAGAGTTTTAGCTTGATTCAGTTTACCACTGGTTAGAAATGTCTGGATGATGGTTTTGGACATTTTCTTTAACAGGACTTGTCTTTGAACTGTCATGGTTTGAGGGATTTCATTATCCTTTACAAACAAGCTGTCAACTTTCCATACTAGAAGAGATCTCTGTCTACTTTAGTTCCTAGCTACCAATTTTATGTGTTGTTGGTAGGTTCACTCTGCTTTCTGCTACCATGTTTCTCTGTTTCTAGAGCAATTTCTCCTTGCTTGGTTCTCTGCCTACTGCCTGACACTTTGTAAGGCCCAGAATGGCTTAAAGGAGATCTCAGCTCTCCTGCCACACTCCTGGGTTATGGTAGCTGAAAGCCTAAAATGCCTCAGAGGAGTTTCTCTCTGATATCTTGAGTTGGCTCAAATGGCTCAAATCTCCTTTAGACTGAACCTAAGAGTGTTAAGATAATATATTTCAGTTCCCCTTCCTGCCCCATCTTTTGGTAGCCGACAATTACTAAAATTATTGAAAACTATTTAAATATTCTGCTGCTTGTGTCTCACTCCATAGGTTCCTCTTCATCTGGTCCCTCTCCCAGCTAATGAGAGGAGTTGTTCTTCTTCTAATCTCTTCTGTGAATGCCTTGCTCTTCTCTGAATTTAGTTATTTATGTTTTCTGTGGCCATAGTTCTATGTTGAGTTTCTGTGGCCATAGTTCTATGTTGAGTTCTGATTTTTAGTTTTACCATCTTGATGAGTTTGTTAGAGTGAGAATGGTAGTTTCTTTTTACTTTCTACACACTAATCAGAAAAGGAAGCCATGTGGGCATTTATAGTTTCCAAATGTGCTTCAAATATTTGTACACATCTTTTTTAATGAAAATGACTGATCAATATAGCTTTAATTTCCAAACTAAAATCTACAGTTTACACTTTCCCTGAAGCATAAGTTTTCTTTTCCTCAATTCTCTATTGGACAAACCTATCTAATATGTATGTATGATACATGTATGTGTGTATGTATCATCTATCTATCATCTATCTATCTATCTATCTATCTATCTATCTATCTATCTATCTATATCTAGTCTATCTACCCACCTACCTATTTACCTATCTACCTGATATGGTTTGGCTCCGTGTCCCCACCCAAATCTCATCTGGAATTGTAATCCCCATAATTATTGCATGTCAAGGGAGGGACTAGATGGGAGCTGACTGGATCATGTGGGTGTTTTCCCCCATGCTGTTCTTGTGATAGTGAGTGAGTTCTCATGAGATCTGATGGTTTTATAAAACATTTTTCCCTACTTGCTCTTTCTCACCTGCCACCAAGTAAGATGTGCCTGCTTCACCTTCTGGCATGAATGTAAATTTTCTGAGACCTTCCCAGCCATGTGGAACTGTGAGTCAACTAAGCCTCTTTCTTTCATAAATTACCTGGTCTTGGGTATTTCTTTATAGCAGTTTGAAAATGAAATAATACACTACCTATCTGTCTATCTGGAACTCGTATATATAGTTTCAAACCTGAATCAGAAATCCTCTATTCTTGTTAACAAGTTTTAACCTTCTCAAAGTATCATTTGCCTACCCAGTTTGCTTAATTCAGAACTTCATTCACCATTCTTCCCTTTTCCATTTGCCTCAACTGACCCATACAAACAAGTTCTGCAGTTTAACTTTTCTTGATTCTACTCAATGATTCCCTTTTTCTCCAACCCCACTGCCACCACTCTAGACCTGGCCATTATAATCTTTTCTCTGAATAACTAAAACAGACATTAACTGAGTATCCCTGACCCCTGCCTTATTCTTTTAAAACTTTCCTTAAATGCATACCAATATTTGGTGCTTATAATCCTAAAAATCATTAATCATTTTCTATTATTTGTGCTAAATTAAAAAAATTCCTCCATATCTTTCTTCACAATCTGATCCTTCAGCATCCACTCCCTTGTTTACTTTTCCCTTTCCATGTACATAACTCTAAATAGTTGGATTATAGTTAATCTCTTCAAGCATGCTCCGTTTTTTCTTGCTTCAAGGAATCCATAGATGCTATTGTTTCTGCCTTTTTTACTCTTTTTATGCTACACCCTTCCAGTTGTTCTTTGCAAATGTAAAAACAAAACAAAATAAAAACTTAATAAATACTTCTTATCAATACAAAATATTAGCAAATGTTACTGATCATTCAGGATTCAAGTTAAATACTTATGCTTTGTCTTTGTAAACCATCTTCCATTTGTTCTAATATATCGACATATACGTTCTTTTTTAGCTTTCCTTAACCAGAGTATGATGGGGAGGCCTTAATTATTTAATCCTGTGTCTCGTATCTGGTACGTGGTAGGAATTATAAATGTTTGTTAAACAAATTAAATGAAAGAAGAACCTTCCCCGGGAAAAATAAGCCAGTGCAAAGACAAGGATTTGTAGGCTCTCACTTTAACCTTTAATTTTTTTCCTCTACTTTTTCTAAATTAATGGTGAAGGGAGAGGAAGAATCTTAGGGCTTTTGATACGATATGAGGTATGATATGATATGTTACGATATGATATGTTACGATATGATAGAAATGATACGATATTATATGATATGATATGTGATATGATACGATATGAGATATTATACGATATGATATGTATGAGATTTGGTTTGATACGATATGAGAAAAGGGGAAAAAAGGCCAGACATTTGCTTAAACTATTATTTGAGTAAACACACACTATTCTTGAGTATTCAGATAAGAAACATCCGATGTTTTGGAAACTATTTGAAATTACAAATTATAAATCACACATAATATAATCATACTTGGCTCTACCCCAAGATATTATATTTTGGAAACAAAGCATTAATCCATTCTTTAATTATATTTTTGAACATCATTTCAGTTTTGATCAGTGTCACATGTAAACTTGCAGATATTGAACTAACATATTAATTTTATGGAACTACCAGGCTTTACACTTTTAAAAGCTTCTATTTTTAAATATAGGGTTTTCAATTAAATAAATATATATTAATGCTACTTTAAACAAGATTTTAAAATTCAATTTTGGGTTCATTGGAGGCAAAAATATGGATCAGTATGTACCTATTTTTACATGGAGACTAGAGAAGCTGAATGTGCTGTTAAAACCCTACCTACACCACTTAAATGATGATGGCCTTGGGCAAGTATGTATTTTTCATCAATTTTTTATCTGTAAAATAAAAATTATAGTATCAGCATTTTCATCATAAGTTTGAGAATTAGATGTAATAATATATGCAAATCTTGCAGTACAATATCTGAAACATAGGAAGGTTTTTATATCTATGCGTTTCGTATTATGATATTTATTAGACAAATAAATCTCTTCTTATGATGTTTAGCTACAGAAATCTAGCTCTATCTTCAGTTGAGTAATATTAATAACAGATCTTTATTATTACAGACATGATCTGACATATTAAACTGAGGCATAAAAGACAGGTGATTGTCTGCAGTTACAGAGTTGCTAAGGTTCAGAATTGAGACCTTAACCTTTGCCTTCAAATCTCAGGATCAATGTTGTTTTTACCATGGTATGCTGCTTCAAAAAAATTTAATAAAAGCGTTCTTGATATTATCGTAGAGGGAAATTCTTGTCCTTTTGAGTATTCTCCATCATTATAACCTATATATATTTGAAAAGAAAAACAATTCCTATGGTTCTTTAAAAAAGATTATAGATGTTATATGACCTTTTTTATAATTCATGGTGGCATAGTTCAATGAGAATTACACTTTAGAGAAAGCATGGTGAAACTATGCCTATAAATTTTAATTTGATGTATCTAGGAAAATAGCTATAATTTAAAAACAGGATTTGAATTATATGAATTAGTTTCTCAACTCTTTCTTACTTTGATGGAGTTATACAGTTTTTTATTGTAGTAAACTTTAGTTGCATAGATTCAAAATTACTACCAACTTCAACAAATGTTTCTTATATGACTTCTAGGTTCCGTGCTCGTGCATTAAAAATTATTATATGCTATTGAAGTTGATAACTAAAGCTAAAATAGAAAAGTTCACAGAACTATTGCCCCTCTCTCTGTTAAAAATCTTTTAATTGTTGTCTATGTATAACATATTCTGTTTTCTAGATAAAATTAAAACTTCTTAAACAGGGACAGACTTACCACTAAATCAACGAAACTTGAGCCATTAAGGTGCCCAACTCCACTTTCAAAAACTGAGACTCTATTAATATGTTTACTTGGCCATAGTATTTTTGTAAAAATTGCATAAGTAAGCAATTAACATTTAATTTAAATGTAATTAGATAAACTCATTTACCTTTTACCTTACTGTCTGTCATAGGTCACATTTCATTTCATTTTTAGTGACTCTGCAATGACCATGGACATTTTTTTTAAGTTGTTAAGGTAAAAATGATTTGAAATATATTTAGGTTGAGTTTATTGAGATTAAGGATAGCTCTAGATATGGGGGGAGAGGTGTAGCTTATATTTGAAGGGATAATAGTATGGAAAACAGTAGAATAGTTTGATGTGAAATTCCCTGGGCCTCTTCCACAGCCTTATACAAGGTAGGGGTTTTGAAAATTAAAGGTTCATTAGCTTCATGGTAAATTCACTGCTCTTTGAGATTCAAGTGTGTAGTTTGCAGTCACCTTGTTTTAGTTGTTTAATTAGGTCAAAACTGACAGATAATTAATAGGATTTTTAAAAGAACATTTCTCTTGGATTTTTCCCTTAGCTTTTAAAATCGTGGATTAGTAATTCCATAGGCCTTTAATTAAATCTCTGGACTTCCTGTTACCTTTTGAATTTTCTTCATGTTTCTCTTGGGTTCGCTTCCTGTTTTCTGAAACATTTATATTCTGCTTTCATTACTTATTCTCTCATTTTGCAAAATATGTAACCTTTAAAGAATCCTTTTTTACTTGTATTTTGAGTTTAAAGGTAATTTTTCTTCTAATGGATTTAATTGTTAGCTGTGTGCAAGAATAAGTGCTGGTAATACAAAGTGGGCATTATTCTAAGGCCCAATCTACCCAAAACACATTTAATAATCACAAAAGAAAACAGAAGATTATTTTATTATTACTTTAATTTTGCATATGAGGAAATTCAAGTATGGCGAGGTTAAATAACATATTTAAGATTATACATTTAGGAAGAGACCAAGATAAATGTCAAATCTCAGCTATCAGGCTCCATAGCTTATCCTCCAAACAATCATACTATCGTGTTTTTCAAAAGAAGCATTTTAAGTCTTTTTTTTGCATACTATTTTGTATTCTTACACTTTATGCTTACTGTTTGTTTTTCATTTATTTTTATTTAACTGTGCTTCTTTTAGTACTTTATTCAATTAGAAGACATACAGACTATTTTTCATTATGATAGTAGCTATTTTTCTAATTATCAAAGTAAAAATCGTATAGCATCAGTCGACACTTCCAATGTAAGAAGAAAAAATTAGCATGTGTCCTCTGTCTATCTGCACCCAATCTAATATTGTTAGTTTTAAAAAAGATCACTTTTTTCTCAAGAGAAATGTTGACTTTTTAAAAAAGTTTGCTTTCAAAAATAAATTTTTAAACATAAAGCTTCACTGTTCATTAATTATTCTTTTTTAAATTTGACAAGTTTTATCTTAAATTTTTTTTTATATGAAATAGGGAATTTCCCCCCTTGGATCCTCATTGATGAGTTGATCCTCATCAACTCCCAGTACATAATATATAAAATGAAAACGCTCCATTACAGAAACCATGCTTAGACAAATGTCTATTTTGGGTAATTATTTGTACCAGATTCAATTCTCAGCTGATGTGAACAGAAGGCTTAATCCCAGCTGTATAGTGAGATCAATTTTTTATTTTTCTGGGTTTTCTACTATGTGGTGAGATATCTACTCCAGTGCGATAAGAAGCAGACAGTCCAAAATATTGATATATATTCTCTAAAAATCAATATGGTCTTTACTATTTTGTGAATTTTATTTGCACTAAATAGGTGCACATATTAAAAATTCAATAATAAAAATAACAATATTACATTTCCACTTAAATATCAGACTCACAGGTAAAGATGTAGCAAATATGAACTTCATCTCAAAAGGTCCTTGGCAAGATTTGCACAATGTTAGCCAAATATATTGGAGACAAACCTTCTATCTTCAGCTTCAGTGAATCATTGTATAGCAAAATCTGCTGTAGATTGTTTCTAAGAAAATAGATGTGAGAAATAAATTATATTTTTACAGATCTCCAAGGAACCTGTCTTCTTTCAGTTGCAAATAATTTGTATAAGTTTGCCTCAGACTATTTAAAAATCAATCCCAGGAAATGTTTTGAAATATTTCCACTTAAATAAAAGATTAATGCTTGTATTAACTTAGAAATTATATTAATGCAGTGTTGCCAGTGGGCAAAATATGAATAAGAGAAGGAAAATGATACAAGTTGTGTTCCTAATATACAGACAACTATATGTTATCCATTTGATTCTTAATAATACCACTTTTAGGTTAGTATTTATATCACTATTTCACAAATGAAGCAATGCAGACTCAGGGTGGTTTTAAAAGTTGACTAAATTGATATAGATAGCTCTAATTAAATTTGATATATGTACCCTGGTATTTTAGTAATCTGTCAGACAGTAGAGAAGATGTGCATGTAAAGGGAGTTGTGTTGATTATAGGTACGAGTTGATAGATATCTGTTGGAGGATTCTAGCTATCAAAGTTAATCATTAGCAAAATTAAAAAAAAATAAAGCTTAAAACAATTTGGATGCCTAATAATTTATTAATTATATTATTTTTAAAGTTTACTTTAAAATTGTTAACTTTGTCAATGTTTTTAAATCAGACAGCAGTTCTCTTTGGCTCACAGTGTACTTGATTGGAAGAGTGAAATGCAAGCTTGAATTACCTATATACTGAGACATTCTTTTGATCTCTTGTTCACCATGTTTATTTCTCTGTCTCATTTTGTCTCTCCCTTACTTAATTGATTTCTCTGTTCTTCCACTTCCTCCTTACTCATTTTTTAGCAGGTATTTCTTAATTTCAAAGATAAATAAGATTAAGTAATGCAATAGCAAGATTTTCAAAGCACTCAAGCATAAGTATACATATATAAACATAAGGTATAAATATTTGTGTATATATATAATGTAATTTCTCTCATATTTTATCACTTTCTTTCTCTGACATCTTCATTATTCCTTTTTATGAGGACTTGATTTTTCTGATTGGCATGTATATCTTTCAAATATGGTTCTCCTGACTCCAAATGTACTACAATCAACCAATGAAAGCTTCATTTACAGAATGCAATTTTGGAGTCTCACTTCCAAATTCTCTGGGTAACGTGATTGCTCCATTTTTTACTTTCATCAGTTCCATTCTTTATCCAATCACATGTGGCCTTTGAAGGAAGAGATTGGTAGAGTGTCACTGTTTACTTCTGCCTGCCTACCCAATTTTATTTCTTGTAATATTTTCACCTCTATTGCCAAATATCTGACTATAGGGAGTCACCTTAACAAGTGACTTTCCAAGACTCAGCTAATCTTAATCTTTGTTTTCACTGCTGTTCTCCACTTGTTTTCACTGGTATTCTCCACCACTCTTAGTATATGTGTGTTATGTGGACAATTGAG
Source organism: Pongo abelii (assembly GCF_028885655.2). Lineage (NCBI taxonomy): Eukaryota > Metazoa > Chordata > Mammalia > Primates > Hominidae > Pongo > Pongo abelii. Next base: position 113,186,431 of record NC_071989.2, on the reverse strand, counting down.
TGGAATAGAGCAGGGCTGTGGACTTCTACTTAATAGTATATGATGCATATTAACCCTAAAGTATATGTTTTTGGATGAATAACCAAAGTAAGCATTATTTGTCATATATAGTAGGCATAAAATGTACTTTAGTAAGCAAAGCAAGAACTTCAAAGGAAATAGTTTTCCATTGTTTAGTAGCTGAAGGAAAAAAATTGAATGATCGTAAAATGTTTATATTAGCAATTTGAAAAGCTATATTTCCTCAAAGATAAAAAGTTTAAGTTAGAAATGATGACTCAAAGAATGTCTCTATTTCATAATATTTTAATAATTAGCATGGAATTACTACATTTAGTACACATATATTTTGTTTTCTATTTACATTAAACAAAATTTTAATTTATTTTAGTAACGCAATAGTTGCAAGAAACTATTAGATAACAGTTTGAATACTGGACTTTAAAAAAATTGTTCAAATAAATTGTAACAGATATTAGAAGAAGACATTAAAAATGGCATACATAATCATGATATTAAGTAAATCCCTATCCATTAAAATATGGATTAAAATTTTTACATAAAGCTCTGAAAGAATAAGCATATCCTTGAAAAGAGAGCTGTGTTCACTCTCATTTTTCAGCCTTTCATGAAGCAATGAATATAGCACACAATGCCCCCACATAACCCTGTCATGATTAAGCATCCAAATTCTAAATTACAGTATGACCTTTTTTACTATAGGGGATCTCCCTGTTATGGAGAAGATCTTTTCATTAACAGTCATTCTGTCATCACTAAACACTTTGAAACTTAGTGTGAAAATCATATGGTTTCTTTTCCTTTTTATAATGTTGCAGACTGCAAACACAATTGATATTTATTGATAATTAGGTACTCTATTACATATAAGTTTATATGAGTAATATTGTTTATCATAAGCGTATACTAACATTAACATATAAGGATTTGCATTAAATTTTTATCAGCATTCAGTTATTAACATTTCAGCCCAAGTATATGCTTTTATTAGATGTGAAAAAGCAACATTTTAAGATTTATTGTAGTTCTTTCATGCAGGATCAACTGACTATTTACTGTAAGAAACAGCATTTCCTGTCTTCCTATCAATATTTTAAAAATATGAGTTACTTTATCTTACCAACCTAAACAAATGACCCCATCACTTAATATTTTATTTCTAAGTATCCAATAAGTATTTAAGCTTACTTACATGGTTGCACGTTTTTCTTTGGTGCTTCAGTTCACAAGTTTAAGTCCCAGCTTAAGATGTGACTCACACATGCTGACACAGCAATAAAAATGACTGGTTTTCTAGGAAATGTGCTCACATTTTGAAAGTAGAAACATGGTCTTATTTTGAGGTTCTTGGATAATATCTAGAAAAAATCTCGTTGGTATTTTTCAAAAACAATGCAAATAACTTGATCTTATATGAGCCACGGTATTTTTCCTTAGTCTAACAGTTAAAAAATCTAATGACTTGTAGCCGTATATGTCTTTATATTAGCTATACCATTAATTCAATAAACTTGTCAGCTGTGAACTATTCAATACTATATTTATAGACAGCCTCAATACTCTTGCAATATACATTTAACATTTTATTTTTTTTTCAATTCTTGTTGTTGAAAAGCTTTCCAAAATGTGCTAGTTTACTTTTCTGCCTTGGATGGAAGTGCAGAATATCAAATTAATATAGTGTTGTCTGAATATTTGTGGTATCTGGTTTGACTGATACCATAATCAGGGTTACAACCCTTTGTGTAATACCTAGATGATGTAAGGAATTGATTTATTTGTATATACTAGAAGTTTCATTTTTAACAAAGTGGTCAGTAATGTGTGTGTATAATGTCTTTGTGTGTGTATGTGTGATTTGTTACTTCTTTATGAATGCAGACTAGCTAATTTTACAATTCAATAGGCTTCAGTCAATTGATGATTTACTCTATTGAGAAACAAGATACACTTTAGTACTATAATAAAAAAGTAATTAATGAAATAAATTCTCCCTGAAGAAAATCAAAATGTTCCTAGCCTTTCCCACCCTCCAAGAATACTGAAAAAGATCTGTTTCAAGATACAAAATGCGTCCATGTTTTATCTCAGTTTCTTAAAAGAAATTTCCAAGGTAGTTAACATTGCCATAGGAAACTGATGGACATTAGTATAAAAGAGCAGGAACACTAACACCTGATGATAGCTCTGGATTTGAGTTCTGGTTGCACAGAAGACAAGCACCTTGGCTCAGGCAGGTGTACTTAATTTCCAAAAGTAGGTGACCTCATTTGTTGAATAGAGATTATAGAATTTTCTCTAGGATTGTTGCGAAGATTAAATAAGATAAACTTCTTAAATTACTAAGAAAGTTCTTGGGAAACAGTATGTACTAAATAAATATAAGTTCCCTAATATTACCCATACATAATAATCAATATGTATTTCTCCACAACTGGATCCAAATGGCGATGAATGTTCAGATAAACCTAATATGTGTAATAGCAAAGAAAAATAATGCCATATCTGTGTACAAACGATTTCTCATTAAAAGAGATATTAAACATAAGTATATATTCTGTAAAGTAATATACATTCTCATATCTCAATCCTAGAGATTGTGATAGTTTGGTATGAGGGCCCAAGAATGAACATTTTTAATCCTACTTAATTCTAATACTGGTTTCCTGGGAAATCAGGTTGAAAATCAATGCTAACAATTGACCTACTCAAAGTAAAAAATACTTACGTATTTATGACTGCAAAATGAAGTCACATAAAAAGTTAAAGAATTTTCCATTACTAATTTGTAGAAATATTATGCAATTTTTACTAAATAATAGTATGGTATTTAATGCCAATCAATGAAGAATATATTCAATAAATTTTGCATATGAAAGTTTTGAGTGAAGCTAGTCAGGTGAGCAACGTAAAACTCATGTTCAAATCAAGGGAAGAAGAGCATGAATTCTTTCCCAGTGGAGCCAGGGACAATTATTAGTGATATGACATTATAGAAGAGTTTATATTATGAGAAATTTTCATTTGCATTAACCTATAAAAGGGCCTTCAATTTTAAGATGCTGAATCTCCTCTCTACCTGAGTAAATGACACAACTGAGTATGGAATGCAGTGACAATAATACATTTTATTTTTAGGAAAGTATGCAACTTGCAAACTATTATACTCTTTGAGAGTATTTTTTTAAACTTGCTTTTACTTTACATTGAGCTGTTGTTATCTTTAAAATTGTAGTGTTAAATACTTTTTATGTTGAAACATAATACATATTTTGATGATTAGGGCATTAGTTGAAAAGAATATATATAATTTATAAGACTATCCACTCTGAAATACTGTTAATCTTCAATTAAGTGAATTCCTGAGTTTTCAGAGGGAATAAAAATACAAGAGGATTTTTGTATTGTTTTGTAGTGTATTGTATTGTATTGTGAATTCTTGAGTTTTCAGAGGGAATAACAATACAAGAGGATTTTTGCATTGTTTTGTATTGTATTGTTTTTAAATGATTATTTAAGATTGATTCTAAATAATTGTAAATAATTATTTAAAAATTATTATGGAAACTAGCTTTATTTTTAACATTCTTATAAAAATATTTTAAGTAGCACAATCTTTTGACAATTATAGTAAACTATGGCATTTTGGAGATTCTACAGATTTTAAAATGAACACTATAAGGAATGATGATAATGACAATAATGGCGGTAATATTAACATTCACAATAATTATAGCATTCTTTTATAAAATGTTAACTAGATGACAAGCTATGTATTCAGTGTTTTATTGATATATATCACTTATTTCTCATAACATTATATTTATAAACCATTTTATAGTCATGAGAACTGAGGCTCAAAGCAGTTGATTAATTTGTTTAAATTTACCCATTTAGGTAAGTATCTTGATCCAGATACGCTGACTTCAAATTTTTTAAATCATCACACTCTACTGGTTTCCACATACTGATATTTTCCTAAATAAAGTTAGGTATACTGTTTAAAAAACTTAGTTTTTTTCAGTTGACTAGGAAGACTACTAGTAAATTTGCTAATTGCAGCCTCTCATCTAAAAATGCTACCTTTCTTTTTCTTTCTTTTTGTAGTGCATGAGTCTCACTATATTGCCTAAGCTGGTCTTGAACTCCTGGCCTCAAGCGATCCTCCCTCTTTGGTCTCCCAAAGTACTGGGATTACAGATATGAGTTACTGTGCCGTGTCTGAAAATGCTACATTTTAAAAAAACACAAAATGCCCTGGTGCTTTCTGATTCTAACATCTGAATGATTTGGCTTTTTACCATTATTTGCAGTATAGTCTTGTAGGTTACACTCAACTGGAATCCCAGTACTAGGATAGGAAATGTCCTTTGGTGAACATATTATTATAGGTTTATGTTCATAAGTGTAAATCGGACCATGAAGGAATTTCTCCCCAGGTGCATTGATCCAGGCCTAATCTTTAGCAGCTACTTTTAGGTAGTTGCTTAGAAAATCAAATCAAATTTACAGTAATGAAACATAGTCTCCTGTGACAAGTTTTATTTGGCATTATCCAGCTCCTTGCTTCCACTGTAGATAGTAATTTTTCAATGCATCATTATTTTTTAGCAGTTCTTTTCAGGTATAATTGACATACAGTAAACTGCATGTATTTAAAGTGTACAATTTTATAAGTTTTTGCATATGTGCACATGTGTGACACCATCTTCACAATCAAGATCATGAATATATTTATAATCACCAAAAGTTTTCTCATGCCTTTTAGAATATCTCCTTCCTCCCACTGCCTGCTTCTCTAACTCCAGCCCTACATGTTCCCAGGGAACTGCTGATTTGCTTTCTATCCTATAGATTAGTTTGTATTGTGTACCATTTTATATAAATAGAACGATGCAATATACTGTAAAAGAGAGTCATACTTTGAAGGAGGTGGGAGGTTTGGTTTTCTTCACCTAGTGGGATCATCCATGTTGTTATGTGTATTATTATTATTACCTAGTAGTTTTCTACCATATGAAAATACCACAATTTGCTTATTTTTTTCACTTGTTAGTATTTGAATTGTTTCCAATTTAAGGTTACTATCAATAAAACTATTATACATAGTTTGGTGTGTGTTTTTTGATATGTGCTTTCCTTTCCTCTGATAAATACCTAAAAGTGGAATGGCTGATCATATAGTGAGTGTATGTTTAAGTTTTTGAGAAACAGAGATTTTCCAACTTTCCCACTTGTACTATTTACATTCCCAGTAGCAGGGGTATGTTCAGATTTTTAATTTTAGCCATTCTTATTATTATGTAATGGTGTCTCATCATGGTTTTAATCTACATATCCCTAAATACTTATAAAGTTGAGCATTTTTTCCTATGCTTATAAGCTATCCATATATCTATTTTGACAAAGTGTTCATTCAAACCCTTGCCCATTTTAATTAGGTTGTTTGTTTTCTTATTATTCAATTTTTATTTTTCAGTCTAAGCAGTAAAGTGAGATCTTATTATTGAACTTTGAGCATTCTTTATATATTCTAGATATAATTTCTTCATGAGATATATGCATTGTACATATTTTCTCCTGCTATATGACATGGCTTTTCATTCTCTGTGTTCCAAATAGCAGAAGTTTTTAATTTTTGTGATTTTAAATTCATCTTTTTTTAAAAAATGGATTGTGCTTTTGGTGTCATACCTAAAGATTTTCCCTAATCCAGGGTTATAAAAATATTCCCTGTGTTTTTTTCTCAACATTTCATACTTTAGTTTGAGAGCTATGGCACACTTTGAGTTAACTTTCATATAGTATGTGAGATATGTATCAAAGTTTATTTTTATATGAATATTCAAATGTCTAGCACCATTTGTTAAAGAGACTATCTTTTCTCCATAGATTTGCCTTTGCATCTTTGTCAAAAATCAATTGTCTGGATATATGTGAGTCTATTTCTTGATTTTACTGTGTTCCATTGATCTCTTTGCCTATCATGCCTATCTTGATGCACATAACACTATCTTGAGTAATGTTGTTTTATAATGTAATTTTTAGTCAGATAGTGTTAGCTCTTCAACTTTGTTCTTTATCAAAGTTGTTATAGATATTCTATTTTCTTTGCATTTTTATGTTAATTGTAGGGTCAACTTGGCAATTTCTCTAAAAACAGTTGGCTAGATTTTCATTGGATTTGTAATACATGTATAAATCAATTTGGAAACAATTACCCTCTTAATATTATTGAGCCTTCCAATCTCTTAATGTATGACTTACATAAAGAAGATATAAAACCTAGATTTATTTATATCACTTTTAATTTATCTCAGCAGCATTGTGTGGTTTTCAGTGTATCATTCTTGCACCTATCTTTTGACAATGTGTTCCTAATTGTTTCATGTTTTTGAAAGTTATAAGTTTTATTTTTTATTTCAATTTTCAGTTGTCCATTGCTACTATCTAGAATCACAATTGATAATACAGTATCTTGCAAATGTGTTAAACTCATTTATTGGTAGTAGCTTTATTGTAGATTCCATTGCATTTTCTACATACATGTCATTGCATATGTGAATAAAATCAGTTTTAATTTTTTTCTTTCCAATGTGATATCTTTATTATTTATTTACTTAGTAAACTCACTGCACTTGCTGAAACCTCCCATACAATGCTTAATAGAAGTGGTGAGTGTATATATCCATTTGGTTTTGATGGTATTGTTACTGATGTTAGGACTAAAGCATTCAGTCTTTCTCCTTAAGTAGAACATCAGCTGTAGTTTTTTAAAATGTACTTTTTCTGGTTAAGGAATTTCCCTTCTATTCCTATTTTATGAGAGGTTTTTGTTGTTGTTGTATTTCGTTTTTGTTTTAGTTTAAAATGGATATTGGGTTTTGTCAATTGTCGCTTCCTTGTCTTTACTGAGATAACCATATGGCTTTCATATTTTAGTGTTTCATATGATGAATTATTTTTAACCCAAATGGAAAGTATTCAACTTTTGATTGAATTGTTTAGCCCATTTATAAGTCATGTGATCATTGATATTATCATGCTTAAGCTGAGAATCTTACATTTAAAAACAATATTTTTCTGGCTGGGCATGGTGGCTCATGCCTGTAATCTTAGCACTTTGGGAGGCTGAGATGGGCAGATCACCTGAGGTCAGGAGTTCGAGACCAGCCTGGCCAACATAGTGAAACCCCATCTCTACTAAAAATATAAAAATAAGCTGGGTGTGGTGGCGGGTGCCTGTATTCCCAGCTACTCACTGAGGCGGAAGAATCACTTGAACCTGGGAGGCGGAGGTTGCAGTGAGCAGAGATCACGCCACTGCATTCCAGCCTGAGGCAACAGAGTAAGACTCAGTCTAAAAAAAAAAAAAAAATCCATGTGCTCTTTGCCATTTTTTTCTGCTGTCATTTACCTTTTTTGACTTATTAGCTATAATCTTTTGTTTTGTTATATTAGAGGCTAATCTAGGTAGGGTTTACAGTATACCTCTTTCACTTTTCACAGTCCATTTTCAACTTGCATTATCCCATTTCACCTATAGTATATGCATTTTACAATATGCTAATTTCATTTCTAGTGTCCAATATTTATAATAACATTTTCATAGATTTTACTTATTCATATGTTATAAACTCCACAATAATCGATTATTCTTTTACAGAAAGCTACTTTTTAAAGATATTTAAATAATTTAAAAATTCTATATTTACCCACTCATTTACTATTTCTGGTCCTCTTTGGTTTTTACATTGCTCCATATTTTCATCCGCCATCATTTTCTTTCTGGCAAAGGATTTTCTTTCATACTTTTTGAAGTATGGGTCTGGTACTAATAACCATTTTAGCTTTGTATGTCTGAAAAAGTTTCTATTTTGTCTTTATTTTTGAAAGATTTCATTGAACATAGAATTCAAGCTCAATTTTTTTCTTTTTTTTTCTTTTTTTTTTTTTTTTTTTTTTTGCTTCGTTAAAGATGTTGCACTACTGTCTTCTTGCCTGCATTGTTTCAGGAAGGATCCAGCTGACATCCATCCCTTTGAACTTCTGGGTACACCATGTCTTTATTTTCTGGATGCTTTTATAGTAGTATCCTATTTTTGAGTGATTTGATTATAATTTACACTGATATCGTTCTATTTATATTGCTTGTACTCGAACATTGCTAAGTTTCTTGAATCTATGGGTTTATAGTTTTCATCAAAATGGAAACAATTTTGGCCCTTTTTTTTTGCAAATATTTTTTCCTGTACTTCTCTTTCTCTCTTTTGGGATCTCCAATTAAACATATATTAAGTGTCTATGCTGCTCTATGTTTTCCCACAACCCATTAATAGTATTTTAAAATTCTTCTTTTCTTCTCAGTCTTAGTTTTCAAAATTTCTGGTGTTATACATCCAAGCTCACTAGTCTTGTCTTTTAGAATATCTAATCTGCCATTAATAACATCTAGTATATTTTTTATTAAAGATATTCTGGTTTTAATCTATACATGTTTAACTTGGATCTTTTAAAATATTTTTTCACATCTTCATATAGTTTTGTGAAAAAATATTTTAAAAGATCATGGAATACTACTATGCAGCCATAAAAAATGATGAGTTCATGTCCTTTGTAGGGACATGGATGAAATTGGAAATCATCGTTCTCAGTAAACTATCGCAAGGACAAAAAACCAAACACCGCATGTTCTCACTCATAGATGGGAATTGAACAATGAGAACACATGGACACAGGAAGGGGAACATCACACTCTGGGGACTGTTGTGTGGTTGGGGGAGGGGGGAGGGATAGCATTAGGAGATATACCTAATGCTGAATGATGAGTTAATGGGTGCAGCACACCAGCATGGCACATGTATACATATGTAACTAACCTGCACATTGTGCACATGTACCCTAAAACTTAAAGTATAATAATAAAAAAAAGATATATATATATTTTTTCACATCTTCATATATTTTTTAACACATGAAATCCACTGTCAATAACTATATTAGTGTCCTTTTCTGCTCATTTAACATCTGGTTTTGTTCTTGGCAAGTTTTTCTTGGTGAAATTTCTTACTCATTATGGGTTATATTTTTCTACTCTTTGCTTTACTTGTAATCTTTTACTGAATGTCATACTTTGTAAAATTTATCTTTTATAAAATTTTATGATTTTTTTTCATTTCTACAGATCTTCATGAGCTTTGTTTTAGGATGCAGTTAAATTACCTGAAATTATTTCATAGTTTTTGATGCTTTCTTTTAAGATTTGTTGGGAAATACCAGAGCTGTAGTTAACCTAGTGCTAATAATTCTTCATCATTGAGACAAGATTCTTTTCTGTACTCCATCCAATGTCCCACGAATTATGAGGTTTTCTCATCTTTCTAAAGGTAACAGGCCAAATTCTCAGCTTTGTCTAAGTAAGCACTAGACACTTTTATATCTAATCTGAGACATTTATTTACCTGGCCTTGGGTGTTTACCTCTCATGTATGCAACAGCAGTATTCTGCCAAATACTCCGGGGATGCCCTTCAGCTTTGTCTGGAGTTCTCTACCTATTGCGAATGTAAAAGATACCAGGATGAAATCACTTTTTTTCAGATCCAAACAGACTAGAGCTAAGAGAACATGAAGGGGAAAGGCTTATGCTTGCCTGTCTGAGATAAAGACTGTCTCAATAACTTTCTAAAATAATCTCATAAAAAAATGCTTTCTTAGGACTACAACAATTCAGATAAGGTGCTGTCAAGAGAATTTTTGCCCAGTAACAGCATCTCCAGCAGTGAACTGACGCCAACTGTGGCTTTGTGTCTCTGAAACCAGTGAACCCTATTTCCAAGCTGCTTATGTAAACTTCTCTTTTTGCCAATAGAAGCTTCCTTTTACCATCTCCTGTTCAGTTGCACATGTGTTTTGGCAGAGCTGTGCATTTCAGGTTATAATCCTCATTTCTCATTCCTGAATACGTTCAACATATTTAGTTTTTTTGTGTGTGTGTGATTGTTGTTGTTGTTGACACTGTATGCTCTTTAATCTCCTGTACTTTGTTCTGTGAACCCTCATTGCCTTGACTCCACAGAATCTCAGCCCCATCTCTTCATCTCAGGCAGTCTTTCAAGCTTCAATTCAGTTTCCTCTTCCTGACACTGGACATTTTCTCAAGGCACTAAACTAGGGGAATCACAGTAGTCACTTAATTTTTCTCCCACCTCTCAGTGATCACTCTCCCTTTTGGTCTTCAATTTTTGGTTGTTTCCAATAAGGAAATGAATCTTACACCACTTACTTTATTGTCTGGAAGGATAAGTCTTTAATGTTTTAATGATTAAAGTCTTTAAAGTCTTTAATGATAACCTAATTGTATTATGAAAGTAATAATAATTACAGCTATTTAAGCAAGAATATATATTCCTCTTTGGTAAAATATAATGAACTCTATACACATTGATATTGTAGAATGTTTCAAAAATCCCCCAAAAGTTTGTGTTCTGGTCCTTAATGTGTATTTCCTTACAACCCCTTTTATACAGCATGGCTAGCATTCTGATTTGCTTCTCACAACTTTGTAGTGTTCATGAGAAGAAAAACATTGACTGATAAATTCCTATTAGATGAACTATTTTGCTAGCAAGTCCAGTGTAAATCATATATCAGAAAAGAACCCCAGAACACTTGCATAATGAAGAAGTAAAGTTTATATTTTGGCCCTGACCCTTTAAAAATTACATGACTTCCATGACATTGTATTTTCATAGATAGAATAGGTATAAAACATAAAATGCTATAGTTATTAGTATAGACTCTTGTTCAAAATGGAATTTTGTGAAGATGTTTTTACGTAAGAGCTACTAAATAAATTGAATTATGAAAGAAATTTTGGGAACAAAATTGAAGTGTCCTTGACAGAGAAATATGATAGAGATTAGTACAGTTGGAAAGCAGTAACTTCATTATTGAGATAGACAAAGAAGGAAAAGACTAGAATAGTAGAATATTTGGAAAGCAGTAACTTCATTATTGAGATAGACAAAGAAGAAAAAGACTAGAATAGTAGAATATTTAAGAATAAAGAATATAGTTGGACTCGTATTAAAAACAAGAATTTACTTCAAAACCCACTTATTTTCAATACATGAAAAGTGTCTCACTCTTAAAACACATAGAAAATAATTCAGAACTTATATAAACAACAATAATTTAAACATTTTTGAAAAGTTAGAGTTGTAATATAAAACCTTTGTTTTAAATTTAATTGTTACCTTTCAGGGGTAAACACATTATATAATAATATGCTTTAAAAAAGTTTTTCATATGATACAGGTGTGTTTATATAAGATCTAGTTTCCCCTTTCCATACTATATTTAATTTTGGCTTTCTTGATATGTGTGGCAAAGAGGGAAATCTCTTAGTTCATATTTACTTTATTTAAATAAAATTTAATTTATATAAGAGTTTTTTTCTGGCACTAAATGTTTAAATCAACTTGTTTACATGAAAATACACATACATACATATACACAGTATACATTATATGCAATAACTTATAAAATGTACATATTCACATAAATGTTGTAACTTATCGGGAATAGAATCAACTTTGTAAATTTAACAAGAAGAATAACCTTACCTCATGTCTCATCAAAAAAATAGGTATAATGTTCCTTGGCTTTTCTCCTTTATTTTTTCAAAGGCTTTAAAACTATAAAAGAAGTTTTTATATCATTTAAATAAAAATTATGACGTCTAATCACAGTATCTCTTGTTGGTTAGAGTACTATAAAAATAAGTAAAGATAAATTCATAAAATATATTTCAAAGATTCTCCACTTTTTGTATTTTTATCAACTTGACCATCTAAAAATCCTTCCAGAATTTCAGGTGCTCCTTCTTAAATATGATTTATGGAAAAATTAAGAGATGAAAATTTGTTCTAGCATAATTTCATTATTTCACTTTGCTCTTTGGGCCTGAAAATCTAAACCTCCTAAAAAGACATAATTGAGTTTAGGTTGCAACAACTGAGGAAGCCAACTGGTAAAATTGGTCTTTATTGGAAGGATATAGGTACCTCGGGGCCAAATTCTAATGATATCTCTTTGCTTCCCTTTCCCTACAGTTCAAAAACCATTTTTTAAAATTCCACAAGTGTATATATTTTGAGGTCTATTTTATTTGTATTTATCACAATTTTATATTAAACTCAATATTAAACATTTTAGAATGCATTTTGTTGTTTTGACATTGAGACATCTAAGTTGTATAATCATACATATATTTTTCTTTAAATCTTCATGTGGTACAGATGAGTGTACACAAATATAAATTGAGGGTTAAAGTTGAGTTTAATTTTAAGTATGGAATTGATAGCAAGTGAGTTTTTTTTTAATTAAACTACACTTTCTAATTCTTTGATTTGATCTTAATGATGTGTTATTCAACCTAAAACTCTGTCATTAAATAAAGTATCCTGTTAAAATCTAATTAATCCTGAAAAAAAGTTCAGGATGGGGCAAAGATTGTCCAAAGCAATACACTAAATTTGTTAGAAAATTACTTTTCCTTCTTCTGAAAGTGAAGAATGATGTCAATATGGAAATTATAATTTATCTTGCTGCTCCAGTTATTTTAATACATTGTTTGGTTGAAAAGCAATAAACGTTTGGTTTTGTCTAAATTTCGATGTCCAGATTGGTAAACAAATTACTAATGAAAAAATTCTGACTACCCTGGACTCAAAACACCTTTTCTGTAAAAACAGTGCCTTTGTAGCTGATTAGGTCTATACAAGGAATACTGACATTTTAAGGAAGAAAACATCAATGAATTGGTCGAGAAATATTAGAGACTCTTAGAGGTGTGAAGTTGGATTTGATCTAAAGTTGAAAACAGTCCAATTCTTTTTCTTTTATCTTTAAAAAATACCAAACTACATAGAGCAAAGAGTAAAGGTAATTTGTGCAGATCTTGATTCTGAGATACTTACTAAATAGCAATGCTGTAACAGAAAAATACAGCTTCAGTATTTCTTTCCCCAGGATGCTTAGAGTCTCTAGAGAAGGAAAAGGTCACCACTAGGTTGTTATCTGAATTTATTTTCTCTTTCCAATTCCTTAGCACATTTTACTATTTGAATTTAAATCTAGGAAATTCTGTTGTCCTTGAAAGACAAACAAGTACTGAATTTTATTTTCACATGCACAAAAAAGGCATTATGTGCAGTATTTATTGGTGAAATAAATAGTTGGTATTTGAAATTCATGTGGGGCCATCTTCTCTGAAGTTTGTTTAATAACTCAAAGTAAACCAGTGATAAGAGAGCAATGCACTGGGTGAATTGTTTATTAATTGTGTTAATAGAATTTAATGAAGGGATTTGGTTGTGTAATATATAGCATGTTTTATAATGAAAGCGGTTTTATCTGAGTAAAGTTTAGGTTATCTATCACAATATGATGGATTATTTATCTTCAGATTGTCTACCAATGTATAAATGCTGTTCCTATGCTTTAAGCAGCTAAATTAGTAATATGGTATGTCTGGAAAAAAAAAATCAGAAATTGACACAAATAGAAAATAGTTTTTACAGGGCACAGTCCTCAGTTACCCTTGTATTTTTATTAACACCATACCAAAAAATGAGTCAGTAATATTAATATACCCATCATCTCTACAGCTACTGGTTAAGTTGGGTTCATTGTTCTTAGAAAGACTTCATAGTAATATTTTTCGCTTTTTTTTTATATTTTGCCAGTTAGGAACAATTTTTTTCTTGGACAAATATTTTCCCCAAATACTACATAAAATAAATTTCTCATTTCATTTATTAGAGCATTCTCTAAAATCAGTATCTAAATGCTTTACTACAGAAGATGTCAATTCTTTTTTTTTCTTTTTTTTATTATTATTATACTTCAAGTTTTAGGGTACATGTGCACAATGTGCAGGTTAGTTACATATGTATACATTTGCCATGCTGGTGTGCTGCACCCATTAACTCCTCATTTAGCATTAGGTGTATCTCCTAAAGCTATCCCTCCCCCCTCCCCCCACCCCACAACAGTCCCCAGAGTGTGATGTTCCCCTTCCTTTGTCCATGTGTTCTCATTGTTCAATTCCCATCTATGAGTGAGAATATGCGGTGTTTGGTTTTTTGTCTTTGTGATAGTTTACTGAGAATGATGATTTCCAATTTCATCCATGTCCCTACAAAGGACATGAACTCATCATTTTTTATGGCTGCATAGTATTCCATGGTGTATATGTGCCACATTTTCTTAATCCAGTCTATCATTGTTGGACATTTGGGTTGGTTCCAAGTCTTTGCTATTGTGAATAGTGCCGCAATAAACATACGTGTGCATGTGTCTTTATAGCAGCATGATTTATAGTCCTTTGGGTATATACCCAGTAATGGGATGGCTGGGTCAAATGGTATTTCTAGTTCTAGATCCCTGAGGAATTGCCACACTGACTTCCACAATGGTTGAACTCGTTTACAGTCCCACCAACAGTGTAAAAGTGTTCCTATTTCTCCATATCCTCTCCAGCACCTGTTGTTTCCTGACTTTTTAATGATTGCCATTCTAACTGGTGTGAGATGGTATCTCATTGTGGTTTTGATTTGCATTTCTCTGATGGCCAGTGATGACGAGCATTTTTTCATGTGTCTTTTGGCTGCATAAATGTCTTCTTTTGAGAAGTGTCTGTTCATATCCTTCGCCCACTTTTTGATGGGGTTGTTTTTTTTTTTCTTGTAAATTTGTTTGAGTTCATTATAGATTCTGGATATTAGCCCTTTGTCAGATGAGTAGATTGCAAAAATGTTCTCCCATTCTGTAGGTTGCCTGTTCACTCTGATGGTAGTTTCTTTTGCTGTGCAGAAGCTGTTTAGTTTAATTAGATCCCATTTGTCAATTTTGGCTTTTGTTGCCATTGCTTTTGGTGTTTTAGACATGAAGTCCTTGCCCATGCCTATGTCCTGAATAGTAATGCCTAGGTTTTCTTCTAGGGTTTTTATGGTTTTAGGAAAACTGGCTAGCCATATGTAGAAAGCTGAAACTGGATCCCTTCCTTACACCTTATACAAAAATTAATTCAAGATGGATTAAAGAAAATGTCAATTCTTAGAATTAGTAGTATCTGTTTCCAGTTAGAACACACAACCATTAATTGTACTAGAAATTTTCAGTGTTATTTCTTTCCATAGTAAGTAAAATAATTGATTCAGATTAGTGATAGGTGATTTATTCACGAAAATATTCAACAGTGAAACAATACACACCATACCTGTACTGGAGAGGAGTCATCTCTTTGATCTGATCATTGTTTCACCTATTATGTCATTCAGCCCGACCTTTGTTTTTCTAGACTAAAAAATGTCCCAGTGCTCTGTTTGTCTGTTATTGATGTGTAAGAATGCTTGTGATTTTTGCACATTGATTTTGTATCCTGAGACTGCTGAAGTTGCTTATCAGCTTAAGGAGATTTTGGGCTGAGACAATGGGGTTTTCTAGATATACTATCATGTCATCTGCAAACAGGGACAATTTGACTTCCTCTTTTCCTAATTGAATACCCTTTATTTCCTTCTCCTGCCTAATTGCCCTGGCCAGAACTTCCAACACTATGTTGAATAGAAGTGGTGAGAGAGGGCATCCCTGTCTTGTGCCAGTTTTCAGAGGGAATGCTTCCACTTTTTGCCCATTCAGTATGATATTGGCTGTGGGTTTGTCATAAATAGTTCTTATTATTTTGAGATACGTCCCATCAATTCCTAATTTATTGAGAGTTTTTAGCATGAAGGGTTGTTGAATTTTGTCAAAGGCCTTTTCTGCATCTATTGAGATAATCATGTGGTTTTTGTCTTTGGTTCTGTTTATATGCTGGATTACATTTATTGATTTGCGTATATTGAACCAGCCAAATCATGAGGGAACTCCCATTCACAATTGCTTCAAAGAGAATAAAATACCTAGGAATCCAACTTACAAGGGATGTGAAAGACCTCTTCAAGGAGAACTACAAACCACTGCTCAAGGAAATAAAAGAGCATACAAACAAATGGAAGAACATTCCATGCTCATGGGTAGGAAGAATCAATATCATCAAAATGGCCATCCTTCCCAAGGTAATTTACAGATTCAATGCCATCCCCATCAAGCTACCAATGACTTTCTTCACAGAATTGGAAAAAACTACTTTAAAGTTCATATGGAACCAAAAAAGAGCCCGCATCACCAAGTCAATCCTAAGCCAAAAGAACAAAGCTGGAGGCATCACACTACCTGACTTCAAACTATACTACAAGGCTACAGTAACCAAAACAGCATGGTACTGGTACCAAAACAGAGATATAGATCAATGGAACAGAACAGAGCCATCAGAAATAATGCCACATATCTACAAGTATCTGATCTTTGACAAACCTGACAAAAACAAGAAATGGGGAAAGGATTCCCTATTTAATAAATGGTGCTGGGAAAACTGGCTAGCCATATGTAGAAAGCTGAAACTGGATCCCTTCCTTACACCTTATACAAAAATCAATTCAAGATGGATTAAAGACTTAAATGTTAGACCTAAAACCATAAAAACTCTAGAAGAAAACCTAGGCATTACCATTCAGGACATAGGCATGGGCAAGGACTTCATGTCGAAAACACCAAAAGCAATGGCAACAAAAGCCAAAATTGACAAATGGGATCTAATTAAACTCAAGAGCTTCTGCACAGCAAAAGAAACTACCATCAGAGTGAACAGGCAACCTACAAAATGGGAGAAAATTTTCACAACCTACTCATCTGACAAAGGGCTAATATCCAGGATCTACAATGAACTCCAACAAATTTACAAGAAAAAAACAAACAACCCCATCAAAAAGTGGGCGAAGGACATGAACAGACACTTCTCAAAAGAAGACATTTATGCAGCCAAAAAACACATGAAAAAATGCTCACCATCACTGGCCATCAGAGAAATGCAAATCAAAACCACAATGAGATACCATCTCACACCAGTTAGAATGGCAATCATTAAAAAGTCAGGAAACAACAGGTGCTGGAGAGGATGTGGAGAAATAGGAACACTTTTACACTGTTGGTGGGACTGTAAACGAGTTCAACCCTTGTGGAAGTCAGTGTGGCGATTCCTCAGGGATCTAGAACTAGAAATTCCATTCGACCCAGCCATCCCATTACTGGGTATATACCCAAAGGACTATAAATCATGCTGCTATAAAGACACATGCACACGTATGTTTATTGCGGCATTATTCACAATAGCAAAGACTTGAAACCCAAATGTCCAACAATGATAGACTGGATTAAGAAAATGTGGCACATATACACCATGGAATACTATGCAGCCATCAAAAATGATGAGTTCATGTCCTTTGTAGGGACATGGATGAAATTGGAAATCATCATTCTCAGTAAACTATCGCAAGAACAAAAAACCAAACACCGCATATTCTCACTCATAGGTGGGAATTGAACAATGAGAACACATGGACACAGGAAGGGGAACATCACACTTCAGGGACTGTTGTGGGGTGGGGGGAGGGGGGACGGATAGCATTGGGAGATATACCTAATGCTAGATGACAAGTTGGTGGGTGCAGCGCACCAGCATGGCACATGTATACATATGTAACTTACCTGCACATTGCGCACATGTACCATAAAACCTAAAGTATAATAATAATAATAATAATAATAAAAGAAAAAAAAAATGTCCCAGTGCTTTCTTGTAAAATGTATCTAAGCTTACCTCTAGGGAACATTTGATGCCTTGTGATTCAAGGTAGCCTCAAACTATGGTGCAGGGAAGAGCTTCTCAATCCATTGGGATCTGATATTTTAATATATACAATAAAAATGAATTATTAGAAAAGAAAAATAAAAAGACAAAAACGTTAACCAAAAAATCCATTTTAAAATTTTAGATTCAAAACAACATTTAAAATGATGAAAATCAGAATATAACATATGTAAAGAATTATAAAAACTACTCGTTATTCAATCAAAGTATGTGAAAAAGTGATTAATAGGTAAAAGATGAAAAATGATTACCTACTAAACACCTATGCACGTGTTGAATGAATGATGTGTATATGAAGGTTTAAAATTTTTTAGGTTGTGAATATTTAATTTAGGTTGGATTGAAAAAATATGCTATTCTCAGGGGAAATGTATATTTCATTTGTTTCTGTTTTATTGTACTAATATTTATAGTAGAAAAACTATTCTTTCAGAGGTACATTGATGAAAATTGAAAGGAAATTTTTAAATCAACTTAAGAACCTTCAGAATAGTCACTTATCTTTATTGCATTTCTCTTTTAATTCAATAAGAATTCAGTGATGTTACACATTCATTTTCAGTCTTTCCTCAGTCACTAAAATTACAGTTCAGTTTAAATATCTTTCAACCAAATAATTTTTCCATTGTATCTATTTTGTACTTATTTTTACATTTAGCAAAGTAACTTTAAAGCATTACACATTGTAAGTTGATTCTAGTACATAGCTCCCACCACTTGAGACTTTGACAGCATCCTGACTGGTCTATATTTCATTCACTGAGACAAGCCCACTGATACCATTCTGGCCTATTGCATCGATGTCAGGTTGCTATAAAAGTTTCCAAACGCTTACATTCAATTTCTGCACTTAAGTCATCATGGAAAATGAATAAACAGTTAGTAGTCACCAGAGAGGATCCACAAATGACATTTTGTGTAGCACTGTTCTAGGAAGTAACACCTGTTAAAAGATTTATGTAAACTTTAGTGGAATCACAAATTTTAAAGTACTACTCTGATCATTACGGAAAGATTCTTAGGATCTTGCAATGCCTCAACAAAATTAATGGAGGTTTTTACCTCTGTGTATGTGGATATTTAAAGTTTTTAACTTGTTTATTTATTGAATCTAGGTTGGATTGCTAACAATATTTCTCTCAAGTGATACTACTATCTCCCTAGATATGTCTAAGTTTTCCTGAGTTTATTAATGCCTTTTCCTCTGTAAAAATTGAAAAGAAACAAAAAATACTATCCCTCACATAACTCCCCCCCAAAAAGTTGTGACATTAATCTTATCAGCCCTCTTCAGCAAAGAGGAAAGAGGAGAATTAAGGAAGGCATCTACTAAAATTACGAATAACTTGTGCCAATATTTTTTAAAAATCAAAAGAATGGGCATCAAAAGTATGGACTCTAACTTTATCAAGTTCAGGTTCCCTTTCATATAAGGATGACAACAAGCAGGATATAGTAAGAATGAAATGAGGAATCATGGGCACATATTTTGTGAATGCTGGTTTCAGGGACCTCAAAGAGGTTGACAGGCATGTGAAGCACCAAAAAAACGCTGTTTCTTATGCAAGATAATCACACGTCTTTTATTTACAATTCCCGTTCCAAGGGAATCTTATTTCTTAATCTCTAACCAAATTCCCATAAAACATTGCCCCAATCCCTTTGGAAGGTGAAGCACTTTTTGCCTAATTACCTCCTTGCAGGTGGTTTTGTTTAAATACATTCCATTACCAAGAGGAGGAGGTTAGTAATGGCGTTAGTCTCCAAAAATGGCTCGGCCATACATATTGCATTCTGGGGTTGCAAATTTTTAAGTCTTCAAATTTTTTCTTAAGTCACCAGTGTCTGCATTATCAAACAAAGCCTGCTTGTAATATCTACTTGGTATATTTCACTTTTATTAATAGAGCACTTAAATATCCATAATATAAAATATACGTGTAGATATTATAAATACATAAATGTATATACTTATGTATATCTGAATGTAATATAGATAAAGGCAAAGATTTATATATAGATATAGAGGGATAGATAGATACATGTATAGATAAATATGGATAAGTATAGATATTTAGCCTGATATAGTTCTCTAGTATAAGATACCATTCAGATTAACAATGCATATCAAGATCAATTGGGAGGTAAAAGTACACTTCTTTTGTTTAGAAATCATGTATGATGGATGATAAAACATAAAAAATTAAATTTTCAAATCAAACTCACACAAATCAGTGCTGTCATTATGCCTCACTGATAGAAGTAATTACAAGGCACTAGAGAAGCAGAAAGAAAGCAAGAACCACTAACATAGCTCTACAGGTCCTTCTTTACTATATCCAAATATACTCTGGCCAAATAAATATGTTAATTCCCAAATATATATATATGCATCTATATTTCAAAACAGAAAATAAGCATTTTGGTCATGAAACACTTGCATTTTATAAACATATAGTTACATAGCATTTATGACATTTTCCTGAGTGTATAAATGTATACATTCCAGGTTACCATAAGCAACATTAGACTAGGTCCAAAGTACTAAAAGCATTCCATAGAAATCTACTAGCAAATACCACTAGTGCGTTTTCCAGTAGACCCGTCATCTGGTACAGATACGTAAACATGCTATGTGATCTTTTTTTTTTTAATTTAATTTAATTTATTTATTATACTTTAAGTTTTAGGGTACATGTGCACAACGTGCAGGTTTGTTACATATATATACATGTGCCATGTTGGTGTGCTGCACCCATTAACTCATCATTTAACATTAGGTATATCTCCTGATGCTATGCCTCCCCGCTCCCCCCACCCCACAACAGGCCCCAGTGTGTGATGTTCCCCTTCCCATGTCCATGTGTTCTCATTGTTCAATTCCCATCTATGAGTGAGAACATGTGGTGTTTGGTGTTTTGTCCTTGCGATAGTTTGCTGAGAATGATGGTTTCCAGCTTCATCCATGTCCCTACAAAGGACATGAACTCATCATTTTTTACCGCTGCATAGTATTCCATGGTGTATATGTGCCACATATTCTTTTTTTTTTTAAATTTTTTTAAATTTATTTATTTATTTTTTATTTTTTTAATTTTTTTCTTTTTATTATTATTATTATTATACTTTAGGCTCTATGGTACATGTGCGCAACGTGCAGGTAAGTTACATATGTATACATGTGCCATGCTGGTGCGCTGCACCCACCAACTCGTCATCTAGCATTAGGTATATTTCCCAATGCTATCCCTCCCCCCTCCCCCCACCCCACAACAGTCCCCAGAGTGTGATGTTCCCCTTCCTGTGTCCATGTGTTCTCATTGTTCAATTCCCACCTATGAGTGAGAATATGCGGTGTTTGGTTTTTTGTTCTTGCGATAGTTTACTGAGAATGATGATTTCCAATTTCATCCATGTCCCTACAAAGGACGTGAATTCATCATTTTTTATGGCTGCATAGTATTCCATGGTGTATATGTGCCACATTTTCTTAATCCAGTCTATCATTGTTGGACATTTGGGTTGGTTCCAAGTCTTTGCTATTGTGAATAATGCTGCAGTAAACATACGTGTGCATGTGTCTTTATAGCAGCATGATTTATAGTCCTTTGGGTATATACCCAGTAATGGGATGGCTGGGTCAAATGGTATTTCTAGTTCTAGATCCCTGAGGAATCGCCACACTAACTTCCACAGGGTTGAACTAGTTTACAGTCCCACCAACAGTGTAAAAGTGTTCCTATTTCTCCACATCCTCTCCAGCACCTGTTGTTTCCTGACTTTTTAATGATTGCCATTCTAACTTCTCTGTATTGGTTATTCTAGTTATACATTCTTCTAAATTTTTTTCAAAGTTTTCAACTTGTTTGCCTTTGGTTTGAATATCCTCCCATAGCTCGGAATAATTTGATCGTCTGAAGCCTTCTTCTCTCAGCTCGTCAAATTCATTCTCCGTCCAGCTTTGTTCCGTTGCTGGTGAGGAACTGCGTTCCTTTGGAGGAGGAGAGGTACTCTGCTTTTTAGAGTTTCCAGTTTTTCTGCTCTGTTTTTTCCCCATCTTTGTGGTTTTATCTACTTTTGGTCTTTGATGATGGTGATGTACAGATGGGTTTTTGGTGTGGATGTCCTTTCTGTTAGTTTTCCTTCTAACAGACAGGACCCTCAGCTGCAGGTCTGTTGGAGTACCTGGCCGGCCGTGTGAGGTGTCAGTCTGCCCCTGCTGGGGGGTGCCTCCCAGTTAGGCTGCTCGGGGGTCAGGGGTCAGGGACCCACTTGAGGAGGCAGTCAGCCCATTCTCAGATCTCCAGCTGCATGCTGGGAAAACCACTGCTCTCCTCAAAGCTGTCAGACAGGGACATTTAAGTCTGCAGAGGTTACTGCTGTCTTTTTGTTTGTCTGTGCCCTGCCCCCAGAGGTGCAGCCTACAGAGGCAGGCAGGCCTCCTTGAGCTGTGTTGGGCTCCACCGAGTTCAAGCTTCCAGGCTGCTTTGTTTACCTAAGGGAGCCTGGTCAATGGCGGGCGCCCCTCCCCCAGCCTCGCTGCCGACTTGCTGTTTGATCTCAGACTGCTGTGATAGCAATCAGGGAGACTCCGTGGGCATAGGACCCTCTGAGCCAGGTGCGGGCTATACTCTCCTGGGGCACCGTTTCCTAAGCCCGTCGGAAAAGCACAGTATTCGGGTGGTAGTGGCACTCCTGGAAAGGGAACTCCCTGACCCCTTGCGCTTCCGGAGTGAGGCAATGCCTCGCCCCTACTTCGGCTGGCGCACGGTGCACTCATCCACTGACCTGCGCCCACTGTCTGGCACTCCCTAGTGAGATGAACACGGTACCTCTGATGGAAATGCAGAAATCACCCGTCTTCTGCGTCGCTTGCGCTGGGAGCTGTAGACCGGAGCTGTTCCTATTCGGCCATCTTGGCTCCTCCCCCTATGTGCCACATTTTCTTAATCCAATCTATCACTGATGGACATTTGGGATGGTTCCAAGTCTTTGCTATTATGAGTAGTGCCACAATAAACATACGCGTGCATGTGTCTTTATAGCAGCATGATTTATAGTCCTTTGGGTATATACCCAGTAATGGGATGGCTGGGTCAAATGATATTTCTAGTTCTAGATCCCTGAGGAATCACCACACTGACTTCCACAATGGTTGAACTAGTTTGCAGTCCCACCAACAGTATGAAAGTGTTCCTATTTCTCCACATCCTCTCCAGCATCTGTTATTTCCTGACTTTTTAATGATCGCCATTCTAACTGGTGTGAGATGGTATCTCATTGTGATTTTGATTTGCATTTCTCTGATGGCCAGTGATAATGAGCATTTTTTCGTGTGTCTTTTGGCTGCATAAATGTCTTCTTTTGAGAAGTGTCTGTTCATATCCTTTGCCCAGTTTTTGATGGGGATGTTTTTTTCTTGTAAATTTGTTTGAGTTCATTGTAGAATCTAGATATTAGCCCTTTGTCAGATGAGTAGGTTGCAAAAATTTTCTCCCATTCTGTAGGTTGCCTGTTCACTCTGATGGTAATTTCTTTTGCTGTGCAGAAGTTCTTTAGTTTAATTAGATCCCATTTGTCAATTTTGGCTTTTGTTGCCATTGCTTTTGGTGTTTTAGACATGAAGTCCTTGCCCATGCCTATGTCCTGAATGGTATTGCCTAGGTTTTCTTCTAGGGTTTTTATGGTTTTAGGTCTAACATTTAAATCTTTAATGCATCTTGAATTAATTTTTATATAAGGTGTAAGGAAGGGATCCAGTATCAGCTTTCTACATATGGCTAGCCAGTTTTCCCAGCACCATTTATTAAATAGGGAATCCTTTCCCCATTTCTTATTTTTGTCTGGTTTGTCAAAGATCAGATAGTTGTAGATGTGTGGTATTATTTCTGAGGGCTCTGTCCTGTTCCATTGGTCTATATGTCTGTTTTGGTACCAATACCATGCTGTTTTGATTACTGTACCCTTGTAGTATAGTTTGAAGTCAGGTAGCGTGATGCCTCCAGCTTTTTATTTTGGCTTAGGATTGACTTGGCAATGTGGGCTCTTTTTTGGTTCCATATGAACTTTAAAGTAGCTTTATCCAATTCCAATTCTGTGAAAAAGTCATTGATAGCTTGATGGGGATGGCATTGAATCTATAAATTACCTTGGGCACTATGGCCATTTTCACAATATTGATTCCTCCTACCCATGAGCATGGAATGTTCTTCCATTTGTTTGTATCCTCTTTTATTTCATTGAGCAGTGGTTTTGTAGTTCTCCCTGAAGAAGTCCTTCACATCCCTTGTAAGTTGGATTCCTAGGTATTTCATTCTCTTTGAAGCAATTGTGAATGGGAATTCACTCATGATTTGGCTGTTTGTTTGTTATTGGTGTATAAGAATGCTTGTGATTTTTGCACATTGATTTTGTATCCTGAGACTTTGCTGAAGTTGCTTATCAGCTTAAGGAGATTTGGGTCTGCAACGATGGGGTTTTCTAGGTATACAATCATGTCATCTGCAAACAGATAATTTGACTTCCTCTTTTCCTAATTGAATACCCTTTATTTCTTTCTCCTGCCTGATTGCCCTGGTCAGAAGTTTCAACATTATGTTGAATAGGAGTGGTGAGAGAGGGCATCCCTGTCTTGTGCCATGCTATGTGATCTTTTTTCTTTCCCAGAGGTAACTCTCTGGTAATAGAAAAGAATGGTTTGCAAACCTCTTGCTTAAATATTTCTTTCTCACTGAGAAATAAGAAAAGTGTAAGCTGGAAGTATGAATCTTAGAAGATGTTCAATAATGTCAGCTAAGTCTACTTGAAAGAGATATGGAAAAAAATAAATTGAAAAACTGAAACTGGTTTTTATTGTTCAAATGATGACTTTATTTTTATGTGTACACATGCAAGTGTATACACACAGGTATACTCACACACACATATCACTATACCATTTTCAAATTACCTAAGATGAACACATGACAATCTCAAAGAATATAAAATTAATCTGAAGACATTTGTCCAAGATGTATATAAAGAAATTAAAAAGTGAATTAATATAAATATAAATATCTTGATTTTGACTCAAGAAAGATAAAATTTTAAATTGCAACAATGTTTCATACTAAATAATCTTAAAAACACAAAATCTTAGTAGAGAATAAGGATATGTACATATGGCTTCTTAATTTGAAAGTAATTAAAAAATAATTTTTATTAAAGTATTATTGGTAATTTTGAAAAGTATAAATACTAAAGAGAATATTAAGAAACTATTTGTCTTAAGATTATGACATTACAGCCATGTTATTCTTTATACTTGATCTCAATTCTATAGAGAGCTCATGAACTATATCTTTCCCCGAATTATTTCCTATGAACTGTTTTTTTCAATGTCTGTTTAGAAGATCACCTGCTTCTGAATCACCTAGGGTCAAGCAAAAAGCATATATCTAAATTCCAGATATTGAATTAAATCACTTTTGTGAGGTTTAGAAACCCCATGCTTCAAAAATAATGAAACATGATTTTTTTGCAATCTGAAATATAAGAATCACTACCATACACTCTAATCATAAATGAAAATACTATCACAATGCTATAAGCTAGTAATATAATGATTTGATTCTGTGATCCAAGGAAGGTGATGTATGTAAATGGCTTACCATAGCACTCAAAAGTATGGATGCTGAAAAATATGTTCATATTTTTCTCAACAGTATTAAAATTTTCCTGAAATAACTTAAAACAAGTACTTTTATTGATAAGTCAAATGTAAACAGTACACTTTGTCAAGGTCAAATTAATAAAATGATATTATTATTTACCTTGATTCTAGAGATGAGAAAGCTTACATGGCAAACTCATTTTAAAAATGCCTCAAAATGTAGAACTGCAAGCTTGGGTATTACAGGAGGTACTAACAGGAAATATAATTTTAAAAAGTGAAAATAAACATTATCTGACCCTTTCCAAGAGATTTATTAGACTGGAACTTTCACTACAATATTTTAAGGAAGAAGAAACACAGCTGGAGAAATTACACAAAAGAAGTAAAAATGATAAATATATACCTGTAGTTACAGTTTAAAAAGACAGAGTCTCAGAAGATTAAGACCATTCAGTAAGAAAAGATTAACAGCTAAGCGAGTATGTAGATTAAGGTGTACTGATAAGGCAAAGAGTCATTAATCAAGAATTAACCGAATCCCAGAGAAAGTGTGAATGTATTAAAGCAGAAGCAGTATTTCAGAATCAATAAAATAAGCTTAGTAGAAAATAAATATATAGAACATGTATTCTCAATATTCAAATGTCAAATTTGAATTTTATGTAAATAAAAATTAGATAAATTGGAGGTCTGCAAAATGTTCACAGAAATACAAAACCACTATATACCTTAAATTCTTAATAGGTCAATATAACATAGGATACTTAATAAATAAATCATAAATTGCTTAAAATATCACAAATACATTTCCAGGAGGGAAATATCAGTAGACTGGCTAAAGCATAGGTTTGAAACTTAATTTAATAGGCATTTTTGTAGCTTGTTAAGCAAATAAAATTTTTCGAGTTAATTATTAGTTTATTTCCCAATGGTTAGTGATCAAGATAGTCACAGTGTTCTCTTCAGGTGAACTAAACTTCAGTCAGGATTCTTCCTTAGTATTAGCCCCTGACTTCCCTTTTCTTAGTACTTTTACTTCATAAAGCTTGCAATTGTGACGTCTTTCTCTGCCCCTTCGGGATAGAAGCCTCCTCCTAGCCCTTTGGCATTTTTAAAATTTAAATAATATTTCTTCCAAAGACCTGGCACCCATCCCTTTGAAAGGATATCATCAAGAAACCTAAGAGCTCTATCTACTCTTCTGTGCTCAGGTTCAGAGAAAAACAAAACAAAACAAACATAAGGGCTCTATCTCCCAGACTCTGTGAGAGGGGAAGACCCTAATTCACTAAGTGCCAATTAGCAAACACTGACTGTTTTAGCGCATTGACCAACCTCTCCCAAAGTCTTTTCATTAGCTCACCCCAGAACTCAGTGGAGTTGAGTTCAATTCCTCTCACCAATTGCATTGGACAAGTATATTGACACCGATATTAGCATAATAATTAGGTATGCTAGCATTTACTTGTTATCAAGTATATCAAGTGCAAGTTAACAAATTATCCAGTTGCTTTAAAGAATACCTATAATAATAAATTATGCTCTAAAAACATTAAAAAGGAATGTAGCCAATGTAATTTTTTTTTTCTTTTTGAGACACAGTCTCGCTCTGTTGCCCAGGCTGGAGTGCAGTGGCACGATCTCGGCTCACTGCAAGCTACGCCTCTGGGGTTCAAGCGATTCTCCTGCATCAGCCTCCAAGTAGCTGGGACTACAGGCACACATCACCACGCCCAGTTAATTTTTGTATTCTGGGAAGAGACGAGGTTTAACTATGTTGCCAGACTGGTCTCGAACTCCTGACCTCAAGTGATCCGCCTGTCTCAGCCTCCCAAAGTGCTGGGATTACAGGCGTGGGCCACCATGCCTGGCCCGATGTAATTTAAATATTGCCTACGCTTCAAGAGCTTTGTATTAAAACGTGTAATGTCAGATAGGTGCAATTATCTTGTTTAATTTAAACACCACTTAAAACATATAGTTAAGAGTTGTTAATATTTTATGTCATTAGAAATAATCTAATATTGTGATTAGGAATATTATAATACATCAGTAGGAATAATCAATTACAATTTTTGTCATCTATAATAAAGGTATGTAATCTCATGTTCTGTGTAATCAGTATCAAAGGATCCCCAAATTGTTTGTGTTTATGGAGGTAAGAAAAAAAAGCAACATCTGCAGCTCTGCACCCGATTTCTTCCATTAAGAAAATTTTGGAATGTTCTAAAAGCTGTGCTGTAGCATATATCATTCCCCGATACCAGGAGGCATTAGAAAAAATGATTAAATCCCCATCAATCACTCCATGTGGCAGCAATAACAATGCCAGTGGAACAGAGCATTGTGACAAGATTAGTGCCTCCTGTTTTGAGAGTAAACATTGTGGCTTTACTTCATTTATTTTTCATAACTTCCCTGCCTCTGACTCAGCATTTAAGAAGCAGTAGGAGACTATTTTCTAATGATGTTCAATGTCATTTAAGTATTATATTTAGAGATCAAAAAAGTGCATAATAATTCTGAAGCATTGCTAAGATTCTAAAATACTAAAGTATCTGAAGAGCTTAATAAATTAGAAACAGTTTGGGAAATTATGAAACTGACTTTGATTAACCAATTATTTATGCATTTGAAGATTACTCTTAAATCCACAGAAATTCCTCTTAATCATCAAATATGTTCAGATTTAGTTTCCTGCCTGGTGTTAGCCCCTGGGGAATATCCAGTGAATCTCCTTATTATCTTGTCTATTTTAACATAAAGCATGCAGCTTTGGACAATATACAAGGCAGTAAACAAAGACACAAAAAGTACTTAAGATTTTCTAAAGGTGAATCTGCTGGCAAATATTATTGAACACTCCATCAGTCAGGACTGTGCAGAAAACAGAAACTGGCCAAAACACTTCTAACAAAAAAATGATTGAACTCAGGGACTCAGAAGGGACAGAGGAGTGCAAATTAGGACACTGCCACTAGACCTTTGGCTTTTAGGCTTCACCACCACCACTGCTACTAGCCAAGGTCAATAAAATGTCCGGGTTGCTTATGCCACAGTCATGACACTGGTGACTGGGCAGTACTCACTTCTTGCAGAGATTATCTGTCTTCCTGCAGCATCTGAAAGATGCTATCAGCCATTATATTGTCTCATTTTCACACAAGTGTATCTAATTAGCAAATTCTAATTTACATTTTATATCATAGCTACAAATTAATCTGGGGTTTTTTTTTCTAACTCTGTTGTCTTTGAATAGAATGAGAGTGGAATGAAGGTGAGAGAAGTAATCCAAATATCTTTCACCATGACCTACTAACTGTGTGCAGAAAGCTTTACTGTCTGCAATACAGAGGAAGACTTGGAGACAAGTGATCATTTCATTGTAGTGTTTTCTGACCTCGAGGTGACTCCCCAAGAATGTACCTGAATGACTGGGGCTGTTTGTTCTGTTTCCAATTCTTCAAAAATTTTTATCCATAGTTAAATTCAAAAGCTCAGCAAATTAAGGCAATAATATCAAAACTAATAACTTTATGAAATCTTGATGAAAAACAGAATTCAAAACTAGAAGACTCATGTTTCATCTCGCCTTTGCATTAACTTACTGTTTGATCTAGGCTGGTAAGGCAATCTCTTTAGGCCTAAATTATCTCAGGATTCAACTTACATTGCTATAACCCACTAGATTCTACCAGGAGCTGGAGGAATGTTGGAGAGATTAAAGTATTGTACAAGATTCTTCACTCAAGAAATTACTATCTAGGAGAAAACATAGAGTATGTGATCAATGATTACATAAATGGCAATACAAGGTGATTAGGATGATAAATTTACTCTGAGATTTTGGGAAGGCTTTAACATGAGGGTTACATTCTGAAATGGGTCACAAAGACATTTAAATAAGAACTAAGTACACAGAAAAGTGGGAAGGCCAGTAAAATCACAGCACGAAATTTACTCTCTCGTATTGTTTCCTCCTATTCCCTAAGCACTAAACATGACCAAATTTTACTCATTCTTTAAGACGCAAGATAAGAAAATTTCTACAATGAGGCTTTCCTCAGTGTCTAATTTATATCCCCATGTGAAAATTTTTGAAAACATCTTTTCCTTGCTGTTTTAAACACCCATCGTATTTTCGTCTTTAGGGTCTGACTTAGTCATTAGACCTTAAGCTCTTTCAGGGCAGGAAGGGTGTTTACATTTACTGGATCCCCAGCCCCCAAATATCATGCCACGCTTCTTACTCTGAACTTCAAAAAACGTTTGTTAATTAAATATATGAGTGCGTAAGTGATTTTTTTTTCTGAAGATTAAGAGAATAAGGAACAGATTGATAATATGGTAGTAGGAGATATAAATGGAAAGGTCTGTTGCAGGAATATTACAAGTGCCTTGTAAAACAAGGACTTTAGATTTTATTCAGTAGGCAAAGGAGGGCTTACAAGATTGGTAAGCGGTAGAAAGTGATTCTACATGATATATGTATAACTGGGTGGCTGGTGAGAAATATATTGATTTATTAACTTCTTTGTATGTTCAAATTGAGGAAATTGGCATTTGTGAATTGTGGGGGGATGTCAGCATCTGGAAGAAGACAATAAATTACTTGTAGAAGAGAATTCCTGGGTTTCAGAAAAAATGACTATGGTGGGTATTTTGTTTAAGACTAATTTAAAGTCAGTGCTTGCTCATCATTCTTGGAGAAAAGTGAGATGTTGCTATAAATCTGAATTCAGAGGCTAAAGACTGAGAGATATTGATGTGTTTTGTTGAGAAACTTATATTAAGTTTGTGTTTAGCCATTCTGTGCCCTTAAAGAATTAGAGAAATGCTTTTTATAACTATGCATTAGGTCAGATATCATTTAAGATGTAATTGATTTAAATAATAGTATTTAAGAAGTACAAATCTAGACTTTGAGAAATGCACTATCAATGACTCTAATATTTTATTCTGGTCTCTCAAAGTCAGCCATTTGATGGGTATAGATTATTTCCTCTGGGGATCATGGATTTCCTTACTTGAAGTACTTTTGCAGTAGAACATGGGCATCATATCTAGAAATTCAGGAAAGGATTCTTCTTTGAGAAAGAGCCATAATAATAAGTTTGGATTGTTACATTAAGGATGATGAGAGTCTCAAATGATTTTGAGCAGAAGAGTGAAGTGATGCATATTACAAGTCTATTCAGGCTGTTGGGTGATGAGTAAATGGAATTTAGGAGGACATGTGGAAATTCAGATTCACTGTGGAGACAATGACAGCAGCTTAGTTCAGCATTGTATGTGATTACTGTAAGATGGTAACCATAATGGTGGTAAAGAATGACAGAATTTGCAAACTACTTTGAAGTTAGATTCTACATTAACATACATACACATTTTGAGCTGAAGTTGTTTGAATGTATACATTTCCTCCCTTTTTAGCTGTTTTGTTTAAATGGCAATCAATTAACTCATGAATATTTATTAAATAACTAAAATAATTTTAGGAAGTATCCTTTTTAGCTTGCAATATGTTTTTCCCTTTATTACTTCTTTCCAACCTATTCTTTATTCATTAAATGCCTGGGTTTCTTAGGGTTTGCTTTTCAGCCTACATCCTTTTCTAACTGGAAATAATATTCCCTGGAAACCTCATATTGGTCAATAAATTCAACAACCACCCAAGTGCCTACAGAATCTAAAACCTCTGTTCTGTTCAGTTTTCTGTTCTGCATTCCATATGCTTATGTACAAATGCCCATTAGTGTTTTGCATTTTGTGCTGGCAGTTCTCTATTTGAACATATTCTGTGACTTGAGAGACTGAATTCTATGGACTCAGTAACTTCGGGGTCCCTTGCTCCCAGACTACCGATGGCCAATGGAAGCATTGTGAGAGACTGAGGAACATAGGAGAGAGAGATCATCATATCTATGTCTGCAGAGATGTCAGAATATTTATTCTTACCTGCTGTGAAAAGGTTTGCCAGTAGCTGAGTTGATTAAGTTTATAGTTCCTGTGAGGCACCCTCACTCCTGGGACTGCTGCAAGTCCAACTGTGTGCTGATAGTGTCTTCCTCCCTGACCTGTAGATCCATGAGATGATAATGACTTCTTTTGTTTCCTAATGACTGAGTGCTTTATCTTCCCTAGTTAGTCCATTCATCTTGACCCTAACTTTGTTAATAATCCTTTAATTTAATATTGTCAATTACTCAGTAGAGCATATTTTAGTGAACTTTTCCTGTAAAAGGCAGATAGTAAATATTTTAAACTTTGCAAGCCAAGAGTAAAAATTGAGTATATTTTAAAAATTGTTGTATATAATACAATCTTCCATTTTTGGACAGTAATAAAATATAATATCAATGTAGTACATTTTTATCATGAAGTTCTATTAACAATAGAGTGAGATTAGTTTTTATTAGTGGAGATAACATATTGCCCACTTGGATTTTATATTTGGTATTTTGTGTTATCGAATCAAATAGAAATGTTTATTTATAAGATGTTCATCTGGAAAAACCACTGTTATTCATTGTTCCATTAAAAAAAAACATGTGGAATGGCCTGATTTGGCCTGCAGGCCATAGTTTGCTAAAACTAATATGGCAAAACAAATTACATAATTAATTATGTATAATATAACTAATCAAATCATATAATAATAAATGTGTACATATGTAACCAATAAATATTAAGTTGGTAGTAAATATATTAATACAGAAGTATAAAAATATTAATTATATAATTAATTATGGTGGTTTGCTATCAACTTAAATATTTATTGATCACCTAATATGTGCTAGGTTTTGACAATGTAGCACTGAAAGTAACACAGTTCCTGCTCTTGAGTTCATTAGTAATTGCTGTATTTTACAAATGGTTCGAAAGTAGGGTAAAAACAAGGTAGTAACTGGGGGCCTAAACAGGTCTGGCAGTAAGAGGAGACTTCCTGCATAAAGTGAACTTCACTCAACATCCAAGTAGAATTCTACTTTTGCTATCTAATTTTGACTATTAAAAAAATATTCCTCAATAGACTTTTGTAAATGTACAGCCTTTTCACATATCATGCTGTTGCCTGACATATTTGCTGGCCTCTGAACTCACATTCACTCTTCAAGATTCATTTCAAATTTCTACCACACTTTGAAAATGTTCTTTTTATGACCTCTTTTATCTAAGTAAATTATAGCTTTTACCATGTTTTGTTTTTATTTATTTATTTAGACTTTTCTTCTAACACATTGAGGTGAATTATATGTTATTTCTATACCTACAGAGCTTAGCAAAGTTCCTCTCAGTCAATAGGTCCTTGGTAATGTCAACACCAGCAATTCTAATACAACAATTATAAATAAAAATAAATATACTTTGGGATTAAGTTGTGCCAGTAAGTATGCTGTGTCTTATCCTGTTAAGTAGGTTCTAATTTTATTTTCATTTCACAGATAAGATATATGAGACAGACAGGTCAGATGGAGACCTTTTTCAAAAAACCTAGTCAGAACTAATACGCAGGTGGAGTAAGGAGTCTGATATTTAACTTACTTTTGAAGCAAAATCCTAAAGAATTATTACAATGTGTAAATTGAAATGAAAAGAAAGATCCAATAATTAATGCAGTATTTGAAATGAAAAACTACAAGGGTCTAGGCAGTAATGTGTCTTGCAGCAAGACAATAAATTGTTTTGGTTTCTGTCAGTCTGAAAATGACCATGGGTGAATATTTGCCAGGTAGGTATTCTGGAGGTGAAACAAGTAGTCAAGTGTGGGTGTCACCTGCTTAGTAGGATAAATTATATTAGAATTCATTGTGTTTCCTAGAAAGAGTATCAATGAGAATTTAAAAAGAAATTGGATTCTCTGGAAATCCTAATATATGTGAAGAATGGGTAGAAGAAAAAATGTGGGGGAGGGGTTAAATTTGCTGAAAATCTTCTATATTACAGTGATACTGATAAGTTAGGTTATATCATCCAACTTTAACAACATTCTAAATATTATTTTAAAAATGAAGAAATTGAAATGTAGGCAAGTTAAATAATTTACCGTAAGAAAATGGCTGATCCCTGAATCAAAGCAAAGAGTGTGAGATCCGAAACTACATATTTCAGTCAGCCATGCGGCCCGTGATGTGAGTTTTTTCTACTGTAAGACAAAGAGGTTGTATCAGATACTGTCCAAGGACACTTTATAACATTCTATAATACAGATCATAAGAGCTCACTTGCACAGTTCTTACTATATGTCAGGTAATACACTCAAAGTTTTAGAGATATTAATCCTTGTTTAATCTTTATTTAACCTCATAATAATTGATATTACTGTTCTCATTTAAAATTTGCCTAACCTGATACATAAAGGTATTTGGTGACTTCACCAAATCTACATAGGTAGGACCAAGCAGAATGGGTATTGATACCTAAGTAGTCCAGAGTTAGAGCCTGTGTTCTTACTTGTGAAGCTATACCACTCTTCTTTGTAAACAGTTACTGGAGAATTGTTCTAGTTCTTCATTTTGCAAATAGATGAATACAGTAAGGAGTACATTTTGGAAGAAAACATTTGTAGGACTTTGGAAGAAAGGAAACAAGAGAAAGAAAGTGTAAAATGTGGAAGACTGTAAAAGGCAATTTGTCCTGTAGAAATATCTAAATTTGGGGAAATTAAAATGGAGCCTATAGACTCCTATGTTCTCAGACTATATTTATTATTATATATATAAGCAATTCAAAAGCTTTATTTTCTGGTATTTCATCCTGTATGTTTATGTTCTTTATAAATACTTTGAAATAGTTGAATATTATTTTAATCTTGGACAATAATTCAGAAATATTTTATGTAGAGTATCATTAAAGTTCTGACTGTTGTTAATAACATAGGTACTTTTATGAAGCTAGAAGAGGAATGAGCAATGTGGTCTTTAAAGTTGATAACCATAAATGCATTATATCAATTACATTGTGTAACAGGTAAAAAGATTTTCATTTTGAGCAATTACAGTCAGTCTTCTCAGAAATCTGATGGAGGTGTTCAAAAAGATTAATGTTTTCATGGCTGCTAATACAATATCTATTCTGCAACTTTGGGATCAAGGAGTAATTTTGACTTTCCATTTTTATGGGCTCTATTTTTATTATTGAAGAAATACATTTGGAAGGCTATTGCTGCCATAGATAATAATTCCTCTAATGGATCTGACCAAATAAATGGAAAACCTTCTGGAAAGAATTAAGCATTCTAGATACCACTAAGAGTATTCATAATACCTGAATGGAGGTCAAAATACCAACATTAACAGAAGTTTATGAGAGTTAGGGTTAGTTGATTTCAACCCTCACAGAGGATTTTGAAGAGTTCAAGACTTCATTGGAAAAAGTAACTGCAGATGTGGTGGAAATAGCAAGAGAACTAGAATTAGAAGTAGAGTCTGAAAATGTGACTGAATTTCTGCAGTCTTATGATAAAACTTGAATGGATGAAGAGTTGCTTCTTATGGATGTGCAAAGAAAGTGGCTTCTTCTTTTTTTTATTTTATTTTATTATTATTATACTGTAAGTTTTAGGGTACATGTGCACAATGTGCAGGTTAGTTACATATGTATACATGTGCCGTGCTGGTATGCTGCACCCATTAACTCGTCATTTAGCATTAGGTGTATCTCCTAAAGCTATCCCTACCCCCTCCCCACACCCCATAACAGTCCCCAGAGTGTGATGTTCCCCTTCCTTTGTCCGTGTGTTCTCATTGTTCAATTCCCACCTATGAATGAGAATATGCTGTGTTTGGTTTTTTGTTCTTGCGATAGTTTACTGAGAATGATGATTTCCAATTTCATCCATGTCCCTACAAAGGACATGAACTCATCATTTTTTATGGCTGCATAGTATTCCATGGTGTATATGTGCCACATTTTCTTAATCCAGTCTATCATTGTTGGACATTTGGGTTGGTTGCAAGTCTTTGCTATTGTGAATAGTGCCGCAATAAACATACGTGTGCATGTGTCTTTGGAATCTACTGCTGGTGAAGATGCTGTGAACATTCTTGAAATGACAACAAAGGAATGAGAATATTACATCAACTCAGTTCATAAAGCAGCAGCAGGGTTTGAGGGGATTGACTTTAATTTTGAAAGAAGTTCACTGTGGGCAAAATGCTATCAAATAGAGAAATCTTTCCCTAATGGAAGAGTCAATCAATGCCACAAACTTCATTGTTGTCCTATTTTATTGTTTTTTAGCAATAAAGTATTTTTCAATTAAGTTAGTACATTTTTTAGATATGATGCTATTGCATATTTAACAGACTACAATATGATATAAACATAATATTATATGCACTGAGAAACCCAAAACTTTGTGTGACCCACTTCCGTATTTGCTTTATTTTGGTGATCTGGAACTGAACTCTCAATATTTCTGAGGTACTCCTGTATGTTAAGAGTACATATGTATATGAAGTACTCCTGTACGTTAAGGATATATATATATATGATGGGTGTGTGTGTATATATATGTATGTATTGTGAAGTAACATTTATGAAATAGGTATTTTTGATTCACATGTTTTCTTTATTGTCAGCAGGGGATTGGTTTTAGGACGACCAGAGGCAGATAACAAAATCTGTGGATGCTCACGTCCTTTATATAAAATGGCATAATATTTTCATGTAACCTACAACCCCCCATATACTTTAAATTATCTCTAGATTACTTATCATACCTAATAAAATGTAAGTGCTGTATAAATAATTGCTATATACTATATTGTTTTTTAATTGGTTGTGTTTTTTATTGTTGTATTGCTACTTTTGAGTTTTTTAAATCTATGTTTGGTTCAATCACACATGTGGATCCTGTACAAAATTGAGTTTATTAGATGGAAGAAGTCTATTTGGCCATATTTGAACTCTACCCATTTGGCCATTTGGGACTATCCTGAAGGTTTTTCTTTTAGAGGCAATGTTGAATATGCAAGAAGTTAATAAAAATAAATTCAGGGCAAGGCATGGTGGCTCACACCTGTAATCCCAGCACTTTGGAGGCTGAGGCAGGTGGATCACTTGAGGTCAGGAGTTCAAGACCAGCCTCGCCAACATGGTGAAGCCCTGGCTCTACTAATGATAAAAACAAAAAACAAACAAAAAAACACAGCTGAAGCATGGTGGCATGTGGCATGTGTCTGCAATCCTAGCTACTTGGGAGGCTGAGGCAGGAGAATTGCTTGAACCTGGGAGACGGAGACTGCAGTGAGCCAAAATCACGCCACTGCACTCCAGCTTGGGCGACAAAGTTAAACTCAGCTAAGGAAGGAAGGAAGGGAGGGAGGGAGGCAGGGAGGAGAGAGGAGAGGGGAGGAGAGGGGAGGGGAGAGGAGATTTGTTAGAATATCTACTTTTAGATAATATCTCCTATGTGGAATATAAATAAAGGTGTATCTCCTATACTTTAAGACTTTCAAGTGAGAAAGAAATGCATGAAAGAGTAAATAAAATGAGGGATACATTGAGTGAAGCACACTCAAATTCCATTGAAAGGAAGGTTTGAAGAGCTTAATTGTTTTTGGAAGCAGCAGTATTATTTTTCTACTGCTACATAATGACTTGTCACAAATTTAGCACCTTGAGATAATATCCATTTATTATGTCATAATTCTGTAAGACTAAAGTTTGGGTGAAATTTGGTAGGATTCTCTGCTTAGGGTCTCCAAAGGCCAAAATCAAAATGCTAGCTTAAAGGGGCTCTTATCTGAAGCCCTTGGGATGAATTTACTTTCAAGCTCATTCAGATTGTTGATATAATGTTTTCTTTGCAGTTGTAGAAGTGGAGTCCTCAGTTCCCTGCTGGCTCTCAGCTGGGGCCTCTCTCAGCTCCTACCTGGCATTCCCAATGTGTGGCCACATTCAGCGGCATGTGGCTTGCTCCATCTGAAACTTAGAAACTAGATGTAATCTTTCTTTTGCTTTAAATACTTCTGATTTCCTCTTCACTGCATTAACTGAAGAAAATGTACAGCTTTTTAAGGAGCTAATGGGATTAGATCAGTCTCACTAGAATAAACTCCCTTTCTTAAAGTCAACTGTGCCATAAAATATAATGTTATCAGAGAGTGCTATCTCATCATATAGATTTCTTGGATTGGGGTGTTGAATTGGGGACTTTTTTTTTTTTTTCTGCAGAATTCTGCCAACCACAGGGCTTGTGGAAATAATCTTCAAATTATGTAATATATGAGCTGACCAAAGAAGAAAGGCAGATCTTCAATAGGTCAGTGCTGTGTAAAAAGGCATTTTAAGCTGAGGTAAAAGCTCACAGAAATGCCTAGGTTAGAGAATGTGTAAGATGTGTTTGGAAAGTGCTAAATATTGCAACGTGACATGGAATATATGTCTTCTGGCACAAGACAGAATTATGGGATGAAATGCTGCAGGTGGTCAGGTTTTTTAATGCTTTTGTGAGCTACCAAAAGATCGTTCACTATTTAGCGTGAAAGAAGAGTAAATATGTCAATATTTGTAGTCATTTTCACCTGGAGTAATTAAGTGAAAGAATACATTTCCTTCAGTAGACTGCATTAATATTTATCCTTTTTCTTGAATTAAACCCTGCCTAAGTTTAGATGTTGGCAAATAAAGACAAAATGCCACAAACACTTATTAAAAACTAGAAGGAAAACAGACTTAACTGTTTTGCTTGTGACTTCTGGATTCATAGACATCAGTAACTTTAGTCCAGACGATTCATTTGTAATGAAAAAAGAGATGCCACTTCAAAAACTTATGTCTCAAAACAATGTAATCAAGCATAACATTATTTTCTTTATTTCAAATTTATTGAATAGTTCATTTTATGTGTAGCCTAGTTGTATTTGGTATAGCTGCATATGTGTAAACTTAAAGTAATTATTATGGAATAACATTGTTATACATTATTTTCAAAAGGCAGCAAAACATGCTCCTAAACAGAGAAGAGAGAGATATCTTTATGTGTCAATACCACACTTTTCTATAGATCATTAGCCAAGTTTTGGTGACTTGTTATTTAAGAAAGCCATTTATAAGCAGTGATGTGACATGCAAGTTCTTCTGTTTTAGGAACTGAGGGTAAGGCTGTGCCCTAAGAGACTGGTCAAAATGGCCAGGTAATAGGAGAAACCATCAAGCTAATTAACACAAGAGCGCAGAGGTAACTCCTAAATCTCATTAATGTCAACTTAAGCAGTCTTTGACAAATGCATAAGTAGCTCATATATAACCTGTATAAATGAATAGTTAGCTGTACACTATTTCTTTCACTCATCCTTTCAGATATTCAAAAAACGTAAACTGATCAATTTTTGCAGATTTATAAATTAAAAAAATTATTTCCTATCCCAATATTTTACTTGCTTAATTTGCTACAGTAAGTGCTAGAATGGAAATAAAATGGCTAAGAACAATCTAGCTTGAAAAGGAGAAAGACAAACAGCAAGACTGGATCATATGGTAGTTTTAGTTTTAAAAATTAAGAAAGAAAAATACACTACAATGACAGCAATAACAACAACAACAAACAAAAAAAAACAACAAAAACTAGCAACAAGGCTGCAATATCTACAATTGGGATAATGAGTCTTCTTCCCTGGCTTCTATCTCTGCCTCCCTTCCCACTCTAACCATCTGTTTGTCTCTCTATCTTCCTCTCTTTTTCTCAGCATATAAACAAACATGCACACTAACATCCAGGACAGATATCTAAGTTTACTCATCAGACCTAAAGTTTTCCAATCTGGCATGCTCCAGACTGCCAAGTGACAAATACAAAAGAAGCTATGAGACCTGGGAAGAAGCCTGTGCAAATGAGGAATCTTGGAGCTAAAGCTGTACTAGCTTAGTGGAAATCCCTTCTGCTTACAAATGGAGTGCGTATTTTTTCCTTTTGCTTTGTTTTTACATTCTTTCCATTATTTCTTGATGGAATTGTATTATTCATCATACAATTTCTTCTATATCTAACATTAAAGTATCACTTTACTTCTTTAATATTTCCATCACCTGAAAACCTTTTATATTCCATTTTGCTTTGTTTTTAATGAAAAGCTTGGGAATCATAATATAATTTCATTAAGAGAGAATTGTTCTTTTTGTGTTTTCTAATTTGATTTTTTCATTTTCTTTGTTGAAATAGTATCTACCATTGTTTTTGAGGCTTAGATATTTGTTTTCAGACATTCCGATTAAGATAATTACTGATGCCGCTATTTGAGAAAAATAAAAGGCCTTTTTTTGTATGTCTATATATTTGAGACTAATAGACAAATGTGTCATCTAATCCTCTTGCAACAGGACAACTTTGTAGTTCATTAAAACTTGTTATTTTGTGGGAAGAATTCAAAGCAGTTTGTAAGAAAGGCATGAGTTTGCTTAATATTTTCTTAGAAACTATGTAAAATTATTCAAATAGTCTGCTTCAGTTGTTTGAATGCACTGGCTAATTATTCAGCTAATTTCTTCATCTTTAGATTTAAAAGATCCTTTTAATAGTACAAATAATTTGAAAATAAGTATCTCAGTTACTAAGCCTTTATACTGAAAGAAAGTGTCTATGAAATATAAGCACATGAATTCTGTAACAGGTGTATGTTGTATATTTCAAAACAAATATTTGTAATCACTCTTTTAGCTTCAGCATAACTGTAAGGGGAAGAATTTCCAGACGTTATCTGAACATTTGATGCAGTATATTTGTTCTAGTTTTGAATCCTCACCTGATTACTAATAGCCTTTTAATGATTTTGGCTGTTGAACCTGGATACTGGAAAGATTTTGCCTTTTCTCAAAAGATATTTTAAACTACACAATTCAATTTATTTTGTAATTGATTTATTACAAACTAAACCATATTTGTGTTTGAGTCATGTTTCACATAAATTACACACTTTGAAATATGCAAATTAGGTTTAAAACTTTGTATTGGATCAATCACAGCCAAATTAATTTTTGAAATTTGCTTTTATTAATACCTCTAACACAGCCTCATATGCCCACTTTATTATTGTTGATTGTATATTTTATTTTCTCCCATAAATGCATTTTACATGTTATGTCATCTCTTTTTAAGCGCCATTTTAGCTTGCTAATAAATGTGTATAATCCATTTTATCACTCCTCCTTAGCAGTACAAAATCAGAATCTATAGGAACTGTCACAAAGGAACATGTTTTATGTATTTTTAAACATTAATGGGCAATAAAAAAAGACTTCATTCTACTCTGAGATGAGGTTAATAATCCAATAATTGCTAAGCAGTACATTAATGAATTATTTATTGATTTTTCTACTCCTACCCCCACAAAACCCACAGCACAAATCTATTGTTTTTGCATACCGAAAGAGAAAATGCTGAAAGATTTTACTTTTTCCTTAGAAAATCGTAGCAATAGGTTAAATCATTTTATTTATTTACATTTTGTATTTTCATTAAACTATCTGCATTGATGGCACCTAAACTTAATGCTTGTCACCAGTTCCTTGACTGTTTACTCTCCACATATCATGCTGTTCTATTCCTCCATGATACAAGATGGAATAGAAAGTGCGGGGTGGCCCTCCTGGAACACAACATCATGCTGTGTCCAGCACTGCCCAGAACATTTTATTCCTCTCAATAGGTTGATGAAAGAATGGAGTATCAGATCCTTTCTTTTTTTTTTTAATTTTATTATTATTACACTGTAAGTTTTAGAGTACATGTGCACAATGTGCAGGTTAGTTACATATGTATACATGTGCCATGCTGGTGTGCTGCACCCATTAACTCGTCATTTAGCATTAGGTATATCTCCTAATGCTATCCCTCCCCCCTCCCCCCACCCCACAACAGTCCCCAGAGTGTGATGTTCCCCTTCCTGTGTCCATATGTTCTCATTGTTCAATTCCCACCTATGAGTGAGAATATGCGGTGTTTGGTTTTTTGTCCTTGTGATAGTTTACTGAGAATGATGATTTCCATTTTCATCCATGTCCCTACAAAGGACATGAACTCATCATTTTTTATGGCTGCATAGTATTCCATGGTGTATATGTGCCACATTTTCTTAATCCAGTCTATCATTGTTGGACATTTGGGTTGGTTCCAAGTCTTTGCTATTGTGAATAGTGCCGCAATAAACATACGCATGCATGTGTCTTTATAGCAGCATGATTTATAGTCCTTTGGGTATATACCCAGTAATGGGATGGCTGGGTCAAATGGTATTTCTAGTTCTAGATCCCTGAGGAATCACCACACTGACTTCCACAATGGTTGAACTAGTTTACAGTCCCACCAACAGTGTAAAAGTGTTCCTATTTCTCCACATCCTCTCCAGCACCTGTTGTTTCCTGACTTTTGAATGATTGCCATTCTAACTGGTGTGAGATGGTATCCCATTGTGGTTTTGATTTGCATTTCTCTGATGGCCAGTGATGGTGAGCATTTTTTCATGTGTTTTTTTGGCTGCATAAATGTCTTCTTTTGAGAAGTGTCTGTTCATGTCCTGTACTACAAGGCTACAGTAACCAAAACAGCATGGTACTGGTACCAAAACAGAGATATAGATCAATGGAACAGAACAGAACCCTCAGAAATAACGCTGCAGATCCTTTCTTTTGCTGACTTTTGGCATGTTAGTTTCCTTAATAAAAACTGCACCTCACACTCATACTGCATGATGTGATATTTTCTTCCCCAAACATCACATTATTTGTGCTCTGTACACTGTTTAGCATTACATATAAGTTATCTTATTCCATATCAAATCATTTGAGTGAGGTACTCTTATTTCTCTATTTTAAAGCGTAGTTAACAAAAGTTTGCAGAATCAGGTAAATGTTTAAGTTCACATAGTTAATAAGTAACAAACTATTAATATAGCCATGTATAGCTGACTAGGAAAATCAATGTTTTCGTAATAGAGTTGTTTGAAATAGCAATTACTGTAATTTTAAGTCTTCCCTTAGAGGGAGTTTGTACCTATTAATAGCACCAGTTTGTGCTGGTTATGAGCACCAATTCTTAAAGCTAGGCTGCCTGGGATCTGATTCCTAGAGCCATCACCTTCAAGCTATGGTGTATTGGGTAAGTTACCTAATTATATTTGCCTCATTCTCATCATATTCAAAAGGTTCTAACATCTACTTGTTAAGAATTTTGTAAAAATTAAATGATATAATACACACAAACAAGTACATACACACACACACACACACGTATGCTAAAAATTTCCTGACACTTACACACTCAATAAATGCAGGTGGTTTCAGTTATTTTAATTTGCATTTGCTGTTAGTTACTTACTTACTTTATTTATATGTCTTTACTGAAGCTTTTAACATTTATGTCAATGCTTTCTCTTATTTGTGTTTGATTTTAATAATTAACTAGTTATTCGATTAGCTGTAACAAATATATTAAATTTTCTCTCTCTTTTTTTACATTCAACCCTAATTTGTAAATTTTACTCAGTTTTTTATATTGTGGAATATTACTGAGAAGAAGTTTTATAAGCTAGTGTTTTCCCTTTGTTCTTAATTTTATTTCTATATGATTGTGCAATGACAAAGAATTTTATCTTTAAAATGAGGTAATTCCACAAAATCATGTTTTGGTATTGATTGCATTTCTATTTCTAGAATTATGTTTGATTCAACAGATGAGATAAATGTTATTTTCTTTTAATAAATTTACTTGATTTATATATGTTAGTTTCTTAATGATCCAAATATTTGGCTATATTTTCAAACAAAACACAAGTTATGCATATTTTGGCTCTACCATGCCATCATAATCCCTGAAATGTAACAGATAGCTTTAAAAGAACTCTAAACATGGGAGCACCTTAACGTATAATAATCCAACAATTGCTAAGTAATACATCAATGAAATATTTATTGATTTTTCTACTCCTACCCCCAAAAAACACACAGCACTGACTCATATATTACATGATAAAAATCTGTAAATATTTAAATAGTCTCATGAGTAGAAACAGAAATAATTATTAATAATAATAATAATTATTATTATTTTATTGTACTTTAAGTTCTAGGGTACATGTGCACAACGTGCAGGTTTGTTACATATGTATACATGTGCCATGTTGGTGTGCTGCACCGGTTAACTGGTCATTTACATTAGGTATATCTCCTAATGCTATCGCTCCCCCTCCCCCACCCCACGACAGGCCCCAGTGTGTGATGTTCCCCTTCCCATGTCCAAGTGTTCTCATTGTTCAATTCCCACCTATGAGTGAGAACATGCGGTGTTTGATTTTCTGTCCTTGAGATAGTTTGCTCAGAATGATGGTTTCCAGGTTCATCTATGTCCCTACAAAGGACATGAACTGATCCTTTTTTATGGCTGCATAGTATTCCATGGTGTATATGTGCCACATTTTCTTAATCCAGTCTATCATTGTTGGACATTTGGGTTGGTTCCAAGTCTTTGCTATTGTGAATAGTGCTGCAATAAATATACATGTGCATGTGTCTTTATAGCAGCATGATTTATAATCCTTTGGGTATATACCCAGTAAAGGGATGGCTGGGTCAAATGGTATTTCTAGTTCTAGATCTTTGAGGAATCGCCACACTGTCTTCCACAATGGTTGAACCAGTGTACAGTCCCACCCACAGTGTAAAAGCGTTCCTATTTCTCCACATCCTCTCCAGCACCTGTTGTTTCCTGACTTTTTAATGATTGCCATTCTAACTGGTGTGAGATGATATCTCATTGTGGTTTTGATTTGCATTTCTCTGATGGCCAGTGATGATGAGCATTTTTTCATGTGTCTTTTGGCTGCATAAATGTCTTCTTTTGAGAAGTGTCTGTTCATATCCTTTGCCCACTTTTTGATGGGGTTGTTTGATTTTTTCTTGTAAATTTGTTTGAGTTCTTTGTAGATTCTGGGTATTAGTCCTTTTTCAGATGGGTAGATTGTAAAAATGTTCTCCCATTCTGTAGGTTGCCTGTTCACTCTGATGGTAATTTCTTTTGCTGTGCAGAAGTTCTTTAGTTTAATTAGATCCCATTTGTCTATTTTGGCTTTTGTTGCCATTGCTTTTGGTATTTTAGTCATGAAG
Organism: Pongo abelii; assembly: GCF_028885655.2. Classification (NCBI taxonomy): domain Eukaryota; kingdom Metazoa; phylum Chordata; class Mammalia; order Primates; family Hominidae; genus Pongo; species Pongo abelii. The sequence continues at coordinate 113,141,838 of NC_071989.2, read as the reverse complement.
TCCTTGCCCCTGCCTATGTCCTGAATGGTATTACCTAGGTTTTCTTCTAGGGTTTTTATGGTTTTAGGTCTAACATTTAAGTCTTTAATCCATCTTGAATTAATTTTTGTATAAGGTGTAAGGCAGGGATCCAGTTTCAGCTTTCTCCATATGGCTAGCCAGTTTTCCCAAAACCATTTATTAAATAGGGAATCCTTTCCCCATTTCTTGTTTTTGTCAGTTTTGTCAAAGATCAGATAGTTGTACATGTGTGGCATTATTTCCAACGGCTCCATTCTGTTCCATTGGCCTATCTCTGTTTTGGTACCAGTACCATGCTGTTTTGGTTACTGTAGCCTTGTAGTATAGTTTGAAGTCAGGTAGCATGATGCCTCCAGCTTTGTTCTTTTGGCTTAGGATTGACTTGGCAATGTGGGCTCTTTTTTGGTTCCATTTGAAGTTTAAGGTAGTTTTTTCCAATTCTGTGAAGAGAGTCATTGGTAGCTTGATGGGGATGGCATTGAATCTATAAATTACCTTGGGCAATATGGCCATTTTCACAATATTGATTCTTCCTATCCATGAGCATGGAATTTTCTTCCATTTGTTTGTGTCCTCTTTTATTTCATTGAGCAGTGGTTTGTAGTTCTCCTTGAAGAGATCCTTCACGTCCTTTGTAAGTTGGATTCCTAGCTATTTTATTGTCTTTGAAGCAATTGTGAATGGGAGTTCACTCATGATTTGGCTCTCTGTTTGTCTATTATTGGTGTGTAGGAATGCTTGTGATTTTTGCACATTGATTTTGTGTCATGAGATTTTGCTGATGTTGCTTATCAGCTTAAGGAGAATTTGGGCTGAGATCATGGGGTTTTCTAGATATACAATCATGTCATTCACAAACAGGGACAATTTGACTTCCTCTTTTTCTAATTGAATACTCTTTATTTCTTTCTCTTGCCTGATTGCCCTGGCCAGAACTTCCAACACTATGTTGAATGGGAATGGTGAGAGGGCATCCCTATGTTGTGCCAGTTTTCAAAGGGAATGCTTCCAGTTTTTGCCCATTCAGTATGATATTGCCTGTGGGTCTCTCATAAATAGCTCTTATTATTTTGAGATACACCCCATCAATACCTAGTTTATTGAGAGTTTTCAGCATGAAGGGCTGTGGAATTTTGTCAAAGGCCTTTTCTTCATCTATTGATATAATTGTGGTTTTTGTTTTTAGTTCTGTTTATATGATGGATTACATTTATTGATTTGTGTATGTTGAACCAGACTTGCATCCCAGGGATGAAGCCCACTTGATCATGGTGGATAAGCTTTTTGATGTGCTCCTGGATTTGGTTTGCCAGTATTTTATTGAGGATTTTTGCATCAATGTTCATCAGGGATATTGGTCTAAAATCCTGTTTTTTTGTTGTGTCTCTGCCAGCCTTTGGTATCAGGATGATTTTGGCCTCATAAAATGAATTAGGTAGGATTCTCTCTTTTTCTATTGATTGGAATAGTTTCAGAAGGAATGGTACCAGCTCCTCTTTGTATCTCTGGTAGAATTCGGCTATGAATGCGTCTGGTCCTGAACTTTTTTTTGGTTGGTAGGCTATTAATTATTGCCTCAATTTCAGAACCTGTTATTGGTCTATTCAGGGATTCAGCTTCTTCCTGGTTTAGTCTTGGGAGGGTGCATGTGTCCAGGAATTTAAGCATTTCTTCTAGATTTTCTAGTTCATTTGTGTAGTGGTGTTTATAGTATCCTCTAATGGTAGTTTGTATTTCTGTAGGTTTGGTGGTGATATCCCCTTTATCATTTTTTATTGCATCTATTTGATTCTTCTCTCTTTTCTTCTTTATTAGTCTTGCTAGCAGTCTATCAATTTTGTTGATCTTTTCAAAAAACCAGCTCCTGGATTCATTGATTTTTTGAAGGGTTTTTTGTGTCTCTATCTCCTTCAGTTCTGCTCTGATCTTAGTTATTTCTTGCCTTCTGTTAGCTTTTGAATGTGTTTGCTCTTGCTTCTCTAGTTGTTTTAATTATGATGTTAGGGTGTCAATTTTAGATCTTTCCTGCTTTCTCTTGTGGGCATTTAGTGCTATGAATTTCCCTCTACACACTGCTTTAAATGTGTCCCAGTGATTCTGGTATGTTTTGTCTTTGCTCTCATTGGTTTCAAAGAAGGTCTTTATTTCTTCCTTCATTTTGTTATGTACCCGGTAGTCATTCAGGAGCAGGTTGTTCTGTTTCAATGTATTTGAGAAGTTTTGAGTGAGTTTCTTAATTCTGAGTTCTAGTTTGATTGCACTGTGGTCTGAGAGACAGTTTGTTATAATTTCTGTTCTTTTACATTTGCTGAAGAGTGCTTTACTCTCAACTATGTGGTCAATTTTGGAATAAGTGTGATTTGGCACTGAGACAAATGTATATTCTGTTGATTTGGGGTGGAGAGTTCTGTAGATGTCTATTAGGTCCGCTTGGTGCAGAGCTGAGTTCAATTCCTGGAAATCCTTGTTATCTTTCTGTCTCATTGATCTGTCTAATGTGGACAGTGGGGTGTTAAAGTCTCCCATTATTATTGTGTGGGAGTCTAAGTCTCTTTGTAGGTCTCTAAGGACTTGCTTTATGAATCTGGGTGCTCCTGTATTGGGTGCATATATATTTAGGATAGTTAGCTCTTCTTTTTGAATTGATCCCTTTACCATTATGTAATGGCCTTCTTTGTCTCTTTTGATCTTTGTTGGTTTAAAGTCTGTTTTATCAGAGACTAGGATTGCAACCCCTGCTTTTTTTGTTTGTTTTTTTTCCATTTGCTTGGTAGATCTTCCTCCATCCCTTTATTATGAGCCTATGTGTGTCTCTGCACATGAGATGGGTCTCCTGAATACAGCACATTGATGGGTCTTGACTCTTTATCCAATTTGGCAGTCTGTGTCTTTTAACTGGAGCATTTAGCCCATTTACATTTAATATTACTATGTGTGAATTTTATCTTGTCATTATAATGTTAGCTGGTTATTTTGCTAGTTAGTTGATGCAGTTTCTTCCTAGCATCGATGGTATTTACAATTTGGCATGTTTTTGCTGTGGCTGGTACTGGTTGTACCTTTCCATGTTTAGTGCTAGCTTCAGGAGCTCTTGTAAGGCAGGCCTGGTGGTGACAAAATCTCTCAGCATTTGTTTTTGTATAAAGGATTGTATTTCTCCTTCACTTACGAAGCTTAGTTTGGCTGGATATGAAATTCTGCGTTGAAAATTCTTTTCTTTGAGAATGTTGAATATTGGCCCCCACTCTCTTCTGGTTTGTAGAGTTTCTGCCGAGAGATCTGCTGTTAGTCTGATGGGCTTCCCTTTGTGGGTAACCCAACCTTTCTCTCTGGCTGCCCTTAACATTTTTTTCTTTCATTTCAACTTTGGTGAATCTGACAATTATGTGTCTTGGACTTGCTCTTCTTGAGGAGTATCTTTGTGGCGTTCTCTGTATTTCCTGAATTTGAATGTTGGCCTGCCTCGCTAGGTTGGGGAAGTTCTCCTTGGTAATATCCTGAAGAGTGTTTTCCAACTTGGTTCCATTCTCCTCATCACTTTCAGGTACACCAATGAGATGTAGATTTGGTCTTTTCACATAGTCCCGTATTTGTTGGAGGCTTTGTTCATTTCTTTTTACTCTTTTTTCTCAAAACTTCTCACTTCATTTCATTCATTTGATCTTCAATCACTGATACGCTTTCTTCCACTTGATCAAATTGGCTACTGAAGCTTGTGCATGCATCACGTAGTTCTCATGCCATGGTTTTCAGCTCCATCAGGTCATTTAAGGACTTCTGTACACTGTTTATTCTAGTTAGCCATTTGTCTAATCTTTTTTCAAGGTTTTTAGCTTCTTTGCGATGGGTTTGAACATCCTCCTTTAGCTCGGAGAAGTTTTTTATTACTGATCATCTGAAGCCTTCTTCTCTCAACTTGTCAAAGTCATTCTCCATCCAGCTTTGTTCCGTTGCTGGCGAGGAGCTGCGTTCCTTTGGAGGAGAAGAGGCACTCTGATTTTTAGAATTTTCAGCTTTTCTGCTCTGGTTTCTCCCCATCTTTGTGGTTTTATCTACTTTTGGTCTCTGATGATGGTGACGTACAGATGGGGTTTTGGTGTGGATGTCATTTCTGTTTGTTAGTTTTCTTTTTAACAGTCAGGACCCTCAGCTGCAGGTCTGTTGGAGTTTGCTGGAGGTCCACTCCAGACCCTGTTTGCCTGGGTATCACCAGCGGAGGCTGCAGAAGAGCAAATATTGCAGAACAGCAGATGTTGCTGCCTGATCTTTCCTCTGCCAGCTTTGTCTCAGAGGGGCACCCGGCTGTATGAGGTGTCAGTCGGCCCCTACTGGGAGGTGTCTCCCAGTTAGGCTAGTTGGAGGTCAGGGACCCACTTGAGGAGGCAGTCTGTCCATTCTCAGAGCTCAAACACTGTGCTGGGAGAACCACTACTCTCTTCGAGCTTTTAAAGTGTTTAAATAAAAGGAAAAAAAACACAAAGGAAATCATCAAGAGAATAAATTCAAAAATTAACTCTTTTTGTCAGGTACCATAAATAAAAAGATAAATAGTAGTAATTTTAAAAAGTTGAATTATATTTTGGAAAGCTATAATTCATGGAGAGTTTTTATAAGTTTAAAAGGTAAATTATTCTAATTTTAGTGATTTATTTTGAGTAATAATCGGAATGTAAAGCAATTAAAAAGTATATATAGTTGTCAATTTTTAAACTGCATATTCACAGCTATAGCCAAACGTATTATGATGCATGTATTAGATGGCATATTGTGCTATGTTTAAAATCACTTTTCAAGTAACAATAAATGATGGGATAAAAATCATGGTATTATGCCTAAATGACAAATTCATGATATGAAACTGTATGTATAATTCCAGTTTGGAAGTAAAATGTATATAGCTGATATGTGCCTGTTTTATGCACATGTATTGCAAGATATTACACTGAAGGCTTCACAGTGGTTAATTTGCAGTTTCATGTGGTATACATTTTTTTATACATATCTTTTTTCTTTATGTCCTAAATTTGCAATAATAAATATTACACATACACACACACACACACACACACACAACTGTAACTAAGGCAGCTTTAAATGAGATGACACATTAAGCTTTTAGCATAGTGTTGAAAACTTGTGATATGTTCAATAAAAGTGCTTTTCTCTATTGACCTTTATCTCTTTCTTACCAAAATCTTCAAGCAGCAAATTCATATAACATGAGCTGGTAACTTGCTTTCACAGTGGTTTTAGGCTTTTTGTTTCCTGATCTTGAATATCGGTAAGTTTTCTGCTAATTCAGTGATGATTAGATCAGTTATACAGTAAAATGTTGTTAAAATACCTTAAGGCTTTTATAATTAAACTATTAAATAAGAAAAATGTATTAGTTCGATATTGTTTTTCAAATTTTTCATTTAAAAGTATGTTTTCTCTTCTTTGTTGTTTAGATATTATTTTTACCTTTTACTTGATGAAGGAAATATTTACAATTGGGCATCCCTTGATGATTCTACTTGTATTTTCAGTATTCCATGTATTTATTTTCGCTCTTTCATGAATAGCTGATGACTGGTTTTCTACCTTAAGTTCCCTAGCTGGACAGTGTAAACTGTGTTAGGGTTACCAAAGGTAACCCTAAGTTAATTTATTCTTTGAGAGTTTTAGAGACTACCATAACTAACTACAAAATTTATGGGGCCTAGTACAAAAAATGTGGGCCTCATTGCTAAAAAAAACAGAAAAACGGCACCATTAAATGTACTAATACAGAGTGTTTTTATATTTTTCCCCAGTCTCTCTCTAGATTTGTCCTTTGGGTCTTAATGCTAGTTCATGTGATTCTAAGTGGATAAAAATTAAAATTTTAAATTATTAACGTAAATTTAGCCATTTGTCTTTATGTTTTTAATGCCAATTTTAAATGCAGATGTTAAGTATTTAAAACTCCTGTGTAGAATCACCAGTGTTATGCAGTTCATGTTTGGTAACTTATAACATACATATGCATTTTGATATCACCAGAAAAGTGAAAATCCTGGTTGTGTGTATGTGGGAGAGGGGGGAACTCAGTTGTCTTTATTTTATTTTGTGATATACACATATTCTACTGAATCTCATTATGTTTGCTTTACGGATGAGTGTGGAAAGACTGATGTAAAAGAAACTATGGAAAGCTCTATTCTTTCTTTTCCATCCATGTTTTCATTCTCAGTGTAAGTGGTTGGTTAATAAAGGAAAGTTATTCTAGTTATAACAGACATTATAGGGTTCTATAATTCTCTTTCTTAGACCACCATTGACTTCTTTCTGTGTTCATAGCAAGTTCTGATGTGAATGAAAAACCTAGCCTCTTAGGGATGTCAGCACCCCTGCATATCCAGTTATACATGTGACACATTTATCTTGTACTTGTTTTGAGTCTTGGTGACCTTCCATACACTTTGGGACCACCAGAATTCTGTGTTCAAGGATCATTGAGAATGCAATCTGTGAATATGGCAGCAAAGAATTGAAGACACACATTAGGCATAGCTCCTCTGCTCACTTGCATGCTTCATAGCCCCGCTGGACTTTACCTATAAAACACAAGTTCAAAAAATTCTTAAGAATGTTTAGATGGCAAAACAGAAGATTAAACCAAGTGTAGGACCCTTCTGAACCCAGGGTCCTTCTCAAAGGCAATGTCCTGTGCCTGCACAGTTGCTCACCAGTAAAGCCTGCCCTAAGGGTGACATGGGTAATGTAAATTTGAATCTCAAACCTGAAGTTAGGACAGGTCTTTGTTTAGTTTCTCAGGTGAATCACATTTTGTTTCATTTCACCTATCCAGAGGTCAGAGTGAGGCCTACAAGTTTATTATCTCTGTTTTTTTCTAGCTCAGATTATTCTGTTCACATTTTTAATAATGCTTTGAAGGTCCTACTTCTACATGAGGATTTCACATCAATATCCTCACCTTATGTGGGCCCATGACTTTCTCTTGCTTCCCTGCAAAGCTGTTAAACCAGAACTTTAAATATGAAAAGAAGTCAATGATGGACTAAGAAAGACAGACAACCAAGGAACCCTATCATGTCATTTTTACTAGAATAGCTTTCCTTTATTAATCAACCACTTACAGTAGATTAGGGAAGAAAATTATATTACTGCTGCTACAATTTTACTGTACTCTGATTTAGTTCTCTCTTTGGGTATTGGTATCAGATTTCACTTACATCTATCTACTTAGTTTTAGAATTGACTCATTGTGTGTTTGTGTGCTCAGCCATGAAAGTTAAATCACACTTTTTACATTTTATCTGTAAATTCTAGGTGTTTTGTAACAAGATCTTTTCCCACAGGACACTTCAACTACCATATTCTTCTAATATCTTTTTAATATTCAGTTTGGATTTTATTTATCCTTTCTTATCCTTACTTTAGGTTGACCTTATTTATTATATAGTTTATTGAGTGAAATCCTTAGACTTTTTAGTTTCAGTCATTTTAGATATTTTTTTAAAAATAATTTTCTGTAGTTTACAAGACATACCATATTGTTTCTGTGTGGCCTGTCTTGTTTTGTTCCTACACTGGTAGCTGAGCAATATATTAGCTCTGCAGGCTAAACTATTCAAGAGGAGGCACTAGCTCCCTAATATATAGCTGAAATAGAAATTTGCCAACTAATTTGAATGACTTTTTTCATTTTCTTGTGTTCTTCCTGACATCAAGGTAGAACTTCCCACCAAATATTCCCTCACCCCCAGCCGATCACTAGCCTCATATTTACAGGTTTTCATTGCTACATGATCAGTTAGACATAGTTTCCTACCTCCTAACTTCCTTATAATGTTGTGAAATGACACCTCCCTTAGAGTATGTGTGCCAGCCCTAAGTGCAGATTCTGGATGTTCTCTTTACATTCTGGCATAATACCTTCCTATAATTACTATTTCAATTTTCCCCACAAATTTTTATATGTGCTATTTCCATTGTTTTGTGTTCCTCTATATTTTATAAATTGCTTCTGATTTGCTAATTAACACATGATTAAGTTACATGTTTCACATGGACATGAATATGGAATATCTCCTTTTATATTTTCATTTTTATTTTCTAATTTAATTTTGTTTAAACCATTAACACTTATTTTTATTACTGCTAATTTTGAATTACTTCTAATATTGTTTTGTGTTTTCTATGTATCATTTTTGTCTTTGCTTCTCCCACTGTCTGCTTTCCTTTTAATTCATTTTAACTTGATTGTTCATTTGTGTATGCATTTTTATTGATTCTTGAACTATGGCTTTTAAAATTTCAATAGGCTTATTATGGTAAAATGGGAGTATTATACTTGAGTATAATTATAAATCATTAAAAAATACAAAATAAATGGTAATGATAGTTTTTGCATATAACAAATTAAAAGATTGCAAAATATAACTAAATTTGGAATAAAGTATTTTCCATTTCAGAAAACTAAACTAACATAAATATTTGGGGGCAAAAGTCTTCTTTGAAGATAGATTCTGCCATCTCTTGTTGTTTAACTTTATAGTTATTCTAAATGTAATCATTCTTTCATAAAAATTAGCATGGTAATTATTTTCATATAATCTATTCTTATAGTCAAATATATAGTAAATTAAATAAAGACTAATCAATTAAAACCTTTATAGCACAATATATTGAGGGAGGAAAATGGCAGAGTCATAATTAAATTTGAGTAAGAGTGTTTTATTTTGATTTTAAATAATCATTTTAATTAGCTTTTCACTAAAGTGGTTGTTTTAATTATTTATTTTAAAATTCTCATTTTAGATAATTTTAAACACTGTTTTTTTTTTCCATTAAGCTTTTTTAATACTATTTACGATTAAGGAATTCTCAGAGATGCATTTGTAAACTTGATTGGATTACTGCACAGATTGTATTTAAGGGACTCAACATAACTCTCAACATGTGAAAATTGAAATTACTTTGAATGTGCAGTTGTAATTCTAAAAATTAAATGAATCTGGAATTTCAAAATTTGTGAAGAACAAACTGTCAGTATATTTTAACCTGAAATGCAATTAAAAGTGATGATTAAAGAAGGAGTTTATTTTTAAATTATATTAGTTTGGAACAATAAAGGAGTTTCACAATTTACAGTGAATGAAATTAATCTGTTTACAAAGCAATTTATTCAGTAGCAATTAAATACAGTATAAGGCACATAAAATTTAGCAGATCCAAAAGGTAAACATTCTATATAGATTTTTTACAAAAAATGAGAACTAAATGAATATTTTGCATTTATTTTTTACCAAACACATTAACTGCTTTTCTGTGGGAAATATGAGAGTAAATGAGATATTATTACTGTCCACTAATATTTAAATTCTAATGACACACATGCTTAACCAGAGAATTATCAAAAATTTAAAACAAATATTATATATGGTTCACAGATATATGTTGTGTAGCATATACAGGATATTTTCTATAATGTGTAGAATAATATACATATGTTGTGTAACATTTAAAACACACATTACATAATTAATGTACATAGTCAAATTTATATTGTATATTTAAAGCAGATATCATAAATATGATATTATACAAAATATACTTTGTATAACATACAGCATGTTTTGTATAAAATATGTTGTATAACATGTATACCACATGTTCTACAACACATAAATGTAAAAATGATTGGTATAACATTTATATGTGTTATGCAAAATATATAATATCACATACATGATATTGTTGAAATTTTAATAATTTTACAGTTGTATTTTTGTTTTATTAGATTTTAATTGTTGGTAGATAGAAATTATTACTATTCATTGATTTCCCATAGAAAAGTGGTAAAAATGTTTTTGAAAATATATTCAAAAATTGGGAAAACTGGCTAGCCATATGGAGAAAGCTGAAACTGGATCCCTTCCTTACACCTTATACAAAAATTAATTCAAGATGGATTAAAGACTTAACTGTTAGACCTAAAACCATAAAAACCCTAGAAGAAAACCTAGGTAATACCATTCAGGACATAGGCATGGGCAAGGACTTCATGTCTAAAACACCAAAAGCAACGGCAACAGAAGCCAAAATTGACAAATGGGATCTAATGAAACTAAAGAGCTTCTGCACAGCAAAAGAAACTACCATCAGAGTGAACAGGCAACCTACAGAATGGGAGAAAATTTTTGCAATCTACTCATCTGACAAAGGGCTAATATCCAGAATCTACAATGAACTCCAACAAATTTACAAGAAAAAAACAAACAATCCCATCAAAAAGTGGGCGAAGTATACGAACAGACAATTCTCAAAAGAAGACATTTCACTGGCCATCAGAGAAATGCAAATCAAAACCACAATGAAATACCATCTCACACCAGTTAGAATGGCAATCATTAAAAAGTCAGGAAACGAGGTGCTGGAGAGGATGTGGAGAAATAGGAACAATTTTACACTGTTGGTGGGACTGTAAACTGGTTCAACCAATGTGGAAGACAGTGTGGCGATTCCTCCAGGATCTAGAACTAGAAATACCATTTGACCCAGCCATCCCATTACTGGTTATATACCCAAAGGATTATAAATCATGCTGCTATAAAGACACATGCACATGTATGTTTATTGCGGCTCTATTCACAATAGCAAAGACTTGGAACCAACCCAAATATCCATCACTCATAGACTGGATTAAGAAAATGTGGCACATATACACCATGGAATACTATGCAGCCATACAAAAGGATGATTCATGCCCTTTGTGGGGACATAGATGAAGCTGGAAACCATCATTCTGAGTAAACTGTCACAGGAACAAAAAACCAAACACCACATGTTCTCACTCATAGGTGGGAATTGAACAATGAGACACTTGGACACACGGTGGGGTACATCACACACCGGGGCCTGTCGTGGGGTGGGGGGAAGGGGGAGGGATAACATTAGGAGATATACCTAATATAAATGACCAGTTAACCAGTGCAGCACACCAGCATGGCACATGTATACATATGTAACAAACCTGCACGTTGTGCACATGTACCCTAGAACTTAAAGTATAATAAAAAAAAAGAAAATATATATAAAATATTTATTGAGTTTTTATTCATACATGTATATGTATTCATGTACATACATGCGTGTATATATATACACGCACACAAACACACACACCAAAATATCTAAAAATAGACTTATAATACCAGTAATTAGCAAGATATAAAACAATTTTAACACTTATACGTTTTTGGATAAGTAGAAAGTTTTCATGACTACTTTAGAAAACTTGCAATATCTAACAAAGCTGAAACTAAGTATAACATACAGCCCCCAAATTTTAATTTTACTCCTATTTATAACCCAGTGCAAATGTGTATATATATATATCTATGTACATATAGATGCATAACAAAAGATACAAAATTGTTTATAGCAGTACTATTGTAATACCAACATTTGCAAATGACTGAATTTGTGTCAGCAACAGAATGGATAAAGATGGGTAAAATTTTTATGGGATTGAATGTTACAGAGAATACTGTAGATGGAATACTATAGAATAATGGAAACGAACCAAGTATTGCCATATACTACAACATAGATTAAACTAACAAAGATAATATTGACCCAGAAGAACACAAACACAAAAGAGTACATAATGTATATTTTCATTTATATACAGGGTAAAATCTAGAAAAGCCAATCTATGTTCATAGAAGTCAGTAGAGTGATTGCCTCTTGGGATTAGTAACTGGAAGTGAGTAAGTGGGAAACTTCAGATATGGTGATAATATTCAACATACTCAATTTCTTGATCTGTGTAGTGGGTAGATGAATATGTTCAGTTGGCAAAAATTTATTAAGTTATTAATTCATAATTTGTGCACTTTTATGTTGTATATTTTATTTCAAAAATGATTTACTTGTAATACATACCTATTTATATCATTGAAAGAGATTCAAATGTAGAAGCTCAAATACAATGAGTTTTTAACAGTTTCAGATATTAGCTAGACAAGGTAGATAAATGGCCTTAATTATGTAATTTATTGCCCATTGCAGTAGTCTACAGTATTTGTGGTCAAAGACAGACGGGAAGCATGTGTATTAAAATATATAAAGAGGGAAGAGATTTATTTGATTTTCATCTGAAAACCATAATTTCTCGTGTGGTACTTCTAATTTTTAAGCATTTGGATAGGTGCTGTACTTAAAAAGGTCTAGCTTTTTCTTCATAGTTCAAACGATTTAATTGTATGCTAAGTGTGTCATCATTATGTACCTAAGTTTACATTCCCATAATATTTTGTCATGGATCATTCAGAAATAAAATTCCAACATAATCTAAACATAGACATTTTCTTCATTAAGCGGAGTGATTGTTTGCTACCCTACATCTGATTGAGCAAGGCTTTACTCAAACCATTATAAAGGAAAATCACAGTACAATATGTGCATTACCCCTTCCAGATCCTTTTCTTTACTTCTCATGTTATGCCCCCTAATCTACCCTTTGGGGCTATATGAATTCCAACAATGATAGAAGTCTGTTCTGCTCTATACATGTTTTCCCCCAGGTCTTTAAGCTGTGAAATACTCCCTTGGCATGTATGAATCAGCAAGTATCAGATACATAAATGAAAAATAGGTCATTTAGAAATTCAAAGAAGTGATATTTCAGTATAGAGTTATTCTCTAGGGATGGAATTGGACCTTTTATGATAGAATTTTGGTAGGCAGAAAAAAATAGAGTTTGCACAAATATAGCTTTCAAGGAAACTATAAACTGAAGCAGAAGCTGAAAAGATCAAAGGAGTGATCACTAGCATGCTGAACTTCACAAAATCGAAGGGCCATCTTGGTCATCTCCCAAATCTGAGATTTACTATAAGCAGTATTAATTTCCTCTTTTATAATTTTTCCTCAGGCAGATGACATGAAGGACCAGATTCATAGGTTATAAAAAACAATACTTTAAAATCTCTAAGCAGCTTTTAAGTTAATTTTTAAATCATGTTTTGAAAATGCTTTCTAAAATTACACTGCCAGCAATTTAGAAATGCCATGATTTTTTTTTAACTTAAACATTCTTCCAGTGAAATTAGGAGACATATACTTTTAGGAAAGTCATATTATTTGCATGGCTTCTATCAGAAATAATGCAACTCCATTTGAACTATATGTTACAGTGAAAAAGTATGTGTTTTAGAAATTCATTATTTATGTTTACCTATACTACAATATCTTCTTATACTACATACATTTTCATTAAATGAGTAAATTGGATGAATCATTGTAATTTCTTATAAATTCCCACAATTACTTATAAAGTAAAATTCATAGTCTTCATTGGAGCATTGAGAATCCATTTTAACTTGATGGCAGTCTATACCATTCTGTGTATCATGGTGTAAAAGCTCAGACATGTATTTTGAAATAGAGCAGGGAGGCACTGATTGAAAGCTGCTAGTAGCTTTTTTTTTTAATGTGTAAAGTAAAATTAGGCAGATACTTAGGCTAGAAACTTTACATTTAATAGCAGAAATGACTTTGTTGCTTTAGCATTGCTTCAACTATTACACATGGAATTTAATAAAGGGAGTATCTTAATTAGTCAAAAATGTAGGCATGAATAAAACCTCTAGACTTTTTCCGTTAGTTTGAAGAGCTAATCTACTTGGAGAAGCAGCAATTAAAAAGCTTTCACTTTAAGTGTATATTAAATAAATCAAATATCATGATGTTGTAAACATTCATTATAGATTTATTTTTATATTTGTTCTGCATAAATTACATATATATGCATAATCTTATCTTTAAAGATCTAATAACATCTGATAATCAGGGCACACAACCATGTACTACTTACAAGTGATGATGCTCAGCTAATAAAATGACTGTTTCATTGCTTAATTTAAAAATAAACAAAAGAGACCCATTAGTAAAACCATTCTTTAATTTCTTTTGTCCATAAACATTTATGTTTAGCCTTATCATATATATAATTTATATTAATAAATTTTTATTTCCTTTAGTGTCATAGTTTTTCATTAGTAAGACCATGTTCAAAATATTTTAGATTGAAAGAGAAACAAATTTTATTTTTCTTAACTAAGACCATTTTTATTCTAGTTGTCAAAGACATACCCTTTGCGTATTCCAAATCAAAACTAGTAGTTACTTGAAAAGTCAATTTTTGTATGTGATTTAGTTTAAAAGTGAAAGGTATATGCAATCTATCTTATTAGCATTTTTCTGACTAATAGGGTAGTCAGGAAAGCTTGCTGAGGTGGTGCATGGTAAAGATAATGCCTCACAGTAAGAAAGATTTTAGATTCTGACTCTTCTCTACTGCTTCATCTGCCAGATAATATAAGGATGTGATATTTAGACCCAAACTGACTGTATTGTAACCATTAGTCAGAAACAAGTGATTAAAAGTAAATCCCATAGATGTAGTTACAGTGATGTGATATTATGGACTTATTGAAACAACCCTGGAACTGCCTACCTCTAGGCTTTTGTTATAGCAAATACATAATCTCTTTAGTGTTTAAACCAGTACTAGTGAGAGGATTATATTACTTGCAGCTGCATGCCTCTTAAGTGATGTATACTTGTTAATAATCTCTGCATGGTTAACCACTTCTGTTTTTTTCTTCATAAAAAGCTACTTGAAGGTTTTTTAAATGACATTTTTAATTAATTAAAAGTTTTATTGTACACGAAAGCACCAACAGGCACACCACCAGATCTTTCAAATGCCATGAGACTTCTCTCTACCTTCAGCAGGTAGCAGCAATCCTAGTCTCATAATAACCAAGGTCAATAACATTTGTAAGCATAATAACTTCTTTCTTCTACTCCTGATCTACTGTTATAAGAAGCTCAATATGACTGAGAGATAACTTTCAATATAAGTTTAGTGGAACCCCTACCATGTCTTCTGAAAGAAGAATTATCCCTCTCTGAGAACCAGAAGAGGTTCCTTGGTTTCAAAAATTAGGAGAAAGGAAAGCTTATATTTCTCAGGTAAATCACAAGGAAGAATGATGAGCAAGGACTCTTTTCCTTTCAACTCTGGGTTGAAGACACAAGCATTACACTGATCAGAGACATACCACCCTATAATTAGTTCAAAGAATATACAACATCTATGGAAACAGCTCTTCTATCCTACAGTTAATCCAATGGAGCCAACATGCTGGGCATCTCCTCAAAGGAAAGAACAAGCAGTTGCATCTTCCAGTTCCTACCACCAATAAAGAGGCACGTGACTTGGTAGGCCTGTTTGGGTTTTATAGACAGTGTACAACACAAAAAGAAACATTACAAAATTGCTTCAACTTATTTGCTGAGTAACTTGAGAGGCTACCAGACTTAAGTGGCATCTAGTTTATAACATAGTGCTACAACAATTTCAAGCTCTAATGTAAGTAACCTGCCAATAAGACCATATTGCCTCAAACAATTCCATGGTATTAGAGGACTCAGTGGTAGAAAACATACTGTGTGAAGTTTCTGTCTTGGCAGAAAGACAATATCTAATAATATCTTCCTTGTCTTTCATAGTTAATTGTAGCTAATAGGTCTCTGCTATTCCAGAACCCTGTATTTACCACTGACACTATTAAATCAAGTTTTTCCTCTCACTGGTGCATTCTTTATTACTTTAGTGCAATGAGGTTCTTGAGGTTCTTCTAGAAACATAGTATATTGAGTTAGTCTTATGTAATACATCTGTTCTAACATACCTTTTATCTCAGAACCTATCACTCACTATTATGTCAAAGCAATGGCAGAATCTCTGTTTTACTATGGGCCATTATTGTCTCAGATATCCCTGCCAGGATGCTTAATACTGGGAATGGAAAGAGGTCCACTATCACGCCATTCTTTTGGTCTGCCATATTGAAAATTATTTTCCATGCATGTTACCCTAGTATCATTCACTCCTTACTAGCCAGTTATTGCAGTTTTTTAAAAAGTAGTCTCTTACCTCCTGGATCAAGAACAATACTTCTGAAGTTATTCTATATTAAAATTTAGCCCTTGGTGTTTATCTAGTATATCATTGCTCTGACTTTATCATAAGAGACGTAATGGTGCTCTACATTAAGCCTTGTTTGTAGCATTTCTATTCTTATACTCAGGACTTGAGCATTTTAGCAGACTTACCTTTAGATGCAGAAGATCAAGGTCTCCTTATAGGGTGATAAAGGCTATTTGACTTCCACACCGTGTTTGAGTTAATAGCTGGCTGGCCTGAGCTTATTATTTTCTTTCATCAGGTCTTCAATCGTACTCAATAACAAAAGACCAGCTACATATTTCTTAGAACTGTCGTTATTCCCATATGTCACAATTACTAGAGATATTCCATAAACAATCCTCTCACTCTCACATGTAATAATATACTGGGATATAACACCTGTGGAATCTGATGTAACATGTGTTATATCTCAGTTTATCATCACATGTGAAAGTGAAGTAATTGTGTTGCTACACCCCATCAAGTGTAATTCAGGGCTAATATATTTCTCGAACTTTAAGCTTACCATGTGTATAGGCTAAGAAACTTTCAGAAACTTAAAAAGAAAAGCTTTCAGCAACAGCAACAGATGTTGGTAGTTGAAAGTAAAGAACAAAGGGAATGGAGAAGGTACCAGCAGCATCTGTAACAATTAGATTCTATCTGAATACTTTTAGGTATTCCTTTATTTCTTTCTGGTTTTGTTTTTCTGACTACATTCTATGAGCTTTTCTCTTATGCTTTTGTAATTTAATCGTTATTTCAGAAGTAATTTTACCTTCAATTTACTATCTAAATTCTTCCAATTTCTGTTTCACATCTTTTATATTCTGGACACCACCTCTAGTTGATAGTCTATTTGAGTTACTGTGTTTACATTGGGTTGTTTCATCATATTTGCTTTTTGTTTTTGTTTTTTTTTTACTTTTTTTTATTATACTTTAAGTTTTAGGGTACATGTGCACAACGTGCAAGTTTGTTGCATATGTATACGTGTGCCATGTCGGTGTGCTGCCCCCATTAACTCGTCATTTAACATTAGGTATATCTGCTAATGCTATCCATCTGCCCTCCTCCCACCCCACAACAGGCCCTGGTGTGTGATGTTCCCCTTCCCGTGTCCATGTGTTCTCATTGTTCAATTCCCACCTATGAGTGAGAACATGCAGTGTTTGGTTTTTTGTCCTTGTGATAGTTTGCTGAGAATGATGGTTTTCAGCTTCATCCGTGTCCCTACAAAGGACATGAACTCATCATTTTTTATGGCTGCATAGTATTCCATGGTGTATATGTGCCACATTTTCTTAATCCAGTCTATCATTGTTGGACATTTGGGTTGGTTCCAAGTCTTTGCTATTGTGAATAGTGCCACAATACACATACGTGTGCATGTGTCTTTATAGCAGCATGATTTATAGTCCTTTGGGTATATACCCAGTAATGGGATGGCTGGGTCAAATGGTATTTCTAGTTCTAGATCCCTGAGGAATCGCCACACTGACTTCCACCAATGGTTGAACTAGTTTACAGTCCCACCAACAGTGTAAAAACATTCCTATTTCTTCACGTCCTCTCCAGCACCTGTTGTTTCCTGACTTTTTAATGATCACCATTCTAACTGGTGTGAGATGGTATCTCATTGTGGTTTTGATTGCATTTCTCTGATGGCCAGTGATGATGAGCATTTTTTTGTGTGTCTTTTGGGTGCATAAATGTCTTCTTTTGAGAAGTGTCTGTTCATATCCTTTGCCCACTTGTTGATGGGGTTGTTTGTTTTTTTATTGTAAATTTGTTTGAGTTCATTGTAGATTCTAGATATTAGACCTTTGTCAGATGAGTAGATTGCAAAAATGTTCTCCCATTCTGTAGGTTGCCTGTTCACTCCGATGGTAGTTTCTTTTGCTGTGCAGAAGCTCCCATTTTGTTTAATTAGACCCCATTTGTCAATTTTGGCTTTTGTTGCCATTGCTTTTGGTGTTTTAGACATGAAGTCCTTGCCCATGTCTAAAGAAATGAAGGCAGAAATAAAGATGTTCTTTGAAACCAAAGAGAACAAAGACACAACATACCATAATGTCTGGAACACATTCAAAGCAGTGTGTAGAGGGAAATTTATAGCACTAAATCCCCACAAGGGAAAGCAGGAAAGATCTAAAATTGACACCCTAACAACACAATTAAAAGAACTAGAGAAGCAAGAGCAAACACATTCAAAAGCTAGCAGAAGGCAGGAAATAACTAAGATCAGAGCAGAACTGAAGGAAATAGAAACACAAAAAACCATTCAAAAAAATCAATGAATCCAGGAGCTGGTTTTTTGAAAAGATCAACAAAATTGATAGACCGCTAGCAAGACTAATAAAGAAGAAAAGAGAGAAGAATCAAATAGATGCAATAAAAAATGATAAAGGGGATATCACCACCGATCCCACAGAAATACAAACTACCATCAGAGAATACTATAAACACCTCTAGGCAAATAAACTAGAAAATCTGGAAGAAATGGATAAATTCCTCGACACATACACCCTCCCAAGACTAAACCAGGAAGAAGTTGAATCTCTGAATAGACCAGTAACAGGTTCTGAAATTGAGGCAATAATTAATAGCTTACCAACCAAAAAATGTCCAGGACCAGATGGATTCACAGCCGAATTCTACCAGAGGTACAAGGAGGAGCTGGTACCATTCCTTCTGAAACTATTCCAATCAATAGAAAAAGAGGGAATCCTCCCTAACTCATTTTATGAGGCCAGCATCATCCTGATACCAAAGCCTGACAAAGACACAACAAAAAAAGAGAATTTTAGACCAATGTCCCTAATGAACATCAATGCGAAAATCTTCAATAAAATACTGGCAAACCGAATCCAGCAGCACATCAAAAAGCTTATCCACCATGATCAAGTGGGCTTCATCCCTGGGATGCAAGGCTGCTTCAACATACGCAAATCAATAAACATAATCCAGCATATAAACAGAACCAAAGACAAAAACCACATGATTATCTCAATAGATGCAGAAAAGGCCTTTGACAAAATTCAACAACGCTTCATGCTAAAAACTCTCAGTAATTTAGGTATTGATGGGGTGTATCTCAAAATAATAAGAGCTATCTATGACAAACCCACAGCCAATATCATACTGAATGGGCAAAAACTGGAAGCATTCCCTTTGAAAACGGGCACAAGACAGGGATGCCCTCTCTCACCACTCCTATTCAACATAGTGTTGGAAGTTCTGGCCAGGAGAAGGAAATCAGGCAGGAGAAGGAAATAAAAGTATTCAATTAGGAAAAGAGGAAGTCAAATTGTCCCTGTTTGCAGATGACATGATTGTATATCTAGAAAACCCCATTGTCTCAGCCCAAAATCTCCTTAAGCTAATAGGCAACTTCAGCAAAGTCTCAGGATACAAAATCAATGTTCAAAAATCACAAGCCTTCTTATACACCAATAACAGACAAACAGAGAGCCAAATCATGAGTGAACTCTCATTCACAATTGCTTCAAAGACAATAAAATACCTAGGAATCCAACTTACAAGGGATGTGAAGGACCTCTTCAAGGAGAACTACAAACCACTGCTCAATGAAATAAAAGAGGATACAAACAAATGGAAGAACGTTCCATGCTCATGGGTGGGAAGAATCAATATCGTGAAAATGGCCATACTGCCCAAGGTAATTTATAGATTCAATGCCATCCGTATCAAGCTACCAATGACTTTCTTCCCAGAATTGGGAAGAAACTACTTTAAAGTTCATATAGAACCAAAAAAGAGCCCGCATTGCCAAGTCAATCCTAAGCCAAAAGAACAAAGCTGGAGGCATCATGCTACCTGACTTCAAACTATACTACAAGGCTACAGTAACCAAAACAGCATGGTACTGGTACCAAAACAGAGATATAGACCAATGGAACAGAACAGAGCCCTCAGAAATAATGCCACATATCTACAACTATCTGATCTTTGACAAATCTGACAAAAACAAGAAATGGGGAAAGGATTCCCTACGTAATAAATGGTGGTGGGAAAACTGGCTAGCCATATGTGGAAAGCTGAAACTGGATCCCTTCCTTACACCTTATACAAAAATTAATTCAAGATGGATTAAAGACTTAAATATTAGAGCTAAAACCATCATATTTGTAATTGCTTTACTTTTTCAAATTTATGTTGGATTGTTGTAACACAATATTCCTCTATTTCAGGATAAAATTTATTGTGTGATTCTTTTCTTGGAGGGAGAAGATAATGCTTTATTTTTTAAAAAATTATGTATATAATTCTTACATGCATATGTAGGAAATCTTTTCTTTTAGATTATTAGTATTTGATAAGTTGGATTTTTTAAATCAGTTACTGGCAGAAAGATCTCTTAATTTTCTCTTTTCTTCCTGCCATGAAATCTCCCCCTGTCATCTTCATTGAGTTGTAATTGACAAACAAAAGTTAAATGTATTTAAATTGTACAATGTGATGTTTTGATACACATATGACACTGAGAACGATTACCATAATGAAACTAATTAACATATTAATTATCTCACATAGCTACCTTTTTCTGCACATGTGGTGAGAAATTTTAAGAACTACTCTTAACAAATGGACAATACACTATTTAAGAACTACTCTTAACAAGTGGACAATACAGTATTATTAACTGTAATCATCATGCTATATATTAAATATCCAGAACTTATTTATTCTGTATAACTGAAACATTCTACTCTTTGACCAACATGTTCCATTTTCCCCACCCCTAAATTCTCATTCCCAGCATCTGTAAACCACTCGTGTGTGCCTTTGTTAGTTCAACTTTTTTAGAATGCACACATAAGTGAGACAATGCAGCATATGTCATTCTGTGCCTGGCTTATTTACTTAGCATAATATCCTCGAGGTCCATCCATGTTATCACAAATTATGGCATTTTTTAAGGCTGAATAATATTCCATTGATATACATACTATATTTTTGAAATACATTCATTCAGCAATGGGCACAGGGTGATTTCATATATTGGCTAATGTGCATAATACTGTCATAAACATGAGAATTTGGATATCTCTTTGAGATACTTATTTCATTTTCTTTGGATTTATACCAAGAAGTGAAATTGTTGGATCATTCCACTAGTTTGAGGCAATATGGTCTACCATAGAGCTTGAACTTGTTGTAGCACTATGTTATTGTCTGGATGCCACATAAGAGATCACTCAGCAAATAAATTGAAGTAATTTTTCCTTTTGTGATGTGCACTGTCTATAAAGCCCAAACAGGCCTACCAAGTCGTGTGCCTCTGTCTGAGTGGTAGGAGCTGGAAGATGTAAGAGCTTGTTCTTTCATTTGAGGGGATGCCCCAGCATGTTGGTAACTGTAGGATAGAAGAGCTATTTCTCTAGATGTTGTGTATTATTTGATATACATAGATGTGATTCTATTTTTAATTGTAAATTAAACTTTAAAATTTAACTAATTAATGTTTAGTTAATATATTCTATGTTTATTTTTTTGAGGAAACTCCATCATATTTTCCAGTATAGTTGTATCAATTTACATTCTCATTCACAATATACCAGGCTTCCTTTTTATCCACATTCTTACCAATACTTGTTATTTTTTGCCTCAAAGATTTTTCTTAGTAGTTTTTTAAAGGTTCCTTTGTATGTGATGAGTTGCTTTTTTTGCACTGCTTTTAAATATCTCTGTTTGTCTTTGACTTTTGAGAATTTGATTATAATATATCCTGGTAAAGATGTCTCTGTGTTTAACTTATTTGAAATTTTTTGGGTTTCATGGATCTGCGTTTTCAGATGTTTGTTCTGGGTGTTCTTTCTCCAGATTTGGGGAGTTTTCTGTCATTATTTCTTTAAATATCTTTCTTCCGCCTTCTTTTTCTCTGGTCTTTCTGGGATCTTCAAACGTGTATACTGTTTTGCTTGATGATGTGCCATAAATTCCATAAGTTTTCATTATTCTTTTCCATAGATTTTTCTGTTTGTTCTTCTGAGTAATTTCAAATGATGTGTATTTAAGTTCACTGATTGACCCTTGTCTAATTGAGTCTGCTGTTCAATTTCTCTATTGAATTTTTCTGTTGTATTCAACTCCAGAATTTTATTCATTTTTATGGTTTCTGTTTGTTGAACTTTTAATTTTGTTCATGTATTATTTCCTTGACATTGTTTAGTTGTCTTTCTGTGTCGTACTGCAGCTCATTGTGTTACTTTAGGACAATTATTTTGAATTCTTAGTCAGGCAGATTATAGACCTCCATTTCTTTATAGTCAGTCACTCGTGCTTTATTTTATTTCTTTTCTTTTGTTTTCTTATGCTTCCCTAATTAACTGATTCTTGCAGACTGGTGTTGGTATCCACACATTTGAAGAACTTTTTCTAGTCTTTAGAAGCTGGCTTCAGCAGTAAAAACCCTTCAGCACTAAAAACCCTTCATCAGTCAGCCTGTCAAGAGATTCTAGGCAGCTGTCTGGTGGTGTTTGTGAAGTCCACAAGTGGGCTTGCTGCTGGACTCAATAAGCAGCCTGACCTGGTGTCTTGGTCAGTAGGTGAATATATCTGATGCCTGGGCTTATGAGGAACTGGCCTGATAACTAGGTCCGTGGGTCAGGCCTGTAATATGTGTCTACTGTGTAAAATGGTGCCTGGGTCTATCGTTGCAGGCCTGGATCCAGGGTCTACAGGAGGTAGTCTGAAGTTTGGGTTCACAGGAGCTGATCTAGTGTTGGGGTGGGCCTTGAGACAGTCTTCTGGGCCTGGCCTGGCACAGGAATGTGCCTGGAGCCTGCGTCCACAGAAGTAGGCCTAGAGCCTGGTGCTGAAGGGACTGACCTGGAGTCTGGAGGTATGGGAGCTTTTGTGTCACTGGGGTGGGCCTCTAGTCCAAGTCTGCCTTGTTATTTCAATTAATATGTTTTTTGAAGGTTTTTATTGTTTTTATTATTTCTCCATTCAACTTGTTTTTCAATACGGCCTTTAGGAATAGAAGTAGGTGGATTCAGATTTATTAGGTTGGTGCAAAAGTAATTGAAGTTCTTGCCATTACATTTTGCCATTAAAAGTGAGGGGACATGGATGAAATTGGAAATCATCATTCTCAGTAAACTATCGCAAGAACAAAAAACCAAACACCGCATATTCTCACTCATAGGTGGGAATTGAACAATGAGAACACATGGACACAGGAAGGGGAACATCACACTTCAGGGACTGTTGTGGGTTGGGGGGAGGGGGGAGGGATAACATTGGGAGATATACCTAATGCTAGATGACGAGTTGGTGGGTGCAGTGCACCAGCATGGCACATGTATACATATGTAACTTACCTGCACATTGGGCACATGTACCATAAAACCTAAAGTATAATAATAATAATAATAATAATAATTACAATAAAAAAAAAAAAAAAAAAAGTGATGGCAAGAACCACAATTACTTTTTTACCAACTTAGTACAACAGTACTAAATCTGAAAAATGTTTTCTTTTTCTACTTTAACAATTTTTTTTTATTTTCAGGATGTATACTTAGCAATTTAAACATTATATTCCAGACGCTCTTTGTCTTCTTGATTTTTAAAAACTTAAAAAAGTTTTTAGACAATTATAGATACATATTTAGTTGCAATAAATAATACAGAGAGATTCTATATACATTTCACCCAGTTCCCTCCAATGGTAAAATATTACGTAGCTATAATACAATATTATAAACGTTATGCATCACAAATGAATATGAATAAAACCTCAACCTTATTTAGATTTAACTAGTTTTACATGTACTTGTCTATGTGCATATTCGGTTCTATGCAAGTTTATCACATGTAAATCTGTGTGACAACTACCACAGTCAACTCATAGAACATTTCCATCACAGGGATTCTTTATACTACCCATTTTAGACATAGTTACCTCCTTTCGTCTCCCCTCCCTAAACCCTGGAAGCAACTAATATATTCTTTATTTCTATAATTTTGTTATTTTAAGAATGTTAAATTAATTGAAACATATAATATGTAACCTTGAGGTTGGTTTTAATCACTAAGCAGAGTTAAATTGAGATCCATTCAAATTGCAGTGTATATTGGTAGCTGTCTGTTTTTACTGCTGAGTGTGTTATTCCATAGTATGAATGTAACACAACTTGTTAAATCATTAATTTTATTCTTTACATATTAAAATGTTGTATTATTGTGGGTAAATTTCATGTTCTAATGTTATTTTTTATTATTTGAGTAGAAATTATCTACTTTATTCCATCTTCTAAACTCTGTCTCAAAGGAGATCACTAACTCATTAAATTTTCGCATTTTGGCTTTGAGCTTATTTGTTAAAAGTTTTGGTTGCCATGGGATACCCATGTGCTTTGGGCTTGGAAGCATACTTACATGGTGGTTTTGATAGTTTCATGCTTGTTATGTCCAATAATCTTAGTTTTAAGGTTTTCATGGTATGTTGATAAATGTTTTATTTCATGTAGTAGTATTGTGAAACCAGCCCCAGATTTAGATTTCTGTTGGATAATTTGTTATCGGTAGCTATATTTATGCAGAGATAAAACTCTTGTTTTCTGAAGCAAGTCAGCAGATTATTTTTAGCCTGAATTTCATAGAGATGTAAACCTGTACATCCTCATTTTGATAGATAAGTGATAAAGCTCCAGCTTTATATATACTTGGAAGGAAACTCTATATTGAAGATAGGAAGAAACAGGTCCAAAAAATCAACCTTTTTTCTATTAAAGAGACATCTTTTGTATATAAATAGACACACACAAGGTAAGCAGTTAGTGTTTGAAGCAGAATGTAGACAAAAATTTATAAAGATGGAGGTAAGGGCGTAAGTGAAGAAAAAAAAAACAAAAACACTATGTCTTCACTTAGTAGAACTAGGTGGCAGATGTGAATTTCTGCCTGATACCCTTTTCGTTATTCTTAATATTTACCCCGGCAAACCCACCTCCGTGTAGTGTGAGGTACTTAGTAATTTTACTCAAAGCAGAGTTTAAAGAACCCTGCCTAACTAAGCTGAACAATTTATCATTTATGATATGTGAACATTTTCTTATTTGATTATTCTGCTAGAACAGCATGAGCAAAATAAAGATGGAGCATGTTTTTGGAAATTGAGGTTGAGACCAGATAAAATCTGATCCCAAAAAGTAAGGGTTTAATTCTGTAGGCAATAGGACATCATTGATTATTTTTTGAGCCAGGGATTAATATGATCTAATTGTACTTCTGGAAGAAGGCTTAGGCAGAACTGTAGAATTGATTAGAAAAATATAACTGGAAGCTAAAAAGCCTGTTATAAGTTGTTTCATATATTCTTAAATATAAAATAGATAACTTTGATTAGAGGCATTTTAATAACACAAAATAAATGTAAAATTATATCAACTATATTTCAACTAAATGATACATACAATGTATGACATGTCCAGCAATACATGACCATTCAATTTTATACAGTCTATTATGGTTGATCCTTTCTAAATTCCTTCTAATCTCAATACGAGGTCTTCCTCTGACTATTATTGTATCTGTGAAAGAACTTGAAGTGGTAATTATTTTGTTGATTTTAAACTTGAGTTATCTTAAATAATGTTATGATAAATACAGTGACCTTAGAGTATTTCTTCTAAAACAGAAATCTTATCATCTTTAACTTATGAGA
The DNA here is from genome assembly GCF_028885655.2 of Pongo abelii. Taxonomy (NCBI): domain Eukaryota; kingdom Metazoa; phylum Chordata; class Mammalia; order Primates; family Hominidae; genus Pongo; species Pongo abelii. The sequence goes on along the minus strand of NC_071989.2, from coordinate 113,116,090 downwards.
ATGTTAGTGTTGATAGAAAAACATTTTCCCTTTTTATCTGGTATTCTCCACAGTCATATCTGAAAACATTCAGATAATGGAATGGTTGCTAAGTTGAGTGAGTTTAGGAACAATATATGACTCAGTAATTAAAAAAAATAAGTGATCAGAGTATGCGGAGATATGAAAATTTACATTTTTTTCTTTTTAAGATTTTGTGAAAGCTCACAAAGTAAGTGGAAAAATTCTATAGCTAGACATCTCTACATGAAAAAAATATTTAACTTGCCTACACTATGATATTCAGTTACCAAATAGTTAAATACAGTGGACCAATTACTTGTATATAAAACTTTATGCCTAAATCAACAAATTCTTATTTTAATCAGAAATGTTTCCATAATAATGTACTTTCTCCTGGTCAGAAAATGTCCTCAGCTTTTCAGGACCACATTATTTCTGATTTATTTTTTCTCCTTCCTTTCCACGCAACAATCATATTACTCTTCTTGGTCAGAATATATTACTATAGAAAAATAGAAAATGCTTCTGTTTCATATATCTACTGATTCTTTTGCTGAATAACTCATTTGATTACAGTTATAGTTACTTTATTTAGAATAAGAGGCGGTATGTGAATTGTCCAAGTAATTAACACCAATGAAATTTAATTTTTTTTTGTCGACTTTCCTTGCTATGATAGCTCTCAATATTTCAGTATATGTTATCAGTTAAACAGAGTAGTAACCAGGCATTTAGTCTATCTTGCAATCCTTGTCAATTGAAACATATGTGGTATTAGTATAAATTATTGGGGAAAGATTAATTTGATACCCATATTGCCAAAATAAAGTCTAGAGTAGAAATATAGCTCAATAAACATTTGAATGTGTCTGATGAGTGCAATAGGACTTGAGATCCTGATTAAGGACATGATGAGACCTCTGAAAAAATTATCTGAATTGGGCGATAACATCATTCTCCCCTCATAATTCCTTTCCACTTATAAAGAAATAATGCATTCTAAACACTTGCCACATGCTTCAAACTGCATCAAATATATCCTATTTGTTCTTGAGGAAAGTAGGTAAAAGTGACCAGAGTAGAAACCAAAAAATAAGATTAGTGAATGAGAAGAATGAATAATATGCATAACTTACAGAGCAAGTTATGAGAATTCACCAAAGACAGTATAAAGACAGTATAAGATCAGAGTACATTATCAGAGAAGGTATATTATAAGGGTAGATTTAGGTAACATTTTTTTCACCCTTGATTCTTGGGTCTAGTTAAGAAGGGTATAGCTGTGTATACATCAGTTGGGGTGTGGAAAGGATAATATAAATATACATTACATGTAGTATATTCTGATTCTGTACTTCTATGGCTATGCACTGAGTATAGGGAATTAGTTTTTGAAAGGGAGAAAATAGAAAGTGGAGACAGAGGAAGTTCAGGTGAAAAATATATTTCAACATATTTATTTTTTAATGTATATTTGCAACACTCTTTTCAGGGCCTGGTATACTATAGGTGTTTATGATATGACAAGTCAATGAATTAAAATCTCAGATTTAGATTTGCTATTAATATTAAGCTTCCTAGTGATAATTACTTGAGAGCTGCAGTAAAATTACATAAAATGTGGTAGAATCAGGGAAAGTTTATAATTCCCAATTTAACATGATTCGCTGCTATAATATTGCTCATTACAGTCATTTTCTTAACAAATGTTGCAGCTCAGGCTTTATAACACCCTTTACAACTTCTGTCAATGGAAGTTGTTTTTCTATTATATATGTCAGTTATTGACTTTCCATCCATAACTTTTATTATACTCATTCAGTATTTTTTTAATATTTAGTTTTGCAATAAATCCCATGTGAGTTATTTGATCAACATATTTAAAGTGTAATTTATATTAATTAATTATGCTAAAAATAACATGAGTATTTTTCTGCATAACTGGTTGGTCAGTTCCTCAGATAATCATTTCATCGACTTATCCTTATTTGTTCATAGAAATGAATTATTTTCCAGAGCATTCAAGAATCATTTTTTTCCAGTCAGCATAGTCATTTAATACAGAGTAAAATCTTACTTATTTATCAGGAAAGTAGATTATTCACATTCCAACCTATATATACACAGGTAAGCATTATCGTTCATTTTTTTAAATTTGATGCCAGATAATCCTCATTTATATCCTGAATGCTTTTTTTTGCACCCATAAAAATGCCAATCACCAATATTGTCCTTTCAGAACAACACAACTTGAGAGTGTGTATATTTGCATATAAAATACGCACACTAACAAATTATGCTTGGGAGATATATGTAGTACAATATATATGTAATGCTGATTACTTAATTCATTCATGAAGCTTTTTAGCAGGTGAATAATTACTTGTATAAACGGACCTTGGTGGCTACTGTAAAACAGTCTAATTATTGCATTCTAAAAGTGGCTGTAATTAATGTAATCTCCAAAGCCATAAGATATTAATATTTCAGGTTACAGATTGTCTGTAACATGTGTTGCACAAGATGGTAGTTTAATGTGCAGTCTGTGCTATAATTTACTGTTAATCTTTAAATACTGAGCTTTAAAGTGCCAACTCTTAATATATTGCTGCTGTAGTATCATAGGTTTGAACTCAACTCCAGATAAAAATGAGCAATTAAATATGCAGCCAAACTGAAACATTAGAAAAAATGCTACCCTTAAAAATGAATGTTAATATCTGTTATATTTCCTAAGCAAGAAATTTAAGCCCTAGATAAGTATTCTAAAAATTTGATAGCTTGAATTTCTCTTGTAACAGCTTATCCAGTCTGTGAAATTAATAGAAAGTTGATTTGATTTGAATTTGGACAAACAATCAAGGGAAACAATATCTATGAAATATATGCTAGAAAATTATTTATTTTGTGTATACTATTCAACTGGTGCAAAAATTGTCATTCTCTCTCTTTCTGTATCTCTTTCTCTCTCTCTCTGTCTCTCTGTGTATATATATATATATAAACAACATGGCCCTTTAACCTTGGGGCAACAAAAAATGTGCAGGTTTGGAGTGGGTCAATAACTAAATAAAAAGATCTATAGAGTGTTATTTTTGTATCAAAAGTTATCTTAGCCACCAGTGCACCTTGTTCTTGAGTCACTGCTAAGCATGCTTAAAGGATTTGAAACTCCAAAAACTTTTATTAAACTGTAGACTACAGTAAGTATGTTATTAAAAAGTAAAGAACAGACTTCTTTCAACAAAACTGCCCTTGGCATTGGAAGGCCCTTTAGAAACAAACTAAGGTTGATTCGTTGAGGCTTTTTCTTTTTTAATTGCTTACTCTTTGTGCTTTGTTTTTGATATTTTTAAAAATAGTGCATTCTCACGACATTTAATAATGACACCAAAATTTGTATTTTTCTAAAATTTGGACCCTCGTTAATTGAATAGATGCAATGATCATTATGTGATTATTGATTATTGCTATTAAAGTTTGTAAACAAATTAAAATATTTATCAATAATATTTGTTTACAATCTATATAAATTCCCACTGAAGTATTTAGGTAAACATAGTGCTTACAAAGAAAAATTAAGAGATGAAACATAAATACTAGTTGTGTGTATGTCTTTCTAACTCTTCGTTACCCTCGCCCCCAAATTCTCTAGTACTGGCTATATTTATAAATCAAGCATAATGACATCTGACAGAAAAATTGAGAATGAGCACACATCATATTCAGAGGACATGCTATAGACAGCAGTGTAGGAAGTTCAAGTTTGAAGATAGAAATACTGCTTACATTCAAAGAAAATCTCATTTCTCTGAATGACCAGTTTTATCGGATTTTTAAAATGAGTTCGGATCCAATAAAAACTAAATTGGGAGATTTGTCAGTGTAATTTAGGCTTTTGGTGAGAGAAAAAAGAGGACTTATAACAAGAAAGATATTTTCTTGACATAAATTTGTGGTGAATATAGCTTGACTACGAACACCAAAATATATTTCAAAGATATTTTACTCATTGTAGTGGTAATGATTTAAAACTATCTAAATATAGCAGTGTTTGATTTATTGGATAACTTATAATATTTCCCACTAAATATTATAAGTTATCCAATAAATCAAGCACTGCAAATCATTCCTGAGTGCAATAATTTTGTTATGCATCATTTTCTAGGTATTGCCTAGGCATAGATAAAAACCTTGAATTGTGTACTTTCTCACACACACACACACACAGATTTCTTTATAATATATGCATGTATTTACATAATAGTAAAACTTTTATCACTGTAATTAACTGTGGTAGGTTTATATACTTTTTAGTGTTACAACTGAAAGCATGGATCAGATTATTTTGTAATCAAACTTAAATATTCCCCTTCCAAATTTTTTTCTTTTTTAAGTCTCATTTCATACAGAAATGTGTTTGTGCCTTAAATTTCCCTTCTAAGTATATTAGTTTTATATAGTTTTCAATAAAAAGGATGCCTATTTGAAAACCTGGCACAATAACACTGGTAAACTATAAACCATAAATGTAAAAATTATGAATGTAAACAAGGTACATATAATCTCAGATTTGAGAATGAGTTTTCTTGTAAAATTTTCCTGGAGTAATATAGCACTGAGTGTAATATATAAAAGCACTCAGAAGGTAAGCCTAATGCTCTGTATATTCACAAGCCTAAGTCATCTTTTTCATGAATTAGTTCGTTTTTACTCAAGCATATTTAATTGTCATAATGCTTTATCTGTAAAAGATCTTAAAATACTGCGTTGAGTTTTACTGGATCTCTATATGTATGTAAATCAGTTCAAGAGAGCATGCTTTTAATAGTTAAATAAAAGCTTTATTGCATCATTTCAAAATTAAGTTCATATGTAATTTTAGGATACTATCAAAGGTGTTGCTCAGGGATCCTAAAGAGGTATTTAGGGAGGGGTTGGGAATAAAAGCATTCAATTTAAGTTTGTTTAATTAAATGCTGATTTGCTTGATGTCCTAAAAGTCATATTAATATTACTTCAAATTTTCTTTCTGCTGTAAGCTGATTTTAAAACATCATGAGCTAAAATAAAGAACATTATGAGAACTTAAATCCTGTTCAGTTTCTGCCGCCATTAGCTATTAAGTCTTACATAAATCAAATAACCCCCTTTGGATGCAATTTTTTCATCTTCAAATGAAAGTGTTGGAGTAGTTGAATAAAATATCCTTTTGTACAAATCAAGCTGTAGAGATAAAGAAAATTTGAAGACTCTGAAGACTCAGGCTGTTTCTCCAAGCAAAGGACTTTTACATCTTTTGGTTCTAAATGATCATCCTTTCTCTAAGGGTAGCATTCAAACAAATATTAAATTTCAACATTATACATTACCTAATGTATTTCTATTTCATATATAATGTTTATGCTTTAGTCTTTGTGTAGTATAAGTATAAATATAAAATAGCATAATATACTATTACATGTTTAGATGTAACTTCTGTTATATAGATGGCACATTATTTGCTAATGAAGGGTAAATTACTTAATATTTTATATTTGTACAATTGAATAAAAATTGACAAAAATAAGAATGAATTTGTTCGTTTATCCAGAGTAAGTGAATATTTGTGCTAAAGAAGACTTTTTTAGGAAATACAACTTAGGCAGATTCCAAATAAACAAAGATTATAATTTCACAATATTATTTAAAATATCTGTATGGCATATTTTCACCAACACTTAAAAAGTAAATTTAAACAAATATTTTCAGTGCACATAAACAATAACTATGGATTAATGCCACTACCATCTTAGAGCATTTTACTAATCTATGTGATAAATGATTTATGACTCAATGGGAAAATAGGCAATGTATACAAAAGTGACAAAAAAACAAAGAAGAAATACATATAAACACTGAGCATATAGAAGTGTGTTCTTTTTTTAAACATCAAAAGCCTTAAAATTAGGAACGTTTTTTCATCTTTAAATTGATAAATATTTAAAAATTGGTTACAACTGGTATCGGTGGATGCATAAGAAAATATACACTAGAGAAAAATTTGCCAATGAGTAGAAAAGCCTAAAAATTCATATATTGGAATGAAGCAACACCATTTTTACATATATCTCTTAAAGACAAAATTATGCGAATTTTGATGATAGACCCACAAGATTCTCATAGCATCAATGCTGTTTGTAGTTCCTTGACAATATTTGCCAAAGCCCCAAATATCTCAATCAAGTTTAAGGTCATAATCAAATCAAAATAAGTAAGTTAAGCTGACTAAGCTTTAATGACACATAGTTATGATGCTGTACAATAAATAAAAATGGCCAAATATTCATTTAAATCACTAAAATTATTATACGCAACATGGTTTAAAGCATTATTGTGGAATGGCATTATTGAGTTTATTTGTTTACCTGTTTTTTTTTTTTTTAACTTTAGTTTTGCCATTTTAGTTCATGGTAATGGAGCTAATAATGGATCAGTTTTGCCACTTGACATGGTCCCCAAACATGCCTGTTAATGACTGGGATGGTTAATTTTGTAAGTCAATTTGATCAGGCCATGCAGTTTCCAAAAATTTGGTCCAACATCATTTCTGGGTGTGTTTGTGAGAGTGTTTCTGGATGAGATTAGCAGGTGATTTGGAAGACTGATGAAAGCAGATTGCCCTCCCCAATGTGGTTTAGGATGTCACTAAAGCAGTGTATGTGTGTGTGTGTGTGTGTGTGTGTGTGTGTGTATTTATTTTATTGGTTCTTTTGTTCCTCTGGAGAACGCTGACTAATGAAGTATCAACTCCAATATTTTACTGAATGTGGGGCATTTGTTCATTACCATTATCATAAAATTAGTCAAAGAAATAAAAATACATGTAGTTGGAAATACAACAGTCAAAATCTAATATTAATTATGTTTTAAGAATAATTTATTAGCAGATATCATACCAATAAATATTTATGGAGTAACTCCATTACTTATATTGTGACTTAAAAAAAGAAAGTGTTGGTGACATGTATTTTTAAACCAAATGTAAAAACAGATTTAGTTACAAACACACACAATTTTTTTCATGTTTGGAAAAAAAATTATATTGCTTATTTCTGTTTCATTTTGTTTGGTTAATTGTTCTAAAGGGAAAATATTAAAGCGATCAAAGTTGCTAATGCTTTTTATTCTCAAAGTAAATGCTATGTTACCTTTTAAAAATTTTTCCTCAAAACAATTTAGTAAATTTCGAATGAGGTATAAGTTTATCAAGTCATTTAATTTCAAGAAAGATATGCAATAACGAGTTAACTAAAATAACGTTCATCACATTAGAAATATTTTACTGTGTTGAATGGTATTAATAGTTCTGGTTTAAAGTTCTTTGAGAAATCTTCAACTTTTTTCCACAGTGGCTGAAGGATTTTGCATTGCTACCAACAGTGTATAAATGTCCCCTTTTCAATACAGACTCACCAGTATCTTTCATTTTTTGACTTTCTAATAATTGCCATTCTGACTGGTGTGAGATGGTATCTTATTATAGTTTTGATTTTATTTCTCTGATGAATAGTAATGTTGAGAATTTTTTCATGTTTCTTGGCCACTTGTGTGTCTTCTTTCAAGAAGTATCTGTTAATATCATTAGCTTATTTTTAATTGGATTATTTGTGTATATACCCAAAGGAATATAAATTGTTGTACCAAAAAGACACATGCACTCATATGTTCATCACAGCACTATTCTCACTAGCAAAGACAGGGAATCAACCTAGGTACCCATCAGTGGTATATTAGATTTTAACTTTTTTATTTTTATGTTTTTTATTATACTTTAAGTTCTGCGAGACATGTGCAGAATGTACAGGTTTGTTACATGGGTATACACGTGCCATGGTGGTTTGCTGCACCCATCAACTCATCATCTACATTAGGTATTTCTCCTAATGCTATCCCTCCCCTAGCCCCCCACTCGCCGACGGGCCCCGGTGTGTGATGTTCCCCTCCCTGTGTCCGATATTCCCCTCCCTGTGTCCATGTGTTCTCATTGTTCAACTCCCACTTATGAGGGAGTACAGGCAGTGTTTAGTTTTCTGTTCGGTGTTAGTTTGCTGAGAATGATGGTTTCCAGCTTCTTACATGTCTCCGCAAAGGACATGAACTCATACTTTTTTATGGCTGCATAGTATTCCATGGTGTATATATGCCACATTTTCTTTATCCAGTCTGTCATTGATGGGCATTTGGGCTGCTTCCAAGTCTTTGCTATTATGAACAGTGCCATAGTAAACATACGTGTGCATGTGTCTTTATAGTAGAATGATTTCAAATCCTTTGGGTATATTCCCAGTAATGGGATTGCTGGATCAAATGCTATTACTGGTTCTAGATCCTTGAGGAATCACCACACTGTCTTCCACAATGGTTGAACTAATTTACACTCCCACCAACAGTGTAAAAGTGTTCCTGTTTCTTCACATCCTCTCCAGCATCAGTTGTTCTCTGACTTTTTAATGATTGTCATTCTAACTGGCATGAGATGGTATTTCATTTTGGTTTTGATTTGCATTTCTCTAATGACAAGGGATGATGAGCTTTTTTTCATGTTTGTTGACCTCATAAATGTCTTCTTTTGAGAAGTGTCTGTTCATATCCTTCGCCTACTTTTTGATGGGTTGTTAAGTTTTTTTCTTGTAAATTTGTTTAAGTTCTTTGTAGATTCTGGATATTAGCCCTTTGTCAGATGGATAGATTGCAAAAATTTTCTCCCATTCTGTAGGTTGCCTGTTCACCCTGATAATATTTTCTTTTGCTGTGCAGAAGCTCTTTAGTTTAATTAGATCCCGTTTATCAATGTTGGCTTTTGTTGCCATTGCTTTTGGTGTTTAATCATGAAATCTTTGCCCATGCCTATGTGATACATGGAATACTATGCAGACACAGTAAGGAATGAAATCATGTCTTTTGCAAAAACAAGCATGCTAATTGGAGGCCATTATCCTAAGTGAATTAACACAGAAACAGAAAAGCAAATACTGCGTGTTCTTACTTAAAATGAGTACGCATGGATATAAGGATGGGAACAAGAGACACTGGGGACTGGTAAAGAGGGGAGAGAGGAGACTGTTGACTCAAAAATTATCTATTGGGTGCTATGCTTATTACCTGGGTGTTGGGATCATCCATACACCAATCCTCAACATCACACATTATACTCATATAACAAACCTGCACTCATACCCTGAATCCAAAATAAATTGGAAAAAAAGTATATGTAAAATATACATGAAAATAGCAATACTAAATCACAGTGGTAATTACTATAAACCTGGGCATACACTTTTATATTTTTGATCATTTTATTCCACATTTTTTAAAGCACAGTTGTGTCTTATGTCTGTTAACCTTCATCCTACCTCTAAAGCAGTGTTATTTTGTTTAACCAACATTGGCAATATGTATATTCATCAGAAGCTAATTCTGAGAAAAGAGTTCCAAATGGAACTTTAGAAATGAATAAATGTTTTACACGTAAGTGTTTTAATGTGAGCACTTTGAATAAAGCAACCTATTTTTCTATAGTTTTGGAATATAAAACCTTTAAAATCTTAGATAACCTTTCAATTAGCCATGTGTGTATATATATATATTTATTTATTTATTTCAGTAAAATACACATACAGAAACAAATACAGGCAGAGACACAGCATAAACCTCATATATGACTTATTCAAATTGCTCTGTGTCTAGAAAAGACTAAGACCTTGTTTCCCAAGCCATATGCCAAGATCCTATGAAGTAGTGCATAAATTCACAGGGTGGGCACAGTGGGAAATTTTAGTTTTTCTCGAGAACACAGTAGCACCTGTCAAAAACCACACAAACTACTACTCTCAAATTGTTGAGACCTCATTATTCAATACTGAGCTGCTAGGTATTTCTTTTGATCTAGGGGTTTAACTAAAACAAAACAGCAGACAAACAAACAAAAATAAGACATTAAGGGCACCATAAACCAAAAACTTTTTAGAATCTCTGAGACACACAACCGCAGACTAGCTATGGTTTACAAGACTGTAGTATGTAAACACTTAGCAGATATACTTAAGTAATAATATATACCCAGGGGTTCAGGATTGGAAAGAATATAGAGGTTTCGTGTGAAATGTACTATATGCCTGTAACATTCTACTGTACCTTTGCAGAAATTCTTATTTTCACTCACATTTTCTGAAAAAGTGCAAAGCACAAACCATAAATACAAAACTTCATGAATTTCCAGAGTAAACAAACCTACAGTACTGAAGCCAAGATCAAGAAATAGATAATGACCAATGTATTAGTCAGAATTTTCCAGAGAAACAGAACCAAATAGATGTGTGTGAATGTGTACATGTATGTGTGTGTGTGTATACATCCTTATCAAAAATTTTATTATTCATCTTTGTATACACAGAGAGAGAGAGAGAAATTAGTATTGGCTGACATGACTATGTAGGCTAGAAAGTCCCAAGATCTGGAGGATGAGTTGGCAAACTGGAGACCCAGGAAGCCGATAGTTTAAATCCAGTCCAAAGACTGGCAGTCTTGAGACCTAGTATGAGCTGATGCTTTCAGTTCAGGTCCAAAAGCAGGAAAAAAGCTGATTTCTTAGTTCAAAGGCCATCTGACAGAAAAAACTCTCTCTTACTTGGGGTGGGAAGGTCAGTTTTTTTTATTTTATTCAGTTTTTCAACTAATTGAGGCACACCTATGCTTATGAAGGGCAATCTATTCTAGTCTCCTCATTCATCTCATCCAAAAACACCTTCACGGACACACAGCGTAATGTTTGACCAAATACCTATTTACCCACTGGCTCAGTCACTGATGAAACTGACTACCACAATCAGTAATTCACAAGGTCACTTGAAATCAGCCAGTCATATTTCCTTTAAAAGTCAACCACCATCTTGTCTTGTTTGCCTTTAGGTTATTGTGTTGATGAAAAAGCGTCAAATTTCATAAAATATTGGAAGGAATTCATTCTAAGCCAAATGTGAGTGACCAAGTTCCAAAGCCAGCCTCAAGAGGTCCTCAGAACATGTGCCCAGGGTGATTGGCTTACAGCTTTCTTTTATACGTTTTAGGGAGACATAAGACATCAGTTAGTAGGTATCAGGTATACACTGGTTCAGTCCAGAACAATGAAACAACTTGAAGCAGAGGCTTAGGGGTCGTAGAAGGAGTGAATGATTTCTGGATTGGCAATTCGTTGAAAGGGTCAAGCTCTGCCTGAAGAGTTGGAGTTAGCAGAGGGAGATGTTTGTCTTTTAGATAAGGGGGGATTGTGGAAGCCAAGGTTCTTGTTACGTAGATGCAGCTTCCAGGTAACAGGATTCAGAGAGAACAGATGGTAAATATCTCTTGTCATACACTAAAAGATGCCATACTCTTAGTTAATTTCTCCTGGATCAGGAAAATATCTGGAAAGGGAAGGGGATTCTCTACAGAATGGATTTTCCCCACAAGCCTAAGGCCATTTAAAAATATGTCAAATAAGGCCAGGTGCAGTGGCTCACGCCTGTAATCCCAGCACTTTGGGAGGCCGAGGTGGGCGGATCATGAGGTCAGGAGATCGAGACCATCCTGGCTAACACGATGAAACCCCATCTCTACTAAAAATACAAAAAAATTAGCTGGGCGTGGTGGTGAACACCTGTAGTCCCAGCTACTCGGGAGGCTGAGGCAGGAGAATGGCGTGAACCCGGGAGGCGGAGCTTGCAGTGAGCTGAGATCGCGCCACTGCACTCCAGCCTGGGCGACAGAGCAAGACTCCGTCTCAAAAAATAAAATAAAATAAAAATATGTCAAATAAATATATTTTGGGGTAAAATACTTTGATTTCTTTCAGGGCCTGCTAGCTGCCATGTGATGCTATACTAGAGTCAAGTTGGAATTTTGTGTCTTATTGCTACAAAGAGTTTATTTTGTCCTTCTCAAGATCTCTATTTTAATGTTAATGTTGGTAAGTTGTGCCTGAATTGTAAAGGGTGGAGGGTATAAGGAGGTATATCTGACTGTCCCCTTCCCATCATGGCCTGAACTAGTTTTTCACGTTTACTTTGGAATGCGCTTGGCTGGGAGGAGGCATCTATTCAGTTGACTTTGTGGCTTAAGATTTTATTTTTGGTTTACAGTTGCCTGTTAGTAGATTTATGTATATGTAATCACAGAGTGTGCATTTTTTGCTCTGCTTCTAAAATAGGATATTGTGTTTTTGAGATTCACATATTTTGTATATAGCAATCTTTTTTTTTTCTATTTCTATTCCCAGGTAATAATTTATCATATGACCATTGTAACATGGACCTTACACTGTTATACTGCCTTAATCCATTTGGATAGCCTCTATAGCACAACAATTATAAATAGAGAGTCCCTATAAACATTTTAGTAGTTGTTTTTTGGAAAATTTAAAAATACATTTCTATTTCATATATATCCAGGAGAAGAATTGCTAGGTTGCTTTTCAATTTTAGTAGAAAGAAAGAAACTGCTTTTGAAAGTGGTTATACCAGTTTATACTCCCATCAACATTCCACTAGTGCTCAAGTTGTTCTACATCCCTGCCAAAAATTGTATTATTTATCTTTGTAGTTTTAACTATTCTGAGGTGTGTGAAGGGTTATCAAATTCATCTCTTGCACTTCAGTTTTACTTTTCATTTCACTAGTGATTAATACAGTTTGACATTTTTATATGTTTATAGGACATTTGGATATCATCTTTGTTAATGCCTGTTCAATGCTCTAGACCAATTTAATTATGTTGTATTTCATTTTTTATTGATTTGTAGCAGTTCCTTACACATTTTCTCTACAAATAATTTGTCAATTGGCACATCAGAACTTTTTTTTTCTCCTTTATGGCTTTTCTTTTTGCTACATATTCAGTAAAAGAGCAATATAAAAAGAATTGTAAACAACATATGTTGGTAAAAATATTAAACAAATGGGACATTTCTGGTGAGGGTATAAAATCAGTCAGGATAAATAATTTGTGGTTTTTATTGAAAGTTAAACATAGAATCTATTCAATGATCCTATGAGTACCTTGTCTCTCTCTGAATGTCTATATTTATAAATGAACTACTGATACCACAAAAACATTTTGCTGAGCAAAAGAAGCCAGACACAAAAGCCTACATACAGTGTGATTCCATTTATATTGTATCATATACTAGGCAAAACTAATCTATTGACAATAGAAACAAGACCATTAGTAACTTGGAAGTGGATGACTGAAAGAGGAGCATGAAGAATCTTAGAAACTTTCTGAGATAGCAGTAAGCTTCTGTGTCTTGATAGTGATGTGAGTTAAATGAATGTATGTATTTGTTAAAACAGATTAAACTGTGTAATTAAAATTTGTTCATTTTCTATTTAAGAAATATATCTTTACAAAGAATATAAAGAAAAGCAAAATTAGAAGTTTTCAGGCAAACTAAACATGAGGGAATTTGGCATTATTAATCATGAACTAAAATATTTAGAGGCGGTTTCTCAGGCAGGGAAAAAGCAATCTCATGTGATGGCATGAACAAGAGGGAAAGAATGAAAAACACTAGAAAGGGTACATGTTTCATTAGTGAAAGATAAGTGAACAATGATTATTTACTGGGATTTTTTTTTTAAATATTTTTTAAAAATATTTTTAAATAATCAGAAAAAAATGATTATTTTTTTCTGGGATTTCCTATATATGTACAAGTAAAATTTCTGGCAGCAATAATATAAAAGACAAGAGAATTAAATGTAATTAAACTTTTGTAAGATGAAATTCTGTCATTCTGGGGATGTGATATAATAACTAAATTAGACTAATAAATGAATAATGCATTTTATAGTGTTTGGGATAACTATAAAAATAAATAATGTGAAAATAGTAAGCTAATGGAAAAATACAGTAGGATAAGAAGTAGTACTTAATAAATCAAAATAAAAATAAACAAATTAGCAATTAAACAAATAGAAAATATGAAGACATTAGAGGAAAAACTAAACATCATGAATTTTTCCAATGTAAATAGAAAATATTTCCCATTTAAAAAGTAAAAACCTCTATGCTGTTTATACAAACATAAATTAAACATAAAGACCCAAAAAGTTAAAATATTTTTATAAAATATGCACCATGCTAGCAATATCATTGTTTACTAAATATCCAATAAAAACTAGTGCACATATTTACTAAAACCGTAGCATTTTGAAAATAGCAAAAAACAACCAAAAGAAAATTAATGATAGAACAAACATCTAATTGCTATACCCATAAAATGGAATAGTGCATATCAGTGAAGAATAATAAACTGAAGCTAGCTCCAATAATACTGAAGAATCTGATTCTTCAGTCGAGAGATTAAACAATTAAATATTCAAGAAATATAAAGCCAATCAATGTTGATGGAATTCAGAGTTGCATTCACCTTTGGAAAGGTAGTTGTTGGAGCGAATATATTCTATGTCTTCATTTCAGTGCTGATAAGATAAGCATGTACATGTGAAAACTTTATTCATTCTGTATATTTAAAATGTGTACATTTAAAAGTTTGTTCACTCTGTACACTTACTGCTGTATTCTGTAGTGTAATAACCATTTAAACACAATATTATGCCACTACTTGCCCTCAAGAATGTTGAAAATTATTAAGACAAATGACCACAGGTGTTGGTTAGAAACTAGAGCGCTACCAGAGCTCTTATGAATAGTGAGTGTAAAAATTAGTACTATCACTTTGAAAAACTGAATTTGTACATAAGTAAGACCCAACAGTGCTACTTAACTATAAATAGTTACTATACACAGTGTTTTCAGCTATAAGAAATATATCTTCACAATATGTATTTATAAACACGTCATTGCACACTATTTGTAATAAGCAAACACTGGGAGAAAAAGAAAAAAAATAAATTTCCATCAAGAATAAGTGGGATAAAATATTGTGGCATTTGAAACAATAGGATACTGTGCAGCAATAGATATACACAGCCTGAAATTATATGGTTGAAACTTACAAACTGCTATGGATTGGATATTCCTTCCCACCCTGTGTCATGTTAAAATTTAATCCCCAGTATGGCAGTGTTGGGATATGGGACCTAGAAGGAAGTGATCCATGAGGGTAGATCCCTGATGAATGGCTTGATGCCATTCATTCTGTAGTGAGTGAGTTCTCATTCTCCTGAGCTTGGATTGGTTCTCAGGGGTAGTGAATTAGTTTCTTCCAGAGTAGGTTGTTATAAAGTCAAGACACCCTTGAAGTTTGGTTGCCCTCTGCACCTGCCTTATTCCCCTGTGGTCTTTTCCATCATGTTTTGATGCAGCACAGAAGCTCTAACTAGAAGATAAGCAGATCCTGGTGCCATGCTTCTTGGATAGCCTGCAGAACCATGAGCCAAATAAACTTTTCTTTATAAATTGCTCAGCCTCAGGTATTCCCTTATAGCAACACAAAATGGACCAAGATACAAACATAATGTTGAGTGAAAGAAGCCTGTCCTAGAAAAATGCATAACACAGAAATACATTTTTATAAAATAAAAAATGGACAAAATTAGTCTACTGTATTAGATCAGAGTAGTTGTTATCTTTGAAGCAGAGGGAAGAGGTCATGGCACGAAGGGAGCATAAAAGGATTAATGATATCCTACTTATTGAACTGGCTGAGAACTTGTTTTAGCCAATTATTTAGCTATACATTTAAGCCAGAGGTGTCCAAACTTTTGGATTCCCTGGACAACACTGGAAGAAGAAAAAATGTCTTGGGCCACACATAAAATATACTAACACTAACAACAGCTGATGAGCCAAAAAATAAATCTCAAGAAAATCTCGTAACATTTTAAGAAAGTTTATGAACTTGTGTTGGGCCACATTCAAAGCCATCCTTGACTACATGTGGCCTCTGGGCCAGAGTTGGACAAGCTTGATTTCGGCTTTCACATTTTTCTGTGTGTTTGTTATAAAATAGAAGCAAATTTTTTTACCTTTTTTTTAATTATACTTTAAGTTCTGGGATATGTATGCAGAACACACAGGTTTGTTACATAGGTATACACGTGCCATGGTGGTTTGCTGCACCCATCAACCCATCATCTACATTAGGTATTTCTCCTAATGCTATCTGTCCCCTAGCCCCCCACTCCCTGACAGGCCCTGATATGTGATGTTCCCCTCCCTGTGTCCATGTGTTCTCATTGTTCAATTCCCATTTAGGAGTGAGAACATGCGGTGTTTGATTTTCTGTTTCTGTGTCAGTTTCCTGAGAATGATGGGTTCCAGCTTCTTCTATGTCCCTGCAAAGGACATGAACTCATCGTTTTTTATGGCTGCATAGTATTCCATGGTGTATAAATTTTCTTTATGCAGTCTATCACTGATGGACATTTGGGTTGCTTCCAAGTCTTTGCTATTGTGAATAGTGCTGTAATAATCATACGTGTGCATGTGTCTTTATAGTAGAATGACTTATAATCCTTTGGGTATATAATCAGTAATGAGATTGCTGGGTCAAATGGTATTTCTGGTTCAAGATCCTTGAGGAATCACCACACTGTTTTCCACAAAGGTTGAACTAATTTACACTCCCACCAACAGTGTAAAAGCATTCCTGTTTCTCCACATCGTCTCCAGCATCTGTTGTTTCCTGACTTTTTAATGATCACCATTCTAACTGGCATGAGATAGTATCTCACTGTGTTTTTGATTTGCAAGTGATGATGAAATTCTTTTCATATGTTTTTTGGCTGTGAAATGTCTTCTTTCGAAAAGTGTTTATATCCTTCACCTACTTTTTGATTTTTTTTTATGTAATTTTGTTTAAGTTCCTTGCAGATTCTGGATATTAGCCCTTTGTCAGATGGATAGATTGCAAAAATTTTCTCCTATTCTGCAGGTTGCCGGTTCACTCTGATGATAGTTTCTTTTGCTGTGCAGACACTCTTCAATTTAATTAGATCCCATTTGTCAATTTTGGCTTTCGTTGCCGTTGCTTTTGGTGTTTTAGTCATGAAGTCTTTGCCCATGCCTGTGTCCTAAATGGTATTGCCTAGGTTTTCTTCTAGAATTTTTATGGTTTTAGGTATTATGTTTAAGTCTTTAATCCATTTTGAGATAATTATTATATAAGGTGTAAGGAAGTGGTCCAGTTTCAGTTTTCTGCATATGGCTAGCCAGTTTTCCCAACACTATTTCTTAAATAGGGAATCCTTTCCCCATTGCTTGTTTTTGTCAGGTTTGTCAAAGATCAGATGGTTGTAGATTTGTGGCGTTATTTATGAGGCCTCTGTTCTGTTCCATTTGTCTATATCTCTGTTTTGGTACCAGTACCATGCTGTTTTGGTTACTGTAGCCTTGTAGTATAGTTTGAAGTCAGGTAGCATGATGCCTCCAGCTTTGTTCTTCTTGCCCAGGATTGTCTTGGCTATACAGGCTCTTTTTTGGTTCCATGTGAAACTTAAAGTCGTTTTTTTTTTTTAATTCTGTGAAGAAAGTTAATGGCAGCTTGATGGGGATAGCATTGAATCTATAAATTACTTTGGGCATATGTCCATGTTCACAATATTGATTCTCCCTCTCCATGAGCATGGAATGTTTTTCTACTTGTTTTTGTCCTCTCTTATTTCCTTGAGCAGTGGTTTGTAATTCTCCTTGAAGAGGTCTTTCACATCCCTTGTAAGTTGTATTCCTGGGTATTTTATTCTCTTTGTAGCAATTGTGAATGGGAGTTCACTCATAATTTGGCTCTCTGTTTGTCTATCATAGTTGTATAAGAATGCTTGTGATTTTTGCACATCGATTTTTAATCCTGAGACTTTGCTGAAGTTGCTTATCAGCTTAAGGAGATTTGGGGCTGAGATGATGGGGTTTTCTAAATATACAATCATGTCATCTGTGAATAGAGATAATTGTACTTCATCTCTTCCTATTTGAATACTCTTTATTTCTTTCTCTTGCCTGATTGCCCTTGCCAGACTAATAAAGAAGAAAAGAGAGAAGAATCAAATACACACAATAAGAAATGATAAAGGGTATATCACCACCAATCCCACAGAAATATAAACTACCATTAGAGAATACTATAAACACCTCTGTACAAATGAACTAGAAAATCTAGAAGAAATGATTAAATTCTTGGACACATACACCCTCCCAAGACTAAACCAGGAAGAAGTCGAATCCTTGAATAGACCAATAACAAGTTCTGAAATTGAGGCAGTAATTAATAGCCTACCAACTAAAAAAAGCCCAGACCCAGACGGATTCATAGCCGAATTCTACCAGAGATACAAAGAGGAGCTGGTACCATTCCTTCTGAAGCTATTCCAAACAATAGAAAAAGAGACTTCTCCCTAACTCATTTTATGAGGCCAGCATCATCCTGATACCAAAACCTGGCAGAGACACAACAAAAAAAGAAAATTTCAGCCCAATATCCCTGATGAACATCGATGTGAAAATCCTCAATAAAATACTGGGAAACCTAATCCAGCAACACATCTAAAAGCTTATCCACCATGATCAAGTCAGCTTCATCCCTGGGATGCAAGGCTGCATCAACTTACACAAATCAGTAAACGTAATCCATCACATAAACAGAACCAATGACAAACACCACATGATTATCTCAATAGATGCAGAAAAGGGCTTCGATAAAATTCAACACACTTTCATGCTAAAAACTCTCAATAAACTATGTATTGATATAACATATCTCACAATAATAAGAGGAATTTATGACAAACCCACAGCCAGTATCACACTGAATGGGAAAAGCTGGAAGCATTCCCTTTAAAATAGAAAATTTTTAAAAGCTTCCAGTTTAGAATTTCCCTGTTGTGTCCAAAACATAACAACTACACAGATATTGCAGGGGATCTATGGGATTTTAAAACACAAACATAAACACACACACATACACACTCACACCTTTTTATTTTGGCATAACGTTAGATTTTCAGAAAATTTACTAAGATAGCTCAGAGAGTTCCTGTTATCTTTCACTCAGCTTCCCCTAATGTTAACACCTTACAAAACCATGATAAATTTATCAAAACTAAGAAATTAAATCAATACAATTTTACTAACTATATTCTTTTCAGGCTTCCTTATTTTGTTTCTCTTCTTGACTTCAGACTTCCAAAAGTCTTCCTCCTCAAAGAGAGTCAGTTTGATGTAGCCTGTCCTGCCATAATTCAGTATTATTATAATGGAACCCTTTTGCTATGACTTTCAGTTAGGAAGAGGAAGTGTTGTGGAATCATATTTAAATCTCAGTCTTTTAGTGGGCCTGTGTCTGAGCTATGTCAATACAAGTGATTTTCTAGTGGTAGAGCTTCTCCCTCCTACCCTAGGTATGGCCACTAAAGCACACTGTGCGCAAGGAATGCCTTTCTCCAGGTGGAACAATGCTCTGGTAAAGTCTTTTCCCTGGATATTTGGACAGTCTGTGGGGACTAATCCAAGCATATTTCACAATGATTACTCTTTCCTTCACTCTGCCAGAGTCACAAGAGAAACTTTATTGGAATTTCACCATGAAAACCTGGTGATGTTCTTAGAACAATTGAAAATGTGGGCTCACACACCAGAGTTGGTATCCAGGAGTTTGTCATTCTCAAGTACATCTATATTCAGCCTCTAGCAATTTATAAAAATTACCATTTAAATGTTACTACTAGTTGATGGCTCCAGCACCTTCTGTACCATGTAAGTTGATTCTGGCCATGAATGTATTCAATGTCTCTGAATTTGGTGGTGGCTTTTTGTCCTAGAACCTCAGTTCTCTGATAGTTTCTAGGAAAAAAAAACATTTATTTTCTGTTTGTTTAGCTTTTTATTCTTGTACGAATGAGAATGACACCTTCCAAGTTCTTTATATATTGGGGCCCTAACCAGAAGTAAATATTATTCATTAAGTTGCTTAAACTAAACTTTGAATATAACCTTCTTATTTCTTCCTCCTCTTCTTCTTTTTTTTTTTTTTTTAATATTTTCTCACTTTCCGGCAGTACAAGATACTCCAGTTTCATAGTGCATTTTTCCTGTTCCTCTGAGAATCGGCCACTTTTCTAAGGAACTCTTGTTCCTTTTGTGGAAATATAATATTTGGAAACCAAAGCATGATCATTGGGTGTTCTTGTTGCTACTGCAGTACTAGAACTTTTCAGCTATAAATCTATGCAGTTTCCATGACACCAAATTTATTTTTTCTGCAAATCATAGTCTATGTTTTTTTTTTCTTTTTAGAAGAAGAAAAAAAAAACAGACATAGTGCTACTTAAAAGTTTCATATTTTCTGACTACTTGTAGAAAGTCTGAGTCAGAGTATTTAGGGATCTGATAAGAGATTATCTATCCAATATAGTTTGGATGTGTATTTCTGCCCAAATCTCACATTGAAATATAATCCCCAGTATTGAAGGTGGGGCCTGAAGAGAGGTGATTGGATCATAGGGGCGGGTTACTCATGAATGTTTTCACCCCCTTGTTATTGTCCTCAGAGTCGTGAGGGAGTTCTTGGGAGATCTGGTAGTTGAAAAGTGTGCGGCACCTCTCCCATTGCTCTCATGCTCCTGCTCTGGTCATTGACATGCCTGCTCTCCTCTTAGCCTTCCATCATAATTGTGGTTTCCTGAGGCTTTCTCAGAAGCTGAGCAGATGCCAGCATGATGCCTGCAGAACTGTGAGCCAATTAAACTTATTTTTCTTGTAAATTACTCAGTCTCAGGTAGTTCTTTATAGCAATGTGAGAATTGACTAATATACTCTTTCAAACATGCTGTAAGTTGTTCCTATATACTCTAAAGTTAGAAAACTAATATCCTAAAATACTTGATGATTCCTCCACTAACAGAAGCAAGGTGAATATTCATATGTTTAATTTTACTTTATTTCAGGAAGGATTTGAATGAAGTAGAAATATAACCTGAAGAAATTGCCACTATTTTTACCATAGCTGTATGGGGAGAGTAATAAACTTGGCAAGCTTGAATTAATATGGTAGATGCTGTATGGCACCCTATGTATTACCCCTACTACCAATTTCAAGATAGAGGTAATTTTTTTCCCTTCCTTGCTGAGAGTGTTGGTGGCTGAATATCTGTGTTGCTCTCTAGTAATTGCCCTGGCTGAAAGCAGCCTGTGTCAAGGCCACACCCCCTACTTTCAGGGTAACCTATATCCACTGATTCTTCAATGAGGAGCTATGAAGACCCAGTTTATTTCCCTCAATGGGAGATAACTCCTGACAAATCCAGAGACACTTTCAGAGTAGACTTGGCTGCTATTGCAAATGTCTGTAGTTCAAAGTCTTCCTCTGTCAAATTTTGCTTTTTTCAAATCAAACCAGTCGTGTTTCAGAGAACATTTTTTAATAAATCTCATTCACAAAACCTTATAACTTCTAAGTTTATTTCTGGGGAACCCAACCTATGACAATGTTATGCCCTCATAATGTTTTTTGTATGACAAATCAATTAATGACTAATAAAATAATATAAAATTTTTGTTAAGCATTTAGGGTTTGTCATATAGGCTTACTATTTCCCTTTAACATTTCCAATTATACTTTGAGGTTAGTTTTTAAAAAAATAATTTATCCTAATTATGTCATTATTCAATGAGCATCTGTTCTGAACTTTGATTTCAGGTTGATGTCAGGGTGTTGACTGAGGTACTTTCAATTTAGTAAAAGATACATCTAAAAGTAACTCTCTTAACTAAAAAAACCAATAATCTGAAACATCTCTAAATTTTATTCATTCAAAAAGTATTCACTGAGCACCTAATATAGGCACACAATGGAGATCGAATAACGAACAAAATGGAAATAATTCTTCTTGTCACTGAGTTAATATTTCAGTAGTGGGAAGTAGAAAATAAACCAATACATAGATTGTCAGAAGACGATAAATATTATGAAGAACAGTAAATCACAGTAAAGTATAAAAACTGAGTAAGTATAATAGGAGTTAGAATTTATAAGACTCAAGTTGATATTTACTTTTATAAGAACTAATAGAATTAGGTTACAAATATGTGACCATTTGGGCAAAAAATCTTCTAGCAGAGGGTGAGGCAGTGCGGTGTCTCAGGTGACATGATAGCTACAGTACTCAAAGGACATGGAAGCCAGTGTGGTTGACATAGAGGCAGGGAAGGTGGAGGAAAGCAGGCTAGATTGGAGGGCCAGTGAAACTAGAACTTAAAGTGGCTGTTAGGTTACTGCTAGGCACTACTTTGTTTTTAATTTTGTTTGTTTTGTTTTCTGAGTGAGCTAGGAAGTCATTGGGAGGCTGAGTATGAAGTTTATCTGATTTATATTTTAACCTTAAGGCCTAAACTATGAATTCAGGAAGTTTACAGAAAGCCTACAAAAACTTTAATGACCGAGAGATTGACAGAGCTGCTTTTATTTTATTTGCCACTGGGTAAAGAAAAAATGGAAATAATAATTCTTTTTTAATTGTTTTTATTCTCTATATAGTCTCATGACAAATACAGATGATAAACAAAAGGAAAGCTAAAATAATTGAATCACTGAAATATTACCAGTTAATGTTTTTGTATATTTCTTTTGTCTTTTGCTTTAGTTTTAATTGAGCTATGATTATACTGCAGATGTAAATTTGCAGCCATTTATACTTTATAATCAAGTATTTTTATATATTATTAACCTGCCATGAATATTAATTACATTAATAAAATATATTATAAAATATTTTAAAGCATTCATATTTAATTGAATGAATAGTTCGCAGTTGAATTAATTTCCCTAGTGTACTATTTATGTATAAATGTGAATTTTTTCCTATTTTAGAAAATCTAAATTGTTTTTGGGCATGCTTTCATAATGTATGATATAATTTTGTTATTGTGTCTCTGAAATAGAATTATAAGTCAAATAGTATCATTGCTAATTTCTTATCTTGAAATACATTACAAAGTTTTATCAAATGTATTTCTAAGTCATTTAAATTGCTACCTAAAATAG
Organism: Pongo abelii; assembly: GCF_028885655.2. Lineage (NCBI taxonomy): Eukaryota > Metazoa > Chordata > Mammalia > Primates > Hominidae > Pongo > Pongo abelii. The sequence goes on along the minus strand of NC_071989.2, from coordinate 113,093,073 downwards.
AGGATACCTATTTCATCATGTTCTTCCCAGCATTATATATTCAATATAGAATAATTTTAATAATGAAAATTGTAGTTGATGGATAGGCATTGAATTAATTTAAATGTCAGAGTGGCATAATCTGAATTGTGCTCTGAAATAGTTACACTGTCTAAATTATGCAGAATAGGCTGGGCGTGGTGGCGCATTCCTGTAATCCCAGCACTTTGGGAGGCCGAGGCGGGCAGATCACGAGGTCAGGAGATAGAGACCATCCTGGCTAACACGGTGAAACCCCCTCTCTACTAAAAATGCAAAAATTAGCCAGGTGTGGTGATGCACACCTGTAATCCCAGCTACTCAGGAGGCTGAGGCAGGAGAATCACTTGAACCCGGGAGGCAGAGGTTGTAATGAGCCAAGATCGTGCCATTGCACTCCAGCTTGGGCAACAAGAGTGAAACTCCATTTGCCCCCCCAAAAAATAAATATGTGGAATAGATTAAAGGGGGCAAAATTGGCAGCTTTAAAAAAGCTAGGAACTAGATGAACAGTGATGGTCTATGTAGGTGGGTGGCAAAGAAAACAGAAATAAATAGAGAGATTCTAGGCATACTTCTGAGGAAGAATTGATAATAAGTTGAGGTGATGAAGTTAAAATGGAAGTATGAGAAAGGAGTAGATGCAAAACTTTCACATTTCTGCCTTCATTTTCTAGGTAGGTGGTGGTAAGAACTGGAGAAGAAATGGTGGTGTGCATGTTTGAGTTTAATAGTGTGAATGTCTGTGTGGGGAATGCACAAGTGTGTATATGTGAGTATATATGTGTGCAGGTGTGCATGTGTGTGTGGATATGACATTGTAGGGGGCCTGGGGTATACATATGTGTATATGTGACTATAGGTATGAGTGCATGTGAGTGTGATGTGCATATGTATATATGTGTATGAATATATGTATGTGGGGAATGCATGTGTGTCAGTGTCAGTGACAGAGTATATGTGATTGTGCATGTAGGCATTGTGCATACATTTGTGTATGTTTGGTCAGTGTCTGCATATGTGAGTGTGTGAGTGTGTTTATGTGAGTGTATGTGCAAAAATATGCATGTGTTTTTTTCTATATGTCAGGGGATGTCCATGTATGCATGGGAACATGTATGTGAGACATGCACATCTGTTTTTTGTATGTGAGTTTACATGTTTGAGGGTGTGCTTGTATTTGTGTTTTTTGAAGGAATATATACTTCCATTTTGAGCATGTTAACTATGAGATGACACTGGAAACTGAGGTGAGATGCTCAGATATCAAAGGAAAAGTTAGTATTTAGTACTATTACAGGTGCAAAAAGAGGAAAATATTCAGTAAAACAAAAGTCATTAATAAACTGACAAAATCAACTGAGATACAGAATAAAGTGGAGTTAAAGATAATTATTAGATTATGCAACATGGAATCATTGGTGACCTTGTCCAGATCAATTTTAATCAGAGTACTATCCACATTGAGGGAGTTCAAAGACTAAATAGGGACTCTAGAAGAGGAGACTATCAATTCAGACTACTGTTTCAAGAACTGTGGCTATGAAGAGGAACAGAGATATAAGGTTATAGTTCAATGATACTGTAGGGAAATTGAAGGCCGTGTGGTGGTTGTTTTGATTTTAGGATGTAAAATATGATAAATACTTTTTTGTTTACATGAACAATCCATGAGAAATGAAAAAAAAATGACCCTCATAGGATAAGGTGGAAAGATTGGGATACAGTGGATAATTAGAATGCTCCACTTTGACAGGAGTAGGGACATTTTCTCTTTGGAAATAAAAAGAAAAGAAGGAAGATATGCTTACTGAAGCAGACGGATTTTAAGGACTAGTGAAAAGAAGGTGAGATATTTTCAGTCTGATGGCTTCTTGGCTCTATATTACCAATAATTTGTAAATGATGTTCTAAATATGACAGAAGTTTTGGCTAAGCAAATAAAAGTTATTTATTAAATAGAATTGACAGGCTACAGAGAAGATTTGAGTGCCACTTTGACATTAATAGTCTTGAATATTTTGGATACCATCTGAATGTGTAATTTTCAGAAGCTCACTTAATCAGAGGTGAATGCGGACAATGTAGTGTACTGAGTTCATTATTATTAGGAATTTATTAGCCAACTTCAGCTAAAATAAACAGACTAAGGATTGGAGTTCAGTTGTAAAGCTGTATTTATAATAGTAAACTATTAAATGTGAACTAGAATGTGAGAAAAAAAGAACTTGAGAAAATGAATTGAAAAATATTTTGAGGGCATTAGATTGGGTTGTTTGATTGTGTTTCATACCTTTGCCTTTCTTACCTCCCGCAATGAAGTCTATGGCGATTCAGAAGCAAGTGAGCTTAAAGGTCGAATGTGTCATTTGTTATTATCACAACAAATATTTTAATTCTTATATTTGCCAAATATTCTAGGTACTAAGAAACACAGTGTGAAAAGCAATGAAGAAAAAATTATTCACCCCTTTTAACTTAAATATTAGCATGGGGTGGCAGAAAATAAACAACACAATTATAATATGTTAGCAGGCAATAAATGCTATCAAGAGAAGAAAACAAAATGTAGCTGAAGACTGAGGTCTATGTTCTTATCATTGAGTTGTTTGGATCAACCTATCTAAAAAATTCCCTTTTAAAAAGCAGTTTGGTCACAAAGCAAATTACTGCCCCCAAAATTGGAGATACTGACAGGAAAATAAAAATAATCACAACTTACTAAAGCGGAAACCCATAAGAAACAGCCTCCCTGGCAACCAGTACCGGGGCAAGAAAACCTAAACTGTAATTAGTGAACTCCTGGAAGGACAGTGTGGGAAAATATGAGAGATTTGTCCAGCAGGATACAGTCACTGGCTAGTTCTACGCTTTGTGTTTTACCTCCTAGAGTCTGACCAGATTGTCACAGTGAATATTAGAGGAATAACCTCTCATGATTCCAGCAGAGTTGGGAGAGGGGTAAAGAACCATCTTGAAATATGCCAGAGAATCTTGTTCTTCTTAACAATGTCTGCTGTCATGAGAATCTACTTAATTAGAGCATAACTTGCTGGGATTTTATCAGAGCCTATCTGACCTGGGAGAAGGGAAACACTCAACTTCATCTTTCACTAGCCATCCTGTCCCAGGATGAGGAGGGGAAATGAAAAGCACATATAAAGTTCACAATTCAGATGTACAGACTCAGTAAAAGACTGAGACTTAATCATAGGACTGTAGAATGCCTCCTTTCCTCTCATACCTTAACACTTCATTACCAAAGTCTTATTACAACAATTCCTTTTACTCAGTACATAATGCCTCTATACCAAGAAAAAATTACAAGACTTACTAAAAGGCAAAAAACACAGTTTAAAGACAGAGCAATCATTTGAATCAGATGCAGTTATTGCAGGGAAGTTAGAATTATCAGACCAGGAATTTAAAACAACTATGATTTATATGCTAAGGACTCTAATGGATAAAGTAGACAGCATGGGATAGTACATAAACAAGATATACAGAAAAATAGAAATTCTAAGACAGACCTAGAAAGGAAAACCAACAATAAAAAACACTGTAATAGAAATGAAGAATACTTTTGATGAGCTTATTAGTAGACTGGATAGAAAAGATAATTTCTGATCTTCAGGATATTCTAATGGAAACCTCCAAATTTGAAAAGAAAAAAAGAAAAATGACAGAAAAAAAAGAATGCAATATTCAAGAAATGAGGGACAATTACAAAATGTGTAACATACACCATCAATACCAGAAGGAGAAGAAAGAAAAAGGAACAGAAGAGAAATATTTGAAATACTAATGACTGAGAATTTGTCCCAAATACATGTTAAATACCAAACCATAGATCCACAAGGCTCAGAGAACATGCAGCAGAATAAATGCCAGATTAAATTATACCTAGGCATATCATTTGCAAACTGCAGAAAAATCAATGGTGGTTAAATAATTCTGAAAGATCCTGGGGGGTGAGAAGAAGGGTGGGGAAGATACATCTTACCTCTAGAGGAACAAAGATAACAGTTACATATAGTTGCTCCCCAGAAACCATTTGAGAAGAAAAGAGCGTAGAGTCAAATATTTAAGGTGTTGAGAATAAAACCACAAACTTAGAATTCTGTACACTGAGAAAGTGAAATAAAGGCATTCTCGGGTAAGTAAAAATTAAGAGAATTGTTGCTGCTAGACCCACCTTTCAAAAAATGTTAAAAGAAGTTCTTTAGAGAGGTAGGAAAAAATATATAGATCAGAAACTTTAATCCACATAAAGAAAAGATAAACATCAGAGAAGGAATAAGTAAAGGTAAAATAAAACTTTCATTTTCTTATTGTTAATTTAACAGATAATAGTCTGTTCAAAATAATAGCAACAGTGTACTTAATTATGTATACTTATGTATGCTAATAAACAAATGAAGAAAGATGGCAATGATACAAAGCACAGGAGGAAGGAACTAAGAATATTTTGATATTTAAAGGTACTTGCGGCCAGGCACGGTGGCTCACACCTGTAATCCCAGCACTTTGGGAGTCCAAGGAGGGTGGATCACCTGAGGTCAAGTTTTCGGGAACAGCCAGGCAAACATGATAAAAACCCACCTCTACTAAAACTACAAAAATTAGCCGGGCATGGTGGTGTGCCTCTAATCCCAGCTACTTGGGAGGCTGAGGTGGGAGAATTGGTTGAACCACAGAGGTGGAGGCTGCAGTGAGCCGAGATCGCTCCACCGCACTCCAGCCTAAGCAACAGAGCAAGATCCTGTCTCAAAAATAAATAAATAAAAAATAAAAAGTACTTGCATTACCCATGAATTGATGTAGTGTTATTTGAAGGTGGGCCTTAATTAGTTGTAAATGTGTATTGTACACTCTAGAACAACCAAAAAAAAAGGAGAAAAAAAAAAAAACCTCTTAACTGATGTGTTAAGAAAAAAGATAAAATGGAATTATATAAAATGCTCCGAAAATACCACAAAAGGCAGAAAAAAAATGGAGGACAAAAATAGGAACAAAGAACAAAAGTAACAAATAAAAAAGACTAATAAATACTGTAGATATTACCCCAATTATATCAGTAATAACTTATATGGTTAGTAGTCTAAATGCACCAACCAAAAGATAGAGATTATTGTAGTGAATTTAAAATGATAACTAAATCTATGTTGTCAACAAGAAACTCACTTTAAATATAAAGACATATGTGGATTAAATGTAAATGAATGGAGAAATATTTACTATGGTAACACTAATCACAAGACAGTGGAAGTGGCTATGTTAATGTCAGACAAAACAGACTTTGCAGCAAGAAAATTATCAGGGATAAAGAGAAGAATTATATAATGTTAAAGTGCTCAATTATCCAAGAAAGCATAACAATTCTTAATGTATAAGTGCCTAACAAGAGAGTGTGAAGCAAAAACTGCTACAACTCAAGATGAATCCACTATCACAGTTGGAGACTTTAACACCCCTCTATCAGAAATGGACAGACCCAGGAGGCTGAAAAGCGGTAAGAACATTGTTGAATTAAACAACACCATCAATCAACTGGATATAATGGACATCTATAGACTACTGCATCTAACAACAGAATGCACATTCTTCTCAAGCTCAGTGGAACATTCACCAAGACGGACCACACACTGTGCTATAAAACACATTAACAACTTAAAAGAATGGAAATTATACAATGTCTATTCTCAGATCATTGTGGAATTAAACTAAAATGCAATGACAGAGAGATAGCTGGAAAATCCTAAAATAATTGGAGATTAAAAACACACTTCTGAATAACATGAGTCAAAGAAGAAATCTCAAAGGAATTTTAAAATATTTTGAACTAAATGAACATGAAAGCACAACTAATCAAAACTTATGGGATTCAGTAAACACTGATGAGAGGAAAATGTATAGCATTGAATGTAGATATTAGAAAAGAAGAAACATCTAAAATGAATTGCGTAAGCTTCAAATTTTGAAACTTGAAAAAAAGAGCAAATTAAAGCAAAAGTAAGCAGAAAATAATAATAAAAATAGATTAGAAATCAGTAAAATCAAAAACAGAAAAAGTAGAAAATATCAATATAATCAAAAGCTGCTGTTTAAAAAGATCAATGAAATCAATAAGCCTATAGCCAGGCCAATTAAGAAAAAAAAGAGAGAGAGGACACAAACAACTAATATTAGAAATGAAAGAGGGAATGTCACTAAGGATCTCATGGACATTAAAAGGATAATAAAGGAATAATATAAACAACTCCATCCCCACAAAATTTGATAACCTAGATGAAGTGAACCAATTATCTGAAAGACAATCTGTCAAACCTCACAGAAGAAGAAATTGATAATCTAAAGAGGTCTATATCTATAAAAAACTGAATCAATAATTAATAACCACCCAAAACAAAGTATCAAGTCCATATGGGTTCACTGGTTAATTCCACCAAATACGTAAGAAATAATTTATACTACTTCTTTGCAATCTCTTTCAGAATATAGAAGCAAAGGGATTTCTTAGTAACTCATCCTATGAGGCAAATATTATCCTAATAGCAAAACCAAAGATGTTATATGAAAATTAAACTACAGATCAATATCTCTCATGAGCTTAGATGCAAGTATACTTAATGAAAATTAGCATATATAATTCAACAATGTATAAAGTCTTATAGATTGATATGTAATGTGTGTGATATATATGTAAAAAAATTATGCATATATACAATAAAAAAGAATTATCTCATGGCCATGGCCAAGTGGGGTTTATTTCACCTATTCAAGGCTAACTCAACATTGGAGAATAAACTAATATTTTACTGAGCAAAGCAGAGAATCTTCTTCTATGAGGTTTTAGAAGACTTTCAGTTTAGCAATTAGTAGACTTTCAAATGCGGGATAATTTCTGGGAGGGACTGGTAGAATCTCCCATGTAAAAAGAAATGTTTTCAGTTTCGCAAAGCAGGCCATGAATATTTTTCTAAGAAAAAGGGTACTATAAAATTTCACTTATGATTTTGTAAGTAAAATTTGAATGCAGTGGTGATAGCTTAAGTCCTAAAATTAGGCTAGATGTGATAACATGAAGAATTGAAAGGATTAAGTATGTACTATCATTTAGAGTTAATAAATTAGAAGAAACAAAAACTTAAAATAAGTATGGCCGGGCGCAGTGGTTCATGCCTGTAATCCCAGCACTTTGGGAGGCCAAGGTCAGGAGTTTGAGACCAGCCTGGCCAACATGACGAAACCTTGTTTGAACTAAAAATACAAAAATTAGCTAGGCCTGGTGGTGGGAGCCTGTAGTCCCATCTACTCAGGAGGCTGAGGCAGAAGCATCGCTTGAACCAGGAGACAAATGTTGCAGTGAGCTCATATTGCACCACTACACTCCAGCCTGGGCGACAGAGTGAGACTTCATTTCAAAAAAAAAAAAAACCTAACAAACAAAAAACTGTGAAAGGGGTAGTTAATGGAAAAACCTAATGCTTGTAAGAGATAAGCATGTGTTCAAGACTATACATGAAGGACTATAAAACTGAGAAAAAAATACACACTTTTTCCTTGAGGAAAAAATAAATGGACATGTGAAATTATCGAGGGGAAGGAAATGTAGAGCATTGCATATTTTCTTAGAAAACCTACTTTCTGAGACTGAAGAATGTTGAGAGTTACGTTGGGTTGTATTGGAGAGGTATGGGGAAATTAAAGATAATAAGCCTCATTTAGAGACTAGGATGTGGAGAGCATCCTTTGGTAGGTGAGCCTATCCTCAATTGTAAAATCTCCTTTTTAAAATATAATATAATGTGCTTTCTGTTAAAGTATTGTTTCACAGCCTTCCAGGGTATTTAACTTTGTAATTCTCACTCATTTGTCAAAACTGGCCATTGACCTACTTCTCCCGAAGGCTCCATTTTAATGTATTTATGAACATATTTATATTTTATATGTTGTTAATTGGTCTTGTAATACCTTTAGTAGGGACCTCATTTATCTTTGTTCCAGGACTTTCATGCAATATTAGGTAGCTTGTAAGGAGTCTGTGAAGACACTTTAGGGGAAGGTTTTTTGGTAGGCAGGAATATATTAAAACTTAGTGTCTCATTTGGTTTAAAAACAAAATAAAAATAGTAGCAGCCTTAAGTAGGTGTCAAATTATTTTTGCTTCAGGAGTATACATTGTTATAAATACTTTGAATTGTTTTTAATATGAGAGAGAATGCCTAATTAAAAACTAGTGACTCAATATCTTATAAGTGCTTTCAGGTTTTCAAAAATTATTTTAAAATAATTACTAAATAAATTATTGATCACTCCTTATTTGCTTATGGGAAAGAAGAAATCAGTCACTTGATTTTCTACCTAATTGTCCTTGGAACTGTGTTTTGGAGGTTAAGCTATCAAAGGCAGGAAAAGATAACAAACTTTGGGAAAGAGAAGTAAAGGGTATGCATGTGTGTATTTGTAGAACTTATTTAAAAAGGTCTGTGCATAAAACATAGTAACCATAACATGAAATTAAAATATTTGTATTTCAGATTGGTTATTTATAAATACTTCCTACATACTTTAGAGCCATGCAGAGTTTTGATAGAAGTTAATTTGCTATTCTTTAGTTTATTCACTAAAATATAATCATAGTCATCCTAGATCCCCAAAGACATTCAAAGATAACAAAGTCTAAATTTAATCTACCACATTGTTGTTGTTTTTTTTGCCCCTAACTCTCTTAAATATAGAACAAATCACAGAAGCAGTGAGGAATTAAAAAGTAGATAATAGACTCTTCAGAAATATGCAATTTTATGGGTATTTTTCAACTTGACTCTTCTTACTGCTGAAGATTCAGGCCACCTTTTCTTCAGCAGAGTCAGAAGACCAAGGCCTAGCTTAATTTATATTTTGTTAGGCAATAAAATGCTCTACATCTAAACAAATAAACCAAGCAAAACACAAACAAGCAAAACAGCCTCGACATCTTTAGTCTTTGTTCACTTAATGGATATTTGTTGGATAGCTACTCTATGACTCATTGGGCAACATGCAAACTTTATATGACATGCTGTGGTATGTTAAAATACAGCATTTAAAAAATGCTTAATGACTGTATCAATTATTTTTCTTACATTGTACAAGTAAATATAGAATTGAAATACAAACAAGTAATAGACTATTAGCTTATATAATCTTTTCCAAAGCCTTACATGAGAATGCCTTTAAAAAGGAGAAATCAAAGAGGAATAGATCCAAATCTAAGAGTGAGAGCACTGAAAGAATACCCTAAAGGAAAATGCTACACTCACAACTAGCTTTCTTATTGTCTACCTCAGTGAATTTAGATGGTAACAGCTTCATAAGTATCCATCTTTGCCAAATAATAGTGCAGAATTATGGGGAAAAACAAAATAACATAATACGCCAGCTTTGCCTTTTTTGGAGCAAATGATTGTTTCCAATATGGTTGCTTCTACTATGGAGTAGATTTGAGGAAGGCCAACATAAGAGTACAATTTCTGTTACTTCATATAGTTGTACATTGTTCAAACTTTCACATAATGAATTTGTGAATGTTCTAAAATTATAAATATTACTTTAAAAAGCATGAAACATATTCAGGATGTATCACTGTCTGTACAAACATACAGGTAGTGATAAATGATGGGGTAATATAAATACTTACATCATTTTTAATGATAAACGATGGGTAATAGAAATACTCTGAAATCATTTCTGTTTTAAAACCAGTTAAAGTTTAAAAGAGAAAAGTAGCAAATTAAATGGCCGTTTCAGATAAGCTAAAAATAAAAGCCTGAATATGTTTTTATCACATTAAAATAAACGTAGTAATGTTGAGAAAATCTACTAACAATGGAGAAGTGTAATGCACTAAAACACGTTCTGGTCTTCTGCCTTTTGTTGTAAGATATCCCACAAGTTTTGTATTATGTTATCTTTTATTAGATTTCTGTAGTAACCAGAATTTAATATCTGAAACTTGTTTGCCAAAGCCTGTCACTATTCTTTATGAACCTGGCATCAATCTCAAGAAATACTCATGTTTCAGATCTTAGTATTCTTTGAGATGAAAGAAGGATTGTATAATTTCTGCATGGGTTATATTCCTTTCTTACATAATTCTCTGGTTACAAAAAAAGTATAAATCTTTTATTTGACCAGGAGTGTATCTAATTTTTAAAGAATTAGTAGTTAAGAACTGGTCCTCTTTAATTTTCTTGTAGGAACTGACAAAAAAAAAAAAAAAGTATCAAATCCCCTAGTTTTAGTAAACAGTCTTTATTTCTTTATATATTAAGTATGGCCCGATTTTAAAAAATTATTTTAGAATTCAACTTTGTGTAAGTTCCTGATGTATTCATCTCATATGCAAAGATCTATTTTTTCTTTGATTTGTCATAGTTTATGGTACCTGAATTAAAATTTGTCAGTTTATCTAGCTCTGCCTTTCGTTGTGATTATATATGGCATTTATATGTTTTATTTATATATTTCAATTTTAGCTGTTTGAGGGTTCTCATATTGAGTCTAAAATTAAAGTTTTTTGTTGTTGTTTTTTTTTTTTTTTTTTTTTTTTTTTTTTTTTTTTTTTTTTTTGAGACTGAGTCTCGCTCTTGTCACTCAGGCTGGAGTACAATGGTGCGATCTCCACTCACGGCAATCTCCGCCTGCCGGGCTCAAGCCTCCCTACTAGCTAGGATTATAAGCACACACCACCCTGCCCAGCTAATTTTTGTATTTTTAGTACAGAAGGGGATTCACCATGTTGGCCAGGCTGGTCTCCAACTCCTGACCTCCAGTGATCCGCCACCACCTCCCCCCCTCCCCCGCCCCGCCTTGGCCTCCCAATGTGCTGGCATTACAGACGTAAGCCACCGTGCTGGGTCTAAAGTTAAAATTTACAGATAAATTGTATGCATATAAGAGGTAATCTATTAGGCTGGGCATGGTAGCTCACGCCTGTAATCCCAGCACTTTAGGAGGCCGAGGCAGGCGGATCACGCAGTCAGGAGATTGAGACCATCCTGGCTAACACGGTGAAACCCTGTCTCTACTAAAAATACAAAAAAATTAGCTGGGCGTGGCGGCGGGCGCCTGTAGTCCCAGATACTTGGGAGGGTGAGTCAGGAGAATGGCGTGAAACTGGGAGGCAGAGCTTGCAGTGAGCCGAGATCACGCCACTGCACTCCAGCCTGGGCGACAGAGCCAGACTCCGTCTCAAAAAAAAAAAAAAGAAGTAATCTATTGAAATAATTTGAGAGGTTAGATGTTAGATGGGGAGAAGATAATTGTATTCACCGGTTAAATTATTTTTTCTCAAAATTTATTTGACATGAGAAACAACCCTTAATGATGGGGTGTAATAGAGAGAATGTATATTTTATATGGAAGAAATCCAGCTCTTCATATTTCTGGACAGCTACATGTATGCTGAAGGCTAAGCTTTTTTTCTTTAAAATTAATATAATTAGAGCTCCTTTAACTTAAAAGATGATTTTCTGATTACTGATGGACTATTTGAAAAACAAATTATGTTAGAACAGGACTGAAGAAGATAGTTGAATGCCCAGATGCACATAGGTTTTTCCTATAATATTTTATGTTTGCATATAAGCCATTAGAATTGTTTTATTTGATTAAATACTAATAACTCCTTCTCACAATTGTCTGGTTATTTTCATAGTTCACCATTACAGTTATAGAAGAGTAATATTAAAATAAAGCATAGTAACATTATTCTGTATTGGCTTAAAAACTTTTTTCCTGAGTCTTTTATCACACAGAAGAATATATAATAAAAGTGAGATAACAAGTAGCCTCAAATTTCTGGAACAAAATTTTAGGTGTGAGTTCTGATACTATTGTTTGGAAATCAGCTAAAATTGAGTCCATTCTTGAATGTTTTCCTAATGAATTTAAGACTGAAATGACAACTTACATATTTAGTATATGTTTATATTTATCTTATCCAATGAATTATGTGACTTGTTTGAAAACAGCAGCTTTTCATCTGTAAAATGCAATATAATCTTCTCTTATCAACTAGACTTCTTTTCTATTTTATAAAAATTGGTAGACTTAGGAAATTCATCAAAATATCCAATTCCTGATGAGAAGAAAATTTTACCATCTTATTCATTAACTTATGTAAATATCTCTTTTAATGAAACATGGTATTTTTCAATTAAATTGATCAGATTTTTTAATAAAATTTATTTAACATAATGTCACAATAACAAAATTTATTTCATTAGAATATTCTGCTTAAAATATTTTAATGTTTCCACCTTTTCTAACACAATTCCTTTTAAGAAATATTCTCCTTTTGAAGAAATAATCTGTGTAATTATATTTAACTGATTGTAACATATTAACCATTTATTTGAATTTGCCATGGTCATTCTGTAATCATTCTGTCCAGTGCTGAAATTGTATTTTATTGAAGAGATAAATTACTTTATCCTTTTTTGGGCAGAAGAAAGTGCAGGCAAGTAATGTTTAAAAAACACATTTTGGCCGGGCATGGTGGCTCACACCTGTAATCCCAGCATTTTGGGAGGCCAAGATGGGTGGATCACTTGAGGTCAGGAGTTCAAGACCAGCTTGGCCAACATGGTGAAACCCCGTCTCTATTAAAAATACAAAAAAATTAGCCAGGTGTGGTGGCAGGCACCTGTAATCCCAGTTACTAGGGAGGCTGAGGCAGGAGAATTACTTGAACCCTGGAGGCTGAGGCTGCAGTGAGCCCAGATTGTGCCATTGCACTCCAGCCTGGGTGACAGAGCAAAACTCAGTCTCAAAAACAAAAATAAATAACTAAATAAATAAATAAATAAACAAACCACATTTTGCCAAAACTAAACGGTTAATGGTACAGAAACTATGCCCAAATAAAAGTTTATTTTCTCACTTTTAGACTATTCTTGTGTGATTTGAAAAAAGTACTTTTTTCACAGGAGAAAAGCAGGTAGTTAATGAGGAGGGACAGAGCTTCAGTCTGTAAAATGAACAAAGCTCTTTTTTTTTTTTCACACTTTACAGTTATTTGTGAATAGGGAGTTAGTGAACCTTTGCTGAGATGGTCTGGCTTTGTGCCTCCACCCAAATTTCACCTTTAATTGTAATAATTACCACATGTCAAGGGCAGGGTCAGGTGAAGATAATTGAATCACGCAGGTGTTTTCCCTCATACTGTTCTTGTGATAGTGAATAAGTCTCACAGGTTCTGATGGTTTTATAAATGGGAGTTCCCCTGCACAAGCTCTTTTGCCTGCCACCATGTAAGAGGTGACTTTGTTCCTCATTTGTCCCCATGATTGTGAGGCCTCCCCAGCCATGTGGAATTGTGAGTTAATTAAACCTCTTTCCTTTGTAAATTACCCAATCAGACTAATACATTTGCCTTATGCCTTATGTAAATGTATACCATGCATTTCTCTCATAAAGAAAGGTTTTTATTTAAGTATGTTTAAATACAACTTTGCGTTTTCAACGTACTGTCAAGATCATTTTACCTGTATACTACAAACATCTAATTCAAAGCCTTATCACTTTAGGCATAATAATATTATCAAACTAAAAAGAAAATGTTGTAAAATAAATTAAACATATTATTAGGTTAGACATTTGTCCTAAAACTCTTTTTTGGGTATATGAAAAAGGGACACCAAAATAAACAAAAATGAGACAAAAAAAAGACAAAGATATAAAACAAAATTATGAAAAATGAGTCAAAAATATGAAAAAAGACAAAGATTGGGACATGGATGAAATTGGAAATCATCATTCTCAGTAAACTATCACAAGAACAAAAAACCAAACACCGCATATTCTCACTCATAGGTGGGAACTGAACAATGAGAACACATGGACACAGGAAGGGGAACATCACACTCTGGAGACTATTGTGGGGTTGGGGGAGGGGGGAGGGATAGCATTGGGAGATATACCTAATGCTAGATGACGAGTTAGTGGGTGCAGCGCACCAGCATGGCACATGTATACATATGTAACTAACCTGCACATTGCGCACATGTACCCTAAAACCTAAAGTATAATAATAATAAATTTAAAAAAAATTATGCCCAAATAAAAAAAAAAGAAAAAAGACAAAGATTACCAAATTAAAAATGCTCATCTTCCATGACATGTTTTCTTTCTACTCATTTATTGAATAGAAAAACAAGACTCATGAATTAGTTCTTATAAGATATTTAAATCATTAGCATTTTAACAAAATTTATAAAAATTAGTTTCTTTTATTTTTACACTTATTCTCACTTAATATGAATTTTTTAATAGTTACAGACTAAACCGAACCCAATACTTAAAGTCTACTTGAAATAAAAGAATAATACATAAAAGAAAGGTGTTGTTCATTTCCAAAATTTAGAGGTTTGATGCTTTTCAGTTTGGATGACTAGTCAACTTTATAGTGTCATTACTTTCTTTCACATCTATAGTGTCTCTGTATTCCGCCATGATATCTCTTTAATAGATGGAGAATATTGTAGGAGGATAATTGAAGACAGTATATTTTATTTTCTGTATATATGAAGAGCAAATGCTTTAGCATTTGGGAAGGCACTTATAACTAAAATTTATTTTTATTATTTAAATACTAAATAGAAATAGAATAACTTCTGGATTTATAGTTCTCTCTGTCTGGGTTATGGTAGCAACAATTATTATTTTCTTAGTTCTTTTTATGCATTTATTCAGCAAATATTTATTTATCATTCATAATATTTGAGGCAATGTTTTAGGACTCAAATATAAAAAGGTGAATTGATGACACAGTCTTCAAGAAATACCATTCTTGGTGCAGAATCATTACAATTCATTTGTATCATCTGTGTCTGTTATAACCTCCACCCACTTTCTCTTTCTTTCTCTTTAACTCTCTCTTACTCAGACACATATCCTAGTTGGAAAAATTTTATAACATGAATGAAACTAACTAGTAAAGAGAAATAAAGACAAAAGTTTTCAAGCAAGGAGTTTAATTAAATGACTGAGATGATTTAAATCAATGAAACTATTTTGGTTCATTATTAATCAAACATGTCTTTTGGAAGCTTGAATATTCCTACCTTACAATGGTTCAAGTTACGATTTTTTTACTTTGCTGTAGTGCAAAACTGATACACATTTAGTAGAAACCATATTTGGAGTACTGATACAAATATTCTGTTTTTCACTTTCAATAATGTATTTAGCAAATTACATAAGATATTCAACACTTTATTAAAAAGTAGGCTTTGTGTTAGATGATTTTGCCCAACTATAGGCTAATGTAAGGGTTCTGAATATACTAAGGTAGGCCAGGTGATCTTTGATAAATTTGCTGTATTAAGTGAATCTTCAACTTACTATATTTTCAACTGATGATGGATTTGTTGGGATGTAACTCCAGTGTAAATTGAGGAACATCTGTATAACTTTGGAGGATAAAACATTTGCAACACTGCTGAGTTGAAAGATAAAAAGTTGAAATTTTAGCATTTTGCCTAGAATCTACAAACTACCAATGGGAGTGACCATGATTATTTTCCATATTCAAGGAAAATAAATGCAAAACCAAATTTTACATTTTTACTTAGGGAAGTATTTGGCAGCTGATGGAATGAGTGTGTAATTAAGAAGTCAGATACAAAGTTGAATAATTCAAAAGATGAAGTCACTCTACGTCAAAATGTAATAAAAATAAGAAAATTGCAGATTCTTAAATTCCTTTGAGGAATTAGTCAGTTTCCATTGTTATTATGCTCCTGGCTCCAAATATGTATACTAATTGCAACAATTCATTGAGTTAAATCACCCAATTACTGTCTACTTTTACAGATATAGCATAAGTTGGGAACATGTATACACACATATCATTATCAAAAAATTCAATATGTATTTGTACTCATTGTATGTATATTTTCTACCGGTAAATTGCAAATACAGCCTTCCTAGTAGACAAAAACTTTATCTATTTTTGTGTGTGTGTGTCACCACATCCCCAGAAAAAGAGAACCAATAAAATTTATAGATGTGCATATATATATACATATATAATATGTATATATATACACATAAAATATATATATATACACACATATATAATATTTTATGTGTATATATATATTTGGAGAGCGAGAGAGAGAGAAAAAGAAAGAGAAAGAGAGAAAGAGAAAGAGATTTCAAGGAATTGGCTCATGCAATTATGGAGCTGGTAAGTCTAATGTTTTCAGGGCAGGAACTGGCTCATGCAATTATGGAACTGGTAAGTCTAATGTTTTCAGGGCAGGTTAGCAGGTTGGAGATCCAGGAAAGAGCTGATGTTGCAACTTAAGTCAAAGGCAAAATCCCTTTTTTCTCAGGGGAGGTAAGTCGTTGTTCTGTTAAGGCCTTCAGCTAAGAAAAAAACCCATCTGCATTATGGAGGGTAATCTGCTTTTCTCAAAGTCTACTGATTTAAATGTTAATCTCATCTCAAAAATACCTTCCTGTAGCACCATGTAGACTGTTGTTTGACCAAATATCTGGGTGCTAAGGCCTAGTCCAGCTAACGTCTCAAATGAATCATCACATTGGCTGAGTAATCTTGGATCTTCCAATTTTCAAATGCAAAGGGAAGAATGAAAACCATTTTTGCACAGTAATTATCTTCATTCAGTAAGTTTTCTTTGGCATTGCATTGGATACTTTTGTTAGGAGAAAGAATATTTGATTCACAGTTTTTGTAGCTAGAATATTTGTGAAGAAATATCTGCAACAATGAAAGAAAGCAAACATGAACATACAGTTATTTCCTTGATAATTTACTTCTACTCATTCAGAACTTACTCATCATCCAGAAAGATGTTCGTCAAATTTCACATTTATGGACTGCATTTCCCTGACTAGACTGGAAGATACCATATAACTAGATTTAACTTATAGAGTTTTGTGTATATATTAACACCAGAATATTCATCACATCTTGAACAGTGTGACACCCAGTAAACAATTTGTTTTAAGAACAAAAGTAGGAATTAGTCATAGTATAAGCCACTGAATACAGCACTACTTATGCCTGCATTCTTATCAAACATCCATAATGTTATATCATTATGCAAATCAAGGGGCTGTCGCCCATTACTTTTCCCCTAACATTCTCAACTTTTATGTTCATTGCTTTAACATTTCTCTAAATAGACTACTCCTATTTGGTTAATTTACTCCAAATGCTTGTTCCTTCTGTTACATTATTCTCAAACAAAAAGTGAACCTTTTTCTGATGCATTTCAAGTAAAACCTACTACCTCAATTGATTCTAAAATGCACTCTATACAAACAGAAACACATGGAGTGGTTAAGCAAAAACACGGGACCCTTCTTTAAGTATAAGGTAGAGATTTTCAGAGCTTTCAAATACTCAATTACTGCGTTGTTAACTGTGAATTGTGGCCAGAGAAGAAAGAAATGGGAACAAACATCTCCTCTGATGAAAGCTATTTCTATTCATTAAGAAATCCTCTGAAATGTTTTTTCCCCAAGACCAGTGTACTCCTGACAGTACGGCTAACAAATTGTATATTCCTCACCATTTATTTTCATGGACTTAATTGACCATTTTAGGAAACAAATGGCCTTTTATGATAACAACAAGATAAAAGCTGGTAATTGACTGAAATGCTTGAGTACAGCTAGCTAAAACCACTTTTCGACTAATGGAGACCTGAATGAAAGGAATGAAAGTCTCAGCCAATTGTGGAGAAGGTCACAAGACTTTTTTTATCCTCTTCTTTTGAAACTCATAAGAAAACAAAATGTTTTGGTAATGCGTCAACTTTAAAAAGGTATGAAAGAAAAGAGAAAAGATCACATCAAAAAATGTTTTGTAGGACACCTGATTATCATGCACTATGCATGATGTATTGTGGAAAATTGATATTATTTTAAAAGCCTTTTTTCAGTAGTATTATGCTGTCAGCACATGGTTATTTCATGTGCATAAGACCAAGCATATTCATTAGTGTTTTCAGAAGTTGGAACAAAATATTCTATGAAACAAGTGTTTGATAATCTAAATAAGAGAATTATGAGAAATTTTTTTAAATAAATAGTCTCATAAATTATTAAAGACTTTAAATTGATTAACTACAAAGTAACAGGTAAAATAATTGAAGGTACATTTTAGAATTATTTATATGTTAACTTTATAATAGCAAAAATTACCATTTATGTTATTACATGATTTAATTTATTTATAATCATATATTTTATATCAAAACATATTATGGCTAGTAATATATTATCTCACTGGGGAAAATACATATTTATTAGATTGCAACTCCTGATGGTTATACTACTCTGTGTAGGCATTTAACAGGGCTTTATCTCTTTACTATTTGTAGAAATTGGGAGACTACCAAAGTCATCAGGGTCCTGCTAAAAAATCACTCAAGAGGTGCACATTAATGAATATTTCTGCTAATTATTTCAAATGGATAAGCTTAATTGGCCATTAGAAATTATGGTGATTGATTTGTTTTGCCCGTCTTCTTTCTTCGTTTTTCATTTTATATGAGAATATGTTGTTTTATTAACAACAACAAAAAAGTATTTTAAAAAGCATACATGCTTTTGAAGAAAATTCTAGAAAAAAAGGTGTAATAATAGAAAATAAAGTATTATATGCCTATTGATTTACTGCACCCTTAGAAGTGAGAATAAAACATTGGGGTTTTTTTGTAACTGATTTGCTGCTCTTTCCCTAGGCCTCAAAAATACAACTCATGTTCTAAGAAATGTAGAAAACACAAAATATTTTTTAAAAAATCTTCATTTATTAATTTGTTTTGCTTTCTACTGTGGCAAATTAGACTAAAGAGTCTATGTTCAATAAAATTCTGTGTTCCCTTATAAAAATAAATCACAGGCAAGGAACAGAATTTCTGTTTTCTTGAAGTTTGATTATTTCCTATTAATTGTAACATCAAGTGGATTTCTCTCCCACTTATTCTTCAAGGCAGTTTATAGCACTGGATATTGCTGATCATATGTTCTTCTTGATCATCTATTTCCTCTGGCTGAAAATAATTCTATTTTTACTGTCATTTCTATGACCTTTTCTTTCCTGGGCTTCCACAGTCAGTAGAGGCTATGCTTCCATTTTCTCCTTAATCACAACTGCTTAAACGCACTCTCAAGTCCAGATTTCTCTCTTTTTTACTGGGTATTCACTAGAAGAATTACATAGAGAGCTTTGTCAATTATCTGACTCATAGGCTGAAAGAAAAGGATCCATTTTCCTTTAATGAAAAACTTATACTAAAGAACTTCAGAAATCCTCTGCTGTGTAGGTTAGTGGTTAATGCATTCTTCATTGGCTTCTTTGAACATTCATCAAGTGATATTTTATTGAAGAGAATAATTGTCCTCAGTGATGTTCATTTTAAAGATTAGAAGTATACTGCAAATACACCAATTCTTCTACAGTAATATGTTATCTTCTGCAATGAATGCTACTACTGAAGGCTATGACTTAATTTAATTTTTCAGTCAATTGTGTAAACTGATCTTTTCTTACATTAAGCTCTGAGAGTATTGAAATTTAGAACTGTCTGATTAAAGCATATATTCATGTTTATAAACCTTGGTGGGAAGAATTTTAATATAATCAAGTCCATAATTAAATTGAAATCTTTCTCTCATTGACTACTTCCATGAAGTGAGTCCTGAAATTAAAAAAAAAAAAAAAGAAAAGAAAAGAAAATTTCGAAGTGTATATTGACTATTCTGGCCATGTTATGATTAACGTATTAGTTTGTTAGAAGGCCAAGTTCAGTTGGGAGATATGGTTTCTTCTAATGCCTTTTTCCTTGACTTGCAGATAGCTGCTTCCTCATTGGGTCCTACATGTTTTTGGTTTTGTTTTGTTTTCAGTTTTGTGTGTGTGTGGGGGGGGGGAGGGGTGGCAGTGCATCCCTGATGTCTCTATATATCCAAATTGTATTTTCTTATTCAGGGCCTCAGTCAGATTGGATTGGGGCCCACACTAGCATTTTATGTCATGACTTCTTTAAAGACCTATTTCGAAAACAGTTACATCTGAGATATTGGGGGTTATGATTTTGACATATGATTTGAGAGGACACAATTCAGCCCACAACACTGCTGTCAGCACCTCCAAAATTCATGTCTTTATCTCATGCAAAATATTTTTACCTCCATCCCAACAGCCCAAAAGTCTTACCTAATTCAAGCATCAATTCTAAGACTCAAATTTCATCTATTTATACATTAACTCAAGTGTGGATAAGACTTGCAGTATGATTTACCCTGAGGCTAAATTATTCTCCAGCTGTGAACCTGTGAATCAGACAAGTTATTTACTTCAAAAACACAATGGTGGAACTGGCATAGGATAGATGTATCCATTTCAAATAGGAGAAGTAGGAAAAAAAACAGAGGCCATAGGTCCTCAGGAAGTCCAACACCCGGCAGGGCAAATTCCAACATATTTTAATGCTCAAGAATAATTATCTTTGCCTCTGTGCCTCTATGTTCTATCCTCTATGCCCACCTGGGTACAGTAGTGCCACCCCCATTGGTCTTGGGCAGTAGTTTGGCTCACTGAAACAGAAGTAGTAGCCCTGATCTCTGAAACCAATGAGAAGACAGCCTTGCCCCATGGACTTGTGCCTTCTAGGTCAGTGGTGGCAGTGGCAGTCCTGATTCACCTTCAGGGTCATTCTTCCCTCTTCACAAATGGTAATGCAAAGGATAATCTCTTATTCACCTTCAGGGTCGTTCTTCCCTCTTCACAAAGGATAATGCACATTCATATACAGATAGCTCTATTGTCCCATCCTGTAGAATCCTAGACATCAACACCTTGCCTTCATTTTACCTGTATCTGTCCACTTTAGCCCAAGCTAACACTGTTTCTGATTGTGTAACTTCACCTCCATTCCTGGCTTCTGCTAAGATGGTCGATTAGATCCAGGAGTCATACCTGTAATCTCTTTATCAAATGATTGAATCCAAGAGTCATACCATAATCTCTTTCTCAAATGAACACAAGCTTGTTGTTCTCTCCAGAACATACATTCTTAATTTTTTCAATAAGGGAGAAGCTGAGAATTTTCCAAATCTTCAAGTTCTGGCTCCATTTTACTTAATTCTTTCTTCAGTTGTTATCTGTCCTGTCACATTTTACCATAAACAGGAAGAGAAACAAGACCACATCTTCAAAACTTTGCTGAGTAATCTCCTCAGCAAAATATCCAAGTGCACTCTTTATAAATACTACTTTCCACAAAACAGTAGAGCACAATTCAGCCAAATTTTTGGCCAGTTTATAACAAGGATCACCTTTCTTCTAGCATTCAATAACGTTTCCCATTTCCACTGGAGACTTCACCAGAAAGACTAATATTTCTACCAATAATCTCCTCATGGCAATCTAAGCTTGTTCAAACATGCATCTGAAAACTCTTCCAGCCTGTACCCATTATCCAGTGCCAAAGCCACTTCTGTAAATTTGGGTATTTATTACAGCAGCACCCAGTTACCTATATGTATATTTGGTACAGCTGTACCACCCACTCCTGAAATCTATGTTAGTGATCGTGCTTCAGAGAATCAATCAGCAGGATGAGTGTGTGCAGATAGATATAGATATAGCAAGAGAGGGAGGGAGAGAAAGAGAAAGACAGAGAGAGTGATATTTTAAGGAATTGGTTCATAGGATTTTAGAGGCTTGGCAAATCCCAAATCTATAGAGTAGTTGGCAGCCTGGAGACCCAAGAAAGAGTTGCAGTTTGAATCCAAAGTTAGTTTGCTGGCAGAATTAATTTTTGCTCAGGGGAGGTCAGTCTGTGGTCAATAAAGGACATCAACTGATAATGTGACTTACCCACATTTGCTTTACTCAAAGTCCGCTTATTTAAACGTTAATTTTATCCAGAAAACACCTTCACAGAAACATCAAAAATGATTTTTGACAAAATAGCTGGTCACTATGGCTCAGCCAAGTTGACACACAAAAAAATTAGCTATCATGATTATCCTGAGTTTTTGGTTTGTAATACCCTATTGGAAGATATCTAGGATTTAATTGACACTTAACTTTGGAAATGTATTGATGTCTTTGAATCTCCTTAGCCTACATATAGAACTATTTATAATTAACTTCTAATACATGTGCAGAATCATAGATAAAATCTATACATGGTGAAATCTAAATGAATTTGTCCCAAATGATTAGTTAATTGTTTATGCTCCCATTTCATTTTTTTCCAGCCTGTGTTATATCAAACCCTGCATGGAGAAATCATTAAGTACTTTTTATCACTTACTATTCTTATGATTAGTCTAAATCTTTACTTAGCCAATTTGGCTCCAGTCCATGTGGACAATAAGGTGAACAGGCCACAGAAGTTCCAACCAATTCTGTTTTCTTTCTTTTTATTCAATTTAACAGTTAAGTGTTTAGCATATTCAGATGAATCATGCATGTTTACTTTAGTGTATTGGGGATTTTTAAAGTTTCAGTCATAATTATGTACTAAATGTAAGTATTTAAAGTATCTAAAAGAAGACACAAACAATAAAATAGGTCTCATCATATTCAGGTAAAATATGTGCCATTTATTAATTAATATAGAAAAAATCAATTGTAGTGTTTAATTTTATAAGCTTCCAAACAAATTCATACAGAATTGGCTTAACAAAGAGCTATGAAACTTTACATGGAGTATATAGATTATGCCATTTCACATCATTGGATCCACAAAAAACTCCTGCTTACAAGGAAAAAAGACAAACAGAACAATATCTTGATGATTTCAGATTTCTAAAGTGTTACACCAACAAGATCTGCATAAGTATGTGCTGCATATAAACAGCATGTATGCACTTATATTGTTTTATAATTTTATACTGTCAAAAGATGCTGATGTACCTCCGATAAAACCTGTCAGAATCTGTGAGCATATGTAATCAAATCATTCTAGGTAAAAGTGATGCCAGTCTCATCAAAACATATTTTTTCCTTTGCTTTTTCCCCGTGAAAGACCTCAATTCTGCTTGACTGAGAAAATCATACATAAATGGAGGCCTATTTCAGGATTTCAGGTATAATGTTTGCAAATAGTGATGTCTGACATAATACAGAATTTCTTCATGATGCACACACACCTATGTAGGTTCAACTAGTCTGTTGATTTATTTTTTATTATCTCTGGAACAGATTTTCTTCTACTGCCTGAGATCTTTCATGAGCAGATACTAGCAAAGAAAAGCAAGATAAAAGCTTGAGAAATTATGTTTGGCATGTTTTCTCTGATTCTGTGCATTGATAATAGCCCTAGATCAGATACAATGAACAGCAAAACATGCTATAGGTATTTCCATGTAAATTCACTAGACAAGACATCTCATTTACTTTTCTTTTATACCAATTAAATATTCCCCTGCAGTATTACAGAAAACAAGTCCTTGGAGGAAAAGATTTGAAATAAAATTTGTGCTCATTGAAACAGCCACTTGTTTCAATGATTGTATATATTTTTTATGGCAGTATTGAGGAGAAGTGCTGACATGGCACAAATTTGATGAGTATAAGAGTATAAAACGAAATAGCAAAGAATCTAGAGCCCAAAAGTCTTAAAGAGAGAGAATGCTGCAGTATGTTATTTTTGTTTGGCAAAATGGTGCAGAAATTGTATGGCCCTATCTATCCTTGGCTGTCATACTGTCCAAGAAGAGAAATATTTATATTTTCAGCTCTATTTTGTAGGTGTTATAACAATTTTGTCAAAGGGAAACTTGGGCTCACTGATATCCTCGCTACATCAATCATTTATGGTCATGCTGATTTGCCTATTATGTAATAATCAGAATATTTATACTTTTAAGATAAATAATTCATAAGTTTATTTAGGACAGGAATTCTCGTGTGTGTGTAAGTGTATGTTTTTGCTTTTAAAAAAATCACATTTTGTATAATGCTAGGCATGTGAAAATTAATATATATCTTGTTATAGATTATAGATTAGCATTTGAATAGATAATTCTACATCAATAGTGTCTCTGTTTTAAAGAAAAATATACAAAGTAAAATCAAAAGGAAGATAAAAAGAAATTCAAGGATGGTATTTAACATTTGAAAGGATTCCATTAAATAGTACATTCAATAGTATGTTACTAAAGGAAATTACTTAGCATGTTTATTTATGAATAGGTTTTTGTCCAATTTACAAAAATTATGTCATCATGCCGAAAGAGATGATGATTTGGGATTTTTTTTTTTTTTTTTACAGAAAGTAAAAGTCTGTGTTTTGTTTCTGATTAATGTAGTAAAAATTCTAGCAAAAATAGCACCGTTAATGCTGGTCTTAAATTCTGCTTTCACACCAGCAACATAAATAAAATATATGGGAGGCATGTTTTATCACAATTAAAAAGACACAGCTATAGTGAAACACAAAATGAATATGTCGTGAGCAGAAAAACAAAGTAATTAGGGTCTGAAACAAAGAACCTATTGGGTTCTAAGAGAGTAAGTAATCATAGGTCTCAGGGAGTTTGACTGCCATAGAGTAATGGAGACTAAATTAACACAGATGGTGGATGACCATAGTATGTGTCAATCAGTGAATCTAGGGGCTAGAGAAGATCTAAAAAAAATAGAGAAGTACTAACAAAGGTGGACCTGTGTATAAAATTGCATGCTTAAGATGATGAAAATCAATGGAGAAACCTAGCAATATGACACTTTGATGCGTTATCCATAGGTCTGTGACTGTATTTTCAATAAACTCAATATCATCTTGGACCAAAAACTCTTTTCAAAAATGAACAAAAGGAAGGAACAAAGGAAAAAAGAAAGGAAGGAGGGAAGGAGGGAGGGAGGGAGGAAGGAAAGAAGGAAGGAAGGAAGGAAGGAAGGAAGGAAGGTAGGTAGGTAGGTTGCACTTAGACTTTGGACACAGTAATGCAACTATAGAAGGATGGTGAGAGAGAAAACAAACAAAATGACAATAGCAAAACCTCCCACTCCAGATAAGCATGCAAAGGCACTATACTATCCTTTGCTCCAGACAACCATTTTTAGGATGTTTGTATAATGAAGAGTCATGGAAGATACAGAAAATGTCTCCCTCTGGCACAAAGGCCAAGCATATTCATTTGCTCATTGCTGGTAATTACAGAGTCTGGTCCTCTCCTGTAATTCTGACCACTGCAAGTGCAGGCATCTATCTAGGCCCATTCACCTTGCCCTTGTGATATTTGGGTACAAGGGAAACTGACACAAATATGCTGATGTTCATACACTGTGTTGTGTCATAAGTAATGAAGGTCTTTTCTTTGACCCAATAGTCTCATAGATTTTGTCAGCATGCATGAAACTGGGGCAGACTAATTTTTCTCATTGCAAATAAAACCCAAAGCACAACATGGTAGTAAGTTCAATACATCTTGCCATATATATTCAAGAGTGACTGTTGAAGAAGCCAGAATAATGTCAAAGGACACAGACAAAAACAAAGCCTAAAAAAGTACATTTTCTCTAGCCAAAGACCAACAAAGATGCAGCCAAGCAAGAGATAAAATATTTACACAATAATTACTTAACTCCAGCTGAACAACACAGAAAATATTGTAGCCCTATACCCACCCATGTCAAAATAGACTGAATGGGAAACCATAGACCTTCATGTAGGTGTAGAAAGGTGCCCCAACTCCCTGTCAGGGTCATGCAGATAAAGCCAAGTAGGAAATCAGGACTTTCATTCCTGCTGGGTAGTGACAGGCCTCCATCCCAGCACTGACAATATAGATCACATGAGAAGCTTGGACTTCTGTACAACCTGCAAGTAATAAGTTATTTGCAAACCCTTCCTGCCAGATTGTCTAATGTTAGTTTTCTTGCACTTTTTCTTCTACATCTTTTTCTTCATCATCTGGCACTGGTTTGGAAGCACTCATCCCTATCAAGTCATCTTCTGTTAATTCTTCTGGTGTATGGTCTGTTAGTGCTTGAATTTCTCCAAAATCCATATCTTAAAACCCTTCACCGCCCCCCATCTTTCTTGCTGTATTGACAGTTTCTTTCATAATTTATTTGGCTCTGTTGTAAATCCTGTGATGTCATGCACAACATCTGGACAGTCTTCTCCAGTAGGAATTTATTGTTTTGGGATTGATGGTTTTCACAAATTTTTCCTATAGTAGTGACAGCATCTTCAATCATACAATCTTTACTTCCTGACTTCAGGGACAAAGCATCAATGGAACCAACCCAGAAAAAGACTTCTCATTGTCCACACCTTCTTCTTGTACAACCAAATGTTTATCTTTTCCCTTCAAGGCTTGGAGTTTAGCAGCTGTATAGAGAAGGGCAGTCCTGATCATGTACCAAATTGCATTTGCACGAAACAATAGAGTTGATCTATCCCTTCCTGCCTTAATTCCTGGTCCTTGCTTCTCTTTCTTACTAATAAGTGTCTTTGGGGGCATTCTTTGTTCACTATAGGACATTTTAATCTGCCTTAAAAACCTGTTCAGGAATATATCCTTTCTCCTCAATGATTTTTTAATGAAAACTGGAAATTTATCTATCTGTTGCCTCATGGTTAGCAGAAGCTGCTTCTCCTGTTTTCTTGACATTTGTTAAGCCACAACAATTTTAAAAATTATCAAACCATCTTTTGCTGGCATTAAGTTCTCCAGCTTTAGATCTTTCATCTTCTTTTTTGCTTTAATTTGTTATATAATGACTTTGCTTTTCTTGAATCATATTAGAGTTTATAGGTATGCCTTTCTTATAACAATCCTGCACCCACATAAAAGCTGCAGTTTCAGTATGAGATAAAAAAGGTATTTCCCCAAAAAATGCAAGGATTTCGTGCCTGCTTATGTAGTTGTAGCGACAGTTTCACAAATTTCCTGTCCTTATTTCTTTTCTTTTTTACCAATGGTCCTTACAGTGGATTCATTTATTTTGAAATAGTTCCAGTTGTGGAACTCAATCTATGGTACATATCAAGCAATTTAACTTTCTCTTATAATGTCATGGCTCTTCTCTGCTTCTTGGGAGTACTTTTAGCATCCCTAGTGGCACTTTGTATAGGTCTCATGGTATTATTCATGGTTTACAGTATTGTACTAAACATGATGGAAAAAATGTGCAAGTACTGCAAGAGATCACTTTTTATTGCAATACTCAATTTACTGGAGAGACAAACTATCCACATAAAGATGGTTAGCTTCACGAGGTGTTTTTATCGGATACTCAGAATACTTTGAGTTTACCACAAGCAACAAGAAGTGGCTACAAAATTATTACAGTAGTATAGTAGGTACTAAAATTAATTTTATGCAGTTATAATTTAATACTATATCTTTACATTCATTTACGTTTCTTTCAACTGGAAATAGCACCATGTATAGTCCGTAGGTGTTTATGTGCTTAGTTTTGATAAATTCTAACTTTTCATCATGAATATGTTTCTATTTCATGGTAGTGAATGATAAAGTAGACTAATATCTATCTATATTTTATGCATTCATGGCATATAAAACTTTTTCTTAATTTTAAAATATTTCTGGGCTACATGATTTGTCTTTAAATTTTCAAATTGTCACAGATCTCTCCCAAATTTTTCAATATACTTATTGAAAAAAAATCCACATATAGTTGTACCCACATAGTTCAAACTCACATTGTTCAAGGGTGAACTAGACAGTATAAATATTATTATTCCTCAACTAAACTCTGGAATATTAATATTCTACAGACTCTTCTCCAAGACTCTTTTGTTTTGTTACCTTACTTAAGTTCCCTGTGTGATAATACTCACACCTTAAATTCTGGGCATCTACAAGTTGATGACCATCAAGCCTATACCTATATCATTGGATAAAACTATTTCCCTAACATTTTGAATAACGGTAGTATATACACAATTTCCTGCATATCTACACATTTGATAAACTCAGTATCTTCGAAAGTGTATTTTTCTTCCCTTTAAATTCTACTTATTTTTCTGATTTTTTATCTCATTATTAAATGAGATGAAAAACTATCTATCACTTTGTTTAAGCTAGAAAATTGGGAGTCATCTTAGAGTTTTCTTTTTTTCTTACTTCCCATAGCCTAACAGTTAGTAAGTCTCATCAATTTCCCCTAACATACATTACTGCTAGTCATTGACCTTTCTCCGTTCCTGTCATTTTGGTTCAGACACTCATCCTTTATCATCTGAATACTTGTGAGAGCTTGCTACTTTTACCCTGTGAGCTCACCCTCAATACTCCTATTTAAAACTTATGAATACCGTCCTAACCAAAGAATGACATTCTGTATTAGAAGAGTATATGAGGCCTTTTCCAATGTTTATTATCCTATCCTTGTTACAAATTCTCATCTCAATTGACCCAGTACCTATCTGGGGCTTCTGAGGTTTCTGAGGAACTTGTACCAATGCTCTCTTTCACAGCAATGTGATCACTGACGTGCCCCCAACACCCTGTTTTCTTGACTGACTCTATTTATTCTTCGGGGCTCATCATAAACATTAGCGTTTACCTTTCCTTATACCTGCAGAGGGAATTAAGTGTCCTTCTTGTATACTGCATTCACATTCTCACTATCTTATTATAAATATTTTCACACTATTTAAAATGTTTTTTTTTTTTTTTTAGTTGCCTGACACTTTAAAAAGACTGTGGTTATTTAAGGCGAGAGTTGTGTTTTATATACATTTGTATTTAAAATTTCTAGCAGAGTGCCTCCCACAACTAGGAGTTTAATTATTGTTCAATGAATAAATGAATGAATACACAAATAAGTTAATTTGGTTGTGAATAATGTCTAAATTGTTTGCCTTTAGCCTTCTTTATTTTGAAGCACGTTAAAAAAGTCATTTTTCACTCTGATTCTTGAACCATAGCCCACTTTATACTTTTCTTTTTCTGGGCAAATGGAGTTTAATTCAAAAACTGTATATGTGGCATCAGTTTTAAGCTGTATCTCTTTCCAGAGAACAGGACAGTAAATCATCTGAAGGGCGTCCTCAGTCCTCTCTCTCTCTTCTTAACCCTCACTGCCACCCTTAACCTGAGAAGCTATGAACTTAGGAAGTCTGGCATTTTTTCCTTAAAGAGGACTGACCTGTAAGAATCACATACTTTTCACAAGGTTGGAGGTGAACACTATTCATCAGACAATTTAACAGATTCCATCTTTAAGTTTCTTCCAAGGGCCTATATTCAACAAATGGTACTAGAAGTGATGTTCAAACCAGACTTCAATAGTACACTTTCAATTCAGTTTTAGTCCTCTTTCAAGTATAGAATTATTAAATTGGTGTATTAGTTCAGATGCTTGAAATGAAGACACGAAGTTACAATAGGAGAATAAAGAAAGAACTTTATGGAGGTGAAGAATAAAGGGCTGGGATGAAAGAAGTAGGTAAAGAGAGCCCGTAGACTTCTGTGCAGGCACCACATTTATGAAAGAAGGGCATAGGGAAGTGGCTTGCGTGGGCAGAGTCAGACTTCTGGGCTTCTAAAGAGTCAGACTTCTGAGCAATCTGGGCAATTGCTCCAGCCTGATAGATAGCCCTCAAGATGAAGGTGCCTATTAGAGGAGTACTTATATCCATACCTTGCATAGTAATTGGCAAGGGGCAATATGGCCTCAGCCCAAAGGTGGTGATGAACTCTCGTAAGAGGCAGCTGGGGCTGTCAGTCAGCTGTGCTCTGTGCAGCAGATGATCTGTGCAGCACATTTTCATGGCTGCCGCAGTTGGGTCTGAGTATAATGTACAGAATTGTGTCTTTCCAAATAATCATTTTTGACAATTATTACAGCATTTTTATACTCTAGGAAAATAAAGATCTTTCTAATCATTTCAAAATTGAAATCATCTTTGGTCATCAAACATTATGTGAAAGGACATTACATTTAAAGAACGCAGAATCATTTTCTCTGCAGTATCCATCACTTTTAACAACATATGATCTAAAAGTATTTGCCTAAAATGTCCTTGAGTGCGTGTTAGAGTATCTGGAACAATCTTTCATCATAATTCAAATGTTATTTGTTCACATCATATTTGTATTTAATTGCTTCAAATTAAAAATATAAAAATTAGTCATTTAAAAGATAAAAAATATCTAATTTAATTATTTAAGTATTTTATACATAATAGACTTGGTCAATATTTTGACAAAACTAACTCCCATTATTATTTAATTTGAAGTGGTGTACACCACTGGGAAGCACCATATTAGGTTGGAGCAAAAGTAATTGTGATTTTTGCCATAATAGTAGTAAATAGAGCTTAGATTTTTGAGTTAGAATTAAATTAAATACTACTGTTCCTCATAAGGACTTAAATATCTCTGAGTCTGTTAACTATTAAATAGAAAAAATAATACAATCTTTGAAATATTTTTGAGGGTCATTTGAGATAAAGTTTGTAGGGACTTTCACACAGTGCTGAACATATAGGAGGTACTCAATAAAAAAGCATATACTTGAGAGTCCAAAAAAGTTAATATTTATACAAGATAATGTAGCTCAAAGCTAAAATTAGACAAAATGTTAACTTAATAAGTGTCTCTAATTTATTTTCTTATCTTCCAAATGAAGATAATAGGGTTTATTTTATAGATTGCCATGAGAATTGCATATGAAAGCAGAAATAACTTGTATATATTTACCTATCCTTTTATCAGTCATCTAAATTTATAGTATATAACCAGCACCCCCAAAATCTTACCTATTGTCATCCTTATTGTTTCATCATGATAATCCTCATCTTCCTCTTCCCTTGATGTCATTATCAACATCAAGTTCCACGAGGGGTAACTTTGTATTATATAGCAAAATATCTACCAGGTAGAAAATAGTATTTGTTGTATGGAGGATAGTGAGCTGAAAACAAACATAACTGTTGGGGGGATTCATAAAGAACAAATAACCATTTCAAAGAGGTATGTAAGAAAGTGAAACAGAGGGCAACTGCTTTCTAATTCTGCTTGATTCATTTCACATTTTATTATGCTTAATAAACAACATAAATAAAATTATATGGCAAAAGTTGAAAGGAAGAAGCAGAATTTTAAGATAGACCAGAGTAAAGTCTTGACATGTTGCACTCATTGTTTAGTTTAGTGTATTATCAGTTTTCCTTTATTTCACAAGGGGTAATAGCCTAGAGAAAAAAAAGTGTTGAATTGAAGCAGCATCAAGAGAACAGAGTAATGAATTATCAATTTGAGGTGGCTTGAGGGAAATTAAAGTATTAGAAGTAATAAAACTCAAATGAACACAATAAAAAAAGCCCCTAACGTGCTTTAAAAAGCATAGACCCCTATGTACATGTTTGATGCAATTACTGCTAATTTTAATATATGATAGAAATCGTTATCACTAGCAGTTGAGTTTATAAATATGAAGATATATGACATTCACATATATTCAAAATTTCTCCTTTCTTGATCTCTTAATCTTCCTTTTGTGATGCTAATAGGATGAAGAGACTGGGAAATGTTGATATCCTGGAATGTCCTGAGTAAATATATTTCAGTACAAAGTAAAAGATTATAAAATTTGCTTTCCACATCTATTTTGCATCTTGAAAAGTATTTCATAAGAGTATTACAAAAAGAGAAATGATGAAGAGAATCTATGTTTCTGCATTATAGGACCACCGAATGTAGTATAACACGTGGTTAGCTTTTATGGATTCAAAAATGTATTTGCTGTTGTAATTTTTCATGTGAAACCATTCTCTCAAAAACAAGTATACTTTTTTGCTGTGGTGAGAATAGATAACATGAGATCCATTATCTTAAAGCTTTAATTATACCGTTACAGTAATGTAAACTGTAAGCACAATATTGTACAGCAGATTTCTAAAACGCACTTATCTTGCCTTAACGTAAATGTTACAGCCATTAAACAGGATTAAGATCAATTATACTTAACAATGATAACTCTGTTTTTTCTTTTCACTCACAAATTTACTTACTCAGCTTGTGGTACTAGGGCCTGGTAATGGGAATTTTAATACACAGTCACTGTAATTCTGTTTGGGAGCCACTGCCATAACTTCTAACAAATATTATCTATGGAAAATTCAGTCATTTTTACCTGCTGGCTCCAGTTATTATTGTTAAGGCAACTACCTTTGAATTAATTTTCATGGTTTAGGTAGAAATTGACAAATTAATGATGTTTTGCTACTGAAATATCCCTAGATTTGTTGTAAGATTAATTATATTTATTCTTAAGACTTAAAAGTTTTATTGTTTTAAGAGAATCTGGAAGATTCAAACAGGATAACCTTGTAAATAAAACTATAAACAGAAGATTTTATGATCTTTTCCTTATGTCTTTCATAGCAGTCCTCAGCTAGACTAAGCTTCTGAACCTTCTATGAGTCAAAAAGGAACAAGAGATAGGGATAAATTATCAGATAATATTATTTCCAGTAATTTCAGATACTGGAGGAAATGAAAGACCAAATATAAACCTGCTGCTTTAGATAAAATCTGTGTTAGCTTGTATTAATTTGGTTCAGTGAGCTTACTCTTGGTAGATTTGAGCAATTACAGAATTTAAAAACTGCATCTAATGTGGTATATTTAATACTGTAGAAAAACAATATTGGTGAGGTTTGTTTACATATTAGCAATAGTGTTAGAAATTTAAGAAACATGATAGTTTCTGTGGGAGTGAAGTTATAAATGTTTGGAGATTATGAACATTTGTTGTGCTTGCACGTGTGTGTTTAGTAGCCTGACTGGCTGACTCTGAGGCTCATCATGGCCAAAAGTTTTGAAGGATAATATTTGGAAAATCCAATTCCAAGTAACATCCTGAAATTTTTAAGAAAAAACATTGAAAACTTTTTACACAGTGGTTTAGAAAGAAAATTATTTTCTTTAAATTTTTCTGAATACTCATTAGATTTTTGAGGGGGATGAACAAAGAATGGCTTACAAAAAATTATTTGACTCTGCTTACTGTGACATTTTTCTCTCTAAATGTTGACATCTGGCCATTCTTTATTGCTGAGTTCTCGTTTCCTAGGTTGAATTTATTTATGGTCCCCTTTAGGATAACTTCAAAATTATGTTGAGATTCCACATAAAGTTTTTTTTTTTAAATAATACTCACATAGGTTTAGAACAAGAACATTTCCCATTACTCTTGTTCGTATTTCACTTGTAATTTTAGACTGGTGATGAAGCTTTTATTTTCTTACAGTTCCATTTGGTTAAGTTCCTAGGTTGAAAAAGTTAAAAGTTAAACTTTGTATTTTGGTTTTGAAACTGGGAATCTCCCAGAATTCTTATATTAATAGCTTTTCAGTAAATTACTAATTCTTGAGAAAAATCAGATGATACAGAGCATACGCCTGCTAATAATTATTTTACTTTGTCTTTCTAATATGTATTTTTTTGCTTTGTCATTGCGTGACAAAGGCTTTCTCAAACCTAGCCATGCATTAGAATCAGTAAGGGATCTCTTTTAATATTTACTAATATATGAGACTGATCTATGTATTAACTTTTCATTCCTGCCATAACAAATTACCAAATAAACTGCAACAACAACAACAACAAAAAGCAGTAACATGTTGGATACAGCATGCCTCAGCATGTTACTCTGTTCCAGATTTCAAAAGACCAAAATCGAGGTGTGGACAAAACTGCATTTTTTATTGGAAATCTAGGGAGCGTCTATCGCCGAGCCCATTCAGGTTGGCAGAATTGGTTCCTTGTGACTATAGGACTTAAGTTCCTGCTTCTCTACTGGCCATCAGCCAGGGGCTACCCTTACCTCCTAGGGACTTGTCTCTGATCCTTACATGTGGCTCCCTACATCTCAGAGATAGTAACAGTGCATCGAATCTTTTCACTGGAAATTTCTCAGACTTCACTTTCTGCATCCATCATCTCTTCAGGCTGCCTCTGGAGAAAGTTCTCTGCTTTTAGGGATTCATGTGATTAGGTTGGACCAAACTCTAAAATCCAGTATAATCTCACAATTTTAAGATCTATAACCTTAATTACATCAGCAAAGTCTCTTTTTCCCTGTTATGTACCATATTTACAGGTTTCAGGGATTTGGAAGTAGACATCTTTGGGCAGATATTATTCTATCTCCAACATCCCAGAATCAAAATTATTGAAAATATTTGATTTATACTATTTTTATACATTTGCATTGGTTGCTTAGACTATAAAATTGAGCTCAATTTGTATCAATTTGTTTTACATTAACGTTACTCGTTGCTTTCTTTTTATTTCTGACTTTGACAACACAGATTATGCAGCTTTTGGCTGTATTCTGTGCAGTATTTAAAGTGCAAATAGAAAGTTTTAATCACAGTAATGTGGTATTTCTCAAATGAATGTCTCTTCCTCTCAATCAGACTTAAATATTGGATCTTAAAATTCAATTTTCTTGAGATTATCAGATTTTCCTCTGGTGGTAACAATAATCAG
The DNA here is from genome assembly GCF_028885655.2 of Pongo abelii. Lineage (NCBI taxonomy): Eukaryota > Metazoa > Chordata > Mammalia > Primates > Hominidae > Pongo > Pongo abelii. Next base: position 113,058,528 of record NC_071989.2, on the reverse strand, counting down.
ATCCAATTTTGTTCTTTCTTCTACTTGGTGAACAGAAAAAAAAAAAAAAAAAAGTTTTAGTCTAGTCTCCCACCCATATCCCTGGTTTCTTGCAAACAATGTTTATTCAGTACTTAGTTTATCTAGCTAGGCAGCACCTTTGGCACCAAGGATGCACATTTCAAAGACACAAGTATCATATTTAAGGTTTTTCACCAAACAGGAAAAATTTAAGGTTTATATCACTCTTCTTACTACTTTGAGGGCTGTGAACATACCAGAATAAATATATGGATATCTATTTCCACTGCTGCCCTCTTACATAATTTGCCCATTCCTGTTAGATTGTAACATTGCTTTTATCTAAACCTAAACAGTTCTTGAGAAAGGGAGAGAAACTCTAAATTCTGTAAATTCCGCTGGTATTTATGGATGAAATCTTATTTTGTAGATTACATATTGCATTTTACCAGATGTATATGTAATTAAAATAGTAATTATTAGTTTAGCCTTTTGGTAGATCTTTGAATTCACTGGAATATGTGGGTTTGACAAATGTGAGGATTTTTATTAGTGAAATTATTACAAGGGCATTTTTACTCAGTTTCACATTTCGAATTAAAAGCATTTTAATAGGCATACTTAAATAAAGTTCTATCCTAGAATTATAGTGTGCATTTATTCAGCAGGGTTTGTTTTACATTTATCTGCTCATTTGTTCCAGTTGCTTCTCCAACACTAATGTGCAGAGGAATTACCTGGGGGTCTGTTTAAAATGCAGATTCTGATTCAGTCGTCTAAGGTCACAGCTTTTCTACGTGACTAACAAGCTCCGCAGTGATGCTGATGTTGTTCCTCCAGGGACAGTACTTTGAAGAGCAAAGCCTTTAAAAAAAAAAAAATTAAACCGAATCAGGAAATGTAAACTTTAGTCTCAGTTCTCATTATTCAGGTAAATCAAATTGCTTTACCTCCCAGAAGAGTCTTTTCCTTTATAAAGGAAAGATATTTGAGTTATTACTATTCCGTGATTCTACATGTTTATATAATTTTTTAATAATTAAGAAACAAGAAACTACTGATCACTGAGGTGAAGTCAGATATTTCTCAAATTCACACAGTAGCGGCAACTCGTAGTTGCTGACTTTAGGTTTTCTGATCGTAATTTGAAGCTTCTCTTCACTTTACCATACCAGCAACAAAACTTGAACCCATTTATATAGAGCATCATATCTGAAAATAAGAGAAATCATGCAGAGCTATTTTACAAGATACCTTGAGAAATTTTAGCAAATTGAACCATCGTTACTTTAATGGATTTTATATTTTTCATACTGTACCAATAGTTTTCTTTCTATTTTATTCATTTCCGCTATTCATTACCTTTATTCCCTAGCCCTTTCTCCTGCTCTTAAGCAACCCTTGACCAACTGATAGCATCACCTTTAAGCAAAGTGATTCTTCACAGCAGTCTTACATCAATGCCAGCTGTGATTTCATTTCTATTGAATCACTGTAATTCCTGAAACAATTTGTGAAGTTGTTCTGCAATCCTGATTTAAACTTATATTTTCATGAAATAAAGGCACATGAGACTATATTCATCTGTGTTTTTCTACTTTTCCATTTTTTTTAAGAAAGTTGGACTTGTGGATGTAAACTTATTGCCTTCATTGACTAGTAGAGACGTCATTCTAAAGCAAGTATAGATATAAATCTGAATATGCTTACTTGCAGGTGTAATAGATATCTCACTGGCAGTGTTGCACTTATTGCTTCTCTCAGCCTACACAACAGTGTTTGGGCATGGATAAACAGGTGCACACTGGCGAAGGACTAAATCAACCCCAAAACACAAGTGACTGATGTGCTTCTACATATTTAGGCCAACTGGTAGCTTTTTATTGACTGCAGATGGTTACTGAGTACACAATAAAAAACTTCCAATTGACTAATCACATTCTTAAATAACCCTAAAGGTTTTTAAATGTTTTTCCTGGTGGCTAGGAGCCCCAATTTGTACTGAAATATAACAAGCAGGGTAAATTTGAGCCCACACGACAGCCTTACAGCTCAGATGTGTATGCCCTTGAAGCCAATGGAGATCTCAAACCTCATTTCCAAACTCAGGTTGATTTTGATATTTTAAGAATCTGAAGAAATGAGCCAATTTCAACCTTCTCATCTTTCCCTAAAATCTTCCCAGGTTTGTAAATATGTGCTTCCTGGGGCCCAGTTGAAAACACTGAAGGAGATCCACAGTCAAAATATATGTGTAAATTATTTCATATTTGGGGCATATCTTGCACTAGTCTTAGCTGAGAAGGTGCTTCATCAAATGCAGCAAATGTCTTTTAGGTGTCAACTATATCTACTACACTAAGTTACTTGATGTGGGAGACATACATACATATACATTAATGTATAGGTTTTACTCTCTAGTGTTCTATAATCATGACAATTCATATGAATAAATAGCAAGAAAGAATTGAATAGAATTAAAATAACTATGTGAAATACTATAGGAATTTGTTTATATAGTATTTGTGTCCATATAATACTATATGAATATGTTCATATAATACTATGTAAAAAGTATTAAAAATACACGAAAGCATGGGCAATACTCATCCTGATATGGAAATGGGGTCAGGAGGAGAGGAAAAAAGTCCTGACTTTTGCCTCGAGTATAACTCTTGGGAGCAAAGTTGGCATGGAAAAAGTTAGCAATGTAAAATGGACAGTGGCATATGGAAATACATGAACTGGTTTCTAAGTCATATTTGTGAATCTGTTATCTAATAAGACCTTGGCTGATTCACTTGCCGCCTACCTTAGGGGGCAATATCCTTATCTGTAAAATGAAGAGCTTCTATCCAATAATCTCTAGACTTCCTAGGAGATCCTAAAAATCTGTAACAATGTTAAAAAAAATTTTGAGGAAAATTGAAAGTGTTTTTACTGCCCTCCCCCTCAAATCTCTACTTCCTGTGTACTTTCTCTATTTTATATTTAAAGCATATTATCATTAATAAGATAAATTTATTTTCTTACTGTGTATATGTCCTAATCACTAAAAATAAACTCCATTTGAACAAGTTTTTGTTTAATTCACTATTATATTCTTAGAGATTATAATACTGGCATGTAGTACACATTTAGTAAATGGTCATTTAATTGAGACTGGGCACAGTGGCTCATTCCTATGATTCCAGCCCTCTGGGAGGCCAAGGTAGGAGAATTGCTTGAGGCCAGGACTTTGAGATCAGCCTGGGCAATGTAGCAAGATCCTGTTCCTCCAAAATATAAAAAATAAAACACTAGCTAGGTGTATTCATCGGGGTTCTCTAGAGGGACAGAACTAATTAGTATAGACGTATATATAAAGGGGAGTTTATTAAGGAGTATTGACTCACACAATCCAAGATGAGGTCCCACAGTACATTGTCTGCAAGCTGAGGAGCAAGCAATCCAGTTTGAGTTCCCAAACCTCAAAAGTAGGGAAGCCAACAGTTCAGCCTTCAGTCTGTGGTCAAAGGTCTGAGAGTCCCAAAGCTGAAGAAATCGGAGTCCGATGTTTGAGGGCAGGAAGCATCCAGCACAGGAGAAAGTTGTAGGCTGGAAGACTAAGCCAGTCTACATTCATCTGCCTGCTTTTATCCTAGCCATACTGGCAGCTGATTAGATGGTGCCCACCCAGATTGAGGATGGGTCTGCCTTTCCCAGTCCACTGACTCAAATATTAATCTTCTTTGGCAACATCCTCACAGACACACTCAGGAACAATACTTTGCATCCTTCAATTCAATCAGGTTTACACTCAATATTAACCATCACACTAGTTGTGGTGGTGTGCCCTATAGTCTACTTGAAGGATCACTTGAGCCCAGGAGTTCAAGGCTGCAATAGACTATAATTGTGCTACTGCACTCCAGCCTTGACAACAGACCAGAACTGTCTCAAAAAAAGAAAAGAAAAATTTATTTATTGAATAATTAACAAAATTAGTAAGCATATTTAAATGAAATGAATAAGAATATAAAATGAACAAAATATCTATATAAAAGGAAACTAACAGTGTTATTCGGTTTTATCATGAAATACCTTACCAAATGTAAAAAACCTATTATACAATTTGAATTGTATCTAGTTAAAAAGAATAAATTAGAATCCAAAGGGTCAAATAATGAGTCAGTGTGCATCAGACAGAGTGCTGTGTCCTTTTCAGTGCTAGAATCTCTATCTTCCTTTTATGCTGACAAAGAGGTTGATAGGGAGCAAACTGATAATTCTTATTATAATAAAACCTTGTTTTCAAAATAATACAATAGAATCACAATTTTACAAGATAAAATGTTTAATAGTGGAATAGGTTTTTTTGGTTTTTCCTTTTTTTTTTTTAACCTAAAGCCTACTAGAAATACTGTTTCTGAAATACCAGAAATACTGAAACATCATAATGTTTCATTTATCTATACTCATTTATTTTTATTGTTGAGTAACAGTTCATTGTATAAATATTCAATATTTCTTTGTGGATAGTTAGGTTTTTCTAGGGTTTGGCTACTTGAATAAAGCTCCCATCAACATTAACATATAGAAACATAGTGTTGACATATGTTTCTTTTTTTCTCTTGAGAAAACACCTAAGGGGGAGATTACTGGTTCATATAGTCTTACTTTCATATAGTCTTAACTTTCTAGGAGAACATCAGCTGAGCTTCTGGATGAGTACTCGGCCTGGGTTGACACCTTAATTTTAGCTTTGTAGATAACCCAGCTAAGTCATTTCCAGAGGCTTGATCCACAGAAAGTATGAGATAATAAATGTGTGTCATGTGCTGTGTTTGTGGCTGTTTGTTATGCAGCATAGAAGTCTAATACTGTGGTTGACCTATCTTTGTTGTTACCCTCTGTATACCATAGACCTCAGATTCTTCCAGCAATGGGCTTCTCTTCCCTGAGCATTCTTTGTGCTCCTGTTCTACTTCAAATTTCTGCAGACCCTACATGCTTGCACCTCCAAGAGGGCCTGTAAGCCTCTGAAACTGAAAATTGCACATTTGCCACCTTCCTGTCTCTCCTCCCACCCATGGAAGCCAACATCTGCTTTGTATCTGTAGTGGATCTTGGACAGGCAACAGTTTAGTTTCCTGCCCACCGCCAGTGGTAGATCTTTGCCTTTTATAAATGCAGATTCTGGGTTCAAGACATTTTCCTGCTCACTTCTGTGGGCAGAGAGCATTTGTTTGGCTCCTTCCCCAGAAGCAGTGGATCATTGCTGGTTCTTGGGAGTTGAGAGGGATGTTTTCTATTCCTCCTTTAGAGACAGACGGTTTTGTTTCTACCTTCCCCCAGCAGATTGGTGTGTGGTGAGAGGTTATGATACCCCTATTGAGGCAGTTTGGGGTTTTTACTTTGTAAGAGAGGAGGATTTAAGCAAGTGGGCAGTATTTTCTGTCACTATTTGAGGAGCAGCTGGTCACCTCTTACATGTCTGCTCCTGTCATTAACAGGGGCTGTTTCCAGTCTCTTTTCCTGCTTACAATGTTTTTATTAGCACCTGGCAGAGATCCATGGAGACAGCTTATTATTGGGAGTGAACTCTTCTGTGTCTAGAGCTCTGAGTTATTCTAATCTGACACACTAATCCATACTCACTCTAGGAATTCAATAAATTTTTGTCTCTATTTTATTCACTTCTATGGTTACCTCTTTCTCCTGTATTTTAGCAAAGAGAAATGAATATGCATTCTGTTTTGTCACTGGATAGAATTTATGTCGCTTAGTTGCTGTATGTCCTCTGCTCTCTGATGGGTTCAAGGAAACTTATTTTATAGAACACTGGCTATTTTTATTGTTTGTATAGGAGCAATGTTATCTTGCAGATTTCTACATCTTAAATGAAACCAGAAATTCTGCTTTACTTCTATATCTGTATTCCACAATCAGAATTAATTAATATAGTGTAATAAAAAACTCAGTTTAATAAAGTATAATAGCTTACCTAAATTGGATCAATTTTCTTAAAATCAGTGTGAGACCTTGTATTTTCTGGGAAAATGCCATTCAAAGTATCCCTAAGAAAACAAGATATCACCAAGATTAGGGCAGTGTTAAAAGGTAAAATTCAGCTTTCTAAAACCATTTATGTGGTAAAGCTGTCCTTTCTCATAACGCGCACGCGCGCGCACACACACACACACACACATACACATAAAACCACATGAAGTTTTCTACAATAATGAAGTTGACTTTCATTTGTGGAAACTCTCAATATTATATGAGCCATAAAGATTATTGCACTGAGTAGGCAAAATGCTTTAGACACACTGAAACAAATGTCTCTGCTTTATAGTGATGAAAACAACAAAGTCTGTTAGAAATTGGTTGCCATTACTATCTGGATTTTGGAACATTATATAAAAAAATCTGCTTCTTTGTTTAATTTGTCATCCAGGTAAAAGAGAAATGCCAGAGTACATATGCATATATGTATGAATTTTTCGCTTCAGAATTAGAAGCATAATTTTGTTGACTTATATATTGAGAAGAAACATTATTTATGGTAGAATTTGCTGTATCTAGGAAAAATTTGGTTTGTGAATTTTTATTATTCAGTATTGGAGGATTCAGATAATAGTACACTTGATTAGTCAACAAGTGTGTTTATAGGTTATGTAACCAATTACCAGTGTAGAAAATATAGTGTGACATTCTGTGATATAAAAATTTTAAATGAGAAAAAAGTTTTAAATAGGGGCAAGTATTTGAATAACTATGGAAAGAACCAATACAGAAACAGCTTGTAAGCATTATTCCATACAAGACAAGTGTAGAGGATGAATATTTTTGCTCAATTCATTCAACTGTATAGTTCTCAAACTACAGAAAACTCATACTAAATGCAATTCCATCTTTTTTGTCTTGAAAAAATATGTGAGCTTGAATCACCTCCTCTGAGATTGCATCTCTGGTTTCTGAGAGTACAGGTGATGTCAAAATCACTGAGCTTGACGTCTATAACTTTCAACTTTATCAGAAGGAAGCAGAGTGGAGTTTACTAGGAAATATACAGAAGGAACAATGAGAGAAATGATGGTTTTTCAAAATTTAAAGAATTTCATAGATATAGTGCTGTTTTAACTTCAGTTAATTCTTGCAGTATGCATGTCATAAGCTGTACATCTATTTCATCTTGGGTATGGAAATCTGAGAAGAGATTTATAAGTTTCCATTTATATGGAAAATACATTTTTAAAATGTAGTGCTTATTTAGACATGGATGCTTCTTGAGCTCTATCATTAAAAATGAAGATTTGCTTATAATGTGCTGTCTGGAAAACAGCAAATTAGAACAGAGAATTGATTGTAAACTGAATTGCACTGTTTAAATGTAATATCCATTTTGCTTGTTTCTTTTATTTTTTAAATTTTGTTTTTGTTTGTTTCATTTTCTTCCCTTTGAAAAAAGAAAATCGTGCCAATCAATAAATGTATTATCGGGACTCTTAAAAACAGGTTAAAGCTACTTACAACAGTTTGTGATAGCCAACATTTTATAACCACAGTTTCCTTTTATTTTCTTGAATATGAAGTAACAATAATAACAAACAATAACAATTATAGCTAGTGCTTATTGTTCCAGGCTTATGAGGAGTAATTTATTTAATTCGTTTGAGGTGTGTTTTTATTCCTATTTCATGGATGAGAAATCTGAAGTATGGAGAAGTTATTTAACTTACCAATGGTTCTATAGGCAGTAATGACAGAAATTGAAAATAGTAGGATTCAAGACCAAGCAGTTTAGTTCTAGAGCCAACATACTTATCTCTATAAAATTTGTATGAGAATGCAAATCATTACTTGAGTATGCAAATACTCTAGTATGACATAACGTAAAATAGAAAAACATACTGACTAGGAAACTTTTATAACCTAAGCTCCAGTCTTCAAAATTACCAGCTAATTTGATTAAATGTTAGTGTTACAGTTTACTAAATATCTAAACTCCTCCAAATTTAACCTCTAGCTTCATCAAAGAAGTTTCTTACTTTCTTAATAAGGCATATCATTTTTAATTGTTCTACCTTGAGGCTATAAAATTATTATGACTTTTATGGTTTTATTAAAATCTGTGATTAAAAAGGCCAAAGTATTTTGAAACATCTCATTTATATTATTATTAGCAAAGCTCACTGAGACATGAAATGACATGTTGGTAACAAACAGAAGATGAAACTGTAAAATCCTGACCAGTCCTCTTCAATAAGGTTCTTACAAGGCTCCTGCTGTGTACCTGTGTCAAGAAGTCTGATTCTGCCAAGATGATTGAGTGCTAAAATGTTAAACCAGGCTATTGGCAATTTAAAATTATACACCGATTCCCTCTGTGAATATTTGCAGCTTCAACTTCCAGTTTTAATTTACTCCAGTGAGCAATTTTCCCATTAAAGACTCAATATTTGTTAGACCACTGTGATAAAACCTTCAAACATTTTGCCTCCAAATACAGTATTTGCTTCAAATAAACTTTTGGTATTAATTCATCACTCATGTGTTATAAAATATGTTAGGTAGGTAATTAGGGTTTTCTTTTAACTCCCTGTGAGCCTCCGGTAGCATAAACAAAGTACAAAGTAAGGACAAAAAAATGCCTAATTAATTAAACAGATGTGGGAAGATATTGCTACATAAACACACACTCACATATACGTATACACACACAAGTTAATATACTTTGGATTGACAAAATACATTTTCTTTGGCAAAGTAACTTATCAAAATGTAACGTGACAAAAAAATTAAGATATATTCTGGCTATGAATATACTACCATAGCATGTAATTTTAATTTCCTCAGAAGAAAGTTATTGCAATGCATCCTAGTCCGTAAGTAAAGAATAGTAGTAACTCAGGCCATTTTTCTTTCTCTCAATTTCAGCCACTGTTACCTAGGAAAAAATAAATGGTTCTTGAATCTAATTTTCAACTTTTCTAAGCATTTTTCTTGTTCTTCCTGGAGAGCTTTAGGAACATTTTTTAGTGAATAGCTTACTAAATGGCAAATTTACATGACCAGTTTTAATTACATATTGCAATGAAATGTAAAGATACATGATTAAGTTGATATAAAAATTAAATTTAACCACCATTTTCTCAGCTTTTTTCAGTTTCCAAATTGTGTATCTCATCACTGGTTGATTTTTTTAATCTTCTTATATACTAATGCTTTTCAAAAATATACTCTACATTTCTACTTTTGATTTTTCTGAAGGATTATATTCAATTATTTTCATTCCCTTATTGTTGTGTTCTCCTTTTTATTTATTTGCAATTTTCCTTTTATATCACTGATAAATATGTTTAAACAAAAAAATCTCTGAATTACCATTTGGATTTGAATATATTAAGTAATGATTCTAAAGTACAAATAGCCAAATAACTGATACATTTAATATTTTCCATTTTTAGAACTAAAGTATATTTTTAGTCACTTTTACAGGCTTTCTCATTGTTCCTTTCATTTTGCTTTGAGAATTTTCCTAATTCTAATTCTTCTTTAATTTTCAGTGGAAGGACACAGCAGCTGATAGATTCTCCACATGTAGAGATAGTTGATTTGAGGAGTTTTTTTTCCTTTAAATTATGCTTTCCTTATATACATTCTAATAGATTTGCAAAATTCCAACCTGCCATTTATTGCCTATGATACTATTCTAAATGGGGCTCAAATATTCTTCAAGATAATTCAAGAATATTAGCTTACTGCTATTTTACACATATGCCTAAGAGTATAATATCACATTTTAGCCATTATTTTTACTATCATTGGAAAATAGATTTTGGAGCTATTTCCAAGTTTTTTGACCTCTTCAATCAAAGATTTATTATATCAATAATGAAATAACCTCATAGAGCAGAAGTTCAGAACATCAAGTTTAAATTCTGCTTTATGATATACATTTTTACCATTTCCTAGTAATATTTGCTAAAGGAATCTTTTTTCTGACCTTTATTGATTTCACTGTATCTACTACTATTGAAATCCTACTATCAAGGAATTCACATAAAAGGTAACTCCTATATATATATATATATAAATATTGAAAACTTTCTTTTTCCTTAACAGATCGTGTAAGGCCTTCATGTGTTTGAAATAAATTTAATACCACTGAATTAACTGAAGTAGCTATGGAAACATAGGGAAACATAAAGTGAATTCCATGATTTAGAAGAAAGAAAAAGTAATCTAGGCCTAAAATATCAGTGGTGTAATTTTTGGATTTGAAAATAATCCTCTGCCTAGTACATGTTATGCTGTGCTTCATGCATGAACTATTTAAAAGATTTATAATAAGCTTCACAAATTCTACATGCCAAAGTTCAGATAAATCCAATGTGATATGAACAGAAACAGTGGCTATACATAAGTAATTATATATATATATATATATATATATATATATATATACACCTATAAAATGTATCTACGTAGATATACAAAAGTCTGCAGAGAAGGCAAATTATATAAATATATAGAGAGAGATTTACATGTTTTAACCCACTGAAGTTAGGAAAGTTCTAGTGTATACCTATACTTTCATTACTGCCTCCAAATTTTGGGAGCACCAACTAATCCTGCGTTTTGGCTATTGACTTCATTTCACAATACACACAAGTTGATGTTCTAGTCTGGAGTCAAAAAGAAAAGATTACTTCTGATATACAGATAGACCTTAGGCTTGTACTTCATTTTAAGATACCCCATGAACAAAGCATCTCTCCTCTTTATCTGTTTAGACTCAACACTTTATAAATTAACCACTAAAGATTATTTGACAGTGATTGCATCCCAAATGAAGTCAACAAGCTCCTCAGTATCTTCACAGTGTTGCAGTAGCCACTTTATTTGCTCTCAACCAAAGCCAACACAACCCTTTCAAAACAAACAACATATCCACCTTAAACTGCAATAGCTCCAATTATTTGCACTTAAGATTCATGGCATCTATCTCTCTTGTTTTTTCTTTAGTAGTATTCTGGTTAGATTTTCATTTAATAAGCTCATCACCTAAAAATGAGATCTGCTTTACTAGACCAATAGTTGGTATCAACCTGGGTGAATCCAAATCTCCATGCAGACAAATATCCCCATATCGTAGCCTCTTGAGTGATTTGATCTGATCCTTCATTTTCCACAACCATATCTGAATTTTATCATTATTGGCAACTGTTCTACCTCTGGTGTCTTAAATTCAAAAATTTTATGATCTAAGTACAATTATGCATCCTATTCTCTTTTATTTCTACTCTACTCTAGTTACTAACCTCATTAAATCTTATTCATTTTCTTGGGCTCTTCAGCTTCTAATCTGTCTATCAGTATCAACCAATCTTTACTGATATTTTTCTTTGTTTACATTCCATAGTCTGTCACATTTATAATAACTTGATATTTCAATGGCGAACTTTATTGACTCATTGTCAATGTTGGATATGGAAAAACTCAACCTTGAAGTAACTTAACTAGCCAAAATATTAACTATAACCTTAGGATTCTTAGCAAGGCTGGAGAAGATAACAATCATACATTATTAATTTTTAGTTTTAAACTCTACTGCTATCTTAGCTTTTCCACACAATTCATAATTCCTAGTCAGCACTAACTCTCATTTTGCTCAGCAACTTTTATAACCTTGTGCACCCTCTTAAATATAAGTAATTTCCATTTACATCATGTTCCTTCGAGGTATATATGAGCATAAACACATCTTAAAGGAATTAAATGGCCGCCTCTGGCTTTCTAAAAGATTTTAACACTAATATGAAACTATGCAAATAAATTTTTTTTGTAGATCACTTGAAGGGTGACACTCTTTTGTCAGGAGAACTAAGTTCTGTTTTTATTGAATATTACAATATTAGATAGCCCAATTATAAATAATGTAAATATTTCTGAGCACTAAAATAAAAATATTCAAAATGTATTAATAACTTTCAGTCAACAAATTATGAAAGGACTTTAAATAATTTGGCTTCAGTGACTTAACATTTTTAAAGAAGTCAAAACCATCAAAAGAAGAACATAATTAAAAATATTTATGTAGAGTTAATTAAAAAATTTTTTAGTAATAGCGATAAAGAAGCTTGGAATGGAAATTTGATGAAATGAAATATGTTAGGGGTTGAGTTAAAGTTCATCAAGAAATGAACAATTAAGTTAAAATTTTGATAGATCAGTATCAGGTCCCATTGATGTATCTACTCTTTTTTGATTCATCATACCAACAAATATTAAAGCAACAAATTTAATAGCTAAGTTAAGAAACAAGCTACATTTACTATAGCTGTGCTTGTGTGTAGTGGACAAAATGAAAATACTGAGAAGGCACACTTCACCTCTGATGATCTTTTTAAAATGTATATTTTTATTTTTACTAAACAAATAACTATTTATAGGGTATGATGTGATGTTTTGATATATATGTGTATTGTGGAATTTTTAAGAGGTAAAATGGTAGTTATCGGAGGCTGAGGAGGTAATGGGGAGATGTTGATCAAAGGGTACAAAGATTCATTTTGACTGGAGAAAGAAGTGTTTGAAATCTACTGCATAATATGGTGACTATAGTTAATGACATAATGTATACCTCTCAGGATCTGCTATCTAAGTTGGTAGCAACTCTTTTCTGTAGTTCTTGAATTTAGCCCTTTAATTATTGCTAGTTATAACATCTAGAATACAAATGTTTATGCATTCTACCCGTCCTCTCCCCCGTTATTTCTTGAGTCCAGAAAGACAAACCTCAAAAAATGTACACTACAGTAGCCCCTGTTCATTAATTTCAAGTGAGGACACTTTAAGTGAGGACACTTTTCATCTCTATAAAATTAAAATGACTGCTCACAAACCATAACAAATCTCAAACAATTTAATGATTTTAAAGGCAGAATTTCTTTCTGCACTATTGATTTTTGAAGAAATTTAACTAAATTAGATGTAAAGCATAATATTAATTGATGACTTTGGGGAGTGACTAATCTACTCCTGTTACCAAGTCAATTAAGCCTAATGGGTATTAACACTGGTTTTTATAACTGTGTTGCTAACACAGCAAGTCAAAACTGAACAAATTGAAAATGAGTTTTAATAGTAAGTTAGACTATTTGCCATTTTGTACTAAAGAAGTTTTGGGAAGTATGCAATTTATAAAGTGATTGGAGAACTTGACATTTTCTGTAATATATTACTATTACTTAGTTTTGAGGTACAGGACTTTTAGTAGATACTGGGAAGAAATTTGTGATTTTCTGTAATAGTGATTACAATTTATTGAGGCTTATCAAGTATTAATTACTGTTCTAAGTTCACACACTTGCTCTTACTTGAACATTACACAAATATTCTTAGGTAGCACATATCTATAATTCAAATAAATTTAGGCTTAAGGCATTTAAGCAATTTGTCAAAAGTTAAACTCCAAGCAAAATGAGCACTAATATATGACCTCATACTTGTCCTAATAAATTATTATAGTTTTTTCTACTGTGTTAACTAGTTTTTACATAGCTGTATGTATACTATTCATTTGTATATATAATAAAATGTATAATGTTCATTTTCACAAAAAACAGATTTCACCTGCTAAAACTCCCTCCTGTGAAAACTACAACTTTTACTTGTTTTATGTGAATATGCAAGATCTGGGAGAAAACAAAGATGTACAATATCGGGATTGGTAGTCAAGCCTAAGTGTTAAAGGTTGAGGAGCTAAAGGGGAAGCATAAAATTATGCACATGAAAGGGACAAACACTTGTGGTAAATTGTTTTATTTTGCTGAATATTCTGATTCAGAGACAAATCTTGCAGTTTATATCACCAGATGTGAAGGTATGAATGCAGTATTTAAAGCTGTAGCAGTTATTGGTTGTCAAACTTAAGTGTCATTAAAGATATATTATTTTAGAAATCTCATTTATTGATTTATAAATTTTAGAAAACACTGTTGCTAAATATGCCAAGTAATTTTTAAATCAAAAGTATAACTTCCAGTCTTATTGGGGCAGTAAGTATACTGACCAGCTACTGTTACAAAATTCTACATATCATTGCATAGAATAATATCCTTCTAAAATTGCACCTCTCCTAATTCCATAAATCTGTAAATACGTTAACTCACACAGCAAAAAGGCCTTGGTCTAGGGGATTAAGTTAAGCATCCTGAGATGTGGTTATTGACCTGGCTTATTCAGATAGGACTAATGTAATCATGAAAGTTCACATAAGATGCCAGCAAGAAGGTCAAAGAGAAGGAGAAGTAATAATGGATGCAAAGATTGTAGATAAGCAAGGAAGTGACCACTCGCCAAGTAATGCAGACAGCCTCTGGAAACCAGAAAAGACAGAAAAATTCACTTTCTCTTAGAGTTTACAAAAGAAACTCAGACCTCTTGGCTCCTTGATTTGAAAACTTCTGACCTTCGAAAGTATACGACAATAAACTTATATTTTTTAAAACCACCAAGTTTGTGGTAATTTGTTACAGCATCAATAGGAAACTAATAAAAATTCTAAATTATTTTCTAACCCTATAAAGAATCTCCAGTTTTTTGCAGTCAGTAAGAATACTGCTCAGATCTTATTGTCCAATTCTGTCAGGACTTGCTTCTTGACATAGCAATGAAGTGCATATGATGGCAAGAGTCCAAGTCTTGGAAAGTAGTAAGCTATGGTTAGCCCTTTTTCTCAGGATTCTCTGAGTCTCTTTTCTGTCTGTTCTTGGTTTTTGCTCACTGTAAAACTTGTCTGATCTAATTATCTTCAGGTTACAAGGCTGAGTCTGTTACTTCTAAACAGTCTTTAGTCTTGGTTAAGATAGCACACCAAGAGAAGGTCAAAACGATATCTTGGTATAGTGTTAAAAAGTTCTAACTTTTATTTTTCCAGAGTATTCAAAAAGTATAAATCGTGTTTTGATAGTGTACTTAATAACATCTCAATCTTGTCCTGCAAGTTATCTCATCTCTCCTTGGAGTTCCTGAGAAATGGGAAATCAATTAATGCTTTATTAAAAATGAGCCTAATGCCCATACCCAAATGTCATATAGTAGGATCAACATCATTGATTAAGATCGAAAACTTAGGGAAGACTTCCCAGATTTTTAAGGCCTGTATTCAAAGTACATTTATAACTACATTCTCAGCAGCCACCTAAAGAAAGGAAAAGAAACAAAGGGTTCTGATATATTACAGTCTATTTTCTCTAAAAATACAATATGGCAACAAAATAAAGAATAGGATTAAAAAAAAAAGTATAATGTGGCTGATCTACCTTGAAGAACCAGTTCTGCCTTAATTTAGTCATCCTGCATGTCAGAGAGGAATGTAAATTAAGAAATACTATATAGATTTATGCTTAGTAATAATAGCAGCCTAGCCAACTAGTCACATGTCCAAATTAACGTTCTTGAACTTTGAATTATCAGATTCACACTTCTTCCTTCTTTTGGCAAAAGAGAAAACAGGTGAGCAAAGACAGACCTTCAGGAAATAAAGATCTGGAAAAACTCTCTATTATATATATCAATTGATATGTCAATTGCAAAACAGAGGAAAACATTATGTTGAATATAATGATCAACTTAGAATTTTACATAATACCTATTGTATTAGACCATTCTTGCAATGCTATAAAGAAATACTAAGACTGGGCAATTTATAAAGAAAAGAAGTTTAATTGGCTTACAGTTCTGCAGGCTGTACAGAAGACAGGTGTATCTGCTTCTGGGGAGGCCTCAGGAAGCTTACACTCATGGCAGAATGTAAAGGGAGAGGAGGTACATCACATAGTGAAAGCAGGAACAAGAGAGAGAGGGAGGAGGTGCCATACACTTTTTTTTTCAAATACATTAGATTTTAATATTTAATATCTAATACTATTGCTTTTGGATATATTTTCCCTGAACCAAGAATACAATGCTAATTGCATAAAAAGGTATACATATAAAAAGTAGTTCTCCATTTTCCCAGGAAAAAAATCCAAGCATAATTTCTAGAATAGCCAAGTTTCTTGTTTTAATTGTAATTAAAGTCTTGATCATCTCATTTATTAGCTATGTGACTTACATATTTAAATTAAAGAAATATTGTTAAACAACTGTTGCAATTTATAAATGTAAGGTGCCATTATTCAGTAAATAGACTCCTCCATGAGTGGATGTGTTCCTTCTCCCACCAACTATTGAAGCAGCACTATACATTAGTTTAATTTTATTAGTAGATGATACACTGCTGCAAATGCTAATTCTCTTCTCCATCCCCATGTTGATTTTGTGTGTACCTGTGAGTTGTTTAGAATCATCAACAATGTCTTTAACAATCAACATTAAGATGAGCTAGGCTTGGGTTTTCGATGAAGATTGACCAATGGTTTCGATGAAGTCAGACCATCAATCTCTGAATCAAGTGATCTGACCTATCCCTGATAGCAAGAACTCTTCGAACCCCATTTTCAAATGCTGCTGCCACATTTGTGGCATCTTTTGCACTTGTTTCAAATCAAGGATAGTCGCTGCCGTCCCTGCACCAGTCTTGTGCTTCTTCTGCAGACACCTGCTGTTCGCTGTCAGTCTTGTTACCCAAAATCACAAAAGGAAAGCTTTTGGGTTCTTTCACATCAGCGAAATACATGAATTCTTTCTTCCAGTTACTTAAGTTGTGGAAGCTTTGGAATTGTCAACACTAAAAGTAAGCAGACAGCAGTCAGAACCTCTGTAAAATGCCATCCTCAGGCTTCAGAATCGCTCCTGACCTGCTGTGTCCCAATTCTACTTGGTACCAAAATGTCCATCCACTTCCAAATCTTTACTTAAAAATTCCACACCTGTTGTATGAAAGAGCTGGGTATCAAACTTATTAATTACATATCTGTGCATAAGATAACTCTTCCCAACTCCACCATCTCCAAAGAGAATTATTTTAAAAAGTGATGATTTTCCTGCCATTGTTAAGATCTTTGGCTTCAGAACTCTTAATTGTTCAGTTCAATCATCATTATCTCCTAGAGTTGTTGAGAAGATTCACTCAAATGACAGGGAGAACGTATTTCATCACAATGCCGGCTCATTATAGAAGTGCAAGAAATTTCTCATGGCCATACAGAGATCTGGGCTGGCCCATCTGAGTGCAGTGAGAACAGAGAGAGGGTTGGGACCTGCATAGCAGAAGGCGGAAGTGGTGGAGATGCCAGGCTCTGGCTCCAGCGGCTGCCATCAGTTGCAGGGGAAATAACATGGCCCCTGGCTTGTATGGGCTGCCACACATTTTTAAACAAGATCTTGCAAGAACTTACGAACAATGGGGAAGACAGTCCCAATGGGATGATGCTAAACCATTCATAAGAAACCCACCGCTATGAGCTAATCACCTCCTACCAGGCCCACTTCCAACACTGGGGATTACAATTTAACATGAGATTTGGGCAGGGACACATATCCAAACTATGTAACCTACTATAGGTATATTAATTATAATAAAAATAAACTACATCCTTGGATAAAGAAAATGGAAGAAGTTACATTATAAAAAAAAATTTCAACATCTTTTTGAAAACCAGAAATTGAATAGAAAATAGATACAGTGTAGCTAATTTTTCGAACAAGAGTGTCAAGTGAAAGGGCTAACAATGAAGAACTCTCATAAAAAACTTGCTAATTACTTCCATTGAATTCTGACTCTTGGATTTTGCTGGTGGGTTCTAGAATGGAAAACATGAACTTATTCTTTCTTTCTTTCTTTTTTTCTTTCTTTCTTTCTTAATTTCTTTCTCTCTCTTTCTTTCTTTCTCTCTTTCTTTCTTTTTTTCTTCTGAAACACAGTCTCACTCTGTTGCCCAGGCTGGAGTGCAGTGGCATGATCTCAGCTCACTGCAACCTCCACCCCGCCAGGTTCAAGTGATTCTCCTGTCTCAGCCTCTTGAGTAGCTGGGATTACAGGCATGTGATGCCATGCCCGGCTAATTTTGTATTTTTAGTAGAGACGGAGTTTCACCATGTTGGCCAGGCTGGTCTCGAATTCCTGACCTCGTGATTCTCCCACCTCGGCCTCCCAAAGTGCTGGGATTACAGGCATGAGCCACCACGCCCTGCCACAAAAACTTATTTTCAAATTTATGTAGAGTACAGTTGGCTTCCTCTCCTCCCTCATCATTCTCCCAAAATAAAACTCAGAATACAGTGGTTAGGAACCTAAAGCCTAGGCAAAAAGAAAAAAAACAAAAGTTTATTCTCTAGTGAGACAGTGGAATCCTGGGATTACCTCTTACAAAGGAAGATGATAATCATTTATGGAATTGGAAACCAGGTGAGAAGCAGTCATAGAAATAATTGCATGCCTACATATAGCCTATTACTCTGCAAGCCTATTCCATAGGTCCCCTAGGACAGGGGCACCCAGTAGTGCTTTCTGGTAAGTAGTTTAAAGTATTGTCATTTGGAGAAATAAAGGGCTCAAGAGAGAAGATAAAAGAGAAAAAGATACCCACTTACTGAAATTTGGATAACTAGCTGCCTTAACATCCTGAAATAAAACAGCATGGTCAACAAGGCCCATATGCACTTATATTGCCCTAACTCCAATTCAGATCAATTAGTATCTCATTAATCCTATGATGAAAGCTCCCAACATAAGACAACATTAATGTTATTATTACTATTAGAAAGTGTGAGGTCTTCTACTCTGACCCTACCTAAACTTGTTTATTTCAATGAGCAGTTTTATTAATTTGCACTATATATACTTTAACTCTCTATTGTTCCCTGCATATTCTTTTTAAAACTTTTTATTTTTAATTTTTGTGAGTACACAGTAGGTGTGTATATTTGTGGGGTACATGAAATATTTTGATAGAGGCATGTAATGCATAATAATAATGTCATGAAAATGGGCTATCCATCCCCCTCAAGCATTTATCCTTTGTGTTACAAACAATCCAATCATACTCTTCTAGTTATTTTTAAATGTACAGTTAAATTATTATTGACTATAGTATTTGTTGTGCTATCAAATACTAGATCTTGTTCTTTCTATTTTGTTGTATCTATTAACCATCCCCATCTCCCCAACAGCCCCCTACTGCCCTTCTCTGCTTCTGAAAATCATTCTTATACTCTCTATGTCCATGATTTCAATTATTTTGATTTTTAGATCCCACAAGTAAGTGAGAATGTATGATGTTATGCCTAGCTTGTTTCACTTAAAGTCATTACCTCCAGTTTCATCCATGTTGTTGCAAGTGACTGAATCTCATTCTTTCTTATGGCTGAATAGTATTCCATTGTGAATATGTACCACTTTTCTTTATCCACTCATCTGTCAATGGATACTTAGGTTGCTTCCAAGTTTTGACTATTATAAACAGTGCTGCAACAAACATGGGAGTACAGATATCTCTATGATATACTGATTTCCTTTCTTTTAGTTATATACCGAGCAGTGGGATTGCTGGATCACATGGTAGCTCAATTTTTAGGTTTTTGAGGAACCTCCAAACTGTTCTCCATAGTGGTTATGCTAATTTACATTCCCACCAGCAGTATACAAGGATTCCCTTTTCTCCAAATCCTCACCAGCATTTGTTATTGCCTGTGTTTCGGGTATGACCCATTTTAGCTGGGGTGAATATCTTCAATATCTCATTGAAGGTTTTGATTTGCATTTCTCCGATAAACAATGATGTGGAGCACCTTTTTGTATGTCTGCCATTTCTATGTCTTCTTTCGAATGTCTATTCAAATCTTTTGCCCATTTATAAATCAGATAATATTTTTTCTATAGAGTTATTTAAGCTCCTTTTATATTACCATTATTACTCCCTTGTCAAATGAGTACTTTGCAAATATTTTCTCCCATTCCGTGGATTGTCTCTTCAATTTGTTATTTATTTATTTATTTATTTATTATTAATATACTTAGGTTTTAGGGTACATGTGTGCAATGTGCAGGTTAGTTACATATGTATACATGTGCCATGTTGGTGCGCTGCACCCACTAACTCGTCATCTAGCAATAGGTATATCTCCCAATGCTATCCCTCCCCCCTCCCCCCACCCCACAACAGTCCCCAGAGTGTGATGTTCCCCTTCCTGTGTCCATGTGTTCTCATTGTGCAGTTCCCACCTATGAGTGAGAATATGCGGTGTTTGGTTTTTTGTTCTTGCGATAGTTTACTGAGAATGATGATTTCCAATTTCATCCATGTCCCTACAAAGGACGTGAACTCATCATTTTTTATGGCTGCATAGTATTCCATGGTGTATATGTGCCACATTTTCTTAATCCAGTCTATCATTGTTGGACATTTGGGTTGGTTCCAAGTCTTTGCTATTGTGAATAATGCCACAATAAACATACGTGTGCATGTGTCTTTATAGCAGCATGATTTATAGTCCTTTAGGTATATACCCAGTAATGGGATGGCTGGATCAAATGGAATTTCTAGTTCTAGATCCCTGAGGAATCGCCACACTGACTTCCACAAGGGTTAAACTAGTTTACAGTCCCACCAACAGTGTAAAAGTGTTCCTATTTCTCCACATCCTCTCCAGCACCTGTTGTTTCCTGACTTTTTAATGATTGCCATTCTAACTGGTGTGAGATGGTATCTCATTGTGGATTTCATTTGCGTTTTTCAGATGGCCAGTGATGGTGAGCCTTTTTTCATGTGTTTTTTGGCTGCATAAATGTCTTCTTTTGAGAAGTGTCTGTTCATGTCCTTCGCCCACTTTTTGATGGGGTTGTTTGATTTTTTCTTGTAAATTTGTTTGAGTTCATTGTAGATTCTGGATATTAGCCCTTTGTCAGATGAGTAGGTTGCGAAAATTTTCTCCCATTTTGTAGGTTGCCTGTTCACTCTGATGGTAGTTTCTTTTGCTGTGCAGAAGCTGTTTAGTTTAATTAGATCCCATTTGTCAATTTTGGCTTTTGTTGCCATTGCTTTTAGTGTTTTAGACATGAAGTCCTTGCCCATGCCTATGTCCTGAATGGTAATGCCTAGGTTTTCTTCTAGGGTTTTTATAGTTTTAGGTCTAACATTTAAGTCTTTAATCCATCTTGAATTGATTTTTGTATAAGGTGTAAGGAAGGGATCCAGTTTCGGCTTTCTACATATGGCTAGCCAGTTTTCCCAGCACCATTTATTAAATAGGGAATCCTTTCCCCATTGCTTGTTTTTCTCAGGTTTGTCAAAGATCAGATAGTTGTAGATATGTGGCGTTATTTCTGAGGGCTCTGTTCTGTTCCATTGATCTATATCTCTGTTTTGGTACCAGTACCATGCTGTTTTGGTTACTGTAGACTGGTAGTATAGTTTGAAGTCAAGTAGTGTGATGCCTCCAGATTTGTTCTTTTGGCTTAGGATGGACTTGGCGATGCGGGCTCTTTTTTGGTTCCATATGAACTTTGAAGTAGTTTTTTCCAATTCTGTGAAGAAAGTCATTGGTAGCTTGATGGGGATGGTATTGAATCTGTAAATTACCTTGGGCAGTATGGCCATTTTCATGATATTGATTCTTCCTACCCATGAGCATGGAATGTTCTTCCATTTGTTTGTATCCTCTTTTATTTCCTTGATGTTTCCTTTGCTGTTCGAAGCTTTTTAACTTGATGTAATCTCATTTCTCCATCTTTGCTTTGGTTGCCTGTTCTTGTGAAATACTATTCAGAAAATTCTTCTCTAGATCAATATCTTGGAGAGTTTTCCCAGTGCTTCTTTGTAGTAATTTTATAGTTTGAGGTCTTAAATTTAAGGCTTTAATCCATTTTGATTTAATTTTTGTATATGGTGAGGGATAGAGGTCTAATTTTTTTCTTCTGCATATAGATAGCATGTTTCCCAGTACCATTTTTTAAAGAGATTTTTCTGCAATGTATCTTCTTAGCATCTTTGTCAAAAATGAGTTCACTGTAGGGGTGCGGATTGTTTCTGGGTTCTCTATTCTGTTCTGTTGGTCTATGTGTCTGTTTTTGTGCCAGTACTATGCTGTTTTGAATAAAATACTTCTGTAGTAATTTAAAGTCAGGTAATATGATTCCTCCGGTTTTGTTCTTTTTGCTTAGGATAGCTTCAGCTATTATGGGTCTTTTGTGGTTTCATGTGACTTTTAGTACTTTTTTTTTATTTTTGTGAAGAATGTCTTTGGTATTTTGATAGGAATTGCATTGAGTCTGTAGATGACTTTGGGTATTATGGACAGTTTTAAAATATGGATTCTTGTGGTCTGTGAACATGGAATATCTCTTATTTTTGGTGTCTTATTCAATTTCTTTCATCAGTGTTTTATAATTTTCATTAAAGAAATCTTTCACTTCTTTGGTTAGGTTAATTCTCAGATATTTAATTATATGCGTGGCTATTGTAAATAGGATTACTTTTTTATTTCGTTTTCATATTGTTCATTGTTGGCATATAGAAATGTTACTGATGTTTGTATGTTGGTTTCATAACCTAAAACATTACTGAATTTTTTTGTCAATTGTCAATTCTACTAGTTTTCTTCTGGAGTTTTTAGGTTTTTTGAAATATAATATCATCAGCAACCAAAGATAACTGGACTTCTTTTTCAATTTAGATGTCTTTTATATCTTTCTCTTGTCTGATTGCTCTAGGTAAGACTTCCAGTACTATTTTAGATAACAGTAGTAAAAAGAGCATCGTTTTCATGTTCCACATCTTAGAGAAAAGGTTTTCAGTGTTTCCCTACTCAGTATGATACTAGCTGTGGGTGAGTCATACATGGCTTTTATTTTGTGGAGGTATGCTGCTTATATACCCAGTTTTTTTAAGGATTTTATCCTGAAGGGATGTTAAATTTTATCAGATGCTCTTTCAGCATTAAGTAAAATTATCATATGGTTGTTTGTCCCTTTCATTCTGTTGATATGATGGTTTTCATATGTTGAACCATCCTTGCATCCCAAGGATAAATCCCACTTGTTATGATGAATGATCTTTTAAATGTATTGTTGAATTTTGTTTGCTGGTATTTTGTTGAGAATTTTTACATCAGTATTCATTAGAGATATTGGCTTGTAGTTTTGTTTCTTTGAAGTGTCTTTGCCTGGTTTTAGTATCAGGGTAATTCTGGCTTCATAGAATGATTTTGGAAGTATTATCTCCTTCTCTATTTTTTAGAATTGTTTGAGTAGGATTGGTATTAGTTTTTCTTTAAATGTTTGGTAAAACTTAGCATCCCGGAATCGGGTCCCAGACTTTTATTTTACTGGATTTTTTTTTTTTAAGGCTTTAATCTCATTACTTGTCATTGGCCTGTTCAGAAATTGGATTTCTTTGTGGCTCAGTCTGGTGGGTTTTATGTGCCTAGGAATTTGCCCATTTCCTCTAGATTTTCTTATTTATTGACATATAGTTACTAATAGTAGACATTAATGAACCTTGGACTTTCTTTGGTATCAGCTGTAATGCCTTTTTTTCATCTCTGATT
This sequence comes from Pongo abelii, assembly GCF_028885655.2. Lineage (NCBI taxonomy): Eukaryota > Metazoa > Chordata > Mammalia > Primates > Hominidae > Pongo > Pongo abelii. Next base: position 113,035,047 of record NC_071989.2, on the reverse strand, counting down.
TTATTTATTTGGGTCTTCTCCCTTTTTTTCTTAGTTGGTCTGGCTAGAGGTTTTCAGTCTAGTTTTAACTTAAAAAAATCAACTTATTGTTTCCCTGATTTTCTGTATTGCTTTATAGACTTTGATTTTATTTATTTCTGCTATAATATGTATTATTTCTTTTCTTCTACTAATTTTGGTCTGATATGCTCTGGCTTTTCTAATACTTTAAGATGCATCATTAGGTTGTTTATGTGAAATTTTTTTTCTTTTTTTTTTGATGTAGGCACTTATAGCTATAATATTCCTTTTTAGCACTTCTTTCTCTGTATCCCATAGGTTTTGGTATGTTGTGTTTCCATTATCATTTGTTTGAAGTAATTTTTAAATTTCCTTCTGAATTTCATTAAATCACTTGTCATTCAAGAGTATATATTTTTTAATATCCATGTGTTTATGTAGCTTCCAAAATTTTTCTTTTTATTGATTTCTAGTTTTATTTTATTGTAGTCAGAGAAGATGCTTGAAATGGTTTAAAAATATTTTTGGAATGTTTTTTTCAGACTTGTATTGTTACCTAACATATGGTCTATCCTTGAAAATGATCCATGTGCTGAGGAGAAGAATGTGTATTTGGCATCCTTGAATGAAGTGTTCTGTAAACATCTGTTAGGTCTATTTGATCTATAGTGCAGATTAAGTCTGATGTTTCTTTGTTGATTTTCTTTCTGAAAGATCTGTTCAAAGCTGAAAGTGGGGTGCTGAAGTCTCCAATTATTATTGCTTTGGTGACTATCTCTCTCTTTATCTCTAGTAATATTTGCTTTATAAATCTGGTTGCTCTAGTGTATATATATTTCAAATTGTATATTTGAAATATACATATTGGGTGCATATATATTTCAAATTGTTATATCAAATTGTTTTATCCTCTTGCTGAACTGACACCTTTCTTCTTATAGTTTTTGTCTTGAAATCTACTTTTTCTGATATCAGTATAGCTACTCCTGCTCTTTTTTGGTTCCTATTTGCATGGAATATCTTTTGCCATCCCTTTATTTATTTTTAGTCTTTGAGTGTCTTTGTAGGTGAAGTGTGTTTCTTGTAAACAACAGATCATTGGGTTTTGCTTTTGATTGCAGAGTTTAGTCTATTTACATTCAATGTTGCCATTGATGAGTAAGGACTTACTCCTGCCATTTTGTTACTTATTTTATACTTATTTTGTTATCTTTTCTTCTTTCTTTCTTTCCTGTCTTCCTTTTAGAGAAGATGATTTTAGAAAAGGTTTTTTGGTTTGAGATTACTGTGAGGCTTGAAAATACTATCTTATAAACTATTATTTTAGAGTGATAACACCTTAATATTGTTTGCCTAAACAAATAAGCCACAAATAAGCAAAAATAAAACAAGCATAAACAAACCAACAAACAAGCACAAAGAAAAACAGACATGCAACAAATGAACAAAAAGAAAACTAATAAAAACTATCTACCTTAACTTTGTCCGTCAGCTTTTTACCTTTGTTGTTTTTATTTATATCTAATTGTATTGTGTATGTCTTGAAAATTTATTGTAGCTATTATTTTTTATTGTTTCATTGTTTAGTCATTCTACTTAAGAGAGTGTATACACCACAAGTTACCGTGCTTTTCTGTGTATTTTTTATTGTCAGTGAGTTTTGTACCTACAGATGATTTCTTATTGCTCATTAGCATACTTTGAAGTACTCTCTAGCATTTTCTGCAGGACAGTCTGGTGTTGATAAAATCTCTTAGCTTTTGTTGTCTGCGAAAGTCTTTATTTGACCTTTATGTTTGGAGGATACTTTTGCTGGATCTACTATTTTATAGTAAACATTTATTTCCTTCAGCACTTTATATATGTCATACCACTCTCTTCTGACCTGTAATGTTTCTACTGAATAGTCTGCTGTCAGACATATTGGAGTGTCATTTTATGTTATTTGTTTATTTTCTTTTGCTGCTTTTAGGATCCTTTCTTTATTTTTGATGTTTGGAAGTTTGATTATTAAATGCCTTGAGGTAGTCTTCTTTGGGTTAAAACTCTTGGTGTTCTATAACCTTCTTATACTTGGATATTGATATCTTTCTCTAGATTTAGGAAGTTTTATTATTATCCCTATCAATAAATTTTCTACCCCTATCTCTTTCTCTTCCTCCTCTTTAAGTCCAATTACTTAGCTCTGCCTTCATGTGGCTGTTTTCTGTATTCTCTAGGCATATTTTATTGTGTTTTATTCATTTTCCTTTTGTTTCTTCTGGCTGTGTATTTTCTAATAGTCTGTTTTTAAGCTCACAAATTCTTTCTTCTGGTTGATCAATTCTTCTATTAAAAGACTCTGATGCATTCTTCTGTATGACAATTGCAGATTCCACCTCCAAAATTTCTGCTTGATTCTTTTTAATTATTTCAATATCTTTGTTATATTTGTCTGACAGAATCCGTGTTATCTTGAATTTGAGTTTCCTCAAAACAGCTCTTTTGAATTCTGTATGAAAAGTCACATGTCTCTTTTTCTTCAGGATAGGTCCCTGGTGCCTTATTTAGTTCATTTGGTGAGGTTATATTTTCCTGGATGGTGTTGATGGTGGTAGATGTTCTTTGGTGTCTAGGAATTGAAGAGTTAGGTATTTATTGTAGTCTTTACTGTCTGGGCTTATTTGTAGCCATCTTTCTTGGGAAGACTTTTCAGATATTTGAAAAACTTGGGTGTTATGATCTAAGCTGTGTATCCTTTGGGGGGTACCCCAAGCCTGGTAATGCTGTGGTTCTTGCAGACTCATAGAGATTCCACCTTGATAGTTTAGGCAAGATCCAGGAAAATTCTTTGGATTACTAGGCAGAGACTGTGTTCTCTTCTCTACTTTCTCTCAAACATACGTAGTTTCTCTCTCTGTTCTGAGCTACTTAAAGTTGGGGGGGGGGGGTGGAGTGACACAAGCACCCCTGTGGCTACCAGCCCTATGATTGCACTTGGTTTGACCTGAAGCCAACACAGCACTGGCTCTCGCCCAAGGCCTGCTATAATTACTTCCTGGCTACTTCCAGGGGCTGCTGGCCCTGGAGCTCTGCAATCAGCCTGTGGTAAAGTCAGCTAGGCCTGTGTTCTTCCCTTCAGGGCAATGAATTGCCCTAGGTCTTGGGTAGGTCCAGATATGATGTCTAGGAATCAGGGACTAGAATCAAAAACCTTAGAAGTCTACCTGGTGTTTTATTGTATTGTGGCTCAGCTGGTAATCAAACCACAAAACATAGTCCTTTCACTCTTTCCTCCCCTTTCCAAAGGCAGAGGAGCCTCACCCTGTGGCCAGTATCACCCCAGGCCAGGAGTACTTCAAGACTACTGCTGATGTTCCCTTAATGCCAAAGGGCTCTTCAGTCAGTTTGTGGTGAATGCTTCCTAGCTTGGGTCTCACCCTCCTAGGTAGTGGACTCTCCTCTGGCCTAGCACAGGTCCAGAAATGCCATCCAAGAGACAAGTCCTGGAATCAGGGGCCCCAAGAGCCTGTTTGGTGCTCTACCCACCTGTGGCCAAGTTGGTATCTAAGACAAAGTCCCCTTTACTTTTCCCTCTACTTTTCTCAAGTTAAAAGAGTCTTGCCCCATCACAGCTGAGAATGCGCTGGGTATCACCTGAAGCCGGAGAGAGTCTTATCTAAGGCCATTGACATAGGACTTGGGTTTTGCTGGTTATTATTCAGGGGCCAAGGGCTCTTCAGTTACAAAATGATAAATTCTATCAGAACTTGGTCCTTCTCTTCAAGGCAACAAGTTTGCCTGTGGTGTAGGGTGTTGCTAGAAATGTTTCAGAGCTAAAGCCTGAAAAATGGGCCTCAAAACTCTGACTGGTGCTGTACCCTGCTGTGGCCAAGCTGGTACCCAAGATGCAAGAGAAAGTCTCCCCACTCTTCTCTCCCCTCTCCTCAAGTGGAGGACCTGTAAGCTATACAGCCTTTTGGACTTGTAAGCTATGCAGCCTGGGTTTAGGAGGTGGATAATGCCAGCCCTCCTTAGCCACCATGGCTGGTGTCTCATTAGGTCACATGTTTCCTCAGTCTACTGGCTCTGGGCCCACTTCAGCCCTAGGACTCTCCTAGGAGTTGCAGTTCTTGTGGCCTAGATTGTCTTTTAAGTTTATTTATGGCCCCACAGCACTTTAGCCCATGGTGGCTAGGCTTGCAGAAACTCATTAGGACCACTGGGATTGGCAATTCCCTTCTGTCTAGGGTTGATTTTAATGCTTTATACACAGGGGGGCATCAGCTGGTTTTGTTTTCTGCTATAACAGTGCAGAACTGAGTTCAGTGTCTCGATGAGGGGGTGGCATCGATGATTCAGGACTGTTTTTCCTATCTCTTCAGTGTGCCTTTCAGTGACATGAAGTGAAAACCAGGTACTGAGAGTGGTCACCTGATTTTTGGTTCTTATGAATGTCCTTTTTTGTGTAGATAGTTGTTAAATTGTTGTCCTTTTAGGAGGGACGATCAGTGGAGCATTTTATTTCACCATCTTTGCTTTCCCCCTCACTTGGTGCATAAGGATTTAATTACCTCTCTCTGATTCTCTGTACCTTTTTTCACTCAGTTATAGTCGATTATATTCTTATTTTTAATGAAATATTAATATTGCTAAGGTATAATGTTGGCATTAATTGTATACACATAAAATATTATGTTAATATAATGTCTTAAAGCATTGTTTCCATTCCTTTACTCACATACTCACTATATCATTAGGTTAACTGCATGTATCTAATAAATATCATGCAGCATGTTTATAAATCCAATCTGTGACACTGTTCTTTTACAGGCAAGTTGAAGTTACATATGTATTGTACTTTTGGATTTATTTGGGCTTTTTTCATGTCATTTTGTTTCCTTTGTGTACCGTTTTGGTTTGTATTTTTTCTCTCTCTTCTCTTCCTCTGAATACATCAATTTTTCTTTATTATTTTACTTTTTAAATACATTATATTTTAATTTTTAGTTGTCTTTTTAAAATTACTAATGTGCATACTCAGCTATGATAAAATGAAAGTTACTCTATATGCTTATCATTTTCTGAACAATACAAGAACCATTATGTATTTTATCTCAGATCTTTTTTGTTTTTTATATTAATTTTTATATTATATATTTTGTCGACTCTAATTTGTAAATTATCTGAAATTAACCAGTATTATTTTTCAGCAAATGATTACTGACTTGTGCTAGTTCTCCTGTTTTTGGCAAATGACTTTTGTCATGATAGTTTATTTCTTTATTAAGTGGGATTTTTATTTTTGAGCTAAGTTTTAAGTGGCAGTATTCTTTGGTGGTGGTTGTTTCCCTCTGTAGAGAGTTCCATATGCTTTGGCTCCAGAAACATTCCTGCACAACTTGCAGCTCAGGCTTACGTGATTCTAAGGTAGCAAGTGAGTTTGAACATGCTGTAGGCTATTCTTTAATTTTGGTGTTGAAAACCTACTACCAAGTAGAAATGCTATTCCAAGCCTCACAACCATGAGTTGTACAGGCTCCAAGTTTCTATTTCTACTGATTAACTCTCCTATCATGCTTTAAATAGGAATCTAGTGGTTTCAGTTTTCTAGTCTTTGAGTAAAGCAGGCCTTTGTTCTGACTGCCGCCTTCTACTAGAGTGAATGCTATATCTTCCCCTCCAGGTAGCACATAAAACCTTTAGTCTGCAAGGTTTCAGTCATATTGCTATTAACCAAAAGGGTTTAACATCTATATATAATTCTAGTGTTTTCTTTTCTCTTGGTTTCTATCATCAATGGATTTCTTTTTTCTTTAAAATGCTATTTTATATTGTTTTATATTATATGTCATGTTAAATGGAATTATCTTCATTATATGAAAATTGCTACTAGGACTTACAATTGGGAACAAATAGGTAATAATTATCCTGTATTTTATAAAAGGACTGGAACAATTATGTAGACTAACGTTTCTTTCACTGATTGGATGTCTGCTAATACACTACACCGACTACCTATCCTCTAGGCTTACTATTTGAACTTGGAAAAGAATATTATTGAAAAGAACAATGTAGATACAAGAAAGCCGTGCAGTAGCCATCAAAACAATTGTTTACAATGCTAAGGATGAGGAAATCTCCCAGTGGTCAAGTGGATGCTGTAAAGGAAGTCTAGTTTGAAATAACTTATGCTGCACCACTAAGGAGGCTGGCTGCTGAACAAAGATGTAGTGTAGACAGTTGTGGAATTAAAGAGGCCATGCTGGATTACATTTCTCACATCAGAAAATTGTGCAGAGGGTTTTTAGCCTTCAGGACCCATGAAATATTTGCACATGTCATCCATTTGATAAACAATGTCTGTTCCCTGTCTTACATAAAGGCAAGCCTGTCTTAAAGGAGAAACGGCAGCACTCAGGGGTCTACAACAGTGGACAAAGACATATGTAAAAAGTACCTGCGTCTCACATCTATTCCTCCTTCCTGCATGAATATGCCAGAGAGGAAACACAAGAAAGAGGAAGAAAAGGAGCAGATGGAGGAGTCATCTCAGCAAAAGAACATAGTTTACTTGTCCTCCCCAAGTCCTTCCTGCTAAAGCCTGGCTGGTGTTGATGGAAAGAAGAATAACTAATGTTAATTGAACATAGAGTAGAATTTTAAACTTGAATAGGCTTCTTATATATTTCAACACGAACATAAAGTAATGGAAGCTGCCCACAATTTGGTTAAGGAAAAGGGAGATTTAGAAAAACATGATAGAAGGCAGTGATTGCAGAAAAAAATTAAAATCAATTTGTTTTGATGAATTGTGCAATAAAGCAATTACACATATGTTTTTGTACTGGGAGTGAGGCTTGTCTTTGTCAGCTCAGTCCTCCTTATTGATGGCATGTCATTTATTTAAAAATGAAATCACCTTCAATGTGGTGATAAAAGCATTTTGCAGATTTTTTCTAGTCAAAACATTGATTTATGTTAAGGAGAACATTTCTGAAATTCATAAATTTAAAATATTGAAATTGTAAAGGGGAGTAAATGTATGATAAAACATTCATTACGTGGAATATATGTATGTGTGTTCTTAAGCTGTAAGAACCACCTACAGAGACATGGGCATTCCTGCCAGTTAGACCAGTAGGCTCACATTTTCACATTGAGTTGGTTCCTTATCCACTTTCTTTTCTTCTAGTGCACCCAGACACTTGGACATTTTGCCTTTCTAATTGATTCATGCTAATGTTCTGCTGGATTCTATTCATAAATCCGTTTTTTTTTTCCTTCTCAGCTTTTTCCAAACACATGCATATGGATCTATTTTATTTATTTTTTAAATGAAGAGTGTAATGATAGCACCTATGTAAATACAGATGAGCCAAATCTAGAATAAGAAAATTATATGAACTGATAAACATATTACAAAAGTGGATTATTAAAATTAAAATCACCTTGTAGTAGATTAAGAGTATGTGATTTGTATCCTAATTTTTCTAGTGTGTTGTGGAAGAACTTGAGTTCAAATCTTTGCTTTATGTTTACTTGTTAGGCAACTTTAGATAAATCACCATGCTTTTGAATTATGCACAGATTTGTGGTAAAGAGTGAAATGTACATGTGTGTCTGTGAATGAGAGAAGGAGAAAGGAGAGGCAAGAAAGTATATGTATGCCTTTACATATACAGATATGCATTTAGACAGTACTTCTAGCACAGTGCAGAGCCTGTGGTAAACACACAATAAAGGATAGATTATTTTCCACCAATACCTCTCTTCTCCTTGAGTCAAGAACCATGAAATTCAAATTAGCAGCACACAAACTTGGGCAGGCCCTTGGAAACAAAATGGCCTATTATGAAGCTCCATGTCCTCTAATAGGCAAAATAAACAACAGACTAGCAAAAACCTCAGTCGTTTTTTAAAAATAACTGAGGATGGAATCTTTTCCCCACTTTCATGCAAGAAATAGACCAGCCACTGGCACGTGAAACTGAAAACAATAAAGAAACCAGATATGAGAATAGGTTTTCTGAATATTTTACCCTTTGTGTTTTCTATAATGGAACCATAATGGTTATAGCTTGAATGTTATAGGGAGTCTGGACTGAGCCGAGGAACCTTGAAAGACGGCCCACCCCAGGTTATATACCTCAGGATTTCCATTCCTCTCTGGCTAAAGCACTGGAAAACATCACATTTCTAGGGAAAAGAGGAACAGAACCTGAGCTGTTTCAGCTCCTCTCTTCCCTATCTCAGGATGTTACATTCTGGCACATTCTACGGTTATTCTTGAGAACTACAAGCACAAAAATTGAGAGAACTGGATCCATCCAGGGCAACCACTGGGTTCCTCCAAGGCCACTGAGCCATTACAGTTTGGCTACAGCACTCTACACTATGCACCATTTTATTTAATTCACACCCAAGGCCTGAAATTTCCATAGACCATGGGTTTAGGTCTTCAGAAAATTACTGTTGAAAGGTCAACACGTTATTGAAGTGGGGATTAAAATTTATCAACAGTATCTTTAAAACAAATATATTATTAAGATAATTTTGTTATAGGTCAAACTTCAGAAATATATTCTTAAATTTTGAATAAAGAGTGATGAGATTGACACATATTAGTAAGATAAACAACTTGAGCTAGAAAAGTAAAAAAGAAAAAATATGAGTTTCTAAGTCACCCAGGTTGTACCAGAGCCACTTGTGCTGAACGAATTTTCTTGCTTTGTGAGTCTACCTTATCTCTGTTATCTGAGGCCATGAAGCCTAGAATTCTGACTTCTGATTTCTCCATGTTCCGTGGTCTCTTTTTTGTGTGTTTCTCCCTGTATTTCTTCCTTTCCCTCTCCCCAACCCCTGCAGACACACACACTGTGTGGATAGTAGACTGTCATAGGACTACTAAGAATGGGAAATTTGATATCTCAAGCCTGAATGAGGTTAGGGGAGGGGAAATAATTTTTTGCACCCAGGGAGAGAAAGCTGAGTCAGGGTCACCCTAAGAGAAAAGCTGCCAGTTTGTAGTAACTCTTCACAGAATGAGCCAAATAAATAATTACTTTGACCTTGTCTTTCTATCTAATTCTCATTTCTTGCCTATGCTCCCCATTAGCTAGTCCTCATCCCCCAGAAGCCATTGTGCAACAGACCCCAAGGGCTGCTCATATAGTCACAAAGCAGCGAGAGGATCTTGGAGATAGATCTAGAGAGGTGAATGAGAGATAACCAGTAGAGTAAAAAATTTTCAAATAAATAAATGTTTGCAACAGTTACTTCACAGTATTTAGACAATTGATGAAACAAATTCATACTAAAATTATAGTGGATTTATTCTTTATCCCAATTACCTAAAATACTTGTTCATAGACATATTAGTTTGTTTCCATGGTGCTGATAAAGACCTGACTGAGACTGGGTAATTTATACAAGAAAAAGGGTTTAATTGACTGACAGTTCTGCATGGCTGGGGAGGCCTCACAATCATGGTGGAAAGCAAGGAGGAGCAAATCACATATTAAATGGAGGGCAGCAGGCAAATAGAGAGCTTGTGCAGGGAAACTCCCTTTTATAAAACCATCAGATCTCTTGAGACTTACTCACTATCACAAGAACAGCATGGGAAAACTTGCCCCCATGATTCAGTTAACTCCCACTGGGTGCCTCCCACAATATGTGGGAATTCAAGATGAGATCTGGGTGGGGACACAGCCAAAATATATCAATATCAATAGAACAAATTTTATATATATATATATATATATATATATATATATATATATATATTATAGATAGATAGAAAGAACTGGGCAAGAGTACTCAGGATTTATATTCAGTGATGAACTGATGAATTTTACATAGTAGAGGAAAACAATTCCATACAGAACAACAGCTTTTTCATTGCTTTATTTTATTTTATTTATTTATTTTGAGACGGAGTCTCACTCTGTCACCCAGGCTGGAGTGCAGTGATGCAATCTCGGCTCACTCAACCTCTGCCTCCCAGGTTCAAGTGATTCTCCTGCCTCAGCCTCCTGAGTAGCTGGGATTACAGGTGCCCCCCACCATGCCTGGCTAATTTTTGTATTTTTAGTAGAGATGGGGTTTCACCATGTTGGTCAGGCTAGTCTCAAACTCCTGACATCATGATCCACCTGCCTCGGCCTCCCAAAGTGCTGGGATTACAGGCGTGAGCCACACCACCCAGCCTCATTGCTGTAAAGATACTGATTGTGGTCATCTATTTTTGAGACTTCATTAGGTAAAATCCTCAAAAGATATCTGTTCCACAGAAGTCAAGTGATCAAAAGAGAAGAAAATCTAAATTGATCCCTCATTCATACTATGGAAAACATTTTAGTAGAATGTTAAAATTAAAATTACTATAGTATTTGAAATAAATGTTTAATCTCAAGCACAAAATATTATTATTCTGTCCCCCATCAGGTCCTATGATCTAAATAAATTAGTTGTAAACCAAATTTTAAAAGAAAGCCACAACCAAAGTAACAACTTGATTTAAACTGCATTATTTCTCTGATATTATATATGATAATATTCAAGATGTATTATCCACTTAAATTTAGACTAACCATATTTCCATATCACCAAGAGAAGCATGTTTCTGGGTTATGGTCATTGTACTATGGCTATGTTAAGTTATTAACATTAGTGACAGGGTAGAGTTACGCTACCTTAACTCTCTTTACAATTTTTGCAACACTTCTTTAAATCTAAAATTATATAATAATAGAAAGCTTTAAAAAAGCTTATCAAAACCAAGTGTCTTAATACTGAATTAGCTTTGATGATATATGTTTAAACAGTATTTGCAAAACTACAAATCTTCTGAATATAATACGTGCATATGGGAAAAGGACAAGCAGAAAAGTAGCAGTTGGAAGTCCATTAATAAAAGTTTTCTGGCAGGCATATTTACTCTAGAAGTCTAAAGAAAAATAAGAACAAAAAGTATTAAACTTGTGACTTACAAATTTTAAAAATATTGCTGTATATTTGGTATGAGGTTCTGGGATTTTATTTTTCAGTCTTTTGAGAAGAGAAATATGTTTGTGTCAAATTCTGATATGGAATTTTTATTGCATGAGACAAAAGAATGGAATTATATTGGAAACCTATTTTAGGAAATAATTTTAATAATAATTGCCCATGAAATATAATAAAGCAAAAACATCAACTTAGTTGTCAGTAACCTAAATGACTGCTATCAACAGAGTCATTTTTTGACAGCAGAGCGAAAATACAAATTGTGTATTTACACCCACAATATTTATATTTTTAGAATAAAAAAATCTTTCAGTTTATACCTTGCATAGCCCAGAAAAATGAGTCACTTAGAGAACTATAGTAAAAGAGCATTTTGAAATATTCTACTATTTATTTTTTAAAACTGAGGCATGTAGTTTAACAACTAAGAGACTCTGTGTCATCATTTTGCAATTAAAATAATTAGATTTAATTTAATTAAAAAATTATCAAATGACTCAGAAAAAAATAGGTGATTGACTTATAAACTGAAAAGTACAATACCAGTTGATATGGTTTGGCTGTGGCCCCATCTAAAACCTCATCTTGAATTGTAATCCCCATAATCCTTAAGTGTCAAGGGTGGGACCAGGTGGAGGTAATTGGATCATGGTGGTGGTTCCTCCATTCTGTTCTCCTGATAGTAAGTGAGTTCTCACAAGATCTGATGGTTTTATAAGCATCTGGCATTTCCCATGCTTGCACTTCTCCTTCTAACCACCTTGTGACGAAGGTGCTTGTTTCCTCTTCACCTTCTGCCATGATTGTAAGTTTGCTGAGGCCTCCTGAACCATGCTGAACTGTGAGCTAATTAAACCTCCTTCCTTTATAAATTATCCACTCTCGGGCAGTTCTTTATAGCAGTATGAAAACAAACTCATATACCAGCATTCATTTTACTGCTTAAACATCTATAATAATTTATAAGAATAATGGTGATAACCTTTATTCTAAGTAACAGAGTGCAGAGTAGAAAAAAAAATGTATTGTTACTGGCACTTGACAAGTTTCAAGATTAGCATGAAGAGGTGTAGCCAAAAATTTATGAGATGTTCACCTCAAAAATCTAGGTAAAATTGACCTGAAACTTTAACTTCTTGACCTGAAGAACTCCAAAGCATTCTCCTTAATGTTTGCAAATTCCCAGGGACGTGTATTCATCAGCTCCTGGCATGTGTGTTCTCACACACCAGCAATTGTTTGCCTGCATCAGTACAGAAGCCAAATTTACTCCTTTTATTGGACACACACACACACACACACACACACACACTCATGCACACAAATGCAATTCAATCACACAAAGTATTCAGGTATAAAATAACATGAATTTTTATGGGTCTCAAGGATAATTCATTTTGTACACAGCTGGTATCTTCCTCTTTTTCCGCTTTCTTATCTCCATATTCTTCCCTTGGTTTCTTTCTCTAAAAGGCCATCATTTTGTTGGTTATGGTCTGACTCTGAAAACTTAGGCTTCCATATTCAATATACAGTCAAGCATCAATTAATGGCAATAATACATTTTCTGAGGAAAGCATTGTTATCTGATTTTGACATTGTGCCAGCAACATAGAGTATAGTTACAAAACCCTAGGTGGTATAGCCTACTACACACCTAGGTCATATGGTACAGCCTATTGCTCCTAGGTTACAAAGCTGCATAGCATGTTACTATACTGAATACTTTAAGAAATTGTAACACAGTTGTAAGTATTAGTGTATCTAAGCATAGAAAGGGTATAGTGAAAATGCAATATTATAAATTTATAGGACCACCATTTTATATGCAATCCATCATTGACCAAAACCTCACTATGAGTCACGTGAGACATATTGTACATATAATTTATATATACAATTTATTTCTCCTTAGATGAATTATACTGCCACTAGTTGAGGGAAAATATATTCTTCATGTTATTATCTATGTTCCAGTAGTGTTTTGGTCACTTGATGAGCATTTAGACTAATGGGGGAAGGCTGGATACTATCCTTTTTAAAATTTATTTATTTGTTACTCTTCATATTTCATTTTAGTTTCTATTGCTATGCCTTTATGTTCATTTTTTAAAATTGCAATTTATTTTAGATAACAGGTGGTACATGTGCAGGTTTGCTGCCTGGATATATTTTACCCAGGTTATGAGCATAGTATCCAGTAGGTAGCTTTTCAACTCATGGCTCCCTCTCTCCCTCATCCATTTAATAGTTCACAGTGTTCATTATTCTCATGTTTATGTCCATGTGAGCTCAAAGTTTAGCTCTTACTTACAAGTGAGAACATGTCATATTTGGTTTTTTGTTCCTATGTTAATTTTCTTAGGATTCTGGCCTCCACCTCCACCCATGTTGCTACAAAGGACATGGGTCCATTTTTTTACAGCTGTGTAGTATTCCATGTGTAGTATTCCATGGTATATGTGTACCACATTTTCTTTAACCATTCCATCATTGATGGGCATGTAGGTTCATTCTAGGTCTCTCTTATTTTGAATAGTGTGGCAATGATGAAAATATGATATAAATTATTATTGGCTATAGAAGAATGTAATTTCTAATCTCATCTTAGGTGTCGATTTTTTGATATCATAAAATAGTGGATAGAAATATCGATAAAAAATCTTTTCTTGGTGGGGGGAAATGCTTTTTAGAGTATTATTTGACTTTAAAATTGTCAATTACATTATTTAAATTTCAGATGTCTCAAACACACTATAGTATTTTATATCCATATATTTTTCCCTATGCTCAGCATTGTACATTGTGGTTTTCCAGTGTGAATTCAGTTGTTTTTGAAAAAGGGAGCCATTCTAGGTACTTCAAAGAGGAATACTTTTTTATTTAGAAAAATAAAGTTTTAAAACTTATTGGCAGGATTAGGAAAGTCACTATCCTAGAACACACCACTGAATATTCAAGAAATCAGGCAGTGCCAGAATCACAGGAACCGATGTTTATATTGTCAGCTGTCTGGATCATCGAAGTGGTTGATCTGTCAGAGAACAGCCAGATCTTCTTGGCAAATCTCATGCTGATCACCTGCTAAAATCCAGGCATTTGGCTGCTACTGCTGAAAATGCAATTACTGCTGAATCTCTCTAGCTGACCAAATCTCATATAAATAGCTCTCATTGGTGACATCTAACCTGGAAGTGAAGAATCCTAATACACTGTGAAAAATTCTGGGAAATATGCTTTTCTGGCTTTCAGTTCCTGCAATGTAAAAAGAGTATAGAAAGATAACAATGTCATAGTTACCGACATGATTAGCAAACTAAGTTTCGTAAATTTTATCCAATTGAAAATGACTACTAGGTTCCCATCAAGCAATGCTTGACCATAAATATTATAGGAAAGAAAATACAGAAGCAGCATATGTAAGAAGGAGAGCATTCTTACATACATTGATGGGTTTCAATAGTCTTGAAAAGTAGCTACTGAACAATGAAGCTAAATATATTTTTTAGCAGCAGAGAAACATGACTCAATACAAAAAGGTGAAATAAAGAGAGGGAGTCAGATTAAAAATACAGTTGCTTTTGAAATAGGTCATTTATTGTTAATGAACATAATTCCTCTCTTTGTATAATTTTAAATTTCTATAATATTAAAACTGCATGATGAATATATGACGCATAAATAACTCTCCTGTAAGACAGATTTTTTAAACAATGAAGCGTCTTATAGTAATGCTAATTTACTAATCTTTTTTGTGATCCTTAAACTTCCAGCAAAATATTTCCATATGCTTTTTCTTGAACACTGACTATACCTCATTTTGGTCCAAAAAATAAATTATTAAATATATTAAGAATGTATATGAGCCAAAATCTTATTTAACTTCTAAATATATTTTTATTTAATGCATATTCAACAAAGATCATTTCCCTGACAGATAACAAAATGCATTTTTTAAAATACCACATTGTTCTGCTGTTTGTTTTAGGTGAATACTGGATGGTAATAACAATAATAGAAATAATAGTTAATACTTGCTGATTATTTATTAAGGACCAGGTAGTCTGCTAAGTATTTTATATGTATTATCTAATTTAATCTCCACAAAAGTGCTATGAAAACTGGCATTGTATTTATCCTCATTTTATAATTTATGAAATTTTACACAACGAATTTGCCTGTAACTACTTCTTTTTTGCCACCCTTCAACCCAAGAATGGTTGAAAAACTACTTCTTGGGTACTATTCTAACTAAATGGGTCCGGTTTACCAGCGTAACAATCCTATACATGTGCTCTGTATATCTAAAATAAAAGCTGAAATTAAAAAAAAAACTGTTCTCTCCAAATTACATCTTAATGGTTTTACAGTATATTATGCTTATAGAATAATAAAAGGGCATTAATTAAATCCTCCAGAGAAACATATGAGTTGGTGATATCTCTTCTTTGATGAGTTCCAAAGCAATGAAGGACTGTTTGAGCTGCAACAAATTCATGGAAATTGTCATGTACAACTTATTTAAGTCAGCTCCCAATGAATTAACATATACAAAGATGCTCTAAATGAGCAAATTTCATAAACCACCCGAAGAAGCAAACTCTATGAATACTGTAGAGAGATCAAGTTTTCCATGAGATCAAAAAGAAAGAGAGGAAATTCTTAGAATCCTGGATGACTGTGAGGCATGTTAGAGCCATTCTGACATAGAGTATTGTGTGAATATACCCTTTTCCAAATGCATGAATCTATTTAAAATACATAATACCTATAATGTGATCATTAAAAGTTATACAATAAGTATTGAAGAAAAAACAATCAATATTTGAATTGCTGAACAAATAAAGTACAACAAAGGAAAAGAAAACATATGTTTATTTCAAAAGAGAAAACAGTAAGGAAACCATTGCACATTGGAGCTACAGATAGATACTGATTTGTTTTCTTTTTTTTTCTTTCTTTTTTTTTTTTTTTTTTTTTGAGATGGAATCTCCCTCTGTAGCCAGACTGGGGTGCAGTGGCACAATCTCGGCTCACTGCAACCTCCACCTCCTGGATTCAAGCCATTCTCATGCCTCGGCCTCCCAAGTAGCTGGGATTACAAGCACTGACCACCACACCCAGCTATTTTTTGTATTTTCAGTAGAGACGAGGTTTCACCATGTTGGCCAGGATGGTCTCAATCTCCTCACCTCGTGATCTGCCGGCCTCGGTCTCCTAAAGTGCTGGTATTACAGGCATGAGCCACCACCCCCGGCCTAGATACTGATTTTTAGTTGTATGTCATTCATTGATTGCTGGTTGCTATGGAGTCCCAAATCATCAGAATCGGGAAAATTCTAATGTTAGAAATAAGTTTTGATGTTATAAACTCAATTTTGTAATAATGTTTTTTTCTTACCTCTATTTTATTTTGGTCATGTTGCCATTAAACATAAAAAGAAGAAAGAACATTACTTCTTAATAATCAAATAGTTGCTTTAAGTAGAGACTTGCCAACTATGTATTTTAAAATGCTTGCAATAAAAAAAATATAATTCTTTGTTTCATTGTTTTTCATTTTTTTATTTTTCACACATTTTACAAGTTTAAAGAACTGCCTTTTTATAGTTTCCCTCGTTTAAATTTTCAGACATTAATGGAAATACTGAAACAAAATATGATGATAAAAATGGTTCTTAAATGATGCCCAGGAGAGCTCCTAAGACTGCCTTTATCTATTCCTTGCAGGCACAGCCTTAACATATCATAAGATGTGAACTCTATTTAGCTGACACTTTGGTGGTGTAAGTGTTTTTTACAACTAATCAGCACCTGAATAATCAAAGGTGTGTACCATCTGTCAGCTTTAATGAAGCATTAAAATACTTTAATGGAACTTAGGGTAATAAGAAAGTCTCTCATGCAGTTCATCTACTAACAAGAACATTGTCGGGATTAATAATAATGGAGTAAATTCTCCAACAAAGAATGGGCCCTTACTTTACCTCAGTCTCTCATTTATAAAAGTAGAATTGTTTTGTGTGTTTCAAGGAGGTGTTGGGTATAATTAACGATTAAAGTGTCATGAAGTATTAATATGTCTTTAGTTGAAATTATGGCTATAGTTCTTCCTTAAGAATCATTCATAAGAGAGAAAAAGAGGGGAAAAAAGCAAGCTATATAGTTTCCAAAGAGTCAAAATTACATTTTAGAAAATCTAGTGCCTCATTGAAGATATTTTACTTTGTAGAATAATATTTCTCTAATAATGCCCTTAAGACTATTGGAACATAATAAAAGTTATGTATTAACAGGTAGATAGTGTATTATATTTCAAGAAATTAAGTTTGTATAACTGATATTCAACATTATTTTTATTATGTTAGAAAACCAACTACTTTCTCCAACAATAAATATTAACTCAGCTGATAAGCAGGAGAATTTTTAAATGACCATAGAACCTGATGCATTGACAGTGTCTCTGCAATTAATTTTCTCCTGATTATTTATTCGCTCTTCCTACTTATAGAACCTTTGGGATTCTATAAGTTGTATTATATTTTGGTGACAAGCTACTTATTTAAATATCTAGATTTCCCAGCCTGATTTGTGGGCAATGAGATGATAGTATGTGAAAAATTTTTCAGTGAGAACTATATTTTGCCCTCCACCCGTTCTCCTCCCTGAAATTTAGAACCCATGCTCTAGTAGCTATTTTTCATAGTGAGTTGACCCCTGTGCTCCAGGATGTTGGACCAGAAAGAGGAAAGGAGTTTAAGTCTCTGAATAAACATGAAACTTCTCATAAGTCCTAGACTACTTACTTCAACTTATTTTATGAATGCCTCTCTTGCTTAAGCAATTTTGAGAGTTTTCTTTACTGTATAAATTACTAGATAATATGATATAAGAAGGTTAAAAATGTGGCATACAACAGTTTTTAAAAAGGAAAGATATGTATTTAAATTATAAAAATAATCTAATACTATATAAAACAAAGACTGCAAATTAACAGAAAATATAATCCTAAAATCAATATATATAATAAATTTGAAAAATAATTAAGTGTATTTCCAGGATCTAATCTGTGTTGATTTGAAACCCCGCTCCACCACTTACTGGCTGAAAAACTTGGGAAGTTTATTGAACCCTTTACTTCAGTTACTTAACTTGTAAAATGATGATAAATAGAGTGCACATTTTAATAGTATTGTGAAGATTAAATTGGATGACACATATCAAAATAACTTGGCCCTTAGAATAACTCAGGTAGCCCTTAGTAAACATTCAATAATAAATTTCATTTATAAAATGGGGTTAAATTACAAAATTATGTTGTCATTTTAGCTTTTAAAATTATTTTTTTAACCTGTTACCTAGCCTGGAATTAAAATTATTTTTTACCCTTGTTTGTTTTACTATTTTTATATGTCAAGCTCGTGTCATCTTTTTAAATTTTTTTTCTTATTCTTGATTTTTAAAATGGTAAGTAGGAAACATGTTGGGGTAAAAATATCTTCTAAAACCAACAACAGATCATTTTTGTCTTATAGTTCTTTATTAATAGAACTTTAAATATATGGTATTGTTGAAAAATATTAGTTTATCTTTTTTTTCTAGTGCATTGATATTCTGGGATAGGCAAAGAGAAGTAGTTTATGACAGACCTTCTTAGGGGAAGGTGGAATTGAGACAGCCAAGTACAAAGGGATCCCCAAATAACCTCCTACTGGCCTGTAGAACCTCTGAGCTGCGCATTGGGAGAACAGAGGCGAGCCACTGAAGTTGGTGCCCTTTGCCTGGGGAAGAAGCCTGGCCCCTCCTGTTCCTGTGTGGGATCCTGGGATTCAGTCTGTGAGGTAGAGAGCCTATTAGCAGGACCCCATCTCATTTTGCTGTGCTGTTTTTCCTTTTTCATTTTTTGCCCAATAAATTCCATCCCCCTCGCCCTTCAAAGTGTCTACGAGCCTAATCTTTCCTGGTCGTGTGATGAGAACCCAGTTTTTAGCTGAACTAAGGAGAAAGTCTTACAACAAAATCAGGGCTGTGTAGGCTTATAAAGGGAAACCACCAAAGAATTTTGAGGAAATAGATGATATGATCAGATTTCCTTATATATGTGTGTGCATATATATATTTATATATCTATTCTGCTGCTATTTGGGAAATTAATTACTGATGAATAATAGTATAAAAAGGCAGAGGAGTTAGGTGGCAATTTGAAAATTTCAGGAAAAAGATAAATATTGTCTGACAGAACATGATTCAGTGGATATGGCAAGACCTAGAGCAGTAGAGAGTATATAGTCTGGGGTTAGAACTAAGAGCACTTGCTTAGAGATGTGGAGAATGGCACATCCAATAGTCATTCAACCAAATAGGAATTTGTAGAAGTGTAGAGAGCATTTTGGATTCATCACTCTAGCGCTGAGACTTAATACCACTAGAATGGGTGAAAGAGAATACAGAAAGGAGAAAGTAGCACGGCTCCCTAAGCTATTCCACATATAGTGTTTAGGTTTTTGGAATGCACTTACAACAATCAGTCATGTGAGGAAGTACATTGTAAAGGAAACTCAGTGAAGAGAAAATTTCAAGAACAAATGAGTGGCCAACTGGGTCAAATTCTCTCTCTCAATCAACTAAACTGATAGAAGTGAAGGCTCCTGTGGATTTGGGGATATGAGGTTTTTGTGACCTTAATAAGAGCAATTATGGGGAAGTGCTGGAGAGGAAGATAGGTGGAGTGGTTTGAAGAGCAAATGGGAAGTGAAGTGGTGGATCCATAAGGTACAGAGATACTTTCGAGCAGCTTTACTATGAAGTGGGTGACAGGGATGTTGGGCAAAAATGCAATATAGTATAAAATTGTTGAAGTTAATAGTACATATCATTATGCTGATCTGAATGAAAAGAGAGAAGGACTTGAATAAACAAAAGAAAATAAGATATTTGAGGAGTAGCAGAGTCACAAATTTATTTATCCTATACTTAGATGGGTAGAGAAAACATAGTTTCTTTGTCTCTAACTGATGTGATTTTTTTTTCCTTAAGTTCTTATCATCTGAGGTGGCTAATACACCAACTTTTTTTCCAATTAATTTTCCCCTTTCCTTAAGATGTAAAAAGCTTCCTTTCAATCTAAAGCTTTTGTCAATTCACATCTCAACTTCCTATCAGAGTTGGTTTAGGTTTCTTTGGATGGTTTAATATAGCAGATCTTTAACCTTCTCTCTTTTTTCGCTGAAATGGTACCTGAATATGGGGAAAAGGGACAAGCTTACTTTATCTTTAGGAAGAGATGGGAGAGGGAACCGTATCATTCTACACTCTTGCATTTTAGCTCATCTCAGCTACTGGTGTTTGCTCAGCTGTAACTGGTCTCATTACCAGGCCATGTGTTCTATACAATGTGAGACCATGTGTACCTGGTCTCAATGTTCCTGACTGTGGCATTTGCTTTTTCCTGTAGGCGTTTAATTTCGCTAGCATGCTCAGTATGTCTGTGTCCTTACACTGGATCATGCAGAACATTCATAGTATCCTGAGTAAGACACTGAGGGTCACAAATACAACCTCATTTTTTTTTCTTTCTACCTGCCTCCTGCCATTGGTGTTATGCAACATCTATTATTGCATTACCTGGAATATAAAGCAAATATATGTTTCAAATTCTTCTAAGCTTGAGTCTTCCAAGGTCCAAGGAAGAAAGCCACTAGGTTAAAGTTATCATTTTCTCCTTGTATATCCAAATATATCTAAAGTACTTTTATCATATTGGGCCCTGTTATCAGATTGCATAATTTCCTCCCTCACACTATTATTCTTCTTAGTCGTTTGGGAACAGCAGGAACTGAATTAGTATCTTTTATGCCATATACACCTACTTGAAGGTTGTATGTTTCATGACCTAGATTATAGGTTTCCTTGTTGTTTCCACCCCATGAACTAGAAAAGTTGAATATTTGTTTTCGTAGCCATCTTTGTGGTTATGAGTTAACATGTGACAGAATACTAATCAAAAGCATGGAAGTACAAGTCTGCTGGAGCCATGTACTCATAAAAGAGACAAAGGTACTATGACCTTCCTTCCCTCAGCCCACTGTTATGCTTGAGGTATGGAAAAGGATAGTGATCACCATGAGGAAAAGACAGAATCTAACATACATAAGTTTCACACAGTTTTTGGATCAATCTATATGAAGAACATATGCCAACTAATTCCTACTCACAAACTAGTATCTAAGAAAAAGATAGACTTGCATTTATACTACAAGTATTTAAGTATTTTAGTACTCATACCCAATAGCAATTCTGACTGATACAGTCCTACTTTTTCAACTATGTAAAATATTCTTTTCTAATTCTCTCCTGTCTATAAGATCTCTAGTTTAATGTCCCTTCTTAAAGAGGAGTTGATATAAAGTAGGTCCCCAGCTTATATTTATCATAAATGTCTATGTTTTATGATAAATATTATTATAATTCCATAGTGAAAATTGTCACCTAGCGTAGGGCTATTTCATGCAAGATGATTACTGTAAAGTAGATTTTCAACAATTTGAATATATTCTGAAAATTTTGTGGACTTCAAAATTCAAATCTCTCCCATCAATACCATTTATTTCATAAATAAAAATTGTTGTTGGCATTATTCTTCATATTTTTGTTGTAGCTGTTTTTAGCCAAGTCCTAGAAACTCCAGCTGTGGGTTGGTGGTTAGTGACCAAAGTTAAGTAGGTATAGGTACAGGTGTTAGAATGCTGGGTAGACACTTTTAGTAATCAGTGAAATGCTGCCCTTCAGGAAGCTTAGAGCTCAAGAATAGTAAACTTATTTCTTGGTAGTATTTTATAATAACAAACATAATGGATTGAAGTGATAATTCACACATAAATACAAATAATAAATAAGTTAATGACATAAGTCTGCTTTACTTGTGTTTGAATTATTCTACTGCCATAAAATTTTCTCCATCCAAATGAAATAAAGTCACTTTTGTCAACTACTGCAACAACCTTAAATCAATAGTTATTTATCACTGATAACCATGACAATTTACCTCCTATCTGTATTACCATAAACAGCTGTAATCTCAATCAAGCTGGATGTTTGGAGGGGTGATACTGCCAGGCAAGCCTTAATGTGCTCTGTGGGAGGGATAAGAGGATGACAGGTTTGAGAGCACTTTTAATCCTGGGTAATTTCTTTTGATCTTTACATTATTTCATTGTCATGTTCAATGTCAATTTTAATGGATGGATATCTTTATCACTAATACACGAACATGGATTCATGGATAACAACCAAACTGGCTACCTGGCTACATTATAATAACTTGAAAGTTTTATAAATTAGGTATTTCTTATATCATTCCCAGGTAGTCTAATTCAACAGGTCTTTAGTGGGACCATAGAATGTGTGTGTGTGTGTGTGTGTGTGTGTGTGTGTGTGTGTGTATGTCTCTCTTTCTCTTTCTTTCCATTTCCTCCTTCTCTTTCTCTCTCTCTTCTGCAGGTGGGTCTGTAAAATGTTCTCTGCATTATCTTTTAGAGAAATTGTGTACCTAGCTTTTGGACCTGGTTGTCATTTTAATATACTTTCCAAAATTGACTTCACTTGAAATACTAATTCATACAGTCCTAAGTAAATTGCTTTACTGTTAACTTTAAATAAGTCTAGATAAACTGATATTTATATAAAAAGTAAGTTTGTGGCCAGGCACGGTGGCTCACGCCTGTAATCCCAGCACTTTGGGAGGCCGAGGAGGGCAGATCACGAGCTCAGGAGATCCAGACTATCTTGGCTAACATGGTGAAACCCCGTCTCTACAAAAAACTAGCCAGGTGTGGTGGCGGGCACCTATAATCCCAGCTACTTGGGAGGCTGAGGTAGGAGAATGGTGTGAACATGGGAGGCGGAGCTTGCAGTGAGCCGAGATCTCACCACTGCACTCCAGCCTGGGTGACAGAGCGAGACTCCATCTCAAAAAAAAAAAAAAAAAGAGTAAGTTTGTGAAGATGTATCCTTGACTTATAGAATGTCTAGATCAATATGAGGGGTGTCTACCTCACATAGTGACTGTTTCTAGAAACTGTCAAGAATATAAGTATGTCCCAAGTCAACAGAGTGTTATTTCCAGTACATCATTCATGTGGTAAAGAAAACTTAAGTAAACCTTTATTATAAGGAGAGCACTATAAGAATTATGTACTTGGGCTTCTGAGAATTCCTCCCCATCAAGGATAAGAGTTGTGATATCAGCTCAGCTGATGAGCGCACAGGACTCACTATTAAGAAATGTACCTCTAAGTTACTCTGAAGTATAGCTGCAACACCAGGTACCTATAAAAAATAAATCTGTGCTGCCTTTAAAGACTGGCCAAGCTGTAACCCTCACACTAAATCAAAAGTACTCAATATACAAGAAAGAGCTGCTCTCAATGAAGACCAATTTTGAAGTTTTGAGGTACTCTGCACTTTAACGGTTGGGCTGTGTGATCAATATTCATTCAGTTGTCGTCCTCTACCATTCTTCCGGCACGTTGTTTAGTTTGTTTTTTTATGAAGGCAGTCTATAATCAAAGACATATATATATATATATATATAGAGAGAGAGAGAGAGAGAGCGAGAGAGAGGGAGAGTGTTAAAAGAAATAGTACAAAATATATTAAACAAAAACAGGAAGGGTTTAGGGTTGTCAAAAATTACCACTTTTTTAAGGGTGATATATAAGCTGATCGCTGGAAAGAAAGTCGTGTGACGCATCTACAAAGAAGGCATTTCCTGCCATTCTAGGTTATTCAGGGTTGCAGAGGAAACAGTACCTAAAATCATCTGTCTCTAAGGCCCCTTTCTCTTAGATTAGAAGCTTTAAACCATGTTTGCCTTCTGGAAGGTACCCATTAAAGTGTTCAAGGCACGCTTCTACTTCAAAACTGCCTGCCAATCACAAAACAATGAGCAGGTCTTATAATGTCATTCTACTTTTACCTTATTGAAAATCAATTCCTGTGATTAGCTGTTTGTTTTATTGCTGCATTAAAAAAAATCTCAAACGTACCCGTTATCCACCCTTTATTTTGGTAATAAAGGATACCTTTTTCCCAGAGGGGAATAATTAGATATAGTTTGAATGGGTTTGGTCTTTCTCCACAAAGTCAGGTATATGGGTAGAAGCCTTGGGTCCACATAGGTATAGTAACCAGCCCTTTGGCTAGGTGAGTGGTTCAGTGGTTCAGTGATGTCCCCATGATCCAGCGCATGTCTATCATGAGTTACCATGCAGCATTTTACTGGCCTTTTCTAGTAGGCTGATGAAAGTATATTTCTTGCCACATGAAAGTACACTGTCTAATCAACAAAGAAAGAGGAATCTCCTGGATTCCTAGTTACATAAGGTGATACATTTGCTTTTGAGTTTTATTTTATTTTATTTTATTTCTTTTGAGATGCAGTCTCACTCTGTCACCCAGGCTGGAGTACAGTGGTAGGATCTCGGTTCACTGCAACCTCCACTTCCCAGGTTCAAGCTGTTCTCCAGCCTCAGCCTCCCAAGTAGCTGGGACCAACACGCCCAGCTAATTTTTTTGTATTTTTAGTAGAGATGGGATTTCACCATGTTGGCCAAGATGGTCTCGACTCCTGACCTCAGGTGATCCGCCTGCCTTAGCCTCCCAAAGTGCTGGGATTAGAGGCATGAGCCTCCATGCCTGGCCTAAATTGTTACTTAAACTGATTTAATTTGTTTCTGTGACTTGCAACAAAAATAGTTCTAACACACTAATTTTCTCACAGCCAAGCAGCACAAAATGAGCCAGTATACACTTTTATAAATGCATGCACTTCCCACACTTTTATAAATGCATGCATTTTCTATATCCCAAATTTTATACTAGCCCACTTGACATGTCTATTCAGAATATGTTATTATATAAAAATGTATGTTTTCATTTTATTTTACATCTCTTCTTGCTGCAATTTAATAAGGCTATAAAGTGGAGAGTGCTAAACACCAACTTCACAATTATACTGGATTTGGAAATACTGCATTCTAATCTTTGACTCAGGTTTTTATAAATAAAATACACATTATTTTAATTAACTTTGTTATTTGCATTTTTTGTATTGAAACTTTTATAAAACTCAATATTTCAAAATATGTTTCGTGTGTTTATTCTTGTTTTCCCTGTTCAATATTTACTCCATCATCTAAATAATTCTTTACAATGTTGAATCAGATTTGCCAAATAATTTTTCAACTGTGTTTCTTGTCTCTCAGCCAGCCTGCCATCTATGATGTTAGTCACCTTCAATTTTACAGTTACTATAAATTTTTCGTTATGTGTAGCTGTGGAAACTTGTTCAAGGATTTTTAAAAATTTAAAAAGATTGTATTCTCTATTTTCCTCATTATTCAAGCATATTTACCCTTCAAAGAATGTCAATTGATTATTCAAGTACGAGTTTCTCTTATAAGGATCCTGTAAGCTGTTGTGGTCTCTAAAATTCTTGCTGAGGTGTCTGTAATTATTAATAGTTTTGGGATTTACCCTCCCCCTTTTATTCTCTTCTGAGCAACATTCATATTTAAAATAAAATTATCCAACTTCCATTGTAAAGCTCTATTTTGTTAGATGGTGGTACAATTAATATGAGGCACTCATACATTTTTCCTGTAAACATATTTAACATTCCATATGTTATAGATTGAATGGTTGTATAATCCCACAATTCATATCTTAAAGCCCTAACAACTTATGCAACTTCATTTGGAGTAATTAAAGTTAAATGAAGTTATTAAAGTTAAATGAGGCCATAATGGTAGAACCCTGATCCAACAGAATTGATGGATTTATAAGAAAAATAAGCCAGAGCTCTCTCTTTCTCTTTGCGTACACAAACGAGAAAAAACCCATGTAGAGGCTGTGTATGCAAAGAGGAGAGAGCTCTGGAGCCATGTGGAGGCCAAGAAGAGGGCCCTTACCAGGGACTGACCATGCTTCCATCCTGATCTCAGACTTCCAGACTCTAGAACTGTGAGAAAATAAATCTCTGTTGTTTAAGCCAACCTGTCTGTGGTATTTTGTTGTGCAGCTCAAGAAAACTAAAATACCATATTCATGTAAGTATTCAGGGCAGAGCAATGCCTATTACAGCTCTAAGTTTTATTCTACAGATTACCTTGTTCATTGTATTGATTTGAGAAGTGTTTATTGAGTATCTATTAAGTGCTGGAATCCTTCTGAGGAACTTGGAGATAAATCAGTGATTAAAAATAAGACCTGTATTACTGGAGGGCTTCCATTTCAGTGGGAGATGAAGTGGGTGAGGGCTGGGTGGATACATAATAATTAATAAGGATAATATATAAGTGAATCAAATAATAAGCTACAAAGATACATGGTATGCAAAAAATGAGAACATAATAAAACTTGGGTGCATATTGGCAGTATTATCAAAAAACGACAAGAGAAGTTGAGGTCAAAGAGGTATTAGTGGACAAGTCTTTATAAGGCAAAAGTTTTTAACTCCGGTATAGAATAAAATGCAAGATGTTCATGAAATTTGATGGATATTTTTTCAGTCGTGCTATGGGAAGCTAAATAATGAGCTTCCAAAGATACCGAAATCCTTATTCCTAGAAACTGAAGCTATATTACTTTATGTCATAAGAGGAACTTTACATTTGTTATTAAGGATTTTGAGATGGAGATTATCCTGAGTTATCTGGTGGGCTCAATGTACTTACAGGGATCATTATAAGAGGGAGACAGGAAGATCAGAGTTAGAGAAAGAAGATGAAAAGAATAAAATCAGAGACAGGAGCTTTGTGCTTTGAAAAAGAGGAAGGGTCTACCTTTCAAGGAATGTAGGTGGACTTTAGGAGCTGGAAAAGGCAAGAAAATAGATTCTTCCCAGAGCCTTGAGAAAGTAAAGCCCTATTGACACCTTATTTATTTATATTTATGTGTTTTTTGTTTTTATATTTCATCATTTCAACTTTTATCTTAGATTGAAGGGGTACATGTGCAGATTTTTTAACCTGTAGGTTGCCCTTCTCCCCCCCTTCTACCCCCTCTAGTAGTCCCCAGAGTCTGTTGTTCCCAACTTTCTGTTTATATGCACCCAGTGTTTAGCTCCCACTTATAAGTGAGAACATGCAGTATTGGCTTTCCATTCCTGTGTTAATTCACCTAAGATGATGGCCTCTAGCTGCATTCATTATGCTCCAAAAGGCATGATTTTATTACTTTTTATGGCTGCATAGTATTCCATGATGTGTATGTACCACATTTTCTTTATCCCATCCACCACTGATGGACACCTAGGTTGATTTCATGTCTTTGCTATTGTGAATAGGGCTGTGATCATGTGTCTTTTTTTGCATCTGTCTTTTTTTGTAAAATTATTTATTTTCTTTGGATATATAACTCAGTAATGAGATTACTGAGTTGAATGGTAGTTCTACTTCTAGTTCTTTGAGAAATCTCCAAACTGCTTTCCATAGTGACAGAACTAATTTACATTCCTACCAACAGTGTATAAACTTTCTCTTTTTTCCATAGCCTCACCAGCATCTATAATTTCTTGACTTTTTAATACTATCCATTCTGACTAGTGTGAGATGGTTTCTCGTTATGGTTTTGATTTGCATTTCTCCGATTAGTGATGTTGAATATTTTTTTCATATATTTGTTGGCCATTTACATTACTTCTTTTGGGAAGTGTTTGTTCATGCCCTTTGCCCTCTTTTTCACTTGTTAAGTTGTTTACATTTCCTATGGATTCTGGATATTAGACTTTTGTCAGATGCATAGTTTGCAAATATTTTCTCCCATTCTGCAGAGTGTCTGTTTTCTCTGTTGATAGTTTCTTTTTTTTTGTTTTTTGTTTGTTTGTTTTTTGCTGCACAGAAGCTCTTTAGTTTAACTGACAAATTTCCCATTTGTTAATTTTTTTTGTATTAATTACTTTTGAGGACTTAGTCGTCAATTTTTTGCCAAAGCCAATGTCCAGAATGGTATTTTCTGGGTTTCCTTCTAATATTTTATAATTTTAGGTTTTATGTTTAAATCTTTAATTCATTTTGAGTTAATTTTTGCATATAGGGAAAGTTAGTGGTCCAGTTTCATTCTTCTGAATATGGCTAGCCAGTTATTCTAGCACTATTTATTGAATAGGGAGTTATTACCCCATTGCATATTTTTGTCAATTTTGTCAAAGATCAGATGGTGTAGGTGTATACCTTTGTTTCTGAGTTCTCTATTTTGTTCCATCAGTCTACCTGTCTGTTTTTGTACCAGTATCTCATGTTGTTTTGGTTACTGTAGTCTTATAGTATATGATGCCTCTGGCTTTGTTCTTTTTGCTTAAGATTGCTTTGACTATCTGGGCTCTTTTTTTGGGGGGGGGGGGTCCATCTGAATTTTAGAATAGTTTTCTTTCCTAATTTTGTGAAAAACGGTATCAGTAGTTTGATAGAAATAGTGTTAAATCTATAGATTGCTTTGAGCAGTATGGTCATTTTAATGATATGACTACTCCCAATCCATGAGCATGGAATGTTTTTCCATGGAATGTTTTTGTTTGTGTCATGTCTGACTTCTTTCAGCAGTGTTTTGTAATTTTCCTTATAGAGACTTTTCATTTCCTTGATTAGATGTATTCCTGGGTATTTCAATTTTTTGTGGCTGTTGTAAATAGGATTTCACTTTTTATATGACTCTCAGCTTGAACCTCATTGGTGTATAGCAATGCTTTTGATTTTTGTACATTGATTTTGTATTGTGAAATTTTACTGAAATCATTTATCAGGTCTAGGAGTTGTTTGGAGGAGTCTAGGATGTTCTATGTATAGAATCATATCATCAGCAAAGAGAGATAATTTTACTTCTTTTCCTATTTGTATACCTGTTATTTATTTCTCTCGCTTGATTACTCTGGCTAGGATTTCCAGTGATGTGTTGAAGAGGGGTGGTGAGAATGGACATCTTGTCTTGTTCCTGTTCTTACAGGCAATGCTTCTAGCTTTTACCCATTCAGTATGTTTCCTGTGGGTTTGTCATAGACAGCTCTTATTATTTTGAGGTATCTTCCTTCAACATCTAGTTTGATGAGGACACCTTGATTTTAGCACAGTGAAAATGATTTTGGACTTCTGACTTCCAGAACTGCAAGATAATACATTTGTGTTTTTTTAAGCCACTTAATTTGTGGTAATTTTAATAGCAATGACAGGAAACTAATACATATGTCTAACTAGAATGTATAATCTCATTATAGTGGTATTAACAATATATAACTTTGTTATGAAAGTAAATGACAGACATTTTATGTCATATGGAGTTCATAAAAGTATCTAAAACTACTGTTTAGGGTTATAATTATGTTAAAAGTATAGTAGTTATTAGATCTAGTGCTAGGAAAATCAAGTGCTAACTTTTATTTAATACATTCATGAACAAAAGTATATATATTTCTAAAAAATACATTTCTTCAATGTCAATAAAATTGAGTTCCTTTAGAATTTTAGCATTTTCATTTATTTGGAAACATTAACTTTACAGAAAGTATCCTTAGGCTTAAACAGATTGTCAGGAGAGCCCTTGGTAGCAAAAGTTAACAATACCAACTACAGGGCTTCATCAACTACTATAAAGACTTGGCTTTCACCCAGATGGAAGGAGAATCTATGGTGGGAGAGTAACATGGTTTCATGTAAACTTTAAAAGGATGGCTTCGGCAACCATGTTGAGAAAGTATCATTGAAGGTAAATATCCCGGAAAAAGAAAATGGGTGCTCAGAGCAGCATGGAAATGGTAATGGTAATAGTGTAGGTGCTAAGCAATGGTCTGATTTAGATTATATTTTGAAGTTTGAGCCAGTATACTGTCTTGATGGAATGGATGCATAGAATTAGCAAAAGTAGATCTGTGTTGTTGTTTGTTTGTTTGTTCAATGGTTCTAAAGGTTTGTAAAGTGAATTCATTAGAGATCTTCATGATGTAGGAAAGTGAGAAGAGAATTGCTAGAGGGAGTTCTTGAGTACGTAAGAGGGATGAGATACAATGCATAATTGGAAGCCTGACTTTCCACAGTAGAATGGATAATGCATCTTTATGTCTAGAAATAGGCTGGACGAATTTATTTTGTGGCTCCTATTTCTCAATCATTGAACTTCAGGCTTTCAAAACTGAATTATTACCCCTTAAAGTTACAAAGAGCCAAAGGTATTGCTCAGTAATAGCAGGTGAAAATAATACACACCATCACACTGAGAATGACTGCTGTAAAAATATTCTTCACTGTGTAAATAAAAGCTTAAAATTACTTATTAATAATAGCAAATTAACTCATTTTAGCACTTTATTTATTCAAAACATTTTACATGTTCTAGGCAAATATAAATAAGATATGGTCATTTCCTCCAAGAATCCATACTGTTTGAGAGCAAATAATATATACTTATAAGAAATTAAATAAAAACAAAACATTTGTATAACCATTTTTGGAAATAAAAGAAGCCACAAGAAAGGTTAAGATGAATTTCTAGATACATTATAACGAAAATAAGTGTTACAAACTTTGAGGAAGAAGTCACTTTATGGCACAAAAATGAATGTATTCTTGGATCCTTGGACCCTCTGTTAATGTTTCCCAACTAATATACTTATATGAGATAGAAACAGCCCTGCAGATAATCTCTGGATATATAAACTTCTGAATTTACTAAGTATTTTTTTAGTGTATATATGTATGTATACACACACACACACACACACACACACACATACACAGAAGGGGTTATTTTCCTGTGTGCCAGCGGGTCACTCTTTACAACACCAACCGTCGTCATGTGGACATGAACTTTATAGGATGGAGCCAAAGAAGTTTCTTCTTTCCTGCAACAGATGGATGTAGCAGTTTTGACTTTCAAATTATTGTTGTGGATGCTTGTCTTTGGTCTCACTTAAGTCACTTTTGTTCAATAGCAAAATAGTCCATTTTTTTATATTGACATTTAGAAAAAGGAATCAAATCAGTATTTTAGAGTTTTCACTTATGGAGAAGTATTTTAATATTATTGAAAAAAGTGACCCCCTATAAAAAAGATGAAAAAGATTTGTATTCATTTTCTGAAGCTGCTATAATAAATTATCACCAGCTTGATGGCTTAAAGCAATAGAAATGTAGTTTTCTATTTCTGGAGGCCAGAAGTTCAAAGTCGAAGTGTCATGCATGGTTGATTCCTTCTGGAGGTTGCAAGGGAGAATTCCATTCCTCTTTCCTAGCTTCTGGTGGCTAGTGGAGATTTTGGGCATTCCTTGGCTTGTAGCCTCATCACTCCACTCTCTGCCTCCAACTTCAAATCACCTCCTCTGTGTGTCTCTAAGCAAGGACACTTGTCATTAAACTTAGGGCCCACTTGGATAATCCAAGATGACCTCCTCATCTCATCATCTTTAATACAATTACAGCTTCAAAGACCCTTTTCCTAAATAAAATAACATTCACAGGTCCGGGGGATTAGGCGTGAACACATCTTTTGGGAGAGTAGCATTCAACCTGCTATAGAGCTGGAGAAAGAAGTATGTAGAAAGGTACATTTTTCTAGTGTTTCGATATTCAGGAAATCTGGAAAAAAACTGAAGAACAGTGTATTATTTTTTATTTTTTATTTTTTGAGACGTTGTCTCACTCTGTAGTCCAGGCTGGAGTGCAGTGGCAGAATCTCGGCTCGCTGCAAGCTCCGCCTCCTGGGTTCACGCCATTGTCCTGCCTCAGCCTCCTGCGTAGCTGGGACTACAGGCAGCCGCCACCACGCCTGACAAATTTTTTTGTATTTTTAGTAGAGACGGGGTTTCACCATGTTAGCCAGGATGGTCTCACTCTCCTGACCTCGTGATCCGCCCGCCTCAGCCTCCCAAAGTGCTGGGATTACAGGCGTGAGCCACCGCGCCCGGCCGAATAGTGTATTCTTAATATTGGTGTGGAAACCTGTTATTATTTTTTTGTAATGAAACTATAACAAAGAGGAGAAAGCATATTTTAGATATGTGGTAATTTTTATATTCAGTTTTAATTATATTGGAATTTAACTTGTAATATTCTCAAGAAACACACTTGGAGATATATATTTATATTATATATGTGACATATATATTATTTAATGAAGGAGTACCCAGTATCTTATTAAAACCTACTGAGAATTTACAGCAGTGTTTTGCTCTGCTACCTCTATTAATACTCAAGCTATTTCATTAATCTGGCGTTTAAACACACATTATTATTTGAATATGATTATAATAATACCAAAATTTTCTTGGTCACAAGTAGTTTTTGATAATTAGATTCAATTTTGTATTAATACAGTATTTTTTACTATTTAAAAACGAATTGTTAGATACTATAATACAACATCATCAACAGGAAATTGCCTAATATATATGTTTTTTTAAAATATGGCCATCTTTAACTAATTTTAAGGCAGGAACACATGCATAACGAAAATATGAAGAAGAAAATGGAGAAAAAAACAGGAAGAAACAAGAAAGGGAGGAAGATAGTCATCCCAAATTAGAGAAGTTACAAATTTGCACTATTAACATTTTATGGACTTTTTTCTTTCATGTTTTTTTCCTTACTTTTCCATGTAACTTTGTTTTCTTCTCTTCCCTTTCTTGTTTTTTTTTAAATCTAGGTTTTCAGTTAATAATTTATCATGAACATTTTGCCTTATGTTATACCCTTACAATATTATATTACTGATTCCTAAGATTTCACAGTTCATTTACATTTGAAATTATATGTGAGATGTCTGACACAAACACTAATTGATGTTATTTTTAAAATTTACATGCTTCCTTGCTATCCTTAATATTTTCTTACTTTCTCTACCATCTTCTCAATCTGAGTGTTGTAACAAACTTATGGCCATAAATTAATGATGAAGAGACTGTAACATGTGGGATAAAGCATGTCATTCTTCTATAGCATAGCTACCTAGGCCAGTGCTTCTCTGAGGAGACTGTGACATGAGTATGAACACATTTGAACATTTCTTACCTGGTATGTTGAGTTGCATAAATGGTTGGTAAAGACTATATACTGATATGGGCCACGATTTATTTATCTTGTTTTCATACGCCCACCCCAGCCCTTCATGGCATTTCATTTTCTGATTATTCTATTCATCTTTAAATGTATTCATCATTCTCTATTTGTCAGTATTTTCAAATTTACTTTTATTTTCTTGATTTAAGAATTCAGCAAACTCTACCTACTTTTGCCCACCTGCCAGCTTCTAAACACCAGTTTCTTAATAGTATAAAGTAGATAATTTTTAAATTTTACTCATGAGTTTTCATAAGAGCTGTCTATATCTGTATTGCTTCAGGATGATATTTACAATGATTTAAACACGGTGTTTAACTGCTCTGATTGCTAACCAGCAATATTTTAAAACTATAATTTTTCTGTACTTAGGATACATATTTGTATTTAGAAGGAATATAAGCTCAAAACCACTTTTTTTTTCTCTAAAAAGTGGTTGTGGAGGATATGTGTCTGAGTCCTTGCTTATTTAATAATAATGCTTTTCTAAATTTAGCTGGACAGAAAAATTCCTATGTCACAAAATGTTTTACACAGAACTTGGTACATTTGGATTTATTATCTTTGGGACATTAATGTTGTAAAAGAAAGTCTGAGACTGGCTTAATTTTTGTAAACTTAGAGATAAACCTTTCATTTTTGCTGTGAAGATAATTTTTTTAGAGCTAATTCTTTATACTTGAAATAACATTTACCAAGGTATAACTAATTGACTAAGTGTTGAATTTTCTCTTTCCCTTTCTCATTCTCTCTCTTTTCACAATCCTGCACACATGTGCACACACACATTGTTTACTTTTAAGGAGTTAGTTCTTTCTACAATTGGGAAAAAATTTCTGTACATATAATTGTTTACTTGTACTTAATCTTCTCTGTTTGTAATTTTGTTATGTGTTTATTTTTATATAACCCAAGGGTTACAGCTCCTTCATCTAAATGTTTCTTCTTCTTAATAAATTTGACTGTTAATAACCCTGTTATATAATTCTCTTACAGTCTTTGCTTGCGTAGGACACAGTTTATTTATTGTTAGTCCTGAACTAGGGGTATGAATTTATTATGTATGTGTGTATGTATACACACACACACACACACACACGCACAAATGATTGCTAATTTTATCTTACAACCTTAATTAACAGTATAATATTTCTATAAATTACTAATGAATATGGGGCATATTACAAACACCTGTAGTGTTTGTTTGCTTTGTCAGAGCATATTTCATGATGAGAAACAATTTTATGCTATGGCAACAGTGAATGTGTTGATAATACTTGATTGTGAGTAGTTTCTAAATGTGAAAATATCTTAATGAACTCTATTCTCGAAATAATAATATAGAAGAATATTATATCACCATCTGAAACAGATCATCCATTTTAAAGCTCACTTTTCAGCATATGTCTAAAATGTATTTACTGGAGTTATTTATTGAGTATTTAGCAAATTCCAGGCATTTTTCTTAGTCCAAAGAATATAGCAGTGAACAACAGAGACACACAGCTTACATTCCAGTTGTGGAGGACAGATAAAAAACAAAGTACATGCACAAACACACACACAAATGCTAAGGAGAAAATGTACACTGGGAATACAGTTAAGGAGTATTGGCATAGAGGAATATAGAAATTTTTAATGCAGTGATTAGGGAAGACCTCACCAAGGTGATCTTTGAGAAAACACCAGAAGGAGGTGCTCAAAATTGTAAAATAATTAGCATTCTCTTCAAGGTATAATGCTGGGTATTCCATATTAAGTGTATGTGGTGAAAATGTGTGGTTTGCTTCTGAACACTATTTTTGTGTATAATCAAATTTTATAAATATGTTAGTTTTCTACAGTTGGTAAATACATTTAGGGAACATATATTTCAATGATATTATTGCAATTTCATTTAACAATAACAGCTATTTATTTGTCATTCATATAATTCTTTAGACTGTTCATGCTATGAGCCACTTTAGGCATTTAAGTGCACTCCTGAAAACTGTAAACTATGATTCAGTGGATGACTCTGGTACTGGGCTAAAACTACTTTAGTCACAGTTACAGACTAACTTGAACTTTTCTTCCCCAAATATCATTTACAAGAAGGAAAAGATTATAATGTTAAATTCAGTCAATGCTGGAATGGACTTTTTAATGCTTCCCTATTCCTCCAAATAATATTTTTCAAACACTTAGGCACTTTATGTTCAGAATCACACTGATACAGTAAGAAAAAGGCAGTTATTAATTCCAGAAGAAAAGTGACTGCCATTGTATTTTTGATATCACACAAAAGTTGCCCAACATGTTTATTTTCTGTGTATTATAATTTCCATCAAAATCTACAAGCATTTTATGTGGATCTGTTTTAGATACAGATAAAACAATTCCCTCTAAGGAGAGGGAAAGGAAATAAGAAAGTGAAAGAAGATAGAAAGCCCTCCATTACAGTGTTCTGCTCCATATAGAGAGCAATGTCTTTAATTACCAATCAGTGTTTTTGAATTAAATCTTATCAAGTGAAACCAAATCTAAACTACATCTCATGGAAAATTAGTACACTCTTAATGAGAAGCGCAATTTAATAATTACAATTTAACCAATCGTGGAACTTAATTGCAAAAATGCTATCTACTTGAGAGCCTAAGAACTTAAAATAGTATACAGAAATACCTCAAAGATATTGCAGGTTGGGTTCCATGTCTGCCTCCCACTGCTTTTCTTGATGCCCGGGCTGTTCATGTCAAGGGGCACTTGCAGGCCAGCACCAAGCTGCCCTCAGCTCCCACTCGGCTTCCCTCCCATGTTCCAGTGCACATAAAAGTCATGTGCAAACTGTATGTGCAACAGCATTATGTCTTTAAAAATGTACATACCTTATTATAAATACTTTATTGCTAAAAAATGCTAATGATAATCTAAGCCTTCCACGACTAATAACTTTTCTTGCTAACGTAGGGTGTTGCCTTGCTGTTGATGCATGCTGAATGATCAGAGTGGTGGTTGCTGAAGATGTGGAGTAGCTGTGGTAATTTCTCAAAATAAAACAATAGAGTTTGTACCATTGATTGATTCTTCCTTTCATAAAAGATTTTTCTGTAGCATCTAATACTCTTTGATAGCATTTTACCACAGTATAATTTCTTTTCAAAATGAAAGTCAATCCTCTCCAACCCTGCTGCTGCTTTATCAATGAAGTTTTGTAATATCCTAAAACCTTTGTTGTCATTTCAGCAATGTTAACCATCTTCACCAGAAGTAGATTTCATCTCCAAAAACCACTTTCTTTGTTCATCCTTAATAATTAAGTCCTCATCTGTTCAAGTTTTATCATGAGATTGCAGCAATTCAGGCACATCTTCAGGCTCCACTTCTAATTCTAGTTCTCTTCCTACTTCCACTAATCTGTAGTTACTCCTTCCACTGAAATCTTGACGCCCTCAAAGTAACACATGAGAGTTGGGATCAACTTCTTCCCAACTCCTATTAATGTTGATGTTTTAACCTTCTCTCATGAATCACAAATGTTCTTAAAGGTATCTGGAATGATGTATTCTTTCCAGAAGGTTTTCAGTTTACTTTGCTCAGATCCATTAGAGGAATTACTATATATGGTAGCTATAGCCTCATGAAAGGTAGTTTTTAAATAATAAAACCTGAAAGCCAAAATGTCTTTTTAATCCATGGACTGCAGAATGAATTAGTGTTAGCAGGCAAAAAAACAACATTAAACTCCTTGTACATCCCCATTAGAGTTCTTGAGTGACCAGGTACATTGTCAATAAGCAGTAATATTTTGAAAAGATTTATTTTTTCTTTTTTTCTGAGCAGTAGGTCTCAACAATGTGCTTAAAATATTCAGTAAACCATGCCATAAACAAATGTGGTGTCATACGGTCTTTGTTGTTGCATTTATAAAGGACAGAGCAGATTTAGCATACTATTTAAAGGCTCTACAATTTCTGAAATGGTAAGTGAGCATTGGCTTCAACTTAACCACCAACTGCATAAGCCTGTAACAAGATAGTCAGTCTGTCCTTTGAAGTTTTGAAACTTCAAAGGACAGGCATTAACCTCCTCTCTAGCTATGAAAGTCCTACTTGTCATTTTCTTCCAATAGAAGGCTATTTCATCTTCCTTGAAGATATGCTGTTTAGTGTAGCCACCTTCATCAATGATCTTAGCTATATATTCCAGCTAACTTGCCACAGCTTCTCCATCAACACTTGGCTGCTTCACTTTGCGCCTTTATGCTATGAAGACAGCTTCTTTCCTTAAACCTCATGAACCAACCTCCACTAGCTTCAAACTTTCCTTCTGCAGTTTCCTCACCTCTCTGAGCCTTTATGGAATTGAAGAGAGCTAAAGATTAAGCTTTGGCTTCGATGAATGTTATGTCTGGTTTGATCTTCTATCCAGACCACTCAAGCTTTCTCCATATCAGCAATAAGGCTATTTCACTTTCTATCCTTTGTGTTTACTGGAGTAGCAATTTTAATTTTCTTTAGAAATTTTATTTGCATTCACAACTTGGCTAACTGTTTGGTGCAAGAGGCCTAGCTTTCGGCTTATCTAGGCATTCAACATGCCTTCCTCACTAAGCCTAATTATTTCTAGCTTTTGATTTACAGTGAGAGATGTATGACTTCTTTTCACTTGAAAACGTAGAGGCCACTGGAAGGTTATTAAATGGCCTAATTTCAATATTGTTGTTTCTCAGAAAATAGGGAGGCTCAAGGAAATGGAGAGAAATGGGAAGGGCTGGTAGGTAGAACAGTCAGCAAACATATTTATAGATTAATTTCACTGTCTTATATTAACACAGTTTGTGTTACCCCAAAACAATTACAATAGTAACATTTAATATAATTGATCAGAGATAACCATAATGTATGGAATCTTTGGAATGTCGCTTTTCTGGCTGGAAACCTGTGGCCAGAAACTCCTTTGCCTGAGTTTTGCTTGGGTCTGCTGGTCTCATTCCATGTACTCTGCCTGGCAGGTTGCACTTGGCTCATGCTACTGGCCTGGATCCCATGCCTCTGTGGAAAACTGCAACTCAGGTGTGGAGTGGCAAGAGGCATAAGTGTGGGGTCTGGTGACTGCACCATCAGACACACTGGCTGTTGCCAAGGGGCAGCCAGCTCCAGGTGCTGGCATGGGTGGCAGCTCTCTGCAAGACTGGAACCTTGTGTGCCACAAGCAGCTTCCCCGCTGGCACCAGGGAATGCAGTGGCACCCAGAAGCTTGGAAACACCAGGAACCATAGGGCCACAAAGAGAGAGTCACTGCCCTGGCTTGGGGAGTTCCCAGGTCTGGGCTCCCCAAAGGGCCACAGCTCTTCTTTCCTTCTCTTTGCCTGCAATGTGGAGAGCAAGGGGCATGTAACAGTTTGTGTTACAGCTCATTTAGCCCTGCCAATCAACTGGTCCCGAGTTCTTGTACTGTGACCAGGAAGAAAGAGGTATTCAGACAAGTGGAGGGTGAGCAAGATAAAGAAGAGCTTTACTGAGTGATACAACAGCTCAGTCTCCCACAGGGGGCAGCTCCACAGCCAGGGTGTCCTGACAAGTGTTATTAGCAGAGAGGAGACCCTGGAGTGGGAAGCTCCTCTCCGTAGGAAGGTCGTCTCATCCTCTCTATAGCTCTCAGCAGAGAGGAGACCCTGGAGTGGGTAGCTCCTCTCTGCAACTGGTTGTCCCATATGTCTGTCCTGCTCTGGCTGAGCCTGGGGCTTTTATGGGCCTCAGAGGGAAGGAACTGCATGTCCATTGGTCAATGGGCAGCCACAGGTGGGCATGGAAAAGGCAGCACAAGCTCCCATTCCATTTGCCAGACTGGCATTCCGGCCCCCAGTCTTCAGGCCCTCCCTGGCCTGAAGGTGAGGCCTCACCAGGGACCCACTCCCTTCCATCCAGGAACCTCCTTGCCTCCCACTGCTGTTCATGATGCCCAGGCTGTCCATGCCAAGGGCACCTGCAGGCCAGTGCCAAGCTGTCCTCACCTCCCACTTGGCTTCCTTCCCATGCTCATTGGTGCTCAAAGTCTGGAGGGGACTGAGGCAGCAGGGGGCTGGCATGTCAGCACTGCCCCAGCATGCGCACACATGGCCTGGCTGTGACAGCACCTTGGCTCAGCCCCACCTTTGCTCCCAGATTTGCAGGAAGAAGCCAGGTACTGGGAGAGGGCGATTCCAAGCCTACGAGGGCAGGACACCTTTCCAGGCCCCCAAGAGTGCAGGGATGGCTGGGTCCACAGCCATGGTTTGGGCAGCTGCAGCTGCACCCAGGGGGGTAGAGCTCCTCTCTGCTCCATGGAGTGGGAGGTCCAAGTATGCAGCCATGGTTTGGGTGGGTGCAGCTATGCCAAGGAGGGCAGGGTACCTGCCTGGTACCTGGCCCCCGAAGCACAGGGATGCCCGAGTCTGCAGCTGTGGTTTGGGCAGCTGCAGTGGCACCTGAGAAGCTCCCTCCTCAACTTGGAAGAAGCAGGCTTCCACTTGTCCCTGGCTCCCATCAGCTCACGGAATGTGCAGCCCCAGCTGTTCCTCCCAGCTGCAGCCAGCATGATGGCATTGGCCACTCCAGATGGCCTGTTGCTGCCATCAATAACAGGTATAATAATAATTAAAAAGTTTTAAATATTGTGAGAAGTACCAAAATGTGACACAGAGACACAAAGTGAGCACATGCTGTTGAGAAACGGCCCCAATAGACTTGCTCTATGCAGTGTTGCCAAACAACTTCAACTTGGAAAAAAATTTTATATCTGTGAAGTGCAATAAAGTAAAGCTCGATACAACAACGTATGTCTGTATAGTATAATACTTAGAGTCTTATATGCTGATGTTCATTGTGCAGTTTTTAATAGATTAGGTCCATTTGTGTGATGAAACATAATACTTGTATACAATATCTTGTAAAACTTTCATATAATTACCCTTTGCTGACTACAGAATTAGCATACATCATATCTTTCTCTATTTTACACATTAATTGCTACTCTTGTGCATTATAAAGATTTTGATGGATTTTATTGAAATACCATTAAGTTCTCTATGATACAGTGAAAAGTTTAGTTCCTTTGCATGTTAACTTTCTACTAATCTAGTACATGAAATACTCTTAGTATAATTTTATCAGTGCATAAATTTCTTCCTGCCATCAGAAGTGAAAATAGGTTCTACAGCACCTGGCAGGAAAGAACATAAAAATCAGAATATATGCCTTGTAATCTTCACCTAGTTGTTTGGGATCCAGCACAATATCAGCTTAGAGCAAATACCCAATAACTACTTGCTGATTAATTGATTGTACATGTTATGAGAGCCTCACAGAAATGGTAAAGAAGTTTATACCACTGTAGTTAAAATATTAAAATTTGATATAAAATTGTTGATAATGTTCTGATTTCATCTTTCATAGTAGCTTTTTATAATCTTGAAATAATTATTATAGGTAAAGACATAAAATATAGATAAATGAATACATGCATCACATTTTCCTAGTGTTGAAACACTCATTATCTGTAAGTATAGGTTTAGTATCCCCTATCTGAAATGCTAGAGCATCTTCTTTGCTGGTGCTCAGAAACTAGATAACATAAAGTAACTACCTTGTATATCTGGCAAATCAGAAAACAAAGTGCAATACAACAATAGGTACCAAAAGATATTTTAAGCATTTTAAATAGAACTATTTCAAGATTTTAATACACATTTTAAATAGCCTATGCTGATTGTAATTTGAAGACTTACTCATGTGACTGAACATACATAGTCTCTGTGATGCTGGTTGTGTGGCTATGTTTTCATAAGTTGATACTCCTTGAATTATAAAAACTATGTTCTGTTCTGAAACACGCAGTGTAAAGCTGTTCTCAGTAGTCCCGAAGTTCTCAAAGAAGCCTCATTTTCCTCTTGGGAAAATGTTGAACTAAACAGTGACCTTTAATCAAGTAGCCACAACATTCATATGTCACTTTTTGGAACAGTCCCTAATGTTAATGCACATATAAATCAGCTGGTGGTCTTGTTAAAATATTGTTAAATGATTCTGATTTAGGAGATTTGAACTATGATGTGAGATTCTGCATTGCAAGCAAACTCTCAGGTGCAATTCATGTACAATTCATGCTACTGGTAGAAGGATCACAACTTTATGTAGCAAGAGTTTACCAAGACAATATAAACCCATTGCAACAATTCAAAAGTGACTGTTGAATTATGTGTGATGTTCCTACCACAGAAAAGAAAGAAATCTGCATGTGGACTCTGACTCGGATTAGGTAAAAATGTATTTTTTTGTAAATATGATCCATTATTTCTGTACCAGATATGGCTATAAAAGGAATGGGCCTCCATCCTGTCGAGTTAGTATTCTGGTTGTGGGCAAAACCCTGTGTCTGTTCCAGCTGCCACCCTTAAAATGGATGCTCCAAGTCCGATCAGGTTTTTGTAAAATATTATCTCACCAGCAGCTATCTCAGTGTGAAAACTGCCTAAATGTTAGTTAATATGGTTAGGGCAAAAATATATAGTGAATATAAAACACTTTGACTCTTGCTGTCATGAAACGTCTACTTTGATTAATTGGGAACTGCAGCCTCCCCTGATGTTAGCAAAGTCTGAAAACTACCTGTTCAATAAATACCCTAGAATGTCATGCGCTGATATCTTGCCTCAGCTGTAAGCAGTATTTCTCTCTTATTGTTTCTTCTCATTTTACACCTGCCATAACTTGCAACTGTTGATTTGCCAGATTCTTGCAAAATCATTCTCTAATTTGTTGTTTTTATTGTGGCTTAAGAAGTTAATTGGAGATTCCTGGGCAAGATGGCTGAGTAGATACAGCTTCAGTCTGCGGCTCCCAGTGAGACCAACACAGAGGCGGGTGATTTCTGCATTTCCAACTGAGATACACAGTTC
Organism: Pongo abelii; assembly: GCF_028885655.2. Taxonomy (NCBI): domain Eukaryota; kingdom Metazoa; phylum Chordata; class Mammalia; order Primates; family Hominidae; genus Pongo; species Pongo abelii. Next base: position 112,993,041 of record NC_071989.2, on the reverse strand, counting down.
ATCTCATTGGGACTGGTTAGACAGTGAGTGCAGCCCACAGAGGGTCAGCAGAAGCAGGGTGGGGCATCACCTCACCCGGGAAGCGCAAAGAGTTGGGGAACTATCTCCCCTAGCCAAGTGAAGCTGCGAGGGACTGTGCCTTGAGGGACGGTGCTGTCCAGCCCAGATACTATGTTTTTCCTATGGTCTTCATAACCCACAGACCAGGAGATTCCCTCAGGTGCCTATACCACAAGGACCCAGGGTTTCAAGCACAAAACTGGGTGGTTGTTTGTGCTGACACCGAGCCAGCTGCAGGAGTTTTTTCTTCATATCCCAGTGGTGCCTGGAATGCCAGAACCATCCACTCTCCTGGAAAGGGGGCAGAAGCCAGGGAGCCGAATGGTCTTGCTCAGTGGATGCCACCCCAACAGAGCCCAACAAGCTAAGATCCACAGGCTTGAAATTCTTGCTGCCAGCACTGCAGTCTGAAGTCATACTGGGATGCTAGAGCTTGGTAGGAGAAGGGGTGTCTGTAATTACTGAGGCTTGAGTCTGTGGTTTTCCCCTCACAGTGTAAACAAAGCCTCTGGGAAGTTTGGACTTGGTGGAGCCCAACTCAGCGCTTCAAAGCCTCTGTAAACAGACTGCCTCTCTAGATTCCTCCTCTCTGGGCAGGGCATCTCTGAAAGAAAGGCAGTCAGCCCCAGTCAGGGGCTAATAGATAAAACTCCCATCTGCCTGGGACAGAGCACCAGGGGGAAGGGGCCACTGTAGGTGCAGTTTCAGCAGACTTAAACGTCCCTGTCTGCTGACTCTGAAGAAAGCAGCAGATCTCCCAGCACAGCGCTTGAGCTCTGACAAGGGACAGACTGCCTCCTCAAGTGGGTCCCAGACCCCCGTGCCTCCCAACGGGGAGACTGCTCCCAGCAGGGGTCGATAGACACCTCATATAGGAGAGCTCCTGCTGCATCTGGTGGGTGTCCCTCTGGGACGAAGCTTCCAGAGGAAGGACCAGGCAGCAATCTTTGCCATTCTGTAGTGGGTGCTGGTGATACCCAGGCAAAGAGAGTCTGGAGTGGACCTCCAGAAAACTCCAGCAAACCTGCAGCAGAGGGGCCCGACTGTTAGAAGGAAAACTAACAAACAGAAAGGAATAGCATCAACATCAACAAAAAGGATGACCACGCAAAAACCCCATCTGAATGTCACCGACATCAAAGACCAAAGGTAGATATAAATCCATGGAGATGAGGAAAAACCAGCACAAAATTGCTGAAAATTCCAAAAGCCAGAATGCCTCTTCTCCTCCAAAGGATCACAGCTCCTGACCAGCAAGTGTACAAAACTGGATGGAGAATGAGGTTGACGAGTTGACAGAAGTAGGCTTCAGAAGGTGGGTAATAACAAACTCCTCTTAGCTAAAAGAGCATGTTCTAATCCAATGCCAGGAAGCTAAGAACCTTGAAAAAAGGTTACAGGAACTGCTAACTAGAATAACCAGTTTAGAGAGGAACATAAATGACCTGATGGAGCTGAAAAACAGCACAACAACTTCACGAAGCACACAAAAGTATCAATAACCAAATCATTCAAGTGGAAGAAAGAATATCAGAGACTGAAGATCAACTTAATGAAATAAAGCGAGAAGGCAGGATTAGAGAAAAAAGTATGAAAAAGAATGAGCAAAGCCTCCAAGAAATATGGGACTACGTGAAAAGACCAAACCTACATTTGATTGGTATACCTGAAAGTGATGGGAGAATGGAACCAAGTTGGAAAACACACTTCAGGATATTACACAGGAGAATTTCCTCAACCGAGCAAGACATGCCAACATTCAAATTCAGGAAATACAGAGAACACCACAAAGATACTCCTCGAGAAGAGCAACACCAAGACACATAATCGTCGGAGTCACCAAGTTGAAATGAAGGAAAAAATGTTAAGGGCAGCCAGAGAGAAAGGTCAGGTTACCCACAAAGGAAAGCCCATCAGACTAACAGTGGTTCTCTTTGAAGAAACCCTACAAGCCAGAAGAGAGTGGGGGCCAATATTCAACAATCTTAAAGAAAAGAATTTTCATCCCGAATTTCATATTCAGCCAAACTAAGCTTCCTAAGTGAAGGAGAAATAAAATCCTTAGCAGACAAGCAAATGCTGAGGGATTTTGTCACCACCAGGCCTGCCTTACAAGAGATCTTGAAGAAAGCACTAAACATGGAAAGGAAAAACTGGTACCAGCCACTGCAAAGACATACCAAAATGTAAAGATCATTGACATTATGACGAAACTGCATCAACTAATGGGCAAAATAACCAGCTGACATCATAATGACAGGATCAAATTCACACATAACAACATTAACCTTAAATGTAATCAGGCTAAATGCCCCAATTAAAAGACACAGACTGGCAAATTGGTTAAAGAATCAAGACCCATCAGTGTGCTGTATTTAGGAGACCCATCTCACTTGCAAAGACACACATAGGCTCAAAATAAAGGGATGGAGGAAGATTTACCAAGCAAATGGAAAGCAAAAACAAGCAGGGGTTGCAATCCTAGTCTTTGATAAAACAGACATTAAATGAACAAAGATCAAAAGAGACAAAGAAGGACATTACATAATGGTAAAGGGATCAATGCAACAAGAAGAGCTAACCATATTAAATATATATGCATCCAATACAGGAGCATCCAGATTCATAAAGCTAGTTCTTAGAGACCTACAAAGAGACCTAAACTCCCACACAATAATAGTGGGAGACTTTAAAACCCCACTGTCAATATTAGATAGATCAATGAGACAGAAAATTAACAAAGATATTCAGGACTTGAACTCAGCTCTCGACCAAGTTGACCTAATAGACATCCACAGAACTCTCCACCCCAAATCAGCAGAATATACATTATTCTCAGCACCACATAGCACTTATTCTAAAATTGACCACATAATTGGAAGTAAAACACTCCTCAGCAAATGTAAAGGAATGGAAGTCATAGCAAACAGTCTCTCAGACTACAGTGCAATCAAATTAGAACTCAGGATTAAGAAACGCACTCAAAACCACACAACTTCATGGAAACTGAACAGTCTGCTCCTGAATGACTACTGGGTAAATAATGAAATTAAGGCAGAAATAAATAAGTTATTTGAAAGCAATGAGAACAAAGACACAGTGTACCAGAATCTCTGTGACACAGCTAAAGCAGTGTTTAGAGGGAAATGTATAGCACTAAATTCCCACAGGAGAAAGAGGGAAAGATCTAAAATTGACACCCTAACATCACAATAAAAAGAACTAGAGAAGCAAGAGCAAACAAATTAAAAGGCTAGCGGAAGACAAGAAATAGCTAAGATCAGAGCTGGACTGAATGAGATAGAATGAGATGAGAAAAAATTCTTCAAAAAATCGATGAATCCAGGAAATGGTTTTTTGAAAAGATTGACAAAATAGATAGACCACTAGCCAAACTAATAAACAAGAGAAGAGTGAAGAATCAAATAGACACAATAAAAAATGATAAAGGAGATATCAACACTGATCCCACAGAAATACAGACTCCCGCCAGAACATACTATCAACACCTCTACACAAATAAAATAGAAAATCTAAAAGAAATGGATATGTTTCTGGACATATACACCTCCCAAGACTAAACCAGGAAGAAGTCGAATCCCTGAATGGACCAATAACAAGTCCTGAAATTGAGGCAGTAATTAATAGGCTACCAACCAAAAAAAGCCCAGAACCAGACAGATTCACAGCTGAATTTTATCAGAGGTAAAAAGAGGAGCTGGTACCGTTCCTTCTGAAACTACTCCAAATAATAGAAAAAGAGGGATTCTTCCCTAACTCATTTTATGAAGCCAGCATCATCCTGATACCAAAACCTGGCAGATACAAAACAAAAAAAGAAAATTTCTGGCCAATATCCCTGATGAATATTGATGTGAAAATCCTCAATAAAATACTGGTAAACTGAATCCAGCATCACATTAAAAAGCTTCTCCACCATGATCAAGTTGGCTTCATCCCTGGGATGCAAGGCTGGTTCAGCATACGCAAATCAATAAACATAATTCATCACATAAACAGAACCAATGACAAAAACCTCATGATTATCTCAATAGATGCAGAAAAGGCCTTCGATAAAATTCAACACTCCTTCATGCTAAAAACACTCAATAAACTAGGTATCGATGGAACGTTTCTCAAAATAATAAGAGCTATTTATGACAGGCCCACAGCCAATATCATACTGATTGGGCAAAAACTGGAAGCATTCCCTTTGAAAACTGGCACGAGACAAGGATACCCTCTCTCACCACTTCTATTCAATATAGTATCAGAAGTTCTGGCCAGGGCAATTAGGTAAGAGAAAGAAATAAAGGGTATTCAAATAAAAAAGAGGAAGTTTAATTATGTCTGTTTGCAGATAACATGACTGTGTATTTAGAATACCCCATCGTCTCAGCCTCAAAACTGTTTAGGCTGATAAGCAAATTCAGCAGTCTCAGGATACAAAATCAATGTGCAAAAATCACAAGCATTCTTACATACCAATAACAGACGGAGAGTTAATTCATGAGTGAACTCCCATTCACAATTGCTACAAAGAATAAAATACCTAGGAATACAACTTACAAAGAATGTGAAGGACCTCTTCAAGGAGAATTACAAACCACTGCTCAAGGAAATAAGAGAGAACAAACAAATGGGAAAGCATTCCATGCTCATGGAAAGGAAGAATAAATATTGTGAAAATTGCCATACTCTCCAAAGCAATTTATAGATTCAATGCTATTCCCATCAAGCTACCATTGACTTTCTTCACAGAATTAGAAAAAACTACTTTAAATTTCATATGGAACAACAACAAAAAAAATAAAATCCCATATTGCCAAGACAATCTATGCAAAAAGAACAAAGCTGGAGACATCAGTCTACCTGACTTCATACTATACTACAAGGCTACAGTAACCAAAACAACATGGTACTGATACCAAAACAGATATATAGACCAATGGAACAGAACAGAGGCCTCAGAAATAACACTACGTATCTACAACCATCTGATCTTTGACAAACCTAACAAAAACAAGCAATGTGGAAAGGATTCCCCATTTAATACATGGTGTTGGGAAAACTGGCTGTCCATATGCAGAAAACTGAAACTGGACCCCTTCCTTACACCTTGTACAAAAAATAACTCAAGATGGATTAAAGATTTAAACATAAGACCTAAAACCATAAAAACCCTAGAAGAAAACCTAGGCAATACCATTCAGGACATAATTGTGGGCAAAGATTTCATGACCAAAACACCAAAAGCAATTGCAATAAAAGCCAAAATTGACAAATAGGATCTAATTAAACTAAAGAGCTTCTTCACAGCAAAAGAAACTATCATTAGAGTGAACAGGCAACCTACAAAAGGGGAGAAAATTTTTGCAATCTAATCATCTGACAAACGGCTAATATCCAGAATCTACAAGGAACTTAAACAAATTGACAAGAAAAAAACAACCCCATCAAAAAGCGGAGGAAGGGTATGAACAGACACTTCTCAAAAGAAGATATTTATGCGGCCAACAAACATATGAAAAAAAGCTCATCATCACTGCTCATTAGAGAAATGCAAATCAAAACCACAGTGAGATACCATCTCATGCCAGTTAGAATGGCGATCATTAAAAAGTCAGGAAACAACAGATGCTCTAGATGATGTGGAGAAATTGGAAGGTTTTTACACTGTTGGTGGGACTGTCAATTAGTTCAACCATTGTGGAAGACAGTGTGGTGATCCCTCAAGGATGTAGAACCAGAAATACCATTTGACCCAGCAATCCCTTTACTGGGTATATACCCAAAGGATTATAAATCATTCTACTATAAAGACACATGCACAAGTATGTTTATTGCAGCAGTATTCACAATAGCAAAGACTTGCAACCAATCCAAATGTCCATCAATGATAGACTGGATTAAGAAAATGTGGCACATATACACCATGGAATACTATGCAGCCACAAAAAGGATGAGTTCATGTTTATTGCAGAGACATGGATGAAGCTGGAAACCATCATTCTTAGCCAACTAACACAAGAACAGAAAACCAAACACTGCATTTTCTCACTCATAAGTGGGAGTTGAACAATGAGAACACATGGACACAGGGAGGGGAACATCACACACTGGGGTCTGTCATGGGGTGGGGCCTAGGGGAGGGATAGCATTAGGAGAAATATCTAATGTAGATGATGGATTGATGGGTATAATAAATCACCATGGCACATGTATATCCATGTAACAAACCTGTATATTCTGCACATGTATCCCAGAACTTAAAGTATAATAATAATAAAAAAATTTCAAACCCACAGATAACTAAAAATATATGAGAAACCACCCTTTTGTAAACCATCTACCTAGAAATTCCTACAAGTTGTTACACATTTCTAAAAAAAAATCACTGAGTTGCATAGTTGTAAATGGTTCATTATACCTCTATATAACAAACATGCACATTCTGCATATGTATCCCAGAACTTAAAGTATAATAAAATAAAAATTAAAATTAAAAATAAATAGCAATGGTAAAATGCAAAAAAAATGAGCTAATTGAAGTCTTATTAGATTTATGTCTAAAATTTAAGAATAATAGACTGTAAAGGAAAGAGAAATTTAAGGTATTTTTGAATAATGTAAAGGCTTTTAATAATTTAATTTCATACTTCCTTTTTATTTATAAAATATTTAACTTCTTATCCCCAAGTTTTTGTTTAAATTCTAGATATGATGGTGGGCAAGCAATAGCTAGAAAAATCACTTTGTTAGTTTTAAAGCAATAATAATTAGTAAAACTTTGCAAGAAATCTAAGTTAATTAAAATATCAAGAGAATATTTTATGCCTGGATCTAATGCTTCATGATTTAGAGATAAAGAAACCTCACGGTCTCCCTTCCTTACTCAATATGTAAACCTTTACAGGTAATGTCATCTTATATTGTTAAAACACTTTTTAAAAAGTTATAAAGTATTCAGATAAAAAGCAATGTTGGGATTCCAAAGCTCATCTTTATTATAGTTTCTTGTTCTTGGATCAAATAGCCTTGCATTGAATTGGGGTTAGTCTATTCACAGAGATCTTTATCTATAATCATGTCCATACAAATGAAGCCAAAATGTAATGAAAAATAAAATTCCCTCAATTTATTTTGGTGTTTGGCTATGATCCAGAAACCCTATTTCCATTGTTGTTACAGCATCCTTATTCCGGGCAAATTAAATCAACCTCATTTCATGCTCATGTTCACAATTTACCCACAATGTATAAATTAGTTCAATATAATTTATACATTGTATAAAGTATAAATCAGTTCAATATAATTTAGTTCAAAGTATAATTTAGTTCAATATAAGGTTAACGGTGTACATATAATCCAAAGTAAAATATTCTTGTAGATTGCCGATTTGTGCATGATCTTCAATACTATCCAGAATTCTTGCCCTATATTACTGATAAAAAGAACTCCCCTTGGCTTGGCAGACCCAATGCTTGTGGAAAAGATGTAGAGAGTCTTGGCAAGCTCATCATCTAAAGCCTTAACATCCTTACCTTAGTCCAAATGTTATTACAACTACTTCTGGGCTCTAAATATTCAAACATTACTTGTATAGTTCATGCTATGTTTTCCTTATCTGTTTAGCACTTTGTTGTAGATTCATTTCGTTTTTTTGACTCTTTCCCTTCTACCTACTGCTCTCTTACTATGTATCATACATTATGCTTGGCATCCAGTATATAGCAATCCTGGTGCCTTTTACATGTCCCTAAAACACTTTTTAACAAATTAATTCTAAGGTCATTTGAGAACATCCTCATAAATTTATTACTAAATTACTTTATAATAATTTATAATAAAATATAATTTTTCTCTGCAAATTATATTTTTCAGATTCCACTTATTTTTTAAATTTTGTTTTAATTTATATTATAGTCTCTCTCAATATTTCTCCCCGCTAACTTCCCTCCTATGGAATTACAACATCAATTAGTCTTCTTTTCTTTGTTTATAATATAGATTATAATAGCACCTATTTTATAAACTTATGAGGATTAAATGGTAAAAACATATGAAGTGCTTTGGTTATTATCTGGCACATAATAAGAGCTCAACACATTTAGCTAAATAATTATCAGTACTAACATCATTATAATTAGCACACCTGAAATTTCCCAGCAATTACAAATCCTAGGAGCACTGGCCATCAGAGAGAGCAAACATGAGAAATCATTGAACCAGGTGAGATGCTTGCCCCTGACAGACACTGCATTAAATAAATGCCAGTGAAGAAGTTATTTCCCTTCTAACTCCCTTTTGAGTATTTGGATTATGTTTAGGAAATAGATAATTTAATTCAAGTTGTCTTTGACACTGTTCTAACAGAACTAATATCCGGTTTCCCCAAAGAGAGATCGAACAACAGAATGAGTCTTGCCTGTGCAAGACAATCCAGCTCTATTTTAATTATGATTTTATGGTTGTCTTCTATTAATAAAAAGTAGTTCTGGCTTTCCATTTATGGTAGAGTGTTATAGTTTGTATTAAAAGACATATGTAATCAAACAGTAAATTAATTCAAATATTAAGTAAATAAACTAACAAATGATTATGGATGTCTCAACTATTACAAGGGTGACACACACACAAATAAGTTAAAGTTGGGAAACACCAGTCTAGTTCAACATTTTTATTTTATCTAGGAGAAATCTGAGTCCTTGAAAGAGGTAGTATCTTACCCAAGATTAGGATCCAGGCCTAATTACTTTAAAAAACTTACTGATGTGCAGCCGGCCGCGGTGGCTCATGCCTGTAATCCTAGCACTTTGCGAGGCTGAGGTGGGTGGATCACAAGGTCAGGAGTTTGAGACCAGCTTGGCCAACATGTTGAAACCTCGTATCTACTAAAAGTAAAAAAATTAGCTGGACTTGGTGGCGCACGCCTGTAGTCCCAGCTACTCGAGAGCCTGAGGCAGGAGAATGGTTGGAACCCGGGAGGCCGAGGTTGCAGTGAGCTGAGATCGTACCACTGCACTCCAGCCTGGGTGACAGAGCGACACTCTGTCTCAAAACAACAACAACAACAACAAAAACTTACCGATATACATCAACATTATATCAGGTTTTATTATAAAGAATAATGTTCCATTGGTTGTCATTGGAACCCCTATTAGACAATTTAGATTTTTATGGAGCAGGAATGCCTATCATCATATAAGACTCACATGCCTTATTTTCATAAAACGCCTCAATAATATTTAACCTGTTGAGGAGGAGGAGGAGGAGGAAGAGGGAGGGAGGAGGGAGGAGGGGGAGGACGAGGAGGAGGGAAATGTATAGCGAAAGAAAAGATTTTTAATGAGATGAATTTAAGAAATCTGTAAACTAGATTACATATAGCCAAAGATGTAACGCAGAAATGTATTGTTCACAAACATACTGGATTATAAAACTAATGGTTATTGATGGAACTATCATTTTTGAACTTTCTCTGTAGAGTACATACAATGTACTGCAAAAGGTTAAAGGAAAGGGGTTTTGTATTCATGAAAGTTATTTAGAGAAATGGTATGTTTTCAAACTTCACTAGTTAAAATATCATAAATATCACAACTGTGGCCTGAAATTTTTGCTCACATTTTAGATAGTCTAGTTCAATATAAAATTGCCTCCTAATTTATATTATAGTGTAGAAACTTAGGGTTAATCAGGCACCTGATGAGTAAGTGTTAGGGAGGGACAGAATTTCTTATAGAAAGAAATCTCAGTCCTAGGAATCTTGAAGCGCAGCTTTATAACTGTTTACAATAAAATTGAAGAAAAAAGAGAAAGTGTTGAGAAACTAATTTTTAAGAAAGGTCAATTAATAATAAATTTTCCATAACTTTTCAATGGTAAGACACAGAATCAATTAATTGGAATTGATATCCACAGGCTGTATAACTTTGAGATATGTCTTTGTGAGGGCATGCATGTAAATGAATTTATAATAATGTCATCAATTATTAATTGCTTGCTTAGAAAGCACTGGGCTTAGTACTTTGAAAATATCTCATGTAGTCATTACAATGTCCTACAATACTCTTATAGAGGAGAAAACAAAGGTATAGACTAGCCAGAAGCTGAGGCAATATTTGAACCTGGGTTTCACTACAAAGCCATGATTCTCAACTATGCTGCTCTTTGCTGACTTAACATTTATGTTCATGCTTTGCATTTTGTCTTTATCCTAAAAATAAGATTTCATAAATCCTTGAGTCTCCTTGACTGTAATTTTTGATTTTTTGGCTTTAATTCAAGACAAAAACCACTTTGGTATGTTTTAAAATGATATTTTATTCTTTGTAATTGGAAAAGAAACTATAAATGCATTTGTCCTTTTATGATTGATTATCATAGTTTTAAAGTTAGTTATTCATACTATGTTGCTTTTTTTCTGTCCTTGAATTGTTTCAAATTTGTATTTTAAGTAGTATTAAAGACAGCCCTTTGCTCAGCATATTCAGGGGAGAAAGATCACGATGGTGAAAGGATATTAAAGCAGCTCTTACGCTGAATGGCTAGCAAAAGGGAGTTTGGAGTAAAATGAGGAGGTGACAAAAGCAAGGGAGCATGGCTACTGTCTTTAAAAGTACTGTATGTTACAGCACTTGAACACTTACAAAGAGTCATCATACAAATGAACTCAATCCCCCCCAACCCCCCCAAAAAAAAGTTCTAAAAGGCAGGTATTATACCAGCATTATAATTGAGACAAATACGTGTCACCAGAGTTCTTATCCTTAGGCTACATTATACAATTAACAAATGGCAACTTCTGCACTTGAACTGACATTTTCCAACTTCTGATACTGTGTGTGTGTGTGTGTGTGTGTGTGTGTGTGTGTGTGTGTCTGTGCGTGCTCCTGCCTGCACAATACCACAGGTGTAAAAATAAGGTATAAGGTGTTGACTACATAAACCCAGGAATAAAATAATGTCAAATGGATGGGAGCTATAAGACAGAGTTGTGGGTAAAAATAAAGAGGGTCTTTCTAATAATGACTATTGTCTAAAGATAAAATGGCCTTTTTTTGGGAGGGAGTTTTTTTTTAATTCTAATTTCATTTTATGTTTGATAAGCCTTTGAAAGGTCTATCTTAAAAACAGAGTAAGATAATGAATTAATGCAACACCAGGTGACTGGAACCATCTGCTCAACAACAGAATTAAGTTATATGTGATTTAATCATATTTCAGAATTTTAATTATGAAATGTTAGAAATGTATGCAAAGGCCTAGAAAACAATAAAACAAATAACCATTAGTCCAACACTCAAATTAGTAATTTACCATTTTATTCAGATTACTTTTAAAAAGATGAACCATTATAGACACTATTGAACAGCCTCATTTATAATTTCCCTTGATCCCATTCTCCTTTGTCACTCCTGCCCTCCCCTGAATATTCACATAATCTCTGGAACCACTTCAAACATGCTATGTGTCTTTTTGTGTGTATATATGTGTATATAAACTTATCAACATAGATTATCAAGAACTATGAAGGGTCTGAATTATTACCCTACTTGCAAGCTAACAAGTTGGCCTACCATGTTTCATGGATGCTGGCAGAATACTAGCCCCACCTTGATCAGAGAACAAAGGACTTCATTATTTACAGTAATAACAATAGATAGAAAAATAAGGCCAAGGTGGGCAGATCACGAGGTCAGGTGTTCAAGACCAGCCTGGCCAAGATGGTGAAACCCCATCTCTACTAAAAATACAAAAATTAGCCAGGTGTGGTGGTGGGTGCCTGTAATCCCAGCTACTCGGGAGGCTGAGGCAGGAGAATCGCTTGAACCCAGAAGGCAGAGGTTGCAGTGAGCCAAGATCACACCACTGCACTCCAGCCTGGGCAACAACAGTGAAACTCCATCTCAAAAAAAAAAAAAAAATATATATATATATATATATATATATATATAGCATTTTCATGTGTGACTTTCTCATACTCCAGTTCTCACAGCATAATGGAGAGAAGGATATGTGATGCTTGCACATCTAGTGGATAACATCACAGGAGGGAAGCCATGAGCTTAGAGATCCCAGTGCTTTTATAATGTACAGGAAACATGTCTGTCCTTCGCTCTAGAGGGAAAAGTTTATATCTATTTCTGAAGGAGGTTTCTTATTTAAGAAATCCTTGAAAGGAAGGTTTGGTATAATTTGGGATGACTTATACTATATTTTTTGCTATATCTTATATTGTGTCATAGGAAGAAAATGTTTTAAGATCAGACATAGATTTGGGCACCACTTTTGAATTACCCTTTTCCTTTAAGGTATATTTAATTCTATAATGATTCAAATTATTTTAGGTTTCAGTTTGAAATCTTGTAATTTTACACATATACATAGAAAACATATTTCTGTAAGTATTACATGTATAGTGACTTAAATATGTGATAGTCTCTTTGATTAATTTTTTAATTTGCTAAGAAACAGGATGGATTATTAGCCCTAAAAGAAGCCATTATAATAATTGTAACAAATTTGAAATTTGTTACCCTATTTTGCTATATATTGTCCAAGTGCTATTTAGTATGCCAAAAGGTATGATTAAGATTGCCCATTTTTTCCTAAGTTGGCATTAAGCGATGCAATATCAGTCCAAAAAATGAATGTTTGTAATCAAGGTTTAATATGTTACTGAATAAGTGAAATGAAACATGAAATGTATATTTTCTTCCTTATTGCCTAGGAAGTTTGTTCCCCTAAGTGAGTAATGCCTTTACAAATAAGGAAACACAATCAGTTTGGGAACTTAGTTTGATATAATAAAAACTGGACAAGTGTCACAGTACCTTCTGGTATGGGAATATCTAAGATGCTGAAATTGGAAATCATAAATATAACCACCTCTGAGAAGAGCACTGTCTGTTCTTTTCGTCTTATTTAGAAAGGTAAAGAAAAATATCTGTTCCAGGAAAAGAGCATTCAAGTGTAACTTCAAAGAGGCAGAAAAGAAATAACTAGAGAGCTTCACATTACTAGATTATCAGAAAATATTCTAAGATAAATTCCAAATTTTATCCAACCTGTATTCAAAAAGTTACTCAGAATTTATTCTTTTGTAATTACCAGAAGAAAGGCTGATATTTAGTAAGATTTTAATACTAACAAGAATATATTGCACAAATTCATGTACATCATGATGACTTTCTGTAGATATTTAAATTTTTCAGATATTTGTCTTAGTCTCTTTGTGCTGCTATAACAGAATACCTGAAGCTGGGTAATTTAAAATAACAGAAATTTCTTTCTTATAATTCTGGAGGCTGAATGTCCAAGGTCAAGTCACTTGCCTTTGGTGAGGGCCTTCTGGCTGTGTCCTCACATAGCAGAAGGCAGAAGGGCAAGCTAGCCAGTTAGCCAAACACTGCATGAAGCCTGCTGTACTCTTTTACAGGGATGTTAATCCCACTGATTAAGGAGCAGCCGTCATGGCCTATTCACCTCTCACAAGCCCCACCTCTTAATACCACCACGTTAGCAACACCTGACTTTCGGAAGGGACACATTCACACCATAGCAGTATTTATATGCAGCACCAGAACAGCGTTCAGTAAAAATAATCACAAATATCATCAGAGTGTCTTTATCTATAGAATAAGTATTTTGGCTCTGTGACTATATTAATGCACAATATGTCACTTTCAATTTGTAATACCAATTGTTTAAAGTAATACATTAAATAATAGGAGTGGCATGGTGCTAAGCACTATACTTGTGTTGTCTCTTTTATTTCTATTAAAATTGTAATAAACATATATTATTTAGCCTAATTTACAAATATTTTTCAATTATGGGCACTTCTGTCCATCTCCTCTAGCACCTTCAGAGTCTTAAGGGACAATTCTGTTTGCTTAGACTAGCTTATTAGGCTATCATTAATAAACTTACTTCCTTACATAAAATATAAAGAAAAAAACTAGGTTATTTCTAAGATTCTTCTATTTCTAGATACTCTGCTAGGCAGAAACAAATAGTTGTTGAACAGAAGAGAATAGTGAGAAAGCCCAATATTTGAATTTACCAATTATTTTTATCAAGATAGAGTAACATGTTCATGTTTGCACTTATAAAATGAAAATTTATAAAATTATAAATTGTTAAATTATTGATAATTACTTGCTTAAATTGCCTCATGTATCTCTGCCTCTTTCTTCACTTGCAGATAAAGAATAAGAACATACTGAAGAAGGGTAAAGTGATTATTATTATGCAGTATTTAGCATTTTCTCTGACATATGTAGTAAAACCATAAAGTAGCAGTTATTTTAATTAGTGTTATTATTAGATACTTGATAATTAGACATATATAAAATAAAAAGTAGGCAAGGGCTAGCTTTGCTAAGATATCTGGACATAATCTTTAAAGAAATGTGTAGATATTGACAGGATTTAAGAAGAAGAGTGACATGTTCATATTTGCATTTTATAGATATCACTGGGGAAACAAGAAGGTCACTGAATGAAGAAGCTACATTGGGCATTTCTGCTCCATTTACTGTTTTGAAAAATACCCCAGATTCCATGATTTGGCTTCCATTGGTCCTGTCCTTGAATAAGGGTTGAATTTAAACTAATCATCCTATCCCATCTTCCTGGACAGTAGAATTTAAACTGGTTATCATATCTCACCTTCCTGAACAGTATAACTCCACAAGTAGGCACATGGCTCAATTCAGGACGGTCAAATAAAGGAGACTGTACTTCAGAACTTTTTAATTTAAGATGTATTCTATTTCTTTCTCTTTCTCTCTCACTCTTCCTCTTTCTTGCTGGAGTTTACCATAGAAGTTTGTAGCTTCAGGAACTTCAGACAACCATCTGGTGGCAACAAAAAGGAAAACAAATATCAGGAATGGAGTTAACCCATGCAAAATGATGAAGGTGTAGACCATATGATAAAGTGGCTTAATGTTTTCTCATGAATGTTAGAGAAGACAATGATAAAAACTTAGTAGTGTTTAGTACACATGGAGATGGTGATAAAAAGGAAAGAATGCATGATTCCTGGGTTGCTAACTTATGCAGCTACATGGGTGGTTTGCCTGCCATTTGCTGAAGCAGGAAATACTGACGGAGCATTGAATGAGCAATAGTTAAGTAAATAGACATAAATTCATTGTAGAATCTTCTGTCAGCCAGGGTTTATTTCAGAAAATAGAAAACAGAAACCACTCCAGGTGGTTCAAATGAAAAGAAATTTATTTTAGAGTTAAATGCTTATAAGTCACGAAAAGGACCAAATATGCCTAAAATCATAAGATCATTGCTCTGTTGGTTGCAGGGGCATTTTTCTTTAGCTGTGATCTGGGGATCAGAAAGCTACCACAGCTGCTACCTCCAATGTCCATAACAAAATCTCTCACATCCATGTAGCCTGTCACCAAGTAATGAAATGTTGATGTCCACTGCTACATTCATTTATGTATAATCTGGGTTTCCAGAAACCACTACAAGAGGGAAAACAATCTTCATTATATCTATGACTTTCAAATATTCAGCCAGGCCATTTCATTAGCAGAGCTAACATTGAATATACACCCTTATTTGCAAAAGGTTTTTACTTCGTAGTCCTTGTGTTATAGGCAGAAACATAGACAGGCTTTGGAGAGATATGTTTTTATGCTAACAGATTTTGTTCAATCAAAGTAAACATGAGTCTCCCAGATATAAATGACTAATAAGCCATTGGATATATAGGTCTGAAATCTGCATATATGAGTTTTGTAGTACATAGAATTTGTAAGATGGAATTCTGAATTGTGTATTCTGAGTTGTTACAAATCAGAATAGTCTCTTCACACTAAAGACTTTAGGCTGAATTTCAAAGAAAAAACCATCTTTTTATACAAAGCTATGTATTTGCTTTCCACAGAGGACTTAATTATTACTATGTGGGACCTGGAAGACTTAATTCAAGCTTCATATCAAGAAGCCTTACGTTGTCGAATTGTAACAAAATATGTAATGTGCATTCATATTGCTTTTTTTCTTGGAGGAGAGAAAAAATAGCTATAGTCAGATTATTCAATATAGCAAATAGAAAGAACCATTTTTTAGAATTTCTGTCAATTCAACACAAGAGATATTTCTAATAAACTAACTTCTAATTGGGTCAGAAGAGGGCTCTTCAAGGACTTGATTTTAAATAGAAAGCACAATCTACTTGAACAAGAAACTGTAAAACACACTTTGTCAATGAGAAAAGCAAAGGTGAGTGTATTAGTCCATTCTCACACTTCTACAAAGAAATATCTGACACTGGGAAATTTATAAAGAAAAGAGGTTTAATTGGCTCATGGTTCTGCAGGCTGTACAGGAAGCAAGGCTGAGGTGTCTTAGGAAACTTACAACTATGGTGGAAGGCAAAGAAGAAGCAGGCACATCTTCACATGACCAGAGCAGGAGGAAGAGAGAGAGGAGGGAGGTGCTGCACATATTTAAACAACCAGGTGTTGTGAGAACTCTATCACAAGAACAGCACTCAAGGGGGAAATCTGCCCTCATGATCCAATCACCTCCCACCAGGCCCCACCTCCAACATTGAGGATTACAATTTGACATGAGATTTGAGTGGGAACACAGACCCAAACCATATCAGTGAGGCACAAAACTCCTGCCTCAGTATAATTTTTATCAACAGGAAATTGGGTCAGCCTCACAACATTGAGTCTGAGAAAGGACTGACTGAGAAGGCACCCATGGAGATTACTGTAAGAATCAAAAATGGCATGGGGATATTATAATTCATTGAAACTTCAGGGATTTATGCTACTTCTATGAAATTTAATGCTGTTTGACTGTTTCTTAATTAGGTTCCAAATGCCAACTTTGTCACTGAGAATAGAACCTTGATTACCTCATGTTTCCCACCAAGGACTAGGAGTTTGATACACTCAGAAAGGTAACCTAACACGGAGTACTTTTGTTCTCTATGGCACATGGTCTGTGAGTTAATATAGTGTAACCTACTTGGTAAAGTTTCTTTATCTTGGCATTAAATATTGGACATTAATTATGACTAACTATAATCAACATGCACTTAGGCACACCTTCATCCACTAAAAAAATAAAAGGAAATGAAGAATGTTTTAGGTCTCCAAATATTTGGCAATGAAAACATATAGGTTGCAAGCTATGGAAAGCTGTACAAATATGCTGTCAAGTTTACTTTTCAAATGAGTGGAAAGAGTGAGGAGGACAGAGGGAATAAAATAAGTTAAGGCAGAGGTGAGAGAAAGTAGTGCAAAGGAAAGGAGAAAAAGGTTTAAGAGACAATGTTCAGTAAGAGTATACCTTACAGATTATAATGATGATTACATCACGTTACCAGGAATGCTCCCCAACAGAAAATGCATTTTGCGTTCTTTATGAAATTAGTTGCCTTGTCTCTTCCCCAAAATGCTTCTGGGAAGCAGTCATCCTGAAATATAATTAATGCAAAACGTAAGATAGTGTAGGAAACTGTGGCATGTTATCAAAACATATTGAAGTAAAAAGGGGAAGTAGTAATGTTAAATACTAAACAGTGATGGAGGTCACAAGATGGAGCACTCTGTAAACCTTTCCTTCTGAATAAGTGGAAAAACCAATATGCTGTTATGGTGTCTTTAACATATTTTAAAGGAGAGTATTTATCATACTGGTGAGCATAAATCTTCCTGTTGCCCTGGTAAGCATATTCCTTTAGAGAAGGATGACTGAGGAAGCTACCATGACTTGTTAAAATGTATTGTTGAATTACTTAACGTTGATAACATATTCACCAAGTGATTTTTTTAAAAAGCTTGATTTTCACTCATAGATGGGAATTGAACAATGAGAACACATGGACACAGGAAGGGGAACATCACACTCCGGGGACTGTTGTGGGGTGGGGAAAGGGGGGAGGGATAGCATTAGGAGATATACCTAATGCTAAATGGCGAGTTAATGGGTGCAGCACACCAGCATGGCACATGTATACATATGTAACTAACCTGCACATTGTGCACATGTACCCTAAAACTTAAAGTATAATAATAATAATAATAATAATAATAAAGAAAAAAAAACTTGTACACACACAAAAAAATTAAAAGCTTGATTTTGAAGTGATTTGTAAGGAGCTTTCCAACTGCGGATGATCACATCGTGACCAAATAACATATATTTCTATATGTCTAGCAATAATATTTTTGTATGAGTTAGTCAATGTTTTCTTCAAAGGTTAAATTTTATGTAAGCTTGAATTACAAAGCTTAAGAATTCCAGAATACCATGAACCCAGGAAAAGCTGATTTTTGAAAGATGAGGGACTTACATGTATGGTAAACATACTGAAGTACAGTAATTGGTTAAATTCAATTTATATAATAAAGTTACTAACTTACAACAAACATTTAATTTTCAAGAGACTGAATCTGTACCACTAGGACTCTAATAAAACAAATTAAAAATAATTATTTTTTTACTGAAAATAGCATATATAATAACAATGCTTAAAATTAATGGGAAAAGATTGTGGCTTTTCAGCAGTAAAGGAGAATAATCAATGTCTTTCTGCAAACTCACTGTACATTGATCTGTTTTAGGACTCTTTTTCTCCAACAGTATGGTTTATACACCTCACTGACATGGTTTGGCTGTGTCCCCACCTAAATCTTATCTTGAATTACCATGTGTTGTAGGAGGCACCTGGTGGGAGGTAATTGAATCATGGGGCAGGTCGTTCCCATGCTGTTCTCATGATAGTGAATAAGTCTCATGAGATCTGATGGTTATTATAAGGGGGAGTTTTCCTGCACAAGCTCTCTCTTTGTCTGCTGCCAGCCATGTAAGATGTGACTTGCTCTTCCTTGCCTGCCACCATGATTGTGAATCCTCCCCAGCCATGTGGAACTGTAAGTCCAATAAACCTCTTTCTTTTGTAAATCCTCCAGTTTCAGTTATGTCTTTATCAGCAGCATGAAAATGAACTAATACAGTAAATTGGTAGCAGTAGAGTGGAGCGTTGTTGAAAAGATAACCAAAAATGTGGAAGTGACTTTGGAACAGGGTAACAGGCAGAGGTTGAAACACTTTGGAGGGTTCAGTAGATGACAGGAAAATGTGGGAAAGTTTGGAACTTCCTAGAGACTTGTTGAATGGGTTTGACCAAAAGCCTGATAGTGATATGGGCAATAAGATTCAAGCTGAGGTGGCCTCAAATGGAAATGAGAAACCTGTTGCAAACTGGAGCAAAGGTGACTCTTGTTATGTTTTAGCAAAAAGACTGGTGACATATTGCCCCTGCCCTAGAGATCTGTGGAACTTTGAACTAGAAAGAGATGATTTAGGGTATCTGGTGGAAGAAATTTCTAAGCAGTGAAGCATTCAAGAGGTGACTTGGGTGCTGTTAAAGGCACTTAGTTTCATAAGGAAAGCAAAGCATGAAAGTTAAGAAAATTTGCAGCCTGACAATATGATAGGAAAAAAAAAAATTCTCAGGAGAAATTGAAGCCAGTTGCAGAAATTTTGCAAAAGTAATGAGGAGCCAAACGTTAATCCCAAGACAATGGGGAAAATGTCTTCAGGTCATGTCAGATGTCTTCACAGCAGCCCCTCCCATCACAGGCCCAGAGGCCTAGGAGAAAATGGTTTTGTGGGCCAGGCCAAGGGTCCCCTTGCTGTGTGCAGTCTAGGGACTTAGTGCCCTGCATCTCAACCACTCCAGTCATGACTAAAAGGGGCCAAGGTGCAGCTCAGGCTGTTGCTTCAGGGGGTGGAAGCCCCAAGCCTTGGCAGCTTCCACATGGCATTAAAACTGCGGGTGCAAAGAAGTCAAGAATTGAGGTTTGGGAACCTCTGCCTAGATTTCAGAGGATGTATGGAAATGCCTGGATGCCCAGGCAAAAGTTTCCTACAGGGGTGGTGTCCTCAATGGAGAACCTCTGCTAGGGCAGTGCAGAAGGGAAATGTGGGGTTGGGCCTCCACACACAGTCCCTACTAGAGTACTACCTAGTGGAGCTGTGAGAAGGGAGCCACTGCCCTACAGACCCCAGAATGGTAGATCCAATGACAGCTTGCACCTTGTTCCTGGAAAAGTCACAGACACTCAACGCCAGCCCATGAAAGAAGCCAAGAGGGAGGCTGTACCCTGCAAAGCCACGGGGCAGAGCTGCCCAAAACCATGGGAACCCACCTCTTGCATCAGCGTGACTTGAATGTAAGACACAGAGTCAAAGGAAATCATTTTGGAGCTTTAAGACTTGACTGCCCTGCTGGATTTCAGACTTGCATGGGGCCTTTAGCCCCTTTGTTTTGGCCAATGTCTCCCATTTGGAATGGCTTTATTTATTCAATGCCTCTACCCCATTGTATCTAGGAAATAACTAACTTGCTTTTGATTTTACAGGCTCATAGGCGGAAGGGACTTGCCTTGTCTCAGATGAGATTTTGGACTGTGGACTTTTGAGTTAATGCTGAAATGAGTTAAGACTTTGGGGGACTGTTGAGAAGGCATGATTGATTTTGAAGTGTGAGAACATGAGACTTTGTGGGGGCCAAGGGTGGAATGATATGGTTTGGCTCTTTCCCTACACAAATCTCATCTTGAATTCCCATGTGTTGTGGGAGGGACTGGTGGGAAGTAAGTGAATCATGGGGCCAGGTCTTTTCTGTGATGTTCTCATGATAGTGAGTAAGTCTGATGAGATCTGATGGTTATTATAAGGGGGAGTTTTCCTGCACAAGCTCTCTCTTTGTCTGCTGCCATCCATGTAAGATGTGACTTGCTGCTTCTTGCCTTCCACCATGATTGTGAAGCCCCCACAGCGATGTGGAACTGTAAGTCCAATAATCCTCTTTCTGTTGTAAATTGCCCAGTCTCAGGTACGTCATTATCAGCAGCATGAAAACGGACTAATACACTAACCTAACAAAAGTGCGTAACTGATGTAAACATTCACAGGTTAATTGAACTATTGTAGGAGTTCTTTCAGCTAGTTTTAATTTGAATTTGTCATGTATGATGTATTATTTTTGCCTACTTTAATGTAATGGGTATACTTGGAAGGGATCAGAGTGAGTGATGACTTACAGTATGAAGATTTTCTTAACACAGAGTGGTTGTACTGAAACAGGACTGAGAAGTAAACAGTTGAGGTGGAAATAAGTAAGCCTTTAGCTGAAAATGTGCATTATGAAATACCAATCCATGAACAGACTCTAGACAGACACCAATATCAGGTTTCTAGTGCTTTCTGGCTTAAGGTTCATTTTCTGCCAAGGAATGAAATTCATTCTGAAATGTCCCCAGAAATTAATCTTCTGCTATGTGTTAAATCATATGTATGAACTAGGCTCAGAAGGCTGATGCAATAGTTTATTCCTTGAAGTAAGGAAATTTACCAATGTGCATGCTTTCTATACTTGGTTTAACAGAAAGCAGACTTTTGGCTCCACATAAGAAATACATTAATAGGCTGTCCTAAACATTATGCATTCTTTACTTCCCTTTCACTCTCTGTCCATGGTCATCATTTTCTTTATCTTACTGTTTCAGTACCCAATATCTACACTACAGGTTGGGTCTCCAGACAAACCGTCTTCACAATCATTTGTGTGGTGATCTAATCCTCTTGTTTAGAGGGCTCACAAGCCTGGATCAATAAGTCCATTTCTTTCTGTTATGGGCATACAGCCCCACTGTCACTTTGTTCTATATAGGGGAAATGCTATAAGTTATCATTTTTCCTTTTCAAGGTAACAACTCCAAGTTTAGTAATGATTCTTTGTATTTCTCTTTTTATAGTTTTAGTTCCAGTTTTCTTTTGGGGCTTACAAGTATTGAGGAAAGAAACACTCTAGGTGTCATTTTAGCTGCTGATCTAAAGATTTATTTTACTTCAATTTCCACAGCATACTCTGTGTTCTGACTCCACATTCTGCACAAATTTTCACTCTGTCAGTGTCTCCTCTCATCTTTCCACTACACCTATCTGTAACTCTCCCTATACTCTTGCAGTACATCCCATGCCACTGCCTACGTGCAAGCGCAAATGTAATCGTGCTTTATCACTAGAGGAGGTTATTTCAGGTAAGGGTTTATGATCCAGAGAATCTGCTAGAGTGGAATCATTTACTCTTCAAAATTCCCTCCTTCGCATTAAGAATAACTATTGGATAGACTCCTGATTTCACCAAGTTTTATTTCCATTTTTCATCAAAAGACTGTCAAATGCAAAGAATTATAATATTGTGAAATGGAGAGAGATAAGAATTTATAGATTTGTCACACTAACATTCTTGGAGAGCAGCAAATGAGTCTACACAGTACTTCTCATAGCTAAAGAATATAGAAGGTTTGTAACATTTTCTCCTTGTACAGTCTAGATATGGGACAAATAGACATTTCTCACTTTATTCCTGG
This sequence comes from Pongo abelii, assembly GCF_028885655.2. Lineage (NCBI taxonomy): Eukaryota > Metazoa > Chordata > Mammalia > Primates > Hominidae > Pongo > Pongo abelii. Next base: position 112,970,542 of record NC_071989.2, on the reverse strand, counting down.
AAAGAAGGAATATAACAAAGAGAACTTGAATAACTTTACATTTTAAAATTATAGTCAACAATTATCTATGATTTTGAAAATCGTCGTAATCTAAAAAAATCTCATTTCTTTGTAGTCAGAAATGAAATTTTTTTTCATAAAAGAGTTGATTCTAAATGTTTCATATACTTTAATTTATTCTCTTTGTAAGCATGGTACACATGGGCTTATATTTGCTTGCTTTCCTTACCTCTCAAGGTGACAGATTATAAATAAAACTTCAACAGATCCCTAAACAATCTCTGAACCTACTAAAACATGTCTACTAAGCTTGTAAAAGAGAAACAACAAAACTCTTGAACAGTATGTTTGTTTATTTTTTAAACTTCCTCATCCATTAAATTTTCTCCTAAGCTTGATCTGTTTTTTATAAGCTCATGTTTTTCCTCTAACTCCAAAGATCAGCAAAGACAGTACAAAAGAATACACACACACACACACACACACACACACACAGAGAGAGAGAGAGAGAGAGACAGAGACAGAGAGAGAGCATAAACTACTGAAAATATTACAAAATAGTTCTATAAATAATAGATTGAAATAGAATGAAACAGTCACTATAAAGGAATAATCAAATATCTTAAATAACTTTTTGAGATTTTCCTTTAAGTCAGGCACTCTATTAACTCTTTTAACTATATTCTTTCTGTTATATTCTCTCTTTTCATCTCCACAATTACCCCCTTTTCATAAATGAAGAATATTAAGCTTAGAGAGCTTAAATAACTTTGTCTAAACACACCATTTGAATTATTGGCAGGGCCAGAATTTCAACTCACAATTGTCTGACTCCAAATCATTTGTTCTTTGCATTTAAAATCCTGTCTCTTATTACACTTGGAAGGGTACCTTACTTGAGATGTCTTTAAGAGCATTAACTAATGGTTTACAGGACCTATTTGGAACATCACAAAAAGGATAGTCTTATTTTAAAGTAATTTTTATGCTTTACATTTTTTTAAATTAAGATATGATGGTGGTAGAATTTTTGTGAAATACAAATGAGAGACATTTTACATGGACTTGGTGATTGGGAACAAACATAGTAAATCTACTTCAATACTTTCTGCCTTACCTTTCACTTGATTCTTTCACATTTCTTCAAATCCCACATTCAAAAGAAATTTACTGAGCAGAGCCCATATCAAATTGTGGGTGGCTTAGCTGTTCATTTTGCCAAACTGGTTCTGAATTATCTCCTATTTTCATTGTCTGGCCCTCTGTGAGCAATGTAGCAAAATTATTCCAAAAGAATAAGAACTGCTTGAAATTTTTTATTTACCCGGAAATTATTTCTGATAAGCCAGAAACTAGGATGCACTGATCCTAGTACTCTCCCTGCTTCAGCCACTATCTTTAGTGGATTTGCTATCCAAACATGTTACATTTCTCTCTGCTTATTGCCTTCTATCTTAGGCTTACTTGCATTACTGGGAGAATTTTCTAATTGCATATGGCATGAAAGGTACTGAGAAAAGTGCTGATATTGGGGAATTAAATAACATTATGTATTCACAAATTTTGTTCCTTTTGTGTATTTTCACTTAGGTGTGAGCGCACAGGAGATTGAGAGTTTTTTTTTGTTTATTTTGTTTTGTTTTTTAAAAACAAATTGTCAGGGCTTCTACTCTTGTGTAACCTGTCAGCACTTCTGTCTTCTTCCTATGTGGCTGAGTAGATCTTAATAAATGTTAGTTACTGCTGCACTGACACATAGTAATGTGAGATAATTTGTCAGACTTGCCATAATTAGAAATAATTCTTCTCAGAAGTTGACGAAGTATTGATTATCGTGTTTATGTTTCGGAGCATTTACGACCACATCTTTCCTAAAAGAAGGCAAGAAAGACTTAGAAGGCATAATTATTACCACAATTGAGAGAACTTCCGAGGCATTTTTTAGTTTTTATAATCCCCTTCCTAATATGTTGTTACTCTTACAAATCAATAGAAAGAATGTATATTTTTGCTAAATTTAGCTATATGTAAAACATAAAATCTTCTGAGTTTCTAATGATTTAAATAAATTTATTAATTACATGCTCAAGGGCTTTTGTAAGGATTGTTATTTATAAACATAATTAATGAAGAAGTTACCAAGACTCTACTGAATTTACAAAATGTACTGTAGGGCATTTACTAAACCCATTCAGACTGCAACTATAAATAATTTAAACTGCTACACTTGTCAGAATAAATGAGAAAAATCTATTTTGATGTAATGGTCTTGTTTACTCACTAATTTGATGGTGCTACTATATTCCCATAGATTTTCCATCAAGAAAAACGAAGGCATAGCTGATGCGAAACACATATATTATGAGTTATGTTTATACTACATAAGGAAAGAATATCCCAATAATTTGCATTTCTTCTGCTGTTAAGTCACATAACATTGATCCTTGGTCAATGTGAGTGAGAAGCAGGTATTATTCTGGTTTGACATTATAACAGACATATTTTTTTCAGAGTCTAAAATATTACATTTAATTTTTAGTTCTAGTACATTTTATGTATATTTCCTAGAAATATACATTACCAAAATTTTGAACAAAAAATAAAAATGTATTGATCATTTTTTAACAGCATGAAATGATTATTTTTTCTAAATGTTTTCTAACATAGCATGTGATATTCTATTATCCTCTTTTAGGGTGAAATCTCATTATTCAGGGAAACATGGTGATAAAGGCTATTATGAGTGAAGATTATCTCCAAGGTAAAAATCTTTAATTGCCTGCTCACAACTTACTAGAATGAAAATACTAAGACACCTCTTGACACTGTCCATTCTCTTACTCCTCATGCGTGAAAAAGCTGCTTCAGTTTCACTGGAAAATCAACAAAAGAGATTACAGTATGTGTGTCATCACATACTGTAGACAGCAAGGGTGGACCACATGTATTTAACTCCTCTATTCAAAGAAATATTTTTTTTTCTTTTCAGAGCTTCTCTTTCTATTTAATCAAGCATTTTGTTGCTTGACATTGCGATTTTTACAACCCCAAGTGAATTACCTCACTTACTAACATCAGAGGAAGTGAAACACCATTGAAACTGCTTCCAGTTTTTGAGACTCCATTATACAAATACAGACACACTAACACACACATGTGTACACAAGTGGGCATACTCAATTTTAAAAATTCATTCATAATGATTGTAATGACAAAATTGACCAAAGAAAAATTTTAAAAAAATTAACTATTAGGAGAAGAAAGAAGGAGGGAAAGGGAATTTACTATATGTTTGTAAATCTTCAACTTCATAATGTGAAATTTATTTGACACATTCTGTGATCTTATAGCTTCCAACGGTGTATGAGACAGATTAAGTACGGATACCACCAGATGAAAATTAGAATGGGCTATCTCTTAGACTAGGCCTGAGTTCACTTTGAACATTGAGAGACTATGCTTTGATAATCTCTGTAGGTGTTATAAACTCTTTACATGATTAGATCATGTACAAAATTTGGATCAAAGATGACTATAACCATATTAAAATACAAGATTGAGAAATATAAACCCATTCACTGGCCCCTGAAAATAAGCAAATTTTAAAAATAAATAAAATAAAAAATAGTCATCTCAGATTTCAATACAGCTACACAGAGGTTTATGTATAATTTCTGAACAACTTGTTTGTTGTATTTATTGTTGCTTTATGACTTGAGCAAACCTTATAGTTTTGTGGGACAAAAAGTAACATCAAGAAATAACCATGTTCTCTTGTTTTTGGAAATAATAAGTACCTGAGTTTAAAGTTACCATAATAAGCAAAATTATACACATTACTGAAAGGAGGTGAATAAAGAAGTAATATGAGATTGAAGGACTATTTCTATCCAATATTTTATATAATTTTCAAAAATATTATTATAATTTTTTTACATATAAGATTAATTTTATTTCAGAGTACATACTACAAATAGCATGTCCTAACACCATATGAGTAATTGAAAAGTATATGCCATCTTTTCCATAAGTTAATTAATTATCAGGGAAAAAATAATCTTTCTGATCTTTAATAACCTGAAATCATTTGCATGCTATCAGAAATAATTGAAAGTTTAAACATTGTTTTATATTGCATAGAAGCAAATTAAAATCTAATCATATTACCCAGCTTAATTTTTTAATGTTAATTTGTGAAGTTTTGCTTATGTTAATTTTGTAAACAGATTTTTTTCAAAGCATTAATAGGAGGACACAAGGGGAATCAATCTTACATTCTCCCTTTACTTGCTCATTCTTTCAATTTTTTCATCTGTTCCTTTTCCCCTATCCTATCTTCACTAGTTTCTCTTTAATTCCTAACAGTTGGGGGTGGGGAGATAAATATAGTTTCATCATTTGGGCAAATACAGAGTTTGGAAATTAAGACAAAACATGTGATAATGGTATTAATCTTCTAATCCTAAAAAATAAAATTTATGACATATGTACACAGAGTTGTAAATATGAAAATACAAAGTAAATTGAATGTGACACGGTAGACATAGTGTATTTTTATTAGGCAAATCCTTTTCACATATAAACTTGGCTGTAAGTAAATTAACATTGAAGATTGTTATTTGTTACATTTGCTAGTTGTAAATGATGCTGACTAGCACAACAGCATCCGAGATCTGACATATACATACATGAATCATTTGATAAACAACAATTTGATTAATGTATATTTATTTCCATGATATAAATAGAAAATTATTATTATTACAGATAGAATAATGACTATATATTTCCAAAATTTTAGTACGTACCAAAAATTACTCTAATGTTATGATTGAGGAACCTAAGTACATATGAATATGTATGAATATTAACTTTTTTCAACACAAAAAATCAATACTATTGATTTAATTAACTTACTTTATGGCTTTCCATCTTAGAAAATACATGAGATTAAAAAAAGGTTTATTTGGAATATTTAAAATATCCTTCAGAAGTTGAAGCCATTTTTTAAAAATTAAATGTATTTATTAGGAATTATATACAAATTTAGAATAAATAGGAACATTTTAAAATAACAAGGGTAACCTAAAACACTATTTGTTCTGTCTGTATTTGCCAATTGAGATTATAGATTTATTAAAAATTAATGTTTCTGTATATACAATTGTTTTAGACAACAATCTGAATTTATTAACTAGTCATCTGGAAGAGCTGAATAATGTAACTATTAGAGTATTGTATTAGTCTGTTTTCACACTGCTATAAAGATACTACCCGAGACTGGGTAATTTATAAAGGAAAGTAGTTTAATTGACTCACAGTTTCAAGTGGCTGGGAAGGCCTCAGGAAACTTATAATCATGATGGAAAGTGATGAGGAAGCAAGGCACGTCTTCACAAAGTGGCAGGAGGAGTGAGAGAGCGAGGAAGTGCCACAATTTAAAACCATCAGTCCTTGTGAGAACTCACTCACTATCAAGAGAACAGCATAGGGGAAACTGCCCCATAATCCAATCGTTTTTCACCAAGTTCCCCCCTTGACAAGTGGGGATTACAGTTCGAGATGAGATTTGGCTGAGGACACAGAGCCAAACCATATCAAGTATTTAATACATTTTTCAGGTACTTCATCTTCAAGGATTGTCTTCTTGGCTTCTGTTATTTGAGTGGGGCCTTGTGACTAGTTCTAAACCAAGAGTTATGAATAAGAGTTCTCTATGTTACTTGTAGGCATATACAAATTACAAATAGAATGTAATTCCAAAGCTTCCTCCAGAGGCCTTCTATTCTTCTGGCATAAGTATGGATGATAGTTGAAATGTAAGCTACTCCATCAGTTTGGTTTCTGGAGCAAATATAATCATCAGGGACTTCAGCAATAACTCATAATAGACGTATAAGATGAGTTAGAATTAAGCCTTGTCCTTTGAAGTAAATGAAATTTGGAACTTGGTTATTGCTGCAGCATAATCTAACCTATCCTCACTGAAACATTTCATAAATCACTACTCAACTACAGATTTCTAAGCCATTAAAAATGGACATAATGGGGCAATGGATAGCACTATATGTATTGAAGGAATGGTGAAATTTAAGGAAGCTGATTAGATGTATAACTAGAACAAAACATTTCTACTCTTTTCTCTTGCATTATTGCACTTACCGAGACCTCCAGATCATTGGTTGAATAAAAGTGACAAGAGAAAATATGTTTATCTTGCTTCCAATTTCAGTGGGGAAACAGGCACCCTTTCACATTCAAGTGGATTGTCCCACTCTAAATTTTTCATATATCCCTTTATAAGGATGTTAGTATCCGTGCTTAACTATCCGAGAATTTGTATCATGAAGGAATGCTGAATTTTATTGCATTAGTTTTTTGCATCTGATCATAATGTCACGTGATTTTTTTTTTTTTTTTTTAGTTTGTCATCTAAAATGGTGTGTAAAATGGTGTGTATTTATTTTTCAAATGTTTAAGCAACTTTTCATTGCGGGATGAAAGAAACCTAGCCATGAAGTCTTACTAGTTTTACATATTAGTGCATTTGATTTGGTAAAACCTTGTTAAACATAATTACAATTCTGATTATGAGGGAAAATTGTCTGTTGCATTTTATTTTGTTTTCCTGTTAATGTCTTTGTTGGGTTTCAGTTTTGGTGTTGGCCTCATAATATGAGTAGGAAAGTCTTTTGATTTCTTACACTTTCCAGAAGAGTTTGTGTAGAAATCATATTATTATTGTTATGTGTTTAATATTAGATTAATTCACTAGTGAAACCATCTAGGCCTGAAGGTTTTTTATTGTGAGATGGCATTACTTAAAAATTCAATTTCTTCAACGGATATAAGATTATTTAATATATCTAGTTTTATCTGAATAAGTTTTATAGTCTCTGTCTTTCAATAAATTGTTCTATTTTATGTGAATTGTTGAGCCTGTTGCCCAAATTTTTTAACAATACCCTTTTGAAATACTTTGATGTCTGTACAATCTGTAGTGATACTATGCTTTTATTCTTGTTTGTTTTTGTTTTTGTTTGTTTGTTTGTTTGTTTGTTTTGAGATGGAGTCTTGCTGTGTTGCTGTGGCTGGACTGCAGTGGTGCCATCTTGGCTCACTACAACATCCATCTCCTGGGTTCAAGCGATTCTTGTGCCTCAGCCTCTGGAGTAGCTGGGATCACAGATGTGCACCACCACAGCTGGCTAATTTTTGTATTTTTAGTAAAGATGGGGTTTCACGATGCTGGCCAGGCTGGTAAACTCCTGGCCTCAAGTAATCGGCCCACCTCAGCCTACCAATGTGCTGGGATTACAGGCATGAACCACCACTCCTGGCCTATTCTTTTATTCTTAACACCAGGAAGCCTGCCACAGTTTCATAAATACTGGCATAAGAATAGGAATTCCTACATCAGGGAAAGAGTTCTTTATTCTTCATCAGACCTGAGGTAGAATTAGGTTCATGAGTCCATCAGTTTTCCTTGTTGCTGTGAAAGTAGTCAGAATAACAAGAGTAATTTTGTAAAACACCCTGACATGTAAAGTCCAAAAAGGCGATGAAGCAGGTTCTCATGCATAAATGCCTGGAAAAAAAAACAAAAACAAAACTAACTCTGCAAAACCACAACCTTGCACAAAGGCCATTATGAGCTTACACAAGAAATACTTCTATAAGGACATCTGCCCAGCAACTACCTGTCCAAACTCAGACTGGTGTCACCCTTGTTATTGATGCTTGTAGCCAAGGATAATTATCACAAAATAAGTATGTAAGTGTTCTTGTTTTTTCCTTAGAAATCTTTGTCTTCCTTTACTTCTGTACACAGTTTACTATGGTATGTGTATTCCCATTGCAATGGCCTATTATTTTCTGTTAGACAGCCTCTCTCTCTGTTTGTTATTTATTGACATAAATGGTGTCAGAAGCCAGATCTGGAGCAAGATCACTTTCAGAAGGAACTCATGATTCTTGGAACCAGTGTGCTTTACTCACTTGAGCCTTTTGAGCTCTCTATTTCCACACCTTCTCTTTTTTTTGCCATCATGAGTCTTCTTTCAGAATGAGCTTCCCTCTTTTTGGTAGAAGATCTTTATTCAGCATCTGATTTAGATAAGACTGCCTTAATAAGGGACCTTATATCACTCCTGGGATAATAAAGATTTTTTGTCTCTTCTGGCAAGTCCTTTCTTGTGTAAGTACAAGTATCTTTCTGGTTTGAGTATCCTGATTTCCACAGAATTTATATTCTGTCTATGAGGCATTTCTTTTCTTTTGTTCGGTTCTTTCTGCACACCTAATTTAATGTTTTGTTTGACGCGTACACTGGAGTTAAAATTTTTGCAAAATCTGGGCTTTTTTTAATAAGCCAAATGTATTGGTATTTTTTGTATCTTTTGCATTTCACTTTTTATGATTTATGTTTTACTCTACATTTTTAATTATATGAAGCATTTTATAATGGCTATTTAAACTCCTTATGATTATTCCATTTTCTCTGTCTTTTCTGGGTATTTTTCTATTGATTAATTTTTCTTGGACTTATGTGCTCTATTTTCTGTTTTATAAAATGCCTGGATATTTTCTTAAATGCTGAGCATTATAAAGTTTCCATGTTGCATGCTGGATTTTATTGTCTTTTTTTGAAAAATGTTTACTTTTATCCTGCTGCACAGTGAAGTCACACTATCAACTTGATTATTTTGAGTATCATTTTTGAATGTATTAAGCTACAACAAGAGGAGCCTTTAGTTTGAATTCAGCCACTACTCAGGCTAGAACTCCTTGAGGACTCTTTCTGCTGTTCCATATATTCGGAGATCTTTCATTTCTAGGAATGAGAATGTAAATTCTTTTTAGGGCTTGTTATTTCTGGGAATCCTTTGGTCTGCTGCTTTCTTGTGGCCCTTTAACAGCTTTTTGGAGTTTTACTCCACACATGCATAGATCAATCTTCAGCCAAAGATTTGAAGAGAATCATCTTCAGATTTTCAGAGATGTCTCTAGGAGACACCATGCCTCATAGATTCTAAGTTTCTTAGCCATTCTGTATCGCAATATCTGTCTCTTCAACTTAAGACCACTAGGCAATGCTTATGTTACCCTCGCTACATTAAAACCTAGAAACAGTCTCCAGACAATAAACTGGAGTTATTATAGGATTCATATCAATTGTTTTCCTTCTTTCAGGGTTCAGTCATGAGCTACTTGTTTTCCAATGAAAGAAAATAGTTGTTTCACATATTTCTTCTGGTGTTCTGGTTGTTATACTGAGAGGGTAATTATAGTCCCCATTACACCATCATGAAGAAATTCTAAAAGCAGAATTTTACTTATCTTGAATTTAAGACCATGGGTATACGTACTTTTCTTGACATGGCCAAGAAAGTCAATGCAACAAAGTATGGCTTGGATTAGATTTGAGGGTTAGGTAGAGATGGAGAGAGGCACGATAGCCAAGAGCTGAGACACTGAGGGTAAATGATTTTTGACACTTTCTGCCGCCTCGAAAGTTATCCTGTACATGTCAAACTTCTATCAGCTATCCTTATTACTAAGTTTGCTGGGAAGTTGTATTAAGTTAGGAGGTAGAGAAAATGGCAGGAACTTTTTTTCAGTGTACTTACTAAGGAGGGTGGATATTCACAGCACTTCCTAGAGTCTGAGATAATCAGTGTAAATTTTTTTTTCATTACTTGAGTCAGAAATATAACTAGAGGAAGATAAATAGTAGAAATGTTAAATTCAGGAATTATTGCTCTTTTGCTGTTAATTATTATTAAAAGTATAAATTTACTTAGATATATCCATGAAGATATTGAAATAAGCCATTTAAAAAAAAACCTACCTGGAGCAAAATTTAAAAATCCGTATGATTTCTCATAGTGAGAAATGTGTTTTGAAGAATACAATATTTAATTCAGTGTCAAACTCAAGGACACCTTATTCCACAACTGTTAGTGTGTTGTTAAGATGACCTTCAGATGCAACAGAGAGTTCATCAGTAACATCTACCAATATAGTATGTATAGAAAAATATAAAAACTGAGCTTCAAAATTAGAATTATTGTGGATGTAAATGCCACATTCTAATAAATGTGATTACCTGATTTTTATTCTGGTTCTGTAAATCAAATTTAACTCAAGTAAATGAAAAACCAAGAAACCTCATATTTGAGCACCCTTGCCTTATAAGTTGAGTCTTTTTTGAGTGAAACAGGCAGGTTTTGAAAATGTTAATGTATTTGTGCCTCAACTCCTGCCTTAGTCTTGCTTGACAGAGCAGGTAACTCTCTATAGCTAGAGAAAGCTTCTAATACATCCTGATTTACTGAGATCCACACATATGGAAGTAAATTTAGATTGTTTGTTGATACTGTTTTTGCTGCTGCAAAACTTCGTTTCAGTCAAACTTACCATGACACAGATGCTCCACTGCCCCAGATGTTGCCCCAGATGCTGTACTCTTAAATATATCATCATGTTTGTGTGAGGTCATGATTTCAATAGCGATTACTGAGAAATTATTGCAGATGGCATGAATATTTAGGCAGGTATTTTCTTGAGAGATGTGTGACTCTTTTGATGTCTCACTTTGGTTTGAGGACTCCACTTGAACCTTGACAAAACTATCTTAGAACTGTACTGCTTTTCTAGTGTTTTCTTTCTGTGTTTTCTTCTCTCTTTCACAAAGGTAAGTTCTGCGTGATGAAAAGTCTGGAACTCTAAAGCATGACATGAAGAAATTTGGATTAATGAGGATGTTGGCTCTGCTATTCTCATTAAAACTTCTAGGGTGACAGAAGTGGCCTATCATTCCCCAGTAAGAGTTAGCACATTTTCCAAGATAGTAGATGCTGCAGAACTCTTATTTATGTAACTCAATAGGTCTCTTCCCCCTCAGGAACTATCCTCACCACTGTTCCTGGATACTCAGGCTAGGTAAATATCTCAACATAACCTACTTGAGAAGTCCAGACCTAGCAAGAAAACAGAGAGTCTATAGATTGAAAGAGTTACAATAATTATCTGGCATTTACTAGCAGGGAATAGAGAAGTACTGTGGGAATGTGTTATGAGAATTCTTCATTCAGAAAACTAAATGTAAGATAGGCTAAGCAAGAAATTATTGACTTAGGGGGTACTTTCTCAGGACAGGCAATTATTTCTTAGTGAATGGGGCAAAGTCATTGTTGGTATGACTGTTAGATACCAGAAATATGATATGGCCTTTAATTAACAATGTGGAAGTGTCTGAGTTGCTTTGACAGATGGTAAAGGTAGGAATAGAAAGCTGCAGAAAGTGAGAATGAATAAATTTATATATTATGTGAGGTTCATGGTCCCACCCAAAAGTTATTCCTATCAGAGGGGCCAGAACACACATTTTTAACTGAATCCTTTAAGAATACACAGGTGAGATGATCACCAGGTTTACTAAGAAATTCACTGATGGATCTCCTTTGCAGGCCAGTGTTGATGGCAGGGGAAGTGGTTATAAAGATGGCTCATTAATATCCAGATGAATAACCTGATCCTGGAGTAACAGAATCTTAACAGTCAGAAGTCAGTAGTCTTCAACTCAATTAACATGATGACCTGCAAAATTATAGTGGCAGCCAGTGGAACTTGTGAAAATGGTTAATAAACTATGGTATGCCTAGAGGCAGCCAACAAGGGTATCTATTAACATTGACAACAATAACATGATAATATTGGGAGAGAAAACAGGAGGTTTATGGGAGTTACTACAATAAAAAGTCACATTTTTTTTTTTTTTTGCTCAATCCACAGGCCCAAAGATACTGTCATGTCCTAAGTGAGAAGGGCTCTGCAACACTGTGGCAAGAATCTGCCATCATGATTTGCCTAATCCTTTTTAAAATGAGCATATACCCACTTACTCAAGTGCTTGTACATTCGAGAAAGAGGAGAACAGACTCAGACATTATAAGGACCATTGAGCTCAGGGCCTGAGTTCACATTAATACCTGAAGACCCAAAGCATCATCATAGTCTTGTTAGAGTAGCTTGCAAAGACCACATGTCCAGTCAAGGCATTACATTCCACTTAAATTAACTATACTTAGAACAGATAAGAAAGAGTCAAAATAGGCCAGGCACAGTGGCTCGTGCCTCTAATCCCAGCACTTTGGGAGGCCGAGGCGGGCGGATCATGAGGTCAGGAATTCGAGACCAGCCTGGCCAATATGGTGAAACCCTGTCTCTACTAAAAATACAAAAATTAGCCTCGCATGGTGCTTCACCTCTGTAGTCCCAGCTACTCGGGAGGCTGAGGCAGAAGAATCACTTGAACCTGGGAGATGGAGGTTGCAGTGAGCCAAGATCATGCCACTGAACTCCAGCCTGGGTGACAGAGCAAGACTCTGTCTCAAAAAAAAAAAAAAGAAAGAGTCAAAATAACAAATATACACCTTTCAAAAGCCTTCCGCCAAATGCACTGCTCCTCATGCATGCATTACACATTTGGTTACTGGTACCCCTGTCAGTTGTCTAAACCAGCAACACAAGTGTCATCCTTGGCTCCACATCCTTTACCCTCTACCTTCAATTGGTCACTGAGTTATATTGATTCTACTGTTTTGTGGGGTTTGGGGTTGTTTATTTTTGTTTTGTTGGTTTGTTTGGTTGCTTTTGGGGATTTTTATTTTTGTATCTTCATATACCAAAGCTGCATAATTCCATGATTGACCACCTTCCAATCTCAGGTCTTCAAAATATAGCCTAAAGAACTGATGTATAAATCTATCTAAAATACAAATTTTGACACTACTTTTCCCTGTCAAAAATCTTTCAGTGGCTCCAATGGCATTCAGGAAGAATTCCAAACTCCTTACTGTTACAAACAAGCCATTCATAGACCAGCCCCACCTAACTTTCAAACTTGATACCTCAACACCTTGATCCCCACCTGAAAACCCCAACTCCCAACTGAAAACTCATGCTCCAGCCTTGTTAGAGTGCTTTCAGTTCTTCAGATTTCTTCCGGAAGCGTTCCATAATCCTGACAGCTAGATTAAGTGTACTCGTATGTGTCCTCATAACATCCAGGGCTTATCCTATCTCAGCAATCATTATGCTTAAATATTAGTATATTTATTTTTCTCTCCCATTAAACTATTTTCTTTATCTAGTGTCTAGTATTTTCCTTGGTATACATATGTTAGACATTTAGCAAATGGTTTTTCAAGTGAAGCAGCATTTTAAAACTCTCTCCAAAACCTTGAAAGTAAGATGAAGTTAACCTTGGAAGATTTACCTCCTATTACCTCAAGTAAAGGATATATCACATACAAATAAATCAAGGTCACAATTTAAATTTATTTTAAATGTAAATATGGAATCAATGGAAGTAATGATCCTAATTAAACCAGTAAGAAATTTTTTCTTTCATCTTTTCTCCAGACTATGGAAATGGATGTTTAAGACATAACAATATCTGTGTGAAGTCAAGAATGGTACAGTTCTTTATCAAAAGTATTTGCAATTGCTTGTTTTGTGTCAGATTGTCAGACATACACATAATCTCCATATTAAAGATCAGCGCTATATTTTAGTTTGAGTTATCTTTGCCAGCTCATATAAAATCCATGAGGTTTGAGAATGGGAAGAGCAACTCTATCCCATAAAAATGTTCAGTTACTTAAGTAACATGAGAGTCATTATTCTATACTCAGAAATATGAACCCAATGACTACTCCTATTTTGGACATTTAATAAACTTCTTTTTTTAGGATAATATTTGTAATCTGGTCATATTTGTATTCATGCAGTTCCATCCAGTTTTACAGCTGGATGGGCTGCTTGGTAATGGTCATGACATTTTAATTCATGGGCATGGAGGAGGGAGAAGAGAAAAGAGATCATTATCTTGGCCAGTTTTTGAAGAGGAAAGTCATTTTAAAAAGTCGTATCTTTCACTATAACCTTCCATTAGAATATCTCTTAAGCATTACTATGCTGTCTTTTCCACTTCCCCTTCTCTCCCTTTTCTTCTTCTCCTTTCCCATCCCCTCCTCTTTTCTTTCTTTTTGTTTCTCCTCTCCTTTCCCCTGTACGTTGTATAATCAATGTTCTACATCTGTATTGCTAACTTCCTGCAAGAACCTATGGAGAAAGCAAAAGAATAAATCATTTTCTGGTTGTAAGTTATACAAATTCCCATAAATAGAATATTGAAAGTATAGCTTAAATAATGAAAAGACTTAAGTAGGAATTAAGAAACATTTTAACATTTATAATTACATTCTATGCTCCATTTCTCTCTGGCGAAAAAAATCAATAAAACTAGGAGATTTTTTCATATTTATTATCAAGTTATTGATATTGAAGAAAATGTCAAGGGGTTTTTAAAACAAATAATCCACCTTAGACAAATTAAACTATCGAATGAATTATTTTGTCTTATTTTTCTCCTAGTTTCATTTAAGATAGTATTAATTAGGAAGTATGCCAATATATGTTCCTTTTGTCTGTGTAATACTTGTGTTCTCTTATTCTTAATACATTTCAGAAATGAAATAATATGGAAGTTTTGGTAGTTAATTTGATACCTGCAAGTTTTCTTGGATACTAAAAGAAGATTTTAAAATTTAGTGATAAATTTTTTATGATATGTTGTAAAAGTTACTTTAGATTAATTCTGAGAAATTTAAATATTAAAACTATAGTATCTGTTGTCTCTAGTTATCAAAATTAAAATTATTTTTAAGATTTCTTGCTTAATTCTTGGTAAAATGTAGCATGTAAAAAAAAATTAACAGTACAGATTCTTAGAGATTCTCATGAATGATAAAGCTATGGTTAAGAAGTATTGAAAATTCAGTGAGGACTATGTGGGAGGGAGATTTTAAAGACATGATAGAAATCTGCAACTTCTAATTTTCATAGGTTTTTGATGATATAACTCACATCATTACCTGAATTTTTGCAAAAAAATCCGTAACTTCTAATTTTCGTAGGTTTTTGGTGATATAATTCACATCCTTACCTGAGTTTTTGCAAAAGTACTCTAGTCTTTTCAAAACACAGTTCGGGCAAAATCCCAGCTCTGGATCAAGGCAAACACATCTTTCCTGATACTTTAGCAGAATAGCTGTGCTATTCCATGAAGATAACTCCCATTGCCTAACTGATAAGACTCAGAATTCATGATAAAACACCTCAAATGCACACTCAATAATGCTGAGCAATACTATCACTTTTCTCAACCAAGCTCACTCTCCAATATTTGCAGTGGTTATTTCATACCTTTGCAATTTTACTCAACTCGAATCCTTCACTCTCATAAACACACTCTCTCTCAGAATGTGGTCTTGTATAGTTGAGTTACAGAAAAATAGCTCTCAGATGAGAATAAATTAATTTTTCTACAAAGAAGCCTAAATACCAACCTGCATCTATATCCATACTCCTATTTCATCTTGTAACCAAAAGTGAAATATTCTTTCTGTCAAGGATAATCTTCTCAGTTTTCTTCTGAATCTCATCTTCTCCCACCTTCCAAAATGTTCTTTCTCCAAGAGAATCTCCACATTTTCCTGTTGGATTCCTTCAAAATTTGAATATAGTGGAAGGAGTTCTATAAAAAACATCTGTATATTTTTACCTTAGATTACAAGCACATACACTTTTTATAAGCTTGATGTAAATAAATACATTTCTGTATTCCATTTACCAATCAAACTTCTTACAATAATTTTCTAGCATACTACCTTCATCCTCCTCATTTTCCCTTAGTTTGTCCACACTTCCTTGGCTTTCTCTTTCCTATCACTGAAACTAATGTTTTTGAAAATATTCTCAGCATTCATTTTTCTATAAACAATGGATAATCTTTTTGTTTTTTAAATTCCTAATACATATGAGCAAGCGTCAGTGCTCCAAAGCTAGATCTTCTGGATTTAAATTCCAGTGCTGTCATTCATGCCTCGTGATCTTTGGCAAGTTACTCAATCTGCTCATGTTTCAGTTTAACCAACTATTTTTTAAAATGGAGATAAAAATGCCTGCTTAAAAGGTTACTCATAAGCATTACGTAAGTTAATATAAGTAAAATACATATAATAAAGCACATATTAAATGTGTGTTAGTTCTTAATAGTACTATTATTATTATTGCCCTCCTTCCTTCTTGAGGCATTTTATTCTTTTTATAATTTAAAACAAAGTCTTAATTTTCTTTCATCCTCTTTTGCTACATTTTCGTATCTCCTTTAATTCGTCAACAGTATCTATCTGATCTTTAAATATTGGAATTCTCCGAAGTTTCTTCTTAGGCTTTTTCTGTTTTCATTCTAAATCAGTGGTTCTGAGTTGGTTGCACATTAAAATTATCAATGAAGCTTTATTTTTTTAATTAGGAATTTTTTTTTATTTTCAGGGGCACATGTGCAGGTTTGTTATATAGGTAAAGTGCATGTCGTAGGGTGTCGTAGGATGTCATTGGTGTACAGATTATTTTATTACTGAGGTAATAAGTATGGCTGGTACATGATAGGTAGTTTTTTGATCCTCACCCTCCTCACACCCTCCACCTTCATGTAGGCCCTGGTGTCTATTGTTCCCTTCTTTGTGTCCGTAAGTACTCAAAGTTTAGTTCCCACTTATAAAGGAGAACATGCAGTATTTTTTTTTATCAGTTCCTGTGTTGTTAGTTTGCTTAGGATAATGGCCTCCAGCTCCATCAGTTTTGCTGCAAGGGACATAATCTTGTTCTTTATGGCTAAGTATTCTCTAGTGTATATGTATTTCTTGAGTCTACCATTGATGGGCATCTAGGTTTTTTCCATGTTTTTGCTATTGTCAATAGTGCTACAATGAACATATGCATGCATGTGTCTTTGTAATAGAATGATTTATATTCCTTATATCTAATAATGGGATTGCTGGGTCAAATGGTAATTCTGCTTTGAGTTATTTAAGAAACTGCCAAACTGCTTTCCAGAGTGGTTGAACTAGTTTACATTCCCACCAGCAGTGTCTAAGTGTCCTCTTTTCCCCGCAACCCCTCCAGCATGTTATTTTTTGACTTTTTAATAATAGCCATTCTGACTCAGATGGTATCTCATTGTGGCTTAGATTTTCATTTCTCTGATAATTAGCAGTGTTGAGCATTTTTTCATATGCTTGTTAGCCATATGTATTTCTTCTTTTGAGAAGTGTCTATTTGTGTCTTTTGCCCATTTTTAGTGGGTTTCTTTGATTTTTAGTTGTTAAATTATTTAAATTCCGTATAGATCCTGAATATTAGACCTTTGTCAGATGCATGATTTGCAAATATTTTCTCCCATTATGTAGGCTATCTGTTTACTCTATTGATAGTTTATTTTGCTGTGCAGAAGTTCTTTAGTTTAATTACATTCCATTGTTAATTTTTATTTTTGTTGCAATTGCTATTGGAGTCTTCATCATGAAATCTTTGCCAGGGCCTATGTCCAGAATGGTATTTCTTTGGTTATCTTCCAAAGCTTTTATAATTTTAGGTTTTTCATGTAAGTCTTTAATCCATCTTGAGTTGATTTTTATAGAGGGTATAAGAAAGGCATCCAGTTTCAATCTTCTGCATATGGCTAGCCAATTATCGCAGCACCGTTTATTGAATAGGGAATCCTTTCCCCATTGATTATTATCATCAATTTTATCAAAGACCAAATAGTTGTAGGTGTACAGCATTATTTCTGGACTCTCTATTTTGTTCTATCGGTCCATGTATCTGTTTTTGTACCAGTATCATGATAGTTTGGTTACTGTAGCTTTTTAGTATACTTTGAAGTTGGGTAATGTGATGCCTCTGGCTTTGTTCTTTTTGCTTAGGATTTCCTTGGCTATTCAGGCTTTTTTTTTTTTTTTTTTTTGGTTCTATATGAATTTTAGAATAGTGTTTTCTAACTCTTCAAAGAATGTCATTGACAGTTTGAGAAACTGCGGCCTTCAGTTGGTATTCCAAACCAATGTCCACTTGGTAACTCAGACAAAATAACTAACATTCTATGGACACGGGTCCCAGGCATTGGTATTTCTTTTTTTCCTTTTTCTCTCTCTCTAACAATTTCTGTGGTTATTTCAATGCTTTAAAACAAAAGTCAGAAAACTATAGCCCACAGGCCAAAACAGGCCTCTGGCCTGTTTTTGTAAATAAAGTTTTGAGGGAACATAGCTACACACATTTTCTTAGTATTGTCTCTGGCCACTTTCACACTAGAGAGACAGCATTTGGTTGTTGCAATAGAGAATATATGCCCCACATAATTAAAATATTTACAGTATATACATTTATAGGAAAAAAATGTTTGCTGACCTCTGCTTTAAGTTCTTGTTTGGGTAGCCACATCCACTTGAGTGACTAAATGTTATTCATGTACTAAAATTGTACTTTGATCACAGTCCTTTCTTCTAAGCCCTAGTTCTTATAAACAAGTAGCTATTTAATATTGATACTTAGGAGTCTCACAGATCTTGTATTTTTATACGGCAAACTGGTTTTTTACTGTGTTTCACTCCCCAAAGCTGTCTTCTTTCGTATGCCATAGCCCACTAAACTAAACTTTCAACCACTCAGCTAATCAAATCAAAGCCTTGCTCTTGAAATTCCTCCAAAATGCTTCTTGATTCTTCCCATCCTCTTCATCTCCATTACCATAAAATTCAAGCTTCATCCACCATCATCTTTTCTCTATAGAGCTTCTACATTGACCTTCTGCCCCTTGTTTGTCCCCATCTAATATATTCTTCATAACACAGCCAAAAATGGTAACCTTTACATAATGCAAATTTAGTTTCTATTTAAATTTTAGCGTATGTGCTGCTGAGGCAAGCACAATATCTTCTTAAATTAAAAATAATTTTATATTACATATATAAGAAATTCCATAATTCTGAAGTTGAACTTCAATGTCCTGTATGAACTATTTATTGCCTACTTCTACAACCTCAATTTGAGTCACACTGCTCTCATCAAATAACCATTGCCATACCAGATTTCTTTTGAACCTTTCTTATATTTAATTATTTTTGTCCCCTAGACATCGTATAGTCTTGTCATAATTATTTGTCTGGTTAAATCACACTGATCATTCCATTTTCAGCTTATATGACCATCGTCAAAAAATGTTTCTCTAATCTTCCTTGAGCTAAATGATATCATCCTGTTATACTCTTATAACTTCCTTTAATTTAGATTTATGTAACTTACTATGGATTGCAATTTTATGTTTATTAATATAATTAATTGCTTCATGTGTGTCTTTTTCCCTGGACGGTATGATTATGAGGACAAGAACCATGTCTACTTTGTTCATCACTGTATTCCTAGATCCTTGCATAGGTTCAAGCTTAGAACATGGTAGTGCTTGATGAGGGTTTGACCAAAAAATAATTATCTGCTTGAGGATATTCTGCAAGTGTATTTTGAGTGTGAACCTTATTGCCTATAATCTTAAGGTAGCAATGCATATCATGTTATTCTACATTTAAATTCAAGCAAGACTAGAAATGTGTCCTTCAAGGGGGTGTTTTTAAAAAGACACATATATACAAGCTATAAATAAAACAAAAATATACAACATTGTTTTCCTCCAGAGATTTTTGACAAAAGAAAAGAGAAAATAGTAAATGAGAGGAGTTAAAATTTACAGTTTCTAACCACTCTAAGTAGAGTTTGTACATGCTTACAATGGAGATGGGAGGCTATTGTTATTTTTATATTCAATGTATCTTGAAGGAGATCCCTCTTTTCTCCTCTGAGGATAGGGTAGAATAGCTACCTGTACCCCAATAGGATTAATCATAGTGGTATGATTTGACATGGATTTTGTTGCCTGATCATATCACACCCTTGCATTTCAAATGTAGTATTGGTGTTTAGATTTAGATTGTTTAATTATAATGCAGTTTAATCAGTCTGCTTTATATGTAAAGGCCATATATTTCATATACTTTTCAGGATTGTCTGGTAATTGACAAAAAAGTGGCTTTTTTCAAAGGACATTCACTGGAGTTGTCTCAGGTCCAATAAAGTTTATTTCCCCAGGAACCCCAATGAAGTTATCTATGTAGATATTTCCATTTAATAAAATAAACTTTACATGATCTGTCCCTTGCATAAACCGTTTGTATTTTTTTAAAAAAATGCAATTTTTGTTTCCCTGAATTAGGTTATATATTGTACAAAAAGTTTTCTCAAATGCTTTTAATTTGGGAGTTTAATATTTTTAAATCATTGTATAAATTATTGTGTCTTATTATGGCTATTGCTTCAGGCCATAGGAAGCTTCACTTTAAATGACTTCAAAAATAAAGAAATGTATGAATTCCTGCAACTGACAAGTTCAGATGTAAACCTAGATTTAGTAAAAGATTGACACCAAGGACCTGTTTGCTTTCCAGGCCTTTTCTCTACCTTCCATGTTGTTATTTTTATCCTAAGATGGCTCTTCTCAAGGTAACAGGGTGATTACTGGACAATACTAGAGCTACATTCTAACTTATGTATAACTAGCAAGAGAAAACTTTTTTGCCAAATTATCAAATATTTGGGGGATTTGCTCCTCTTTAGGCAACTAAAGCTTCATGTCTTCCCTCAACCAATTATTATAGTCAAGAGATGACTGGAGAGACAGCTAGTCTTGAATGACTACCCCAAGTCACCTTTGAGCCATACTTCACAAGGCTTGACATTTTCCTCTTTTTTCCTCTTTTGACTGTTTGCAGTCTGCAAACTACCACATTAGAAGTCTGTTGATCCTGCTGGAGAGGCTACAAGAAGTGATCACATGGAGAGGCAAGGAGAGAAGGTGAGGCCCTGGAGCTACATGGAAAGAGAGAAAGAGGGAGAGAGATACCTAGCCATGCCAGAGTCCCACTGAATGCAGTCAACCCACAGAATCATAAGAGAAAACAAACTGGTTATTATTTTAAGCCACTAAACTTTGGACAGGTAGGTTATACAGGATTAGGAAACAAACATAGATGAGTGTATACTCATCAAATTAGGTAGATCAGTGCCCATCCCTGGAGTTCGATGTGATTTTAATTCCTCCTAAAACATTGAAAGGTCATAAGAGTGGTAAAGAGGATGTATTCTGAGAAAGGAAGTGATATTTACCATACTTACTAAGCGTAAGGAGAGACTGAGGAGTCAGAGTTAAAAATTATTTCAATTTTTTACTCAGTAGCTGTAAGATTTAATCTGGGTTAGTTGGATTTCATAAGCCTCAGTTTCCACCTATATAAAGTTGGTATAATAATACCAACCATCAGTTTTTATTTTGATTTTTAGTTAAAAATAAATGTGATGATCTGTACAATGTATTTAGCTTAGTACTTGGCACATAGTAAAAGGCCAATGAATGTAACATCAATCATGATTAATATTCTTGCTTCTCTGCTAGACATCCTGAAATACTGAGTTCTTGCCAGCATTGCTTATACCTCAGGATATTCCCATTATTAAAATATCTGCTAATTGTCATCCATTACAGATAACTTTGTAATTAAAAAAAAATCTCAGTATATTCTGGGTTCTGCTTGCTGCTATCTATTCTAATCCAGTATATGTTCTTAGAGTTTGTGTTGCTAGGGCTGCTGCTGCTACTTGAAAGACAGATTTAGATAAGTGTATTATTTGATATCACAGATGGAGGATGATTCACTTTTTAAATTGCGTCTGTATTGGTGGGAGGGCAGGGAAGTAATTTGAAGGCAGCATTGGACGTAAGGACCAAAAAGAGTTCCAGAAGAGCAAAATACTTGAAAAGCTTGGAGAAGAGACTTGGACTGGATGTCTCTTTATGCATACGTATTACTAGCAATATATAGAAGGAATAGACAGTTTTAAAATGGCATGATATCACTAAAGGCAACATAAACTCAGGCTGTGTCTGCACATACCAAACTTTATGGGAAAATGTTTAGTCAACTTAATCAGTATATACAACAAAAGTAAAATATTAAGAACCCAAAGTAGTTTTCTTTAATTTAGCAATCAAGTCAGGCTATTTGGGAAAATGATAGTAGAATAACTAGGATTGTATTGTTTTTTCTCCAGAATAATACATTGTTTTTATTTTTCATTCCTAGCTGCTTGTCGAAATTTTGTTTATGACTGTCTTATATAGAAGCATACCCTGACTCTAGAGGGGCATGGGGAAGTATCTGGCTAGGTGTCTTTCTTGATAATTCACTAAGTTTCCCTGACACTAAAAGAGATTCAAAGCATTATTGGAAGGAGTTAGGAGTGCAGAGTATCCGTTAGGGTTTGCTACTTGGCCACTTATTTGTGCTGCCTTAAGCTTTATTCTGGGACTGTACCAGTTAGAGAGAAAAGGGAAGGGAAGAATACAAAACTGTAACTTGAATGCTGCCCTAAAATCCCCCAAAATTCAGAAAGACGACCTTCCAAAGATTGAGAATATCTCATATTTCTTAGTTGTCAATTTGGGAAAAAGGGGCCAAGTGGGCTGCTGTTATGTCCAATATAATATAAATTTTTAAATAATGCCTATCAGGTCTGGGAAGAGGCACTGAGTACACACCAGCAGCATAATTCCTCTTAGTAGTTGACATCTTTATAGGACACCTAGGTTCCCATATGTAAAGCATTTCTTTACTTTTCCCATCCAGAACATATGGAAATTACCTTGGCTATGCGCAGATTAATTTTTCTCTCTCTCTCTATTATCTCAAACTGCTGTATTTTTCAGGAAACCCACTTTTTTTTTTCTACCCTCACTGTCCTCTCACAGGACTTAGATGAAGGCAACATCATATCTTTAAGTCCCTGTGACCTGCTGGATGACACTTAAAGGACTTCAGAATCTTCAGTGCAAAACACCTCCAAGAAAATATTTGTATTTTTCTAGCCAATATTGTAAATTATCAGAGTATGACTTTGATTAATTAGTTTAACAGAATATCTGTCTCTTTACCTGTCTTATGAAAGACCCTGTCTCCATGTCTAGTAAGAGAACAGAAAGAAAAAAAAAAAAAGGATGACAGGGAAATAAAATCTTGTATTGCCTACATATATATTCTCTTTGTGACCCTCAAAGTTAATTATTTCACTCTAAATGCATTTGCAAAACCAATTTATCTGAGAAACCTTGATAAAAGTCCTTCCAAATGATATGTTCTGGTGACTGACTCTAAACTTTCTACCCCTACTCACAGTATTGATAATTTTGATGGATAAAGATGTGCAAGATAGAGGTCAAATTTAGGTGGCTTCAAACCTATAAAAAGAAGCCTAATTTCATTTTCGAGTAGATAGAATGGCCTGAGTGGCCTTAAAAGTCATTACAGTTTTATATGAGGCTTGGCAAATTCCCAGTCCTCTGATAGGAACTCATACATAGGCATAGAGTACAAAGGCCCTGGGCAGGTTGAGATGATCTCAGTATTTATGTTTTGGCACCAACAGTCCATGAAAAATAAATGACTTATCTTAGCAGGTCCTTCATATTTTTAGGAAGTCATTTTACTTCAGCTATATTTCAGATTAAGAGCTGTTAAGATCTTTAGTATACTTAAGATCCTGTTTTCAGGATAATTTCTACATCATTAATTCACTGTCTGCCTCTTTTGTTTTAAATTACTGTATTTGTGGGTATTGATGTTTATTTTATTAGGAAATTAAAAACAGTTTTCCTATAAATGATTCTCTGAGCAGGGCTACTCAATATTCTTTCTTGAACAGAATCAGTCATATCTGGTAGTTTTTACGAATATTTTCCCCCAATTTTACAAAGGGTCTAGACATACCTAAACCAATGATTTTGTCGTGTTTTTGCTTGTTCATTTCATTTTTATATGGTCACTTCAAATTGTAAAGCTATGCCTCTCCACATCCACTGGCTATTTTGCTTTTCATTGTTTGTCTTCCTCTCTGACATACTATATTTACCTATTCACATTAAATTGTTTTCATTAACTTGTATTCCCTACAAACATAAATTGCTACTCTTCCCATCACAAAGAGCCACATAAAACCTAAAATATGAGATGGTTTATTGCCTGTTTTGAGGCTTCCCCAATTATTCACACCACTGAAATATCCATTCAAGTTGTGAATGATATTTAGTGAGGAACTACTAAAATTAAAATACTTGCTAATAATTTTGTGGACAGAGAGGAAAGCACACACATGTGTGCACAAAAATGAATGCCTGTCTCACTCTCCTCAACAGGCGTGCAATCTAGTGGGATGGATAAAATTAACATACAAAGAATGAGGTGAGAAATTTCTTAAAAATGAATCTGACAGAATCTGCTAGACCCTGCTACTCAAAGTATGGTCTCTTAACCAATAGTATTGGTATCCTTTGGTGACTTGTTAGAAATGAAGAACCTTGGGACTGATGTGCCAGATGTAGCAATTCAGAAGGTGCATTTAAAATAATATTCATAGTTATGTCCTATGCACGTTAATGTTTGAGAAGCTTTGTGCTGGTGCTATCAGGTTGTGGGGGGAAATCAAATGCTTATGTGTGGAAATGAAAGTCCTATAGAGATAGAGATATAGAGATTGTGAGAACATAATATCAGACATGTCAATTGTACAAAGAAAGGTGCTGTCTTACTGATAGCTTACAGTATTTGGGTGGAATATGAGAAGGTTGTATGGAATGAAACCATAATAATAAGTTTGTCTTTGATGTTTGGTAGAGTCAGAAAATGACATGTATGATTGCAGAAGGCTCTGGCTATTGTTGAGTTTTTTATTTATTTTATTTATTTTTTTTTCAGGTAGTTGGGAGCCAGGGAAGGAGTGACACTATCCCTAGATGTAGTGATATGGTAAAAGCTTAATAACCAATAAATTTGGAAATCTAGAGTTACAAACAGATATACTCAGAAATATTAGTCAGATATATTCTTTACTTGTAGCCTTAATAATTCTATCTCAGACTAATAATCATGGAGATTTATATTTATATTTGAAAAATGGTCATCTCTGAGTTCATTTTCATCTGCCAGAATTAAGATGAACAATTTTATTCTTACTCTGCAATATTATACATTAGCAGTCTGGATTTTTTTCAAAAGTGTTCTTTTTGGCTACTTGACCAGAAAAATAAAAAGAAAGAAAGAAAAAAATTGAGTACTGTGGGAAATTTAAAAAGCCTTCAATTAATACAAAGAAAGATATCTTACCTGCTGAAACTATATGACCTGAAGGGAGCTCTGAGAATACGCTTGATATGGTTTGATTGTGTCCCCCTCCAAATCTCATCTTAAATTCTCACGTGTTGTAGGAGGGGCCAGGTGGAAGGTAATTGAATCATGGGGGCAAGTCTTTCCCATGCTGTTCTCATGATAGTGAATAAGTCTCACAAGATCTGATGGTTTTAAAAAGTGGAGCTCCCCTGAACAAGCTCTCTCTCTTTGCCTGCTGCCATCCAGTTAAGACGTGACTTGCTCCTCTTTGCCTTCCACCATAATCGTGAGGCTTCCCCAGCCATGTGGAACTGTAAGTCCAATTAAACCTCTTCCTTTGGAAATTGCCCAGTCTCAGGTATGTCTTTATCAGCAGCATGAAAGCGGACTAATACAATGCTCATATCATTAATGTTGTATTAAAATTTAAGTTTGTAATAGGCCACACTTACATCATGATTTCCACATTTATGTGGCAATATATTCCTCCTTTACGTGTGTGTACATATATATGTATGTGTGTATATGTATTTTAAATAAACTAAGCAGAGACAAGCTTTTAAACTAAAAAGTTTTTAATACTAAAGTTGAGAAAATCTTTGCCTGTTATCTTTAACAAATAAATACTGATTCAAACTCTGCTTAAGGATGTGGCCCTGTCAGTGACACAGTCAAAAAGAGACATGCTCATTTCCTTTTAAACCATTAGACTAACAATTTGGAGGACTAATAATGAATATGTCACCTTGTCTAACAAGACATCTTCTGCTCATCTGTTTGATCTGGATTTTGATCTAATATATATGTCTAGAAGTAAAGTTAATGAGCATATTTCATACATCTAGATTCTCTGTAGGAAGCTATACAAAACAACAATGCTACTAGAAAATTTGTCATCTCACCATTCAATTCTAAATTCCATCCAAAACATATGCTAAGCACATAAATGAGCTACATCTTGGTCTAGGAAGTTAAAAAATATACAAATTAATACACAATGGCTCTGTCCTCAGGAAACTCTCTTATCTGTTAAAGGAAATATGTACATTCAAATTGATTGTTACATCATAGGCTGTTACAAATATTTTAAGAGTGAAATGATTATTTTTTGGTGAGAAAACAGAAAAGTCTTTACAGAAAAGGTTATGTTTAATGAGTATCTTGACTGTTTGGTGATATTTCAAAAGTCAGAGAAGATGGGAAAATAACATTCAGTTCTACTCATTAACTTGACCATAGCCTGAAAGTGGTGAGTAATCATGGGATATGTAGGAGACAGCAAAATCCTGATATAGCCAGTGGGAATGGTATGTTAAACAGAGAGCAGGGAGACCAGGAGAAGAAGAAATCTCTGTTGAAAATAAATAAGTAGGTCTGGAAAAAAAGTCCTATGAATAAGCAACTACATAAAATTCTATTGTGATATTTTAGGCAAGCTATCATGAGGACCCTCTTTACTGAAAAGGGTTCAATGGAGAATGGAGAAGAGAAGTTG
This sequence comes from Pongo abelii, assembly GCF_028885655.2. Taxonomy (NCBI): domain Eukaryota; kingdom Metazoa; phylum Chordata; class Mammalia; order Primates; family Hominidae; genus Pongo; species Pongo abelii. The sequence continues at coordinate 112,943,872 of NC_071989.2, read as the reverse complement.
GAGACAGTGAGTAAAAACATAACTTTTTGAGGAGTGTTGCTATCCAGTGAAAGAGAAAAACAGTGATAGCTGGAGGGTAAAAGGGTTTAATACATAGTTTGAGTGTTGTGAGAAATAAGGACTTGTTTTTGCTGATGGGTCGATGCAATAAAAAGAAAAATACTGATAATGTCTTTGAGTGTATGATAAAGAATGAGGAGCATAGGTAGAAAGTATGCTCTTCCTTTCATACATAGGTAGAAAGTATGTATCTCCTTAGTAACATACACAAATCACAGTGTACAATTCTCAGTGGATATTGTTAAGTAGATCATAGGAGGAAGAGCTGGAAGAAGTGAAAATTCTCTTACATACCAATTGTTTTTTGTAAAGTAGAATAAAATAGTATCAGCATATACTAAGGATGAGGAAGGAGATAGCAGCTTTTAGGAATGACAGAAAATATAAAATTCTATTTTATATTTCATAGAAAATACAATGAACTAAGTATCAAAATTCTCATTTGGTGGTCAATTATTAATATAAAGTACCATTGCTAACATGATTGTGCATTATTTTGAGGGGAAGTTAACTGACTAAAACATAAATGGAATGTCATGAGCTATAACTAGATTGAATGGCATAAACAAATACACCAAAAGCATAGAGAAGCAACAGAGCAAAGACTGTATGCAGTAGAATGGTCAAAATGATTGACGAAGAAAGTTGGTTAACAAAGGAATAAAGTTTATGGGGAGGAGATGTGAGATGTATAAAAAGGTATTTGTTTCAGTGGGTTTAAACTTCCCTTTGAGTTAAGGAGTTGCTGTCAATGGAGTAATAGAGAATGTGATTGAAAAACATTGGTATGCTAATAAAGTGACTGAGGATGTAAAGGGCAAGATCATTGGAGGAAATTAGAACATGTAACAAAGTTTAAGATATCGGAAGAACAATTTACGTGGATATTAAAATCACCAAGAATGATAATGCAGTACTATTGGAGAGAGGTAGAGTGATCCAGGAACACAAAATAGTCAAGAAAGGAAGAGAAGAGACTGGGTGGGTTACAGAAGACTACAACAAACAGGTGTGATGGATTATAGAAAGCTTATGAAATGAGAATGATGCTAGAGGAAGAAAATGAAGGAAATATTCACAGAAGAGTTTACAGATTAGGGAGGTTTTCATTATTGACCTTAAGTTTATCATAACACAATGGAACTTAAGAAAATGGAGAGGTGAGACTGATGTAGTATATAGCATCGTATGGGGATTATAGTCAAGGGAATAAAATATGACCTATGATGCTGGGCTTCCTGTTGCCTAAGAGAAAGAAGAATGACTGAGTAAATCCTGAGGTCCCATAGCTGCAGATGCTGAGAGAAGGCAGGGTTTCTGGAGCGCTTACCTAATATAATTGGATTGGAGTTTCTATTTCAATAGAGAGGTATTCCTATAACAAAGAAAACATCAAATATGAACTTCTCAAAAGTTTAACTCCTCCATAAAAGAATAGATATGTCCCAGAGATTCTGGTACGTTGTGTCTTTGTTCTTGTTGGTTTCAAAGAACATCTTTATTTCTGCCTTCATTTCGTTATGTACCCCATAGTCATTCAGGAGCAGGTTGTTCAGTTTCCATGTAGTTGAGCAGTTTTTAGTGAGTTTCTTAATCCTCAGTTCTAGTTTGATTGCACTGTGGTCTAAGAGACAGTTTGTTATAATTTCTATTCTTTTACATTTGCTGAGGAGTGCTTTACTTCCAACTATGTGGTCAATTTTGGAATAAGTGCGATGTGGTGCTGAGAAGAATGTATATTCTGTTGATTTGGGGTGGAGGGTTCTGTAGATGTCTATTAGGTCCACTTGGTGCAGAGCTGAGTTCAATTTCTGGATATCCTTGTTAACTTTCTGTCTCGTTGATCTGTCTAATGTTGATGGTGGGGTGTTAAAGTCTCCCATTATTATTGTGTGGGAGTCTGAGTCTCTTTGTAGGTCTCTAAGGACTTGCTTTATGAATCTGGGTGCTCCTGTATTGGGTGCATATATATTTAGGATAGTTAGCTCTTCTTGTTGAATTGATCCCTTTACCATTATGTAATGGCCTTCTTTGTCTCTTTTGATCTTTGTTGGCTTAAAATCTGTTTTATCAGAGACTAGGATTGCAACCCCTGCCTTTTTTTGTTTTCCATTTGCTTGGTAGATCTTCCTCCATCCCTTTATTTTGAGCCTGTGTGTGTCTCTGCACATGAGTTGGGTTTCCTGAATACAGCATACTGATGGGTCTTGACTCTTTATCCAGTTTGCCAGTCTGTGTCTTTTAATTGGGGCATTTAGCCCATTTACCTTTAAGGTTAATATTGTTATGTGTGAATTTGATACTGTCATTAAGATGTTAGCTGGTTATTTTGCTCGTTAGTTGATGCAGTTTCTTCCTAGCATTGATGGTCTTACAATTTGGCATGTTTTTGCAGTGGCTGGTACCAGTTGTTCTGTTCCATGTTTAGTGCTTCCTTCAGGAGCTCTTATAGGGCAGGCTTGGTGGTGACAAATCTCTCAGCATTTGCTTCTCTGTAAAGGATTTTATTTCTCCTTCACTTATGAAACTTAGTTTGGCTGGATATGAAATTTTGGGTTGAAAATTCTTTTCTTTAAGAATGTTGAATACTGGCCCTCACTCTCTTCTGGCTTGTAGAGTTTCTGCCAAGAGATCAGCTGTTAGTCTGATGGGCTTCCCTTTGTGGGTAACCCGACCTTTCTCTCTGGCTGCACTTAACATTTTTTCCTTCATTTCAACTTTGGTGAATCTGACAATTATCTGTCTTGGAGTTGCTCTTCTCGAGGAGTATCTTTGTGGCATTCTCTGTATTTCCTGAATTTGAATGTTGGCCTGCCTTCCTATGTTGGGGAAGTTCTCCTGGATAATATCCTGCAGAGTGTTTTCCAACTTGGTTCCATTCTCTCCGTCACTTCCAGGTACACCAATCAGACGTAGATTTGGTCTTTTCACATAGTCCCATATTTCCTGGAGGCTTTGTTCATTTCTTTTTATTCTTTTTTCTCTAAACTTCTCTTCTTGCTTTATTTCATTCGATATACAATCACTGATACCGTTTCTTCCAGTTGATTGAATTGGCTACTGAAGCTTGTGCATTCGTCATGTAGTTCTCGTGCCATGGTTTTCAGCTCCATCAAGTCATTTAAGGACTTCTCTACATTGGTTATTCTAGTTAGCCATTTGTCTGATCTTTTTTCAAGGTTTTTGACTTCTTTGCGATGAGTTCGAACTTCCTCCTTTAGCTTGGAGAAGTTTGATCTCTGGGACACATTTAAAGTAGTGTGTAGAGGGAAATTTATAGCGCTAAATGCCCACAAGAGAAAGCAGGAAAGATCCAAAATTGACACCCTAACATCACAATTAAAAGAACTAGAGAAGCAAGAGCAAACACATTCAAAAGCTAGAAGGCAAGAAATAACTAAGATCAGAGCAGAACTGAAGGAGATAGAGACACAAAAAACCCTTCAAAAAATCAATGAATCCAGGAGCTGGTTTTTTGAAACGATCAACAAAATTGATAGAGCACTGGCAAGACTAATAAAGAAGAAAAGAGAGAAGAATCAAATAGATGCAATAAAAAATGATAAAGGGGATATCACCACTGATCCCACAGAAATACAAACTACCATCAGAGAATACTATAAACACCTCTATGCAAATAAACTAGAAAATCTACAAGAAATGGATAAATTCCTCAACACATACACCTTCCCAAGACTAAACCAGGAAGAAGTTGAATCTCTGAATAGACCCATAACACCCTAGAACTTAAAGTATAATAAAAATATATATATACATAAAAGAATAGATAAAATATTATTTTAAAATATTTCCCTCCATGTTATTCAATGCCATCAATCAGTTTTTAAAATACTTTCTCTCATAAAAATCCTAATAATAATTATTTTTGTACAATTTTCCAGTCTATTCTGATGATTTATGAAATCAGGACCATAAATGTATCTAAAATTATTTTTTGGCAAAAATAACAAAAAGTAAAAGAAAAAAACCTCAATCACCCATTACACTATTATGCAATTAAACTTTTCCTACATGGGAAACACTCACACACACACACACACACACACACACACACACAGAGTGAATTTGTACATTTTTTATTATGTAAAATTTAAGATATTCTTGTTTATGTGGAAACTTTTTTTAAATAGACTTTTGAGATAATTAATTATAAAATAGATTGTTTCTTCATGAAATCATATTAGAAAAGAATATAATTATAAATAGTATTTATCAACATGTATGCTTATTAATCTTAATTATAAATATTTAACTGTATTTCATGACATTTGATGAAAAATGAGTTATAAAACTTAAAACCAAATTTCAGTATAATTTAAGAATTTGTTTATAAAAAAGCTATATTGTGATTGAAAAAAGCTTACCTTCTTTCCGAACTGAAGCAAGCTTAACTAAATTTAGCAGTATAATGATGTTCTTTTTAGCTTATGTTATCTGGTGAGCATTTCCAATAAACCATATGGCTATGAAATATTTGTTTCTTAGTCATTACTCATCCTGCAAAACTGCTTTATCCTTTTAATTGAATTTATTCCTCATCTCAATCAAATAGTGTGTCAATTTACTAAATGGATAAATCAAACCAATACTGATTTAGAAGAGTATTGGCAAGGAACAGAAAATCACCACACAGTCTTTTAAGGAGAGACTACGTTTAGGGACCTGTAGAATGTGAATGCCAACTGTTTGACTGAGTTAACTGAAGAATTAAGTAAAAATTATTGAACTATATGTTCATCTAAAGTTAGTGTTGAACTTCTGTTTAGAATGATCCGATTGAAATTTTGAATTTAATTTTGTCAATAATTTTTTATGTAATAAAATAGATTTATTAGCTTTATAACATTTGACTCATTATATTCCAGGAGTCCTAATAGAGAAATAAATGTGTTTATGATTTAGATTATAAAATTCTGGAAAAAATATATCTCCTAACTACTATATTTCATTCAAAACAATATGTGCTTAATATCTATTATACAATTACGTATTTACAATGTAAACCTGTTCTCTGGTATTTGGAAGATTAGTAAAAACTTAAATTTTTTTCAACCAGTTTGAACTCAATTTTCTATTTCTGTAGAAAAAAATCGCATTCCTTTCCTTAGAGTTTTTATTTTACCTACGTTATTGCCTTTATCTCTTTTTTCTCTCTTTTTTTAGTTCTTCTTAAAACTGGTTATAGTCGAACAAAGATTAAACATTGATTCCATTATAATTAAAATTAAACCTAATATCATACAGAGACTAATGAAGAAAAGGACCATAAATATTTAGGAATTTTCCCATCACTCATTTCTTCTGTTGGCCAATTCCTCACTTCCTTAAATAAATATCTTCTAGTGGCTCAAAATCCCTGATACGCACAATAACATAACATTGAATAAGCATCAGTTGATGACCTCACTTGACTTCACAGTTGGACTGATATTAACAAAAGTGTACCTGCAGCCACATAGTTGGGTTATTATCTTGCTCAACTGTTTTGTCTACCAGGAGGCAGCTCTCTTGATGACTGATAATGAGACAGTTCCTAGTACATAAAAACTCTGTATTCCTGCTGACACTTCACTTCTTTGGTAAAGACCAGATAGCCAAGAGAACTATGAATGTATAAACAAAAATTTGGGGAAGAAAGTCAATTAATACATGGAATAGCTTAGGTGTTAGAGGAGTCAATTTAACTCTTTGGCGTAAGTACGCTATTATTTTCCTGTACTATATGCTTTTTTTTTAAATCTTAGGAAGGGTCTTACTGTTTTCAAACCCATGATATTACAAATACAGTCATTTGTCACTTAACAATAAAGATATGTTCTGAGAAATGTGTTGTCAGGTGATTTCATCTTTATGTGAACATCATAGAGTGCTTGCACTTACACAGACCTAGATGTCACAGCCTGCTATCCTCCTAGGCTATATGGTATAGCCTATTGTTCCTAGTCTACAAACTTGTACAGCATGTTATTGTATTGAATACTGTAGGAAACTGTAACACAATGGTAAGGGTGTGTATATCTAAACACTTGTAAACATAGAAAACGTACAGTGAAATGTGGCATTCTAATCTTAGGAAATCACCATTGTTAATGTGGTCTGGAGCATTATGTAGGGCATAGCTGCACTGAAATTGGGAGATAGAAAATTGGGACAGATGACTATTCAATCTGTATGCAAAATTAGAAAATTGTGATGTAATAAGAGGAAGAGTCACTGCCAATAACTCATACTTTAGCTTTCCTTAAGTTGACTGAATACAAAGAGTAATAAAAATGATAATTGCACTATAATGCTGATCACAGTAATTAAAACAAAACAGCAATAGCAGCAACAACAAAAACAAAACATGCCCTGAATCTAATATTAAGAATGCTGATAAATGTGATTTAACATAGGTTGTAAACTTCAAGTTATTTTGAAAGATGTTGTGTGAAATGAGGGCTTAGGGGCAATGCTATTCTTACTCCTTTTAGAAACCTGAATGATTTCATATCTTCAGGGCTGGACTAACTCCATAATTCAGGCCAAGTGGATTTCTCTAATGCCAGGTCAGTAAACAATGTTTCCAAGGGCAAGGCACCACTACCTCTATCCAAAGGGCATAAAATATGGATTAACCTATAATGTTACCAAATAATATCAGATGATCCTCCTGAGTGGAGTATTGAAACATTTCCCAAATGTACAAATTATTCTCTTCATGAATTACATTTTTAAAAATTTATATTATTTCTTTCTTCCTCCTGAGGTAACACCAACATAAAAGCAGAACTAAGCTTCAAAAACAATGCAATACCCCAAAAGAGTTATAAATACCATTCAAAGGAATCTTCTAACCACAGATATAAAACCAATGAACAAAACTAATTAAAGACAAGTACCCAGAATGGACCTCAAAACATGTTAATGATAATCACTTTATTAAGAAGCTAGTAGTAAGTATATTTATGACTTTCCCTTATTTTTAACTCTAACAAAGCACTGATAATTTTAAAATAGAATAGCTTATAAGTTAATTAAATAAGAAAATACGAGTAAAAGAGAAGGACAAGAAGAAAAATTGTCTGAATATGCTGTGAGATTGACTTCCTTGTGTTAGTGGAAAAAGTTATATATTTGCAAATTTTACAGCAAATTAAGTAAACCCTAGTCTATCTAAGGGTCTTTTAAATAATAATTGTATACATAGCCATAACAATAACTATGATAATATGATTATTTCAATATTTACTATTGTGTCTCAGTAAAATAATATATGGTCTAATACTTGTAAATGCCTTAGAAGGAATTGCAGAGGACACGGATAACCCACTTTTTAAACATACCTGGAGCAAGCTCTGTTCCTCAACTTGCAACGATGAGAGCCTAAAGAAGTTCTTCTTGAGTAAGTCTTCTGTTGCTTGACAGCAGTAGCATTCTAAGTGACTTTCAGTGTTTATGAATAGAATCCTTTTTGTACTTTTGATAATTAACTAATAATGCATAATATACTATCTTACAATTACTTTAATAGTAGAGCTAATTTGTATAAAATAACCTGCTTGTTGGTTAAAAGATTTGTCAGAAAGTTGTAGTTGGAATTATTGCTATCATACTAAATGAATGCTAAAAGAGATGATTTGATGTACATGTGGAAACGGGGTTACAAGAACAGATGTGTGGGTGTTGAAAGTATTAAAAGTCAATTCATTGAACTGTTAAATATTAAAACTAATGTTAATTAAAAAACATTGGTGAGGAGAGGTAGGCCAGATCCATTATTTTTTTTTAATAGTAACCTCACAAATTGCCATCAGCCCAAACTTTTCGAAACTTTATGTATCTATCCATCAGTACACTTTTTGGGTAAATGGTGAGTCAACAGAATCACTCAAGACAATTATAAACGCAATAACACAATTCCCAAATCTCAGAGGCCTAAACAACAAGGATTAACATCTAGTTAATGCTACATGTCCATCATGAGTGGCTCTCACTTGAATATCATCTTGTTTTAGAGAACAGGCTGGCTGAGCAGCCTATCAGGGAAATCGCAGTATTGTAGTAGAAGTAAAAGGGACCTGGCAAGCCAAGAGTAACTATTAAAGGTTATTTTAAGAATTGGCAGGCATCACTTCTGCTCACATTTCATTTACCAAAGAATGCATGTGATCACTTCTGAGGTAAGCAAGGTGGGAATGTCAAATCTTCCTACAAAGGAGTGTGTGTGTGTGTGTGTGTTTGTGTGTGTGTGTGTGTGTCCAGGGTAATGGTGGGGTATAAGTCACATGGTGAAGCCTAACATCAAAGGGTCACAGATATATATCCTCTTGCAAGAAGGAGAAATTAATGAATAGGATCATTTACAGTCTACCACAACCACACCCTTCTTACCCTGCTTCTAACACTCAGCCTTGCCACTTCTATTAGCTCTAAGCAAAGGGGAAAGTACTACCTAGTCATTAAATGGTGCTGGAATAGCTAGCTAGCCATATGCAGAAGAATGAAATTGGACCCATAACTTTCACCATATACAAAAATTAACTCAAGGTAGATTAAAGATTTAAGTATAAGACAATGAACTATAAGAATCCCAGAAGAAAACCTAGGAAATACCATTCTGGACATTGGCCTTGGCAAAGAAGTTATGACCAAATTCTTAAAAACAATTGCAACAAAAACAAAAATTAACAAGAAGGGCATAGTTAAACTAAAGAGCTTCAGCACAGCAATAAATTAATTAATTAATTTAAAAAGATCAACAGAGTAAACAGCCTACAGAATGGATAAAATATTTACAAGCTATGTATCCAACAAATGTCTAATATCCAGAATCTATAAGGAATTTAAACAATGCAACAAGAAGAAAGGCAAGTAACTCCATTAAAAAGTGGAGAAAAAACACAAACAGTTATTTCTCAAAACAAGACATACATGCAGCCCACAAGTATATGAAAAAATTCTCAACATCACTAATCATTAGAGAAATGCAAATGAAAACCACAATGAGATACCATCTCACACCAGCCAGATGGGTATTATCAAAAATTCAAAAACTAACAGAGGCTGATGAGGCTAAAGAGGTGGGAATATAAATTAGTTCAGCCACTGTGGAAAGTGTTTTGGAGATTTCAACAAACTTAAAACAGAACTACCATTTGACCCAGCAATCCCATTACTGGGTATATATCCAAGAGAAAATAAATCATTCCACCAAAAAGATGCATAAACTTGTATCATCACAGCTCTATTCACAGTGGCATAGACATGGACATAAATGCCCGTCAATGGTGGATTGAATAAAGAAATTGTACGTATACATGATGGAATACTATGCAGCCATAAAAAGAATGAAATTGTATCCTTTGCAGCAACCTGGATGCAGCTGGAGGCCATCATCCTAAGTGAATTGACACAGAAACAGAAAATGAAATACCACATATTCTCACTTATAAGTGGGAGTTAAACATCGGGTACTCATGGACATAAAGATGGGAACAATAGACACTGGGGACTACAAGAGGGGGGAGAGAGGAAAGGAGGGAGATAAGGGTCAAAACACTAACTGTTGGGTACTGTGTGACTACTTAGGTGACAGGATCATCTGTAACCTAAACCTCAACATCACACAATATACACATGTAACAAACTTGCACATATACCCTTTGAATCTAAAATAGAAGTTGAAGTTATTTTCTTAAAAATCTTGTACTTCATTTTTCTATTCACCTATGAATCTACTTCTTTTCTTCATGTTTCCAGTACCATTCACCAAAATTGTGCATATCAAGTACATCATTTCCTCTACAGTAATAAACCCGATGGTTAATTTCCACTCCTCATTTTCTTGAAACAATAATAGCATTTGACAAAGCCAATAATTATTTTGTCCTTTCCTTAGTTTCCAGAATGCAATATAACTTTTGTTTTTGTTCTACTTTTCTGGCCACTTATTTTCAATCTGTTCTACTAGGTCCTCCTCATCTCATCCAGCCATTAATTTTGAAATTTCCCAGGGCTTAATACTCGGGATGCCTTTTTATGTATATGCCACCTCTGGATCAGTCTTGATTTTGGCAGGCATGCTCAAGTGTTCATTGAAGAGGACTATTTAGAGGCAGGGCTAAGGGGATTACCAATAGATAATGAAGCATGCAGATATCAGCTCTAGCAGGAAAGCCTTCCTGGCCTGAAGGCAGGAAATTGTGTGAATAGATTCCACAGAGTGCTGGAGCCATGGAAATTGTCAGTGGTGTGCTTAAGGTAGCTCATGCTGGTTAACAAAAGCTGATTGTTAAAATTTCAGGAATTTTGCAAGCTGGTAGATAAATCTAGCTATTATCAAAAATTGCAAAGGAAGTATATTAAAAACAAAGGAACGAATATTAGTACTTCATAATTATTTTGCCACAACTTAATACTGTCTATGCTATTATGATAATTTATGTCTGCATGGGTGAAATAATACTGTATAGAGAAACAGAGCCACAACCAGAGCCATGGTGAGGTAGAGACAGAGCTAAGACAGTGAGGCAATTATTACTCTAAACTTTCTCTCAAGTGTCTCTGTCCTACCCATTCTTCTCGATAACCAAATTCAACTGAAAGCCTCAAATGCGGTCCATAGGCTTTCGCCTCAAGGAGCACAAAGCATAGGAGACAAGATTGCAGTATATCTAAAGAAACAAACAGAGAAGCTTGTTGGTGAGATCATCCTCTCTAGCCTCAAATATACTCTTCTTTAGAGACTCCCAAATTTATATTTTGGTTCTATATCATTCTCCTAAACTCCAGATATATATACTGATCTATTTGACATCTACAGTTAGATGTCTAATAGAAGTCATGAAATTATCATATTCATAACTGAACTATTGATCTTCCAGCCCCAGTCTACCTCCCCATAGCCCCCTTCTCCACCCCAATCCCAGTCAATGAAGTTTATCTTCCTCTTCCTGCTTGGGCCAAAACCCTTGGTGTCATTATTAACAACTGTCTTCTTTTTATACTACAGATCTAGGCAAACAAATAATTTTATCCTTTATATTTTCAGAAATCTATTAAGAATCTGACATTTGTGACAAAATCTATGGTTACAAACTACCATCACCCCTCTCCTAGACAATGGCAATAACTTCCTCTTCTTTCTTTTTCTTCACTAGCCCTCTTTTAGAGTAGTCTTAATTGAATAGCCAGAGTTAAAATATAAGTCAAATAATGTCACTCTATCTTTGATAGGCAGAATTTGAAGATGGCCCCCAAGATTCCTAGCTCTTACCATATGCAGATCTTCTCCCAGTAACTCAATCAAAAACTAATCTAGGGGATGCTTTGAAGGAGTTTGGCAGATGTGATTAAGGTCCCAAATTGGTTAAAATTAGATTATCAGGGGTGGGCCTGAATTAATTAGGTAAGCACTTAAAAGGGCCCAGGTTTTTCCTGTTAAAAGAAACTTGAAGAGTGAGAGGGACTTCATATGTGGGATATTATCAATTTTCAGCTTGGAAGATGAAGGAAGCCTCATGGAAAGAGATGCAGGCAGCCTCTGGCAGCTGGAAGCAGAGCCCAACTTACATCCAACAAGAATATGGGACCTCAGTCTTATAACAACAGGGACTAAATTTGGGCAATAATCTGAAGAAGCTTATGAATGAATTCATTCCTAGAGCCTGGCCAAAGCCTTGATATTGGTCCTGTGATACCCTGAGCAGCAAACTCAGTCACACCATACTTCAACTTCTGACCTACAGAATTGTGAAAAAAATAAATGAATGATAAATAGGTGTCTCAAGCCTGTATGTGTGCAGTAATTTGTTAGGTAGCAAAAGAATACTAACATACTAACTTTTTTATTTCTTCTTACATTATTCAGAGTCAAACTCAGTCTTCCTAAAAACCTACAAGTTCCTTACTCACCTGTTCCTCCCATCCTTAAGGCTCTCATACCTAATCACCTCACCAGTCTTCCCCTTCCCCAAGTGCTTCCAACCAAAATTGACTTCTTGCCACTCTTTGATGTTCTATGAACATGCAAGCTTGTTTTAAACTTATACCTTTTTATCCACTTGTTATGATCTGGAATATTCTTCCTGACACATTTGAATGCTTTATTTCTTTACTAACAGTAGGTCTTTTCTCAAGTGCAGCCTCTCCAAGAGTCCTTCAGCAGCCTTTCTTGTGAGTTTATGACTCTTTTCCCACCTGCAACACTCCGTATCCCCCTTCATTGCTCTATTTTTATAACATTATCAACTATATAATATTATGGTGATAGTGTATTTACCGCTCATTGATTGTCTTTATGCACTAGAAAAATATTTTCCTGCTTTATCAGGGAAGGTATTAATTTCCTAAATGTAATTATGTATTCTGAATTCCTAGAAAGTATGTGGCATATAGAAGGCTAAAGAGGTTATGGCAGTGCTAGCTGCATCAGGGATCTACCTTTTAGAATTTCAGTGCCAAATTTCCAAACCTCATCTATTGTTTGGGATCTAGGAGTTCCTTAGGAAACCTTTAAAAATAAAGTTTATGAGTTATAATTATTGCTAGTAAATACTAGAATTGATAAAAATGTAAACAAATTTGGAATTATGCAGATACAACTGTTTCTATAGAGAATATGTCCAATGACTTAAAATATTTGAACTGTAATCAATGAACAACATAAGTATAACAATTTCAAAGCACTAGGATTCACATATAATATGAGACTTGAAATTCATTACAACCAAAGCTAATTGTGACATAAATTCTACCCTTTAGCACGTGCTTTACCACCTTGCTACGTCGCTTTAGAGAGGTTTAAAAGCATACAAGGGATCTTTAGATGCATACATCAATTGTTCAATTATTTCTCACTTTTTCCAAATTCTTACACTTTTATTTATAGTAATTTTATATATGCACATATGTGCATGTGTTTTTCTTAAAAATAATTTTGACTTCTTTCCTTTATAATATCTTTGAGCTAAGCATCTCATCCCTACACATAAACTGCCCTCTTCAATTGAATTATTGAATAATTCTGTTTATACCAGAATTTCCTCAATCATACCACTTCTGTAAATCTTTAAGAAAAATGTGAACTTCTAAAATAAAATATACATCTGTAATTTATATATATGTAATTAATACTTGTAACAAAAATAAACAAACTGGCCAGGCACGGTGGCTCAGGCCTCTAATCCCAGCACTTTGGGAGCCCAAGGTGGGTGGAACATGAGGTCAAGAGATCGATACCATCCTGGCCAACATGTTGAAACTCTGTTTCTACTAAAAATACAAAAATTAGCTGGGAGTAGTGGTCTGCGCCTGTTGTCCCAGCTACTCAAGAGGCTGAGGCAGGAGAATCGCTTGAACCCGGAAGGCAGAGGTCTCAGTGAGCCGAGATCGTGCCACTGCCCTCCAGCCTGGCAAGCAAGAGTCCATCTCAAAAAAAAAAAAAAAAAAAAATTACTTTTATTCATGTAATAAATAAATACAGGGAAATGGGGTAATGGGATTTTTATTACTATAATCATTTAAATACTATTCACAGCTATGCAAAATATCCTTTAAAATGACCCTCTATTGAATTGGTATTTAATAACTGCTCCTACGTTTGTCTTACATGTTAAAGTGGCTAAATTGACATGTATTGCTCCTTCAACTTGTCCATGTTTTTAAAGCCCTTTGGATATGACAAATCAACATTAATCTGTACCTGCCTGGTCTTTTATATAGATCTGTGATTCCATTTTTTCGTGCCTTGTCTCAAAAATGTTATTTTATAACTTACAATCCATGCTTGTGAGGAAACATTTGGAAATGAAGATACATATTTTGATGACTGTATGAGGTTCAACCACATTTCTGCTAGCCCTAGTAATTTTCAACTTACTGGTAAAATGAAAATCTGATGGTCACTTTATCATGCAGAATGTACTACAGGAGCATGCCCTGGTTAGCTGAAAACATACTGAGAAGGTGTGCTGGCTACATTGTAATGGAGATAAGAAGGAAGATTCATTGATACATAAAGAGCAAAGAATTGAAAATAAAAATATCCCTGATTCTATTTCTGGTTTTCCCACCAAATCCCTTATTCTCTCTGTTAGCCTGAGAAAAGTGCCTAACATCTCTGTGAAATCAGGAGATTGGATTATCAGAACTTTTAAACTGACAAACTATATTTTTGTTTTATTTAGTTGAAAATCGAGTAATTGTTTGTAAGGTAGCCTGGATTTCTAGCTTCTTTTGAAAGAAATGTCAGCAGGTGCCAAGAGTCCATGTTCCTATTCTTGCCACGTATGGCAACAGTGTTTGCTCTCAGAAAGGGCTGCTGTATCCTGTTACCACATCCTAATTCTCCTGAGTGAGAAACATAGAGCTCATTTTTGTTACTTACTTGCCTCTCTATCTGTTTGCAACACATAGACTAAATGATATCTTTGGTCCCTTCATGTTCTAAAATGTTTTGACTTTATGATGATACATTTTTGTAATTCTGCTATGACCTCCTGTTTCAGCAAATCACACAGCTGGTATATATCACTCCCTAGGTTTAAACCTTTGTAGTAAGTACTGGCAACTTCCTAAAGCAGAAGGATATATGTTATGAGAATCTGAATATATTTTATTGTGACAAGGTAAGAGGTAGTTTGGTATTGGTAATGAAGGGGGACTGACATGAGGTCCTGGATTAATAGAAATAGTTGCTGATTGGTCCAGAGGATAAAGGAGGGAGTTACTACCCACAGTCTAATGCAGCCTAAACAAGATCTGAATGTAGACAGCATTTGACAGAGGACAGGGGGCATTCTATTGTGTTGGAGGCTCCAGCTCCTCAGCTGTGTGCGCCTCAAACCTACCTTGTATCTGTCAGGAATGTTAATGAGTCATGGGGTTAAACTCTTATGTGTTGCTTGATTGAAAACTTAGCATTAATGTTGGCTTTTTAAATGCTAATAAAAACTGTAATTTAGCCTCTGAGATTTATGTAAAATTACTGGCACCTTCCTTTCAGTTTTTGAAGAGAACGAAATTAAGGTTATCTAATTCAATATTTGATCTGTGTTTAGGGTCATGTAAATGAGGAAATTCCAATGATGATAAAAATAGGAATTAAAACAGTGCTTCATAATTGAGAATATTCTTTCTCCCCTCAGTTAAAGCATGTATTTGACTCAGGGGGCAGAAAAAAGTGATAGTCCCATTTCATAAAAAGAGACGAAATGTTATTTTGGTTACCAATAGAAATGGTTTCCTCTAAATGCCTAAAATGATGCAACTAATTGTGTCTACCATTCATTTCCCACATAACTACCAGACTATTTGAAACATTTAATTCAGAAAATATCATTTCCCTAAATAAAATCTTATTCTCAATGTATTTAGAACAAAATCTAAAGTTCTTTATCATTAACTAAAACCCCACTGATATTTTCTAAAAGGGAAAGGGATGATGGTGGCTTTATGGTCATTTCAAGTATTAATAGAAGAGCTCTGCATGGTGAAGGATGTTCCTTTGCACCATCAGAAAGTTCGAATCACTAGTTCCTGGGCATTAAACGTCAGCATATCCCCATTTCTTTCCATTCTGACAACCATACATGTCCAAGTGTCTTCTAAGTAGCATGCTACTGTACTCCCGTGTTTGTAAACCACTGGAGAGTGGGTGAGAACTGACCCCTGTCAGTCTCTCTGCTCCCATCTTCTATATTCTCTACCTTGTTTACTGACTTTAGCTTTTTATTTTCCATTCCTCAAAGTCTAAAGTGTTTTATGTGATGAGAGTTTTACATTGCTTTTCACATGGAAGTCTCGTTTTCATCCTTCAAGGCTAAGCTAAAATTTCCTTTCCTCAGAGTGGCTTTCACTGACCATTCTTTCTAAGTTTATTCAACTCATCCTTAGCCCTTCCTGTGACATCACTCTGTTGATTTCTTCCACTACTTTTAACGCAATAAAAAAATGACATAGTAATGCAATAAAAATTTAAAAAAAGCTTACTATCTGTCTCCCTGCCTCAGGATAAAAGCTGCATGTGACCAGGAACGCCTTTTTTTCTTTCTAAAATTATCACCTAAAAGGCAGAAAATTATTTTTCTCCTCCTCTATGTCCTCTGTCTCTTCTCATAAACTTTATGTATTCTTTACATTTTTATCTCTATTTGAAACAAAAGCCAGCATCATCAGTAGAGAAAGATTTCCTGAAAACCTTACACCCATTTTGAAGAAACAGTGTACTTTTATAGGGCACTTCATAAAGAAACAGATCCTTAAAACTGAAATTCAAGTGTGCTATGGTTTAAACATGTCATCTTGGAAACTCATGCTGAAATTTGATTCCCACTATGATTGTGTTTAAGGTAGGAGGTGATTGGATCACAAAGGCACTTCCCTCATAAATAGATAAATACATCTCATAGGAGTAAGTAAATTCTCACTCTTGCAGGAATGGATTCATTTTCACAAGAGTTCATTGCTATAAAGTAAGCCCAGCATTTCACATGTGTCTCTTTGCATACTTTCTGCTTTTGTGCCATGTTGTAATGCAGTGTGAAGCTCTCACCGGAAGAACAGATGCAGGCACTATGCTCTTGAACTTTCTAATCACCAGAATTTTGAGCTAAATAAACCTCTTTATAGGACCTCAGATCCCAGAGGTCCAAATTTGTGTTCCTGCAAACCTCGCCACCGAGGGTTAAAGTGGTCTCAGTCTCTAAGTAAACTTGAAAGTCAGTCTAGGTCATAAGGAAAGCAACTCTTAGCTGAGTCCTAGTGCTGAACTAGCCTGGAGTCAGTGGACTTGGTGGGGAAATGACATACTAAGATACCAGCTGGGGCACCCAAGGAAGTGCTGGCATCACCCCTTCTCTAACCCCAGGCTGCACAGCTCAGGACTCCAAAAGCATACCCTTTTCTCCTCTTGAGGAGAGGAGAGGAGAGGAGAGGAGAGGGAAGAGTAGGAAGGACTTTGTCTTGCATCCTGGATACCAGCTCAGCCATAGCAAGATAGAGCGCCTCTCAGAGTCATAAGGCCCCTGTTCCAGGACCTAGCTCCCAGATAACATTTCTAGACACACCCTAGGCCAGAAGGAAACCTACTGCCTTGAGATAAAGGGCCCAGCACTGGCAGAATTTATCATGTGCTAACTAAAGAGCCCTTGGGCCCTGAATAACCAGCAATGATATCCAGGTACTACATCAGTGGCCTTAGAAGAGCCTGTGAGCTGTGTTGGCTTCAGGTGAGACTCAGCACATTACCAGCTGTGGTGGCTATGGCATAAAATTCCTTCTGCTTAGGAAAAGTAGAGGAAAAAGTAAAGGAGACTTTGTCTTGCACCTTAGGTACCAGCACAGCCCCAGGTAGGTAGAGCACCAAGTGGGCTCTTAACGTCCATGATTCCAGGATTTGACTCATGGATGGCATTTCTGGTCCTGCCCTGACCCAAAGGGGAGCCCACTGCCCTGAAGGGTGAGTCCCAGGCCGGGCAGCATTCACCACAAGTTGACTTAAAAGCCCCTGGGCTTTAAGGGAAAATCAGTGGTAGTCTGGCAGTACTCCTTGTGGCCTGGGGTGGTAGTGGTTCTGGGGTGAGACCCCTCTGGCTTTAGAAGGAGGACAGAAAAGTGGGAAGCACTACCTATTGTGGTTTGACTGCCAGCTCAGGCACAGTCCAATAAAATACCAGGTAGACTTCTAAGGTTTTTGACTCTAGTCCCTGACTCCCAGACGGCACCTGTGGAACCACCCAGGGCCTAGGGGAACTTGCCGCCCTGAAGGGAAAGACAGGCCTGGCTGGCTTTGCCACAGGCTAGTTACAGAGCCCCAAGAACCTAGAGTAAACATAGGCAGGAACCAGAGAGTGATTACAGCAACCCTTGGGCAAGACCCAGTGCTGTGCTGGCTTCAGGTCTGACCCAGTGCAGTCACAGTGGTGGTAGACACAGTGGTGCTTGTGTCAGTCACCTCCAGCTTTAGGTGGCTCAGAACAGAGAGAGAGAGACTCTGTTTGGAAGAAAGTTAAGGGAAGAGAACAAGAGTCTCTGCCTGGTAATACAGAGAATTCTTCTGGATCTTGCTAACACCAGCACTCCGTGAGTCTGTGAGAACCGCAGTGTTACTGGCTTGCAGTGTCCTCTAAAGCAGATATAGCTTAGATCACAACACCCAAGTCCTTTCAAATATCAGAAGACCCTCCCCAAAACAGATGACTACAAAAACACCCAGACAGTGAACAGTACAATAAATACCTAACCCTTCAATATCCAGACACTCAAAAATATTTACTAGCTTTAACTCCATCCAGGAAAACATGACCTCACCAAATCAACTAAATGAGCCACCAGGGACCAATCCTGGAGAAACAGAGATATGTGAACTTTCACACAGAGAGAATTCAAAATAGCTGTGTTGAGGAAACTCAAAGAAATTCAAGATAACACATAGAGAAACAATTCATAATTCCATTAGATAAATTTAACAAAGAAATTAAAATGATTTTTAAAAATAAAGTAGAAATTCTGGGCATGAAAAATGCAACTGACATACTGAAAAATGTATCAGAGTTTTTTTCATAGCAGAATGAATCAAGCAGATGAGAGAATCAGTGAGCTTGAAGACAGGCTATTTGAAAATACACAGTCAGGCTGGGTGCAGTGGCTCACGCCTGTAATCCCAGCACTTTGGGAGGCCAAGGCAGGCAGATCACCTGAGGTCAGGAGTTCGAGACCAGCCTGACCAACATGGAGAAACACCATCTCTACTAAAAGTACAAAATTAGCCAGGAATGGTGGCTCATGCCTGCAATCCCAGCCACTTGGGAGACTGAGGCAGGAGAATCACTTGAAACTAGGAGATGCATGTTGCAGTGAGCCTGGATCATGCCATTGCATTCCAGCCTGGGCAACAAGAGCAAAATTCTGTCTCAAAAAAAAAAAAAAAAAAAGAAGAAGAAAAAGAAAAAGAAAATACACAGTCAGAGGAAACAAAAGAAATAATAAAAAAGCATGCCTACAGGATCTCGACAACAGCCCCAAAAGGGTAAATCAAGAGTTATTGGTCTTAAAAAGGAGGTAGAGAAAGAGACAGTGATAGAAAGTTTATTTAAAGAGATAATAGTAGAGAACTTCCCAAACCTAGAGAAATATATCAATATCCAAGTATAATAAGGTTATAGTACATCAAGAAGGTTTAACCCAAAGAAAATTACCCCAAAACATTTAATATTCAGACTCCCAAAGATCAAAAATAAAGCATTCTAAAAACGGCAAGAGAAAAGATATAAATAACACACAGTTGGTCTCCAATACATCTAGCAGCAGAATTTTCAGTGGAAACCTTACAGGCCAGGAGAGAGTGGCATGACATATTTAAAATGCTGAAGGAAAAAAACTTTTACTCTAGAATAGTATATCTGGTGAAAATATCCTTTAATCCTAAAAGAGAAAAAAGGGCTTTTCCAGACAAACAAAAGCTGAGAGATTTTATCAACACCAGACCTGTCCTACAAGACATGCTAAAGAGAGTACTTCAATCAGAAAGAAAAGGTTGTTAATGAGCAATAAGAAATAATCTAAAGGTATAAAACTCACTGATAATAGTAAACACAGAATACGATAATGCTGTAACTGTGGTGTGTAAACTACTTGTATGCTAAGTAGAAAGAAGAAATGATGAACAAATAAAAAATAGTAACTATAACAACTTCTCAAGACATAATCAGTACCATAAGATATAAATAGAAATAACAAAAAGTTTAAGAGTGAGGGATGAAGTTAAAGTGAAGAGTTTTTATTAGTTTTCTTTTGCTTGTTTGTTTATGCAAACAGTGTAAAGTTGTTATCACGTTAAATAATGGATTATAAGATAGTATTTTCATGTCTCATGGCAACCTTAAACCAAAAAACATACAATGAATACACACACAAAAAAAAAACAAGAAACTAAATTGTATCACCTGAGAAAATAACCTTCACTAAAGGAAGACATGAAGGAAAGAAAGAAGGAAGAGAAGACTACAAAACAATAAGAAAGTAAACCAAAAATAATGGCAGGAGTAAGTTCTTACTTACTAATAACAATATTGAATATAAATGGACTAAACTCTCCAGTCAAAATACACTGGAATGTATGAATGGTTGAATGGATTACAAAAAACAAGATCCATTGATCTGTTGCCTACAAGATACACAATTCATGTATAAAGACACATAGACTAAAAGGAAAAGGAGGGGGGGATGGAAAAAAACATTAAATGACAACAGAAACCAAAAAAGAACAGCAGTAACTATACTTACATCAAACAAAATAGATTTCAAGACAAAAGCTAAAAGAAGACACAAAGAAGGTCACTATATAATAATAAATGGGTCAGTTAAGCAAGAGGATATAACAATTTTAAATATATGTGCACCCAACAGTGAAGCACACAGATATATAAAGCAATCATTATTAGAGCTAAAGAGAGAGATAGACTCCAATACAATAATAACTGAAAACTTCAACACCCCACTTTCAACATTGGACAGATCTTACAGACAGAAAATAAACAAAGAAATATCTCACTTAATCTGTACCATAGACCAAGTAGATCTGACAAATATTTACAGAACATTTAATCCAACAGCAACAGACAACACATTCTTTTCCTAGGCACATTGAACATTCTCAAGGATAGACCATAAGAGGTCACAAAACAAAGTCTGAAAACATTAAAAAAAATGAAGTAATATCAAGCATCTTTTCTCACAACAATGGAATAAAGCTAGAAATTAATAACAAGAGGAATTTTGGAAATTATACAAACACATGAAAGTTAAACAATATGCTCCTGAATGACCAGTACATCAATGAAGAAATTAAGAAGGAAATTGAAAAGCTTATTGAAACAAATGATAATGGAAACACAACATACCAAAACCTATGGGATACAACAAAAGTAGTACTAAGAGGGACATTTATAGCTACACGAAAAAAGAAGAAAAACTTTAAATATACAATCTAACAGTACATTATAAAGAACTATAAAAGCAAGAGCAAATCAAACTGAAAATCAGTAGAAAAAATAAATGATGATGATGGGAGTAGAAATAAATGAAATTGAAATAAAAAACAATATGAAAGATCAATAAAACAAAAAGTTGACATTTTGAAGACTTAAACAAAATTGACAAATATTTAGCAAGACTAAGAAAAAAGGGAGAAGATACAAATAAAATCAAAATGAAAATGGAGACGTTGCAACTGATGCTGCAGTAATTGAAAGGATCATAAGTGGCTACTGTGCACAACTGTATGCCAATAAACTGGAAAATCTACAAGAATTGTACAAATTTCTAGACACATACAACTCCTAAGATTGAACCAGGAAGGTTGGGCATGGTGGCTCACACCTGTAATCCTAGTGCTTTGGGAGGGCAAGGCAGGTGGATCACTTGAGGTCAGGAGTTCGAGACCAGTATGACCAACATGACAAAACCCCATATCTACTAAAAACACAAAAATTAGCCAGATGTGGTGGCATGCACCTGTATTCCCAGCTACTCAGGAGCCTGGGGCACAAAAATCACTTGAGCCGGGAAGTGGAGGTTGCAGTGAGTCTAGATCACACCACTGCACTCCAGCCTGGGTGACAAGAGCGAGACCCTGTCTCAAAAAAAAAAAAAAAAAAAACTAAACCAGGAAGAAATCCAAAACCTGAACATACCAATAACAGGTAACAAGATTGAAACCTTAATAAAAAGTCTCCCACTTAAGAAAAGCCCTGGACCCAAAGCCTTCACTGCTGAATTCTATAAAACATTTGAAGTAGGACTAATACCAGCCCTACACAAAGTATTCTGAAAAACAGGAGGAGGGAATACTTCCAAACTCGTTCTGTGAAGCTGATGTTACCCTGTTACTGAAACCAGACACAGATACATCAAAAATAAAAAATAAAACTAAAGGCCAAAATCTCTGATGAATATTGATGCAAAAATCCTCAACAAAATACTAGCAAACCATATTCAAACAATAAATTAGAAAAATCATCCATCATGACCAAGCAGGATTTATCCACGGGATGCAAGGATGGTTTGACATATGTAAATCAAGCAATGTGATACATCATATCAGCAGAATGAAGGATAAACGCTATGTGATAATCTCAATTAATGTTGAAAAACATTTGATAAAGTTCAACATCCCTTCATGATAAAAACCCTCAAAACTGGGGATAGAAGGAACATACCTCAACATAATAAAAACCATATATGACAGACCAAAAGCTAGTATCATAATGAATGGGGAAAAACTGAAAGGTTTTCCTCTAAGATCTAGAACACAACAAGAATGCCCTGTCACCACTGTTATTCAACATAGTACTGGAAGCCCTCGCTAGAGCAATCAGATAAGAGAAAGATATAAAGGGCATCCAAATTAGAAAGAAAAAAGTCAAATTGTCCTTATTTGCTAATGCTATAGTCTTATATTTGGA
Organism: Pongo abelii; assembly: GCF_028885655.2. Classification (NCBI taxonomy): domain Eukaryota; kingdom Metazoa; phylum Chordata; class Mammalia; order Primates; family Hominidae; genus Pongo; species Pongo abelii. Next base: position 112,921,346 of record NC_071989.2, on the reverse strand, counting down.
AAAACCTAAAGACTCCACCAAAAAACTATTAGAAATAATAAACAAATTCAGTGAAATTGCAGAATACAAAATCACCATTCAAAAATCAATAGTATATCTCTATGCCAAGAGTGAACAATGCGAAAAAGAATTTTAAAAAGTAATCCAATTTAAAATGGCCAAACATAATGCTCAGGAATTAATTTAATCAGGAAGTGAAAAATCTGTATGATAAAAGCTGTAAAACACTGATGAAAGAAATTGAAGAAGACATCAAAAAATAGAAAAATATTCCATGTTTATGGATTAGAAGAATCAATATTGTTAAAATGTCCATTCTACCCAGAGCAATTTACAGACTCAATGCAATCTCTCGAAAAATGCCAATGACAATCTTCACAGAAATAGAAAAAAACAATCCTAATATTTATATGAAACCTCAAAAGGCCCAGAATAGCCAAAGCTCTCCTAAGCAAAAAGTCAACTAGGGGAATCCCATTACCTCACTTCAAATTATACTGCAGAGCCTTAGTAACCAAAACATCATGGTACTGGCATAACAAACATATAGATCAATGGAACAGAATGGAGACCCAGAAACAAACCCACACACCTACAGTGAACTCATTTTCAACAAAGATGTCAAGAACATGACAGGGGAAAAGGCAGTCTTTTCAATAAATGGTGCTAGGAGAACTGAATAACCATATGAAGAAGAATTAAATTAGACCCCATCTCTTGCCATATACGAAAAGCCAATCAAAATGAATTAAAGACTTAAATCTAAGACTTCAAACTATGAAACTAGTACAATAAAACGTTGGGGGAAAGTCTCCAGGCCATTGGTCTGGGGCAAAAATTTTTCCAGCAATACCCCACAAGCATAGGAACCAAAACAAAAATGGACAAATAGAATTATATCAAGTTAAAAAGCCTCTACACAGCAAAGGATATAATCAATAAACTGGAAAGACAACTCACAGAATGGGAGAAAATATTTGCAAACTACCCATCTGACAAAGGATTAATAAAGGTGCTCAACATCTTTAATCATCAGAGATATGCAAACCAAAACTACACTGAGATATCATCTCACCCCGTTTAAAATGACTTATATCCAAAAGACAGGAAATAACAAATGCTGGAGAGGATGCAGAGAAAAGGCAACCCTCGTACATTGATGGCAGGAATGTAAATTAGTACAACCACTAAGGGGAACAATTTGGAGGTCCCTGAAATAACTAAATTTGAGCTACCGTATGGTCCAGGAATCCCACTGCTGGCTCTACATCCAAAAGAAAAGAAGTAAGTATACAGAACAGATGTCTGCACTCCTATGTTTGTTGCAGTACTGTTTACAATGGCTAATATTCGGAAGCAACTTAAGTGTCCATCAGTAGATGAATACCTGAAGAAATGTGGTACATATACACAGTGGAATACTATTCAGCTGCAAAAAAGAATGAGATTCTGTCATTTGCAACAACATGGATGTAATTGGAGGTCGTTATATTAAGTGAAAATAAGCCAGGTACAGAAAGACAACCATCGCATGTTCTCACTTATTTGTGGGATCTAAAAATCAAGAAAATTGAACTCATGGACATAGAGAGTAGAAGGATGGTAACCAGATGCTGGGAAGAATAGTTGAGGGATTGGAGGGGGAAGTCGGGATGGTTAATGGGTAAAAAAAATTAGTTAGAAAGAGTAAATGAGACCCACTCTAATGTAATAGCACAACAGGGTGACTATGGTCAATAATAATTTGTATTTTTAAATAATTGTAATTTTAAAATAACATAAAGAATGTAATTGGATTGTTTGTAACACAAAGGATAAATTTCTGAGGCGATGGATACCCCATTCTCCATGATATACTTATTTCACATTGCATGCCTGTATCAAAACATCTCATGTACCCCATAAATATATACACCCACTATGTACCCACAAAAATTAAAAATTCAAAAAAAAAAGATTTAATATCTACTCTCCTAGGTTTCAGACTTGCTTTGAGCTAGTTACTTCTTTCTTTCTGCTTCTGTCTCCTTTTGAAATGCAAGTGTTTACCATATGCCTGCCCCACCATTGTATTTTAGAAGTCAATAAACTTGTGTTTAGTTTTACAGGCCCACAGCTGGAAGGAGCTTTCCTTGATTCTCAAATGAGACTTTGGACTTTGGACTTTTGAGTTTGTGCTGAAACAAGTTAAGATTTTTGGGATTATTGGGATGGAGTGACTGTATTTTGCACGTGAAAAGAACTTGAGTTTTGGAAGGGTATGGGAGAAATTCTATGGCTTGGGTGTTTCCTATCTAAAACACATGTGAAAATATGTTTCCTCTTTTGGCAGTGTTGGGAGGTGGAGCCTAGTGGGAGGTGTTTGAACCATGGGGCACTGTCTTCATGAAAAGATGAATGCTGTCTCAGAGGAGTGGGTGGATTCTCATCTTACAGGAATGAATTAGTTGCCACAAGTGCGAGTTGCTATAAAGTAAGCCCAGCCTCTCACTCGTGTTCCTTTGCACAATCATGCTTGCCTTTCTGCTTCTGTGCCACATCATGACACATTGCATGGCCCTCATCAGAAGTCAAGCAGATCCCAGGACCATGCTCCTAGACTTTCTAGCCACTAGAATTGTGAATCTATTAAATCTCTTTTCTGCATAAATTACCCAACCTCAGGTATTCTGTCATAGGAACACTAAATAGAAGACAAGGTGAGATTTATAATGTCATAATATCCTAGAGAAGTGACAGTCAGGTATCAGCTCTGAAAACACCTGGCTCACTTTCCTATAAACAAGTTCACACAAATTTTGTAAGATTTGTGAGGGTATATTATTAGACTTCATTCACAAAACACTGTGTTCATATAACTTCTTTGAATGATAATGATTACAAACACAGAGCAAGAGTCCAGTGCAATTACTTCAATACTAAGGCCTCCATGGGACAAAAAAGTAAATTAATTAATTAATTAAACTTTCTCTTATTAAAATGTCTAAGTCCTTCTGCTGTAATCATTTCCTCTTCCCCTCCTGTGGAAATGTAGAAATTTCAATAGTAACTTCTCAGCCATGTAACAGTTTTACACATTAAGGATTAGCTATATGTTGATGCTCTAAAATATACTGTTATGTGGTTAACTACAGGCTATTTTCTGGGGCATATTTTGAAGGTATATAAAATATAAACAGCTTAACTAATTCAGTTCTCTCTAGTGCTGACAGTTTATTTCTGCGCCTTCCTGATACCCTTTGTGGCAGGTTGATAATCCCTAAAATGCTGAAGAATGGTGGGACTATGTTATTACTACCTTTCTAATATAAAGCCTAAAGAATAAAACAGAGAATAGTCCTCCAAAAACCACATTATAAGCAATATAAATTTTAAATCTATAATAGAAAAATTTATCTTCATTATTAAGAATGATTTTCTTAAAATCGATATGTTTTGAAGTAGTGTTATCAACTCATGATTCTTTGCTTTCACTCACCTCACTCATAGATATTTTTAAATTTTAATAAAACTATGCAGTTGCTAAAGCATTTTCCAAAATATTAGCTAAGTTAATTCTCACAACTATAAAAGCAGGTATTAGTAAAGACATTTTCTCCATAATTCTTATTAGGGCAAGATCAGAATCAGCTTTGAAGCTACTTTGATGTCAAGTTCTTCTTGTTTTAACCCACTATGACAGATAATCCTTTAAATATAATTATATCCAAATGTTTAATCTAAACCTAATATTGTCAGAATTCCTAACATTTCTTAATACATGAAATAAAATGGATAATAAATTAGGGTAAACCTTTTTCTTTTTGCCTGGGATGTCTCAGATTATGCCTGTCTGTACTCTTGTGCCAGAGATCTGATTGATATATTCTCTACCCCAGCCTCTTTCACTCTCGAGTGTATTTTGACTTGGACCATAATCTGTATGACATCTAATATGATACAGTGAGATATTTGCTGAAAAAAATGGAAAAGGGGGCACTTTAAAAAGCAAATGCTGTAAGATGGAGTACAGGTAAGTTGTAGAAGAAACAGATCATTTACAGATTCTGACTGAGAAAGTTCAAGCGAAACCATACTTGGAAAGCCCTCGTTTACACAACAAGTGTACATCTGGCAGATAATCCATTCAGGTAGTGATTGGAGCAGCACTGTAAGTCAATGTTTACTCAAGGCTGTATTGCTTTCAATCAATGTTTAGAATGCCTGCTCCCTTCAACTCTTAACTGTTCCCTTCTCCCAGTCCTTTGTTGAAAACAAGCTTACTTGTCAGAAAATTGAAGTCAAAACCATGAGGGTCAGGTGAAGAGGATTTTACCACTGCTCAGAACTTCAGTGAAAATTCCAAAGACTGGGCTGGACTCCAGAAATCTGTTGTGGGATGATCACAGAATGGGCTGTCAGATCATCTTTGCTGCTCCTAAAGCAGAACGGATGGCAGTGCTTTGCAGTTGGATCTCAAGGATGAAAAGAAGATATGGAATAGGAAACAAGATAAAGACCATATGGAGATTTGCTCCCATAAGGAGCCTAGGGGTGCCCATTCTCTAGTGCTTTCACACAGCCATTGAGAATTAAGTGACAGTTTTCTAACCATAATGTCCAATCCCTAACTTGGTTCACTGAAGTGAACCAAAGGAGGCATATTTCACACTGGCACATTGTTCTTTGCCAAAAGATGTAAATGAGCAAATTAAAATGGACAACTCTTAATAACTTCAGAAGCTGAGGAAATGATGTTAAGTAGTTAATTGATACCGAAGGCCTGAGGATAGCAAGAGCAACGTTGTGATTAAAAGGAATGCTTCTAAAACATGCCACAGCAACTTGAGCCTTCACAGCCTCTATACGTTAAAAAAAACAATATAAAAAGTCTGCACATATGAAAGCAAAGCTCAGAATAGGTCCTAGATAAAATTGGGATGCAGTTGAAATTGAAATTGTCTACTCCTTTCCTTACATTTTTCTTCCAGAATCTACCTTCTCTTTCTTTCAGGTAGTCCCAACCTTTTACCTGGGATGAATTTAGAGAGCCCTTGACTTCTATCTCCCGTCATTTACACCACTCTAATAGCCATCAGCCCTATCTTCAAATGCAGTACCCTCTGAATCATATAAATTCATAAGCAGTGAGATGGAACAATCAAGAAAATATACTGTAATTTTTTTTAGCTCACAAGTACATCCCTGATTGAGTGCTTTGTGTTTCAAGTTGGTTACATTATTTCATCTCAAAATGAAACAACCCTGTGTTTATCATATTCCCAATTTACAGATGAAATAACTGATCCTCAGGGAGATTTATTAACTTATTAAGTTCACGCAATAGTTGGCATGGCACACTGTCTTTTACATTTATCTTTCCTACTCCCTTTATCAAAGAAAGTTTATCATATCTCTAGCATTTTAGATTACTAAAAATACAAGCAAGAAACAAACTTAAAATTGTAATTTGCTTTAAATCAATAATTAACTTAATTTACTCTCTCTATTGTAATATTTGACCCTTAAAGAAAAAGATGCCCTCAAGAAAAATAAATTTAAATCAATATCAATCATTATATCAAAATAGTAGGGGACATTGTGGAGGATCAGAATATTTGTAGTTTCTAAAAATCCCTGGATATTTTAATTTTCTTCTCTAATTACATGTTTTTGAAGGTTTTATAATAATAGTAATACATTATAAAATTTATTTTCCTAAAAGGAGAGTGTTTATCCTAATTCTAAATAAATTTAAAAGTCCCAACTGTTCATGTTAAATTCTTGATTACAAAGCAATAAACTCTCTTGGAAATAGAGGGAAATTAATTATTTTGTATGAGACAGTGAACTAGGATATCACAAAATAATTTTCTTTTGCACCTAGTATTTTAAAATGCAAAACTTCAAAGAGTCTTTACCATGAAATGCTTCACACCTTGTCTCAATATCTGAGTTCTGAGCAAAGACTACTCCCATTGGAGAGGTCATTTGTGCTGCACTTCTTTTTTTAATGCTGTCACGGATGATCAGAGATAATAAAAAAAGTATTCACCACATTATATGCTCTCAATTTTGATAGAACTTTTCTATTTGAAAAGTATTGAGCATCTCTAAATTTAACTGCCATCCAGAAACTATACTTTTCAAAACCATCTTTGTTACCTGGTTGGAAAGGGTATATTCCTTGTTGTCTGCTTTTTATGTAACACTTGCACACAGTCTTTGAATTTTACTCTGAGAATTGATTTTTTTATGCCAAACCATTTATATCTCTGAGATAACACTGAGACTATATATATATATATATATATATATATATATATACACACATGCACATATGTGTGTATATATGTGTGTATATATATATATATTTTTTTTTTTTTTACCAAAGAAAAGCTAATAAATGTGAAATCCTCTCTCCACACTGAAGATATCAAGGTAAGGAGGATACGTTTGAAAAATTGCTCTAATACATCAGAAAAGATAAAAATCAATAAGCTATAAAAGCTAAAAAGCTTCTTCAATTTTGTCCCCTTATTGCTCAGTGTAGGTGGCCAGGGCCTGGAGAACAATCCAAGGTTGCAAAAAAGCCATTATACATCTAGTTGTGTATTGCAGACAATATGTGCAGCTCCTCCAGGAGGGGGATAAGTATGCATCTACCAAAGAATAGGGAGCTCTGAATAGCTTCTGAGTTCCTGCTTGTTTGATTGAGAGCTGGAAAGTGTCCTCGGGAAATCAGGTAGTGGAGACTGTGTATTTTGGTCACTTTTGTGTGAAAATAAAACAGGGCTGAAGAACATTTCCCTCCTCCCTTTCTTCCTCTGCTATTTTTCAGGCATAGGATGTGCAGGGTGCTTTATGTCAGTGCACATTATTATCAGACTCTCAGAAGGAAAGAAAAATACAGTATTCCATGCTAAATAAAGCCTACACCCAAATCATATAGAACAAGAATAATCTTGCCTGAAAATCCTTATGCTTTTTCTATAGGTATAGGGCATGCAAGGGTTACCAGAATAATTCAGTGATGGATATGGCTAAAATTAAGTTGGTTTTGGCCAGTGGTCTCCAGATATTTTTAATCACACATCACTATTATGACATTATTTTTGAGTGAGTGTTATCAATATTTATTTTTAAATAAATATATAATGTACTAATAAGTTATGTATGTTGTACATCATATTTAACAAGTGTAAATGTAACAGATTAGATAAACCATGAATACCCATCACCACAAATCATCTTCAAGGATTCAGCCTATTTACCTGGAAGCAGTAAAGAAAGGGAAGTTTCATCTCCTCCTTGCCATTCCTTTCTCCTTAAATGGAGTTTAAATACAGTACATTATTAAGTACAATAGAAGACCCTTGACATTCAGGAAGAATCATCCTAAGATTTTATGAAATCTTCAAATTCTAAATATAAGTCCTGCATTTTGGTAGAATATGATCAATCGACCCTCAGCATTCATTCCCATCTCTTTCTAATACGCTTTCTTGTATTCCACAGGCTGGAAACCTATATTCCCAAAAGTCTCATAGCTAGAGTTCTGAATGCAAATTAGGTTTCAAAAATTTGATGTACTTCACAAGAATCAATGCCAATAGATAAAGCAGATGTTATTTCACTAATTATTTGGGCTATCTCCTTGCAATTATGGTTTCATGCTCAGACATGAAAACTTTTTCCACAACAGATTTTCGGCATACCATCACGAACTCCATGGGCGTCAAGAAGCAATGGGTGTGGATGTAGAAGCAGCCTGGATTGCAAATGTGGTGGTGTATTCTTGAACTATATTGTTCTAGTGGTGGTTTCTAGCTTTCTTGCTTTTCTGACCATGATACAATGACTAGCTCCCTTGATGGGTTAGTTCTGAAGGTTCAGAGAGTCTCTCCTCAGGCCTACACAAGCTGACTACTGCTCACTTTATGTAATGTGGGCCTACACAAGCTCACTGCTGCTCTTTCTAACATGTCTATATATTCTTCATTAACTCTATTAGATCACTTTCTGCTGAAAGAGATCAGTGTGCTTTCTGTTTCCTGAACTCAACCTTGAGAAAAATAAGCATAAAATATGTATACGACAAGCGAAGAACATCAAAGCAGCCCTGAGATGAATTTTCTAGGTAGACCATCAACTTCTTTGTCATCAAAAGCCTCAATTCAAGACTGATTCAAATTAGTACTTTACTAAAATTACTGATCCCTATTTGTCACATTACTTTAAGGCTGATTATGAATTTTGAAACTTCATGTTAAGTGCCTCAATACCAAGAGACTACTGCACTTGTTTAATTTAAATTTGAAAGCTGTCATAATTTCAATAAAGGAAACACAATGTAAACAGTGAGTAAGACAAGCATATTCATAGAAGACATTTAGTTGCTATTTTATACTGTTAAATTATATGAGATAACACACCAAAAGTTGATAGTGAAAAAGTCACTTGGCCTGAAAATACATGAGTATGCCAGGGAGGAAATGAGGTGCTAAGTTGATCTATGACCAAGGCTTACTGATTTCCATTCATTTTATACTTCATCCACTCCCTCTAATCGTCACCATGAAAACAATAATAGTGTATGTTTTTATAGAATACATTTGTAGTTTCAGATTTCAGAATCATATAGAGTAAAATGTGAAATATTTCTATAAGTCTGAATAACTCTAAGTCTTGAAATAATTCAACTACGTAAAAATCAGTGATTTAAAAACAAACGTTGAATCCACTGAATGGTAAAAAGCTGTGTAGTTAAATTTACCTATCTAATTTAGGTAGTTGAGTAGCCACATGTATATTTTCCTCTTGTTTACCATGAAAATTAGACATTTCCATTTTACATAAATTGAAATGTAAGTGTGTTTATGCTAAAGTGTTTTAGAAAGGGATTTAGATACTTAAAAGACAACTGTAACATATAAACATAAATACTAAACAATATGTTACAAAAACTCTGTGAGAATTATAAAACATTTTGCATGGCAATGAGAGAATTAAATACTGTTTTAGCAGTTATATTTGGTATTTATGCTACCTCCAATTACAAGAAAGATAGGATGAAGACATAAACCTGAAATAAAATAAGTGCATAATAATCTCTTATGGTTAAATATTTACTGAAATAAATTTGTAATTTCTTAATACCGTAGTATTAACTTTGTTCAAATAGCCCACAATTTAAAAAGAATAGCAAGTATAAACTTTCATGCCAATCAATGGAAAATTTGGAATTAAACTCATTTTAGATTCTGATATATTTATATACATGCATAATAATAGATATAAATACATGTCATGATTTCTGCTATATCTAATAAATTGTCTTAAATTGTCACTGTCTTTTAAATTTAATTATCACATAGTATCTGATACTTGTCTAATCATCCTTCTGCATTTTTAGAGGCTAATATTAATGTAATTGTGAACAGACAAAACATATACATGTATACTAGTGCACATTCACACACACATATACAGAAACTCCTGTAGTCCAAAGCCTTCAAAAGAAGAGCCTATGCTGTACTAATATTTTCAGGCTAGAGAGTATGTCAAACAAATAAGAATAAAACTTCACTCACAAAAACTTCTTTTTTAGTATTTCACTCTTTTTAAAAGCTCCACTTCTTTCAGAATTTATCTATTTTTCTCAACAAAGTTTCACCAACTCTTGATTTACTGCTCTTTTTGTTCACATTCCTTAACTTTCCTTGTGTGTTGTTCTATTCTATCCCCATTTGGCACAACTTAGCCTTTTCTTGACTTCTCTAATTCTCCTTTAGAACCAGTCAATCACTCAATACAGCCTTGGCAACCAAAGTCACCTCACCCCTTAGAAGGCAGAATAGAGAGGTGATTGTAAATACTAATGATGCAATTTTTTTTTTTACCTTCCACACATATTAGATGTTCAGTAATCACATCAGATTTATTGGTTTTGTTAATAAAGACAATTCAAGTATTTTAAATACTATCTAATTCCCTGAAAGTGGAAAAAAAATGAGTGCTTAAAGTTAGTATGTAATGTTTACAGCCATTTGATAGTTTTATTTTTGCATAGATATTCCCTGCTGGGGATAAAGCAGCATTATGTATTTCCATTGCATGCATATCTGCTGCTGGTGATTCTTATTTGGGACTTTGTAAACCATGGAAATAAATAATCAAAGGTTTAAATAAGTACAGAATTAGTCTTGAGAGCCACGCTTTTAAGTTCATCAAAGAAAGCTATAATGCAAGAGGTGGTGATAGTATGAGTAAGTTATTTTTAAAAAGTGATTAGGTACATGTAATCAGTAGAATAAAATATACATTCCAAGATAAAATAAAATAAATGCATTAATTAGACATCTTTGTTTTAAGGTGGAAGAATCTTAATGTGACAAATAATCTTTTGTCCTTATTTCAAAGTCACCGATGATATCCATTTTCACTATGCTTCACCTTTATAGAAATAAATTAATGACAGAGATGGTGAAATGAACAGTGAAATTTGTTTCAAGAGACTGAATTCTCAACATAAAATCCACCAGGTCACTAAATTTTTAACTCGAAAATAAATTCTTATATCAGAATGCAAATATTTAAGTAAATATTAATTACCAAAGTTTGCATAAAAATCTTAATAGAAGTCATTATTTTTACCAGGATTTAAAGAGGTTAAATAGATAGATACAATCTAAAAACACCTGCACCCACTTACATGAGGTGTTTTAAAGCTATGGCCCTCCTTAAAGTCTAACTAGCAAGTCGTTCTTTCTCCTTTCATCATTTAGAAGAAAATGCTATGCAATCGCTTAACGTTAAACAAGGAAAACCTTCTAAAATTTCTCAATAACTTTGCTAATCCTGCATTTTATCCAGGCTCCCAAAGGAAAATGCAAGCTCCTTTCTCAGTTGGTGCAGCAAAATCGACGAAGCTAATATGGATTTTGATCAAGCAAATTAGCATTGAGATTCCAGTTCTACTATGTAATAAATGGCCTTAAACAAATTATTTTTCTAAGTATGCATTTTCTCACTCAAATAAATGAAACTAATAATGTCTTACTTAACGAGAAATTAGGAGGACTAAAAGAGAAGTATGAAAAGTATGAACAATAATCTAATACAGAATCAGTGGGTCTATATTTAAAATTGTCTTCTTCCTTCTGTAGTAAAAACATAAAGTTGGCCGGGCACAGTGGCTCACGCCTGTGATCCCAGCACTTTGGGAGGCCAAGGCAGGCAGATCATGAGGTCAGAAGATCGAGACCATCCTGGCTAACACAGTGAAACTCCGTCTCTACTAAAAATACAAAAAAATTAGCCGGGTGTGGTGGCGGGTGCCTGTAGTCCCAGCTACTTGGGAAGCTGAGGCAGGAGAATGGCGTGAACCCGGGAGGCGGAGCTTGCAGTGAGCCGAGATCGCACCACTGCACTCCACCCTGGGCGACAGAGCAAGACTCCGTATCAAAAAAAAAAAAAAAAAAAAAAAAAAAAAAAAAAAAAAAAAAAAAAATGTTAAAAATAGCTATCAGTATCTATTGCTAGTCTATATATGCAATTTGTTCAAGTGATTCTTTTCAAATTAAGAAGAAGTTTCTATTAATGTCAGGGCTTCTGTGCCCAGTAATTTCAACAAAAATAGAGGGTATGGTATCATCTAACTCTTGTGCTACCGCACATTTTATTGTACTCTAATCTCTGTAGAATATTCACTGCATTCCCTCTCATGGACTGCATTCTCTGATTTCTTTAAAGCTAGAACCTAAAGAAAGCATGATTGTGCTGTTTCTTCATAAAACACAATCTGAAAGACTCAACTGATTATAGTTACAATTCAGAAATTGTCATTTCTGGTGATAGAGGCTTCAACCTTATTTCAAGCACTTATATTCAACTTTTCAATGTCTATTCTTGCTGCTTCTCTTGTCCATCTTCAGATTTAATACCTTATTCCAACTTCCAACTACCAATTTTTTATCAACCTCATTTACATTAACTCCCTAATTATATTTATTGATTCAAGAGAATGTTTGCTCACTACTTGTGATAGTCTAGAGAATGTGTTAAGTTCCAGGGATTTTGGAATAAGTAAGACAAAGGTAAGTATAAAGGCTTAATAAACATTGCAGAAATGTAGGCCAACAGTTTGGTAAAGGAAATCAGAGGTGTACTAATTCTAAGAGTAATGGTTTCAAAGTTTAGTAAGGAACCAAAGCGACTTTCAGAGTTATTAAGTAATCCTCTGAATAAAAACAGGACACAAATACATTTTAAAAAAGGGATTGACAAGTAGTAGTTCAACCAAACCTAAAACTGAAAACAGTGATATTGAAGTTGTGTCTTTCTACCATCCCCTGAATTATTGCAATTTTTTTCCAAAAGTTTTTACTTTCTTAGTTCAATAAGATAGATAACAAATTGCAATATTTAGCCAGAGTTAGGGACTGGCTGATGAGTGCAGCAGAAGGAAACAAAAACCATAATTATGAAACCATTAATGAGCTAGTAGGCCAACTCATCACCAGTCTGAGTGGAGAATTAGAATAAGATGACTATGTTTCCTTGGAGAAAATTGTAGAGAAAAGCATAGCATATCTTGATAGATTGTAAACTAAACATGGGAGAGAGATTTATTAGTATTGAATGTTTTGGTCAAAAAGTGCTGTTTCATAGTTTAAAATATTAAAAATGAAATTATTTTAGTAATAGTAAAGTCTAAGATATCGCTATGCATAAGGGTTGATGATATGCAGCAAGACTGATCTCTAATAATCACATTCTAACTTTACTAGATCACTAACTTTACTAGATCTAACTTTACTAGATCACTACTTGTCTTTCACATGAATATTAATTCCCTAACGTTCAGATCTTATCCACATTAAGTATGATATCATTTTACATAATGTTGGCCCTTTCAAGGTCAGCACAATTACCTATGTTTTCCTCTTCCACCATTATGTATTTAATCAGCCAACATTTAGTATCACTATGACAGTCACTGGTAGGAGAAAGATGAATATATAGAATCATCCCTCAATGATGTCATGACCTAGTGTGGAATGGAATTAGTTACTGATCTCTCTGGGTCTCAATTCCTTCATTTACAAAAATAGGATTATTGTAAGGATTATATGAGCTGATAAATGAAAAGCACTTGGCACAGTGGTTGGCACACTGGAGAATGTGATAGTAGTTAAAATTAATATTACTGGCATGAGACTTGCAGGGGCCCATGTGCAGAATCAGCTAAGCAGATGGCATGTTCAGAAAATGGCAAAAAGCCTGATATGGCTACAATATAAGGCAAACCTACTATGAAGTGCATCTTAATATCAGTGCAACAAAAGTAACTGGTAAAATAAATATGACTTGATACACATATTTCTAAGCATTACAAAGCCAAGCCAAAATTACTTTTGGCTTTTGAATTTATTAGTCATGACTCTCTTCCTACAAAATTCAGTTGAATAAAAGCTGACTTGTGTGTGGCGGGGTGGCAGGAGAGATTTAGGAAAGAAATATATTGTTCAGGGAAGAAAGAATAGGTATTCAAAGACAATCTCTCTTCCTTTCTTGGTACACATATAAGCTTATTTTGGAGATTCTGTCTGCCTGATGATGCAGAAGTCAATTTCCCCAAACACAGCCCCTAAAGATAGCCCATCACTATCATCTATCTGCATAGAATGATGAAAAATCCTTATTCTCAAGAGAAAAAGATCAAACTTTTCAAATAGACTTTTCTGTCTGTTCTTAATTTGGATATAACTTACCTGTCACCACTCCCCAACTCCTTTTCTGGAAGACTCACATGCCCAAATAAAACCTGATTTCTTGGATTTTCTTCTTCTGTGCTGCACTTTCTGGAATGCTTATCACTTTTCTCCTTAATCCATCAAGCCTTTTCATTATTCCATAAAATTCAACTGAACTCAAATTTCACATAAATCTTTTATTGAACCCTCAAGTCCACTCTACTCTTGTTATTAAAATAATTCTAATAATGTAACATTAGTCTTTCCAATACTCATACTGTCCACAATCTTCTACTGTTTAATATTTTTGTGAACAGATTATATCCCAAATCAAGATAATAAATTCCTCTAAGTCAGAAGATCCATTTTATATCACTTATGCTTCTTAACATTTCTGGTACCTGCTTGATAATCAATAATTATTTAGTAAACTTAAAGGTAATTTTAAGGCTAAACAGTTGAGAGCACAAGCGTACAGTTTTGTTCTATGAGAAAAAATCCCAAGAAATACAATTTTGACTCTATCCTTTCTCTGAAGCTTCATATACTTTATAGAGGATGTTACACTACATCATGACACTTTTGTAAAAACAGATCACAATTTATAGCTACACAGTGTCTTATTCCTGTAACTGGCTTTAGGAGAATATAAGCATTGACAGTAAATGACTGACAAAACTTGATTAAGAGAGTTATATAATTTAAATGACTATGGTACATCCTGGCAATTATTTTAGAAATAACTGAGACATTCAATGAGCATCACCATTGAACTTTGTATTGCTTTTCTTTATTTGTGGAAATGACGTAAGTATGAAAGTGGTATTTTTGTTTTTACTCTAAAATAGCCTCTTAATGTGAGAACTGAAAACTTTATAACAATTTGAATTATTAGTTCACCAGAACTAAAAGGAAAATTTCTCCCTTTAATGCATATTCAATATACATTAACAGTAATATATTTGCTAGAAAGCTGAAGCAAATCTCATTCTTTCCTATTTGCCTGTATTAATACTACAAGAATCAAATCAGAATTATTTTGTCTTATCTTAGTCATTTGTCATGTCATATATTCAGAGACATTAATTTTTAAAGAAAATTTAAACTTGCATTATTTCTCATTAGTTTGTATTTCTATTTAATAATAATAAAAATGATTAATTTATCTATAAAAAGGTCTACACACACACTCACAGGGTCAACTCTAAGTTATCTACGTTAATAGAAGTGTCTGAATATCTAAAATAATTTGTTTGGCTTTGGAATACACTCTAGCAGAGAAAATTTTATTTACTAATTATGGTGTGTTGACACTAATATTAACATGAGTTGATATTTCCTAAGTACATAACCATGAAATATATTGCGTGTCATAATAGATAATTCACATTGTGGAAAAAAGTCATTTTATTGGCAGTAGTTTTTTTTTTTACCCACATTTACATGTGCATGTCAATAAAAATGTATGCTCAGAACATTTAACAAATCCATCAAACTTGATTTTTTTGTCTAAATCATAATAACTGTTAACTTTTTTTTAATTTTGAGAATGGATTATATACAAGTAACTTAATCTTTAGATGATAGCTTATTTATTATGGCAAAACAAGGAAATAAAGAAGATACTAATGTAAGCAGCCAATTAATATTGAATAAAATATTTTGCAATGCTAAGGAAAAAACTTGGGGGGTTACACATTTTTTAATATAAATTCAGATTATTTTCCTATTTTTATTCTAAAGAGATAATGAACTTTTTTCTGACAGTATTCAAGGCAAAACATTTGAAATTATTTTCTTTAGGTAAAGCTAGAAATGCTGCAAACTAGATTATTCTCTAAATATACTTTTCTTTTTCAGTATTTGTAGCTGACAGCCATAATCTAATATTGGCCTGAGTAAAAGTACCTTACAAGATTTATAATTATGTAATGAGATCAGAGCAGAATACCTGGGTTTGTTATAACGATTTTTGCCCTTCCCACATTATTTGCTTGGGACAGCAATGATTTTTCCTAGTTGAGCAAAATCTATATAGACAATATTAATAGGATTGGCATTTTTTCAATGAGCAATCATTTTTAAAGCTGTTTTTATATTTACTGCTTTTCCAATATCAAATATAATAGCCACACAGTATTTTGCATATTTTGCTGCAATCTTATGGAGGTTACTAATATCCAAAGCAGACCACCACCTGTTAGGTAAGAATGATTACATAGCTAATTCAGAAATAAGTATTAATTAATTTTCTGCTTAAAAGATCATGCCTCCACAAAAATTAAATGTATAAGTTAAATATTCAATTACCTTTTTAAAGCTATATGTCACTAAGTTAAGCAGTGTAGCTAAATTTTTCAAGTCTTAAACAGTTACTTTTCTGTCATATAGCTATATCTCTGAGTTCCAGTCCAGAATCAGGGGCAATGAGCCAGGCTTGAGTTGAATGGTTTTGATGTAAATGATGCTCAGGGTGACCCGGAGGCACAGTGCAGAGCTTAGCAGTCAAACGCCTGCTCATGTCCAAATTTTCATATACTTGATTACAATTTCAGTCTCAAAACAGAAATCGAGAAATGAAATGCCTCCCTAAACAAAGAAATCTTACCGTTAGAAACTCTTTACATCTTTCCTGTTTGTTTGCCATTTGCATGTAAAAATCCTATGAGTAGAATACAGTAAACAGTTTATTTCACTTAAGTTTGTCATGAAACGGAAGTGTCATATTTGATGACAAAGCTTGTAGTATTATCTTCAACACCAAAGAAGTTATATTTGATTAGAAAAGTTAATTATATGCATAAAGAGAGCAGAGACGCTAACAGCTAATTACTCACAAAGGGAAATTAAACCTAATTTTCTAACTGACAGTTGCTATCTGGCAATATTTTTATTAAACAAAACAAATTCCAATTTACTATATTGGGAACTCTAAAATTTTAAGGGGGACAATCAAATGTGTATAAATTAGGTTAAAATCCAATGAGCCACCGAGGGTGGCAACATGTCTGCACATTTTTTAATGAATATTTTTGGTTTTGGTTTTGTTGTCATTGTTAACTGTTAGCAGTGAAACAAAATCATAATGTAGCCTTTCAAGACTCCTTAGGAACTGATTCTCTTTACTACGTTGGCATTTGTTCACCTAGATTATTATACAGAACTAAAGTGAGAAACTTACCTAGGAGATGGAAGCCTTGTATACAATTATAGCTGCTTCCTACTGATGATCCTATCTGCCTCTGTATTTGATTGTCACTGTTGACCCACAACTTGCTCATTTGTTTCATAATGAAGCAAGCCTTAAAAATGTGCTGAAAAACATACTCCAAATTAGGAAAATATTATCGTGACTCTGACCAAGAATGGAACAGAGAACTAACAATAAGAACAAACACATGAAGAAAAAAATATCATTTTAAGAATTCCCCAACTGTTTTAAGATACTTGGATATAATGGTTGAAAAGCTCAACTCAAAAGTAGTTGTCTCAGTGAAGGTGTGAACTCCAGGCAAGAGGTGTTAATAGTCAAGAGGATGGAAAGGTTACATTATATTCTGAAAAAGCATACTTTGTAGTATACGAACACTGGCTTATTTTTTAAATAAAAATGTTAGCATTAAACACATTTATCTGAAGACGATTCTCTTCCCTTTTGTTTAGGCTATGATCATTGCGAGCTAAACAATGGCCTGAAGTCTGGGCATTGTCTTTGCTGCAATTATCCAACTGCAGGTGGCCTGCTTCAAGTGCCCAATTCATTGTTGGCATAAGGCAATGAGCCACAGGTAGGAGTGGCTACCAATTTAGAAGCGTTTCACAGTGATCATCACACATACTCATATGAACAAATGTAAAAGTTTGCATTTAACATAAATCGTTAAGTGTAGATGTTGTCCTACTAGAGGAATTTGTTACAAAATCCTAGCAAACACAATATAGAATGTGTCTTTGTCTCTCATTTGTCTCAGAGAATGCTCTGACAATTGAACTCACCTGACATTAGCATAGTAAAAGTTGTGACAGGAATAAAATTAAACAAAATAACATGAAATTAGAAAACACATTATTTCATGGCTATTATTAAAAAGACAAAAATAACAGATGCTGGCGAGGCTGCAAAGAAAAGGGAACACTTATACTCTGTTGGTGGGAATGTAAATTATCTCAGCCACTGCGGAAAGCAGTTCGGAGATTTCACAAAGAATCAAAAACAGAACTGCCATTCATCCCAGAAATCCAATACTAGGTATATATCCAAAGGGAAATATATCGTTCTCCCCAAAAAGACACGTGTACTCATATGTTCATCGCAGCACTATTTACAATAGCAAAGACATGGAATCAACATAAGTTCCTAACAATGGTGAACTGGATAAAGAAAATGTGGTACATATTCACCAGGGAATACCGGCCATAAAAAAGAATAAAATCATGTCCTTTGCAGCAACATGAATGCAGCTGGAGGCCATTATCCTGAGCAAATTAATGCAGGAACAGAAAACCAAATACTACATGTTCTCACTTATAAGTAGGAGCTAAACATTGGGTACACATGGTCACAAAGATGGCAGCAATAGATACTGGGGACTCCTCGAGGTGGGAGAGGGCAAAAGGGTAAGGGCTGAAAAACTATCTATTGGGTACTGTGCTCACTATCCAGGTGATGGGATTATTGGTACCCCAAACCTTAACATCACACAACATACCCACATAACAAACTTGCACATGTACCCTCTGAATCTAAATTAAAAGTTGAAATTAATTAAAATAGAAACATATTATTTCAGGTTGGTGAGCATAACAACTTATCAATGTGAAGCTGCAGACAATCAAAATAATGCTGCACACATCTGGGTTGCAGAACATCACAGTACTTATGGAAGATATTAGTTTTGACTGGGGAAATACATTTTAAAGTAACAATGAATTAACTTTAAATTTTGTACCAAATAGAAAAACAAACTTTATATTAAACAGTGTGATGATAATTTATTCATGATCATGTTTGTAAGGAAAACCTTATGGAAATATTTTAAGTGTTGTCACAATTTTTTAGTATTACCAGGAGGCTTTGTTAAATACGTAACATTCTGGCTTTGCAGTCCATAGAAAGAGTGTCTTTAATCCACTTACTCTTTTTTTTTTTAACATAAACACTATAGTAGGAGAACAGAAGACGTAATACATAATAATTGGGAGAGTAAAATAAGCTGGATGTATTGGCATGCCTGTAATCCCAGCTATTCAGGAGGCTGAGGGAGGAGGATTACTTGAAGCCAGGAGTTTGAGGCCAGCCTGGGCAAAATGGTGAGATCTTGTCTCAAAAAATTTCTTTTTAAACTTTCCAGGCCCAGTGGCATGTTCCTGTAGTTCCAGCTACTCAAGAGGCTGAGATGGGAAGATCACTTGAGTCCAGGAGTTCGAGGCTGCAGTGAGCTAGGATTGCCCTTGCTATGACTATGGCATAGCATTTGACTATGCTATGACTACGACTATCACCATCCTATGACTGCACTCCAGCCTGGAGAGACTCTGTATCTAACTTTTTTAAAAAAAAATCATGAAATCAGAGATTTTAAAACAACTCAGATAACTTGACAAATTTTCTTTCCCTCTATAATTATTACACATATCACACTTTCTTATGCAAGCAGAGTTTAAAACATTTAATTTTCCCCAAATGATTAAACCACAAAGCATTCACTTCAAAACATTATTGCGAGACATTCAATAGAAAATTGCCTAATACACAATTGATCAGATAGTTGCCTAGATAAGTTAAAATTAACCCTTATTTTTTCTATTGTTACTATAAATATTTGAGTTAATCTCCAATTATTTTTATTGGTGATTTTACACAGGCTAATGATTCACTCACTGTTAATTAAACAAGCCTCATTTCCTTCAAAACTTTACTTTTCTGGTTCCCTTGAACTTTATATAAATTATATCAGGAAACAAATTAGTTTTCAAAAAGGGTCAAGCTTCTCGCTCTATAGAAATGCATGGAACTCAAATTAATAGACATAAGCCTGTCTAAAATTCCAACAATAGAATTTTAATACAAATTATTAGAGCTCAGGCAAATGGAAATAAGTCATAGGACATGAAATGTTTCACAGTGTCTTAAAAAATCTACCCTTAGATTTATACTCAACTTGTTTCAAGGCACAGGTCAAGTGTCCAGGAAATGTTTTCAATACTGTCATCACAGGTTCAAGAAAGAGCATTGCCTCAATGTTTCTCATCTATGAGCTGAACTCCTCATGCTCCCTCCCAACCCACAATTCTCTAAAGAGAAAAACATCTTCACAATTCACCACTCTTCTCTTCTTCCAGACACAACTTAGAGAAGGCAAATTCATTTTTATGTTTTTAGAATGTAATAATTTTAGAGTGGAAATTATTTTTAGCCCTCATGAGACAAAAATGATAATAGTAACACACAATTCTAATACAGAACTTTTCATGTTCCAGGTACTGTTCTAATCATGTTACACAAATTTATTTATTTTACAAAATATTCATTGAAGTATTATTTTTCTTAGTGACTGTTCTAAGACTCATAATATATACCTTAACTTATTAGAATCTTCTTCATATTTATATTAGTCTAATTTAAGTAAGATATAAAAATTTTATTTCTATTTGGGTCCATCCCTTCCACTATTATTCATACTCATGTCTACATATTACCAACCAATTAAGTTATTGTAATTATTGACATATAATACTATGTCTTTTAAAGTAGGTAGAAAAGAGATAAGAGTACACATATATTTATGCAGTTTTTCTGTGGTTAGCATTTCAATTTACCATTTTTGGCTTTTTCTTATTCCATGGGCTTGAGTTATCATTTGGTGTCATTTCCTGCATGGATTCATTGCCAATATAGGTTCATTCTTATTCCCCTGTTGTGTGTTTTTATTATCAAATACATTAAATTTCAATACAGTATAGATTCAGCAATATAATTAGATATTATGTAAGAATTTTTAAAATCAGTTAAGAAAATAAGGAAAAAGACATTCGTGATTATACTGGTTTTTACCATTATCTACACATTTCTTTTTTTTACCGGAATTCTGTGTTTTTCTTATGGATTTCAATTATTGTTTAGTGTCACTTCCTTTCAGTCTGTAAAATTTCCTTTAGTATTTGTTGTAAGACAAATGTTATTTTGTGTTGCTATACCAGAATACTACAGACCAGATAATTTATAAAGAATAGAAATTCATTTGGTTCATGACTCCGGAGGCTGAGAAGTCCAAGAGCTTGACACCAAAATTTGGTGAGGGCCTTTGTGCTGTATCATCTCATGGCAAAAGGCAGAAGGTGAAGAGAGTGCTAGAGAGCAAAAGGTTGTTGAACTTGCTTTTATAACAACCTATTCTCACAGTAAGGAACTCACTCTTGTGATGATGACATTGATCCATTCATAGGGGCACAGCCCTTATGGAATAATCACCTCTTAATAGCCGTGATGATAGTAATACATTTCAAAATAAGTTTGGGAGGAAACATTCAAACCATTGCAGCGGGTCTCCTATTAATGAATTCTCTCCGTTTTTGTTTATTGGGAATATCTTTAGTTAGCTTTCATTTGTCATAGATGGTTTTGCTGGACATAGGATGCTTGGTTGAATTTCTCTATTTCTTTCAGCACTTAGAATATGACATTCCACAACCTTCTAGTTCCCATTATTTTAGATGAAATGTTAGTTGTTAATTTTATTTTGGTTCCTTTGTATGTGTTAAGCATTTTCCTCTTACTGCCTTCAAAATTTTCTGTCTTTTAACATTTTATCTATGATGTGTTGGGTTTGGATCTCTTTGTGTTTATTCTTCTTGAGGTACATTAAGCTTCTCAAATGTGTACATACATTTTTTCATAAAATTATTTTTAACCCTTATTTCTTCAAACATCTTTTCTGCTTTCCACTCCTTTTGATATTCTCATTACATGTATATTGGTGTGCCCAGTGGTGCCCCACATGTCTCTGAGGTTGCTCATTTTTATCCCTTCCTCTTTCTTGCTGTTGCTTAGAATATGTCAATTTCTTGTAATTGACTTTAAAATAAATTCTATTGTTCAACTCAAACATACTACTGGTCCACTTTCATCAGGTTTTTATTCTGGTCATTGTAGTTTTCACCTCCAAAATTCCCTATATATACATTTTTAAAATCCTGTTCCTTTGTTTGTGGTTCCTTTAATTTAATTTAATTTAATTTTTTATTATACTTTAAGTTCTGGGATACATGTGCAGAGCGTGCAGGTTTGTTACATAGGTATACATGTGCCATGGTGGCTTGCTGCACCCATCAACCCATTATCTACATTAGGTATTTCTCCTAATGCTATCCCTCCCCTTATCCCCAATCCCCGACAGGCCCCCTTACCCCTAACCCCCTTCGTGTGTCCACGTGTTCTCATTGTTCTACTCTCACTTATGAGTGAGAACATGCAGTGTTTGGTTTTCTGTTCCTGTGTTAGTTTGCTGAGAATGATGGTTTCCAGTTTCATCCATGTCTCTGCAAAGAACATGAACTGGTTCCCTTTTTAAAAAATTTCAACATTTATTTCAGATCCAGGGATTACATGTGTAGGTTTCTTACATGGGTATATTGAATTACACTGAGGTTTGGGCCATGAATGATCCCATCACCTAGATAGTGAGCATAATACCCAATAAGTAGTTTTGTAACTACTACTTTCATTCTTTCCTTCTAGTAGTCTCCAGTATCTATTGTTTCCATCTTTGTGTCCATGTGTACCCAATGTTCAGTTCCCACTTGTAAGTGAGAACATGCAGTATTTGGTTTTCTGTTCTTGAGTTATGTAATTTGTGTAGGGTAATATCATCCAGTGGCATCCATGTTGCTGCAAAGGACATAATTTCATCCTTTTTTATGGTTGCATTGTATTCCATGATGTATATGTACCACATTTTCTTTATCCAATCCACTGTTGGTGGCACTTATATTGATTTCATGTCTTTACTGTTGTAAATAATGCTGCAATGAAAATCCAAGTGCATGTGTCTTTTTGATAGAATGATTTATTTTTCTTTGGTGTGGTTCCTATTGATGAAACATTCTTATTATACCTTTCTTTAATTTTTCTAAACATGGTTTCTTTTAGGTCTTTAAACTTATTTATATAGCTACTTTGAAGTGTTTGTCAGCCAGTTTCAACGTCTGGCAAAGTTAGTTTCTACTACCCACTTGTAAAATGTTTCAATGTATGGGTCACATTTTCCCTGTTTCTCTGCATGCCTTAGAATGTTTTTTGAAACTTGGACATTTTAGAAAATATATTGTAGCATCTCTGGGTGTGGAAATCTCCCCTTATCTTGAGGCTTGTGTTTTTGTTTATTTGTTCTTTGCTTATATTTACTTAGAACAATTTTCTAATGTCTGTTTCCTCTGTAGTGTACAATCTCTAATGGCACTACTCAGATATTTCTCCCTTCCCACTTATTAGTGAAAGGTTGTGTTCAGGCCACCTTAGGTAGTTATATTTTCACCTTTACTGTTGCATATGTGCATAGCTTGCAGACTGTTTTCACAGTTTATGCACTTTAGGAAAAGTGTCTCAAGATTGTTTCTCCAGTCATTCTTGAGGGTGTGCAGTCTTGCATGTGTGAACAGTCTTCCAAATCACCAGTAATTAGTGTGATTTTATTGTTCAGCCAGTGTTTGGTGAGCAGTTGGCAAGTGTTCAGGCCCCTCAAGCTAATAAGAATTATGTTTGGTTATTAGATCTGTGTGTGACTTTGGATATACTTTCCAGTCTTCCTATTGTGGGAACTCTGATTGCTCCTGAGTCTGTGCAGCTGAGCACATAAGCGCAACTTTCTGACCCCCAAGTAATAGTGTGATACCAAAAAGGCTATTGTTGGCTGTGTCTTTCTCTTGTTCTTTCTAGCTTCTCAGTTATTTTGTTTGTTGTTACAGTGACAATAGCACTACCAGTCCTCTCTTAATTGATCACTAATGTGTCCATTTTTGGACATCATTAAGCATGAACTTATCATTACCTTCCAAGTGAAGTCAGCTCTTTCAGACAGAACTGTGGATTACTGTATTTGTATGGCCTGCCTCTCCCCTTGGCAGAACTTCTATTGCACTGCACCAAAGCTGTTGGAGGTGGAAGCAGTGGTCAGATTTTCCTGGAGTGACAGCGCTGCTCTAAGAATGGACACTTGGGTTGGGAGGTAGACAATATTAGCCTTTGCTCTTCTTGGCTTTATCCTTCTTGTATGGAACTTAAGACTCTACAAGACAGCTGGGTTGGTGGTGATTGGAGCCCCATTGTTCTTGAACTCTCGTTTCTGGAGTGGAGCCTTTATCCTAGGAATGAGAGTTGGGTGAGGAAGAAAGGCCTGTCTTCTCAGTTGTGCCTGCCTGTAACCACACTTCTATGACATAGGACTGGAAAGGACAAAAGACACTAGTGGCTTGGCTCTCCCAGAATATAATCATATCCCTAGGCCAGGAGCTGGTAAGAGAGATCCTCTATCTTGTCTTTGTGGTCACTCCTTCCCAGAGTAAAATCTTTGTCACACAGTTGGGGAGAGGACATGTGGGAGCAGGTCATAGCTTACATGTTGGGGACTCTAGCTATTCTTAATGAATTTAGTAAACTTTCTTGAATAAATATTTCTCCATTTTCTATATGCCCTTACAATAATTTTCAGAGACTTACTTGTTTTAAATAATTTTCACCACTGAAATGGTTGTTTCACTGCGGAAAAAATCCATCGATTTCCCTATCCTGCTACTCTAGAAGCCCCAGCAAGCAATACTTGCCACATTTATTTGAGATTGATATCGTTATTATTTCAAATTTTAGTTGAAGAAACAAAGTTGAGAGAGAATACATAATTTGCTTGTCACTGCGTTTCTTAATTTAGTATAATTCTCAAGCCTATGGTATTAAGTTCAATAAGTACTTAGGGGGAAAACAGATGAATGAACAAATGTTTCTGAACATTTTTTAGAAACACTTTAAGTCCACTAATTAGAATCAAATATCTTTAAGTATTTTTACCAAAAGAAAAAAAAAAGATGAAATATATGCCAATATCATGAGTTGAGTCATCATACTATAATTATAAGCCAGATTAGTGAGCAGGTATGGGTTCTTTTGGCCCTCTTTTAGAATATAGTCTTTCACTGAAGACATTAAAATTGAATCTGGTTTGGGTTTATTGAAATTATTACTTTAATGTCCTCTGTGTGATGAAACTAGGAGTGACACATATTGAGAGCATTGGCCATTAAGCATTTATGTGGCACACATCGTTCATGTATGAATACATTGAATGACCTGGGCTTTGGGTGGATTTCAGTGGTTGCACCAGATATGCTTCCTGGATCCAATCACCACCTCATCTCTAATCTCTGCCAGATAACCTTTTCTTTGGGCATGAGGCAAAGTGCTGTCTGTCTGCCAAAACCACTGATGTTGATCAATGAATGGCTGCTCTCTCCAGGATACATAATGTCAATCATGTTGCTTCTGTGGGATCATTCAGGAAGGCACTCATGTTGTGGGGGAAAATCAAATGTGTATAGAAATTCAGTTAAGTTCACTTACATGAGTTCCATTAATGTCAGGCCTCATGTACTTAAAATTTAATAAGAAAAATGACTTTATAGTGTACTTTAAGGAGAATTCCCTACTGAGGAGAAAAAGGGTTTTGTTTGGCTTTTTACAATTCAGATTTGCAGACTTTCTGATAAAAATTCATGATTTATTTTCTCTCTTCCCTACTTTCAGCTTTTAAAAGCAATTATGTATTGAAGAACAAAGGCAATAACATTGGAAATGTTTAGTTGATTTGTTTGAGGAATCTTAAAACGGCTGTAGGCCAAAGTATCATCTGTCTTATTGTAGCTGCCAGATTTAATGGATGCAATGATTGAATCCATCATGATGGACTGTTGGAAAGAGTATGAGGCACCTGAGCTTGCCTTCCACTGCTGCCACTTAAAAGATTTATGACTTTGAGTATCTGTCTCATCATCTTTGATTAGCAGGTATTTTTCTTTATAATGCATACAATAGTGTCTACTCCGTATTATTTTTCTAAACGTTGACTAATATAACTATTACAAAAATTTTTTATAGTAGTATGAATTAAATACAGCATACACACACATACATACACCCAAATATTTTGTTTATATATAATGGGGCAGTGACTTGATTAAGTGAACATACTATGTTGCTAATTCATAAATAAAATTTTACATATATATAATAGATATCATTTCTCATTGTGTTTTATATATGTATGTGTATTTGTATATAATGCTTTATATGTTTATAGATATACATTATATATATGTGTCAATTTTGTAAGACAAATTGTTAAGGAATAATTTTTTATTGCATAAATGTTTCTGGGATCATGAATATACATATATAAAAAATAAACAAACAAAAAACCTTTCTATAGCTTTTATTATATACAAAAATGAAGCCAAAATGCTTTACAATTCTAACGTAAAATTTTTAGAAGAAATCATAGGAGAAAGCCTTGTAATTTATATTAGATATCAGTTTCTAATGTATGATACTAAAAGCAAAATATATAAAATAAATTGATTTATTTGTCTTTATCAAAACTAAAATAAGTTGGGTGCAGTGGCTCATGCCTGTAATCCAAAGTGTTAACTTTGGAAGGCCAAGGCGGTAGGATTGTTTGAGCTCAACAACATGTGAATAGACAAACTCTAGCAAATTCAAATACTGGAGTACTATTTATCAAGAAAAAACTGATACTTTTTATAATATGGAAGAATATCAGCAATATTGAGTGAAGGAGTCAGATTGAGTATTTACTGTATGTTTCCATTTATATAGAATTCTAAGTTATATACACTAATATATAATGACAAGAAACAGGTCAGCGATTGTTTGGAGGATGATTTGAATGGAAGGGAATTATTACAAAGTGGCACAAGAAAATGTGCGGTTGATGGGTATGTAAATTATCTTGATAGTGGTGATGGTTTTATGTGTGTGTATATATGTCAAACTTATTAAATTGTACACTTTAAGTATGCATAGTTAATTTTATGAAAATTATACCTCAGTCTTTTTTTAAGTTAATCGTCATTTTGAATTTTAAACATCATATGTATCTTCTGATTTATTACTTTCCGACTATACTGTGATTGAAAATATGTTATAAAGTTAGAATTTTGAAAGGTGAAAATTGCATTATTGGTATGACAAGTTAAATATAAATCTCCAAAATAAAAGTTGAATGTATGTTGGCCACGTGTGGTGACTCACACCTGTAATCACAGCACTTTGGGAGGTCGAGGTGGGTGGACCACTTGAGGTCAGGAGTTCGAGACCAGCCTGGCCAACATGCTGAAACTTGTCTCTATTAAAAATACAAAAATTAGCCAGGCATGGTGGCAGATGCCTATCCAGCTCCTTGGAAGGCTGATGCAGGACAAACACTTGAACTTGGGAGGCAGAGGTTGCAATGATCTGAGATTACACCACTGCACTCCAGCCTCAAAAAACAAACAAAAAAAGAAAATATGTCACATTGATATCAGGTGTCCAAGAATAAAACTTTGTCATAGCCTGTTAGTTATTCCCTAAACCCTGGCTACTTTGCACTGAACAATATTTTGGCTTAACCAAATATTGTTTCACTTAGAGAAAATTTCCAGAAGCATATGAGTTGTCTTGTTTCTTAAAAGCCTTTAAGCCTCTCAAAACGGTTTAGCCATGTAAAACTTTGAGTGATTGTATTTGGACAGCATTTTAATATTTTATATATATTGAATTTAGTTATGGAAAGTTCAAATATAGATTTAAATTATGACTGTAAGTTGATTCCACTTCATTACCTGGTTAACAAATTTTAGTTTCTATGTTATATATGCATATATAAAGATGACAAAAGTCCACATATTTTAGAATGTCATTGAAGAATGCAACTTTTTTCTCTTACCCAGGAAGATATGTAATATAATATAATTTAATATAATTGGGGTAAATATTGCATTTTTTACCCCACCATGGAGAATAAATCTATATGTAGCTTTTATGAATTTCTTGGAATGTATAGAAAATGTGTTTTGTCCTCCCCCTCCATTTTTTATACCTCCTTTATGAAGTAACATGATAACTTAGTTTTGTGATTTGGAAGGTATCTCTACTACTCTCTCTCTCCAAGAAAATGGGTGAGTGATGGAATTGGAAACTAGTTAACCAGGCTATGCAGATGTAAGAAAATGGTCTTTGTATTTCCAAGGCCTAGGTTTCATAGAGGCAGCCAAACTCTAGAATAGAGAACGTAAGGAAGTGCAACCATTGCAGGCCGGAAGTTTAAAAGTGGAAGTGAAGTTTCTGGAGCTGTATTAATGATGTAACAAAAAGCTGAACCCAGGAGAATGCCAGTTGTGCAGTCTAACAGTGACCCTGGAAGAGGGAAATCTAATGAATTGTAAAAGGGATTACTTTAAGGAAATCCTTAAATAGAGCTTGCCAGAAATGGTCTATCTGAGTAGAGCATTTGGAGATTAGCCAGCAAGTCAGATGGATTATCAGTGCTCCTGTGCTAATTCACCAGTCAGAGTATTGGTTTATCTGCATTTTTAAGAAGCTATCTTCCAATTAATAGATGATTTACAAAAACAACACCCTCTACACTCTGAAGCCTGAGATACCCAGAGAAACCAGTAGTGTAGAAAAACAAAAAAAATTAAAGAATATTGGCTAAAGGTTACTTTCACCAACAAAAGAAGTTTAAGTACCAGTACTACCAAGATGCTCTTGGGTAAATTAATGCAGCCTCAGCTGTAAAAAGAGCAGAGAGTGCCCTCTGTTAAATATAAGTTAAATTCTATTGATAATACATTTCAAAAGAAAGAGAAGGCAATTAAATAATCCTCAAGCTAAAAATAAGATCATTTTTGTTTGAATGAAAAGAAAAAGAAATCTGCACTGGTTTAGTTTACCAAGAAACACAATTATTAACCTTGGTTTTCTGCTTTTTATATTATCATGAATGATGCAATGATGGACATTGAAGGAGGTACATGAAAGGAAATCATGGGGGCAGCTCCAGTGGGAGGCTCCCACCTGAGAAGAACCAAAACAGCGTGTGAATCCTGCACCGGCAATGGAGGTATCCAGGTTCTATCATTAGTATTGACTAGCAGGTTGGCATGACCTACAGAAGGCAAGGAAAAACAGGGTGGCGTATCACCTCACCTGAGAGTCACACGGGGCAAAGGGAGCCCCCAAACACAGCCAAAGGAAGCGGTGAGTGAGTGTGCTACCCAGCTTGCGAAACCGTGCTTTTTCCACGGATCTGTGCAACCTGTGGATCAGAAGATCCCACTCATGAGCCCACACCCTCAGGGCCTTGAGTCCCAACCACAGAGCCATGCAGGTTCTCAACAGCCACTCAGCTGGAGTCTGCCTAAGACTATGGAATTCCAGGGAGAGGGGTGGCCATCATCATTGTGGCTGCTGCCTAAGCCAGCTGAGCTCCCTGGGGGAGGGGTGGCAGCCATCATCACTGCAGTTGCCTGCTGCCTAAGAAAACCGAGATCCCCAGGAGAGGGGTGGCAGCCATCACTGCAGCTGCTAGCTGCCTCAGACACTGAACTCCCAGAGGGGAAAGGCGACAGCCATCTCTACAGCTCCAGGCAGCTGTTTTGCCCCTGCTTGAGCCTGGGACCCTGGATGGCTTGGTCCCAAGAGGCATTTCCCACAGCGCAGCACACTAGCTTTGGCAGATCCTGGCCAGGCTGCCTTTTAGGCAGAACCCTGACCCATCCCCTCTCACTGGGTGGGATGTTCCCTAGACCTGCTGGAACTCCAGCAACTCCAGCCAGAGGCTTAGGGACAGAACTCTGATCTCCCTGGGCCTAAGCCCCTAAAGGGAGGGGTGGGCATGGTCTCTTCAGGCCAGCAGACTTAGTCTTTCCCCCTGCTAGCTCTGAGGAATCTGGGCAGCCCAGGTGAGTTGGTTTTCCCCCAGCGTAGGACACCCCTTCCATCAACAGACAGCCAAAGTTCTTTGTTAAATGGGTCCTGAATTCGATGCCCCTGACTGGGTGAGACCCCCCCAACAGGGTTTACCAGACACCTTATACAGGAATGTTCCTACTGGCATCAGGTTGGTGCCCCTCAAGGACAGAGACCTAGAGGAAGGAGCAGGCACCCATCTTTGGTGTTCTCCAGTCTCCTAGGGTGAAATCTCCAGGTGTGGGAGGGACCCAGATGAATAGGGCCGGAAATGAACCCCCAGAAAACTGCAGCAACCCTACAGGAGAGGGACCTGACCACTGAAAGAAAAACAAACAGAAAGCAACAACAACAACATCAACAAAAAGTCTCCACAAAAACCTCATCCAAAGGTCAGCATCCTCAAAGATCAAAACTAGACAAAGTCATGGAGATGAGAAAGAATCAACGAAAAAATGCCGAAAACTCAAAAAGCCAGAGTGCCTCTTTTCCTCCAAATGATCACAACACCTCTCCAGGGAGGGCACAGAACTGGATAGAGATGAGATGGAAAAATTGACAGAAGTAGGCCTCAGAAGGTGGGTAATAACAAACTTTGCTAAGCTAAAGGAGCATGCTCTAACCCAATGCAAAGAAGCTAAGAAACATGATAAAAGGTTACAGGAGCTGCTAACTAAAATATCCCATTTAAAGGGGAACATAAATGACCTGATGGTGCTGAAAAACACAGCACAAGAAATTTTGATGCAAACACAAGTATCAATAGCTGAATTGATCAAGCAGAAGAAAGAATATCAGAGCTCGAAGACTATCTTGCTGAAATAAGGCAGGCAGACAACATTAGAGAAAAAAGAATGAAAAGGAACTAACAAAACCTCCAAGAACTATGGGAGTATGGAAAAAGATCAAACCTATGACTGATTGGGGTGCCCGAAAGTGACAGGAGAATGGAACCAAGCTGGAAAACACACTTCTAGATATCATCCAGTGGAACTTCCCCAACCTAGCAAGACAGGCCAACATTCAAACTCAGGAAATCCAGAAAACCCCAGTAAGATACTCTGTGAGAAGATCAACCCCAAGACACATAATCCTCAGATTCTCCAAGGTTAAAATGAAGGAAAAAATGTTAAGGGTAGCCAAAGAGAAAGGCCGGGTCACCTTCAAAGGGAAGCCTAACAGACTAACAGCAGATTTCTCAGCAGAAACTCTATGAGCCAGAAGAGAATGGGGGCCAATATTCAACATTCTTAAAGAAAAGAATTTCTGGCCCGGCATGGTGGCTCACGCCTGTAATCCCAGCACTTTGAGAGGCCGAGATGGGTGGATCATTTGAGGTCAGGAATTGGAGACTAGCCTGGTCAACATGGTGAAACCCCATCTCTACTAAAAATACAAAAATTAGTTGGGCGTGGTAGTGTGCGACTGTAATCCCAGCTACTCAGAAGGGTGAGGCAGGAGAATTGCTTGAACCTAGGAGGCAGAGGTTGCAGTGAGCCAGGATCATGCCACTGCACTCTAGCCTGGGCAACAGAGCAAGACTCTGTCTCAGGAAAAAAAAAAAAAAAAAGAAAAAAAAGAAAAGAGAAAAGAAAAGAAAAGAATTTCCAACCCAGAATTTCATATCTGGCTAAACTAAGCTTCATAAGTGAAGGAGAAATAAAATCCTTTTCAGACAAGCAAATGCTGAGGGAATTCATCACCACCAGGCATGCCTTGCAAGAGCTCCTAAAGGAAGCACTAAATACAGAAAGGAAAAACTGCAAAAACACAATGAACTGCAAAGACCAATGACACTGTGAAGAAACTGCATCAACTAGTGTGCAAAATAACCAGCTAGCATCATGATGTCAGGATCAAATTCACACATGAAAATATTAACCTTAAATGTAAATGGGCTAAGTGCCCCAATCCAAAGGAAATAAAAAAATTGAATCCACCAAAAAATACATAATACTAATTGGTTACTGTGAATTTAGTCATTCACTTATCAAATATTTAATAACCAAATGTACCCGATGCTGTGTTACACTTTTTAAATTCATAAGTTATACAAGCTAACTGTTCCCAAGAAACTTATACCTGGGGTGCAAGGGGCGGGGGATGAAGTGAAGAACAACAAATAAATAATTAACACAAGATACCAAGAGATGCATATGTAACTATTCATCACTCTAACTTTTTAAGAATACAGGTATTTTTCTTAACTCATAGAAATATATGGTGCTTATGATGGATAATAGACATTTTACAAATTTCAATTATTTTACTAGCCACCGGTATAAATCCTCTGACTCCTTGATCCCACTAATTATATTGATCTCAATATTTCATCTAGGTGCTTTTGATTGAAATACTGAGATCAGATTTGTCAGTAAAGGTCAGTGTAATGAATATTAGGCCCATAATTTCATGACAAACTTTAAAATAAATACAAATCATTTTTTAAATCATTAATTTCTCAAACATTTTTATTACTGATTATGAGTGGAACAGAACTGAACTTGAGATACAATAGTTAAAAGTGAGATAAATCCTTGCCATGCTAATCTTTAATGAAGAAGACACATAATAAACAACTGAACACACTCTATTACATCACATAATAACAAGTTATGTGAAGCAGGTAAGCTTCATATACTCAAAATTAAGACTAAGAGATGAAGAGTGATAGGTGGATATTTTTGACACGTGGTCAAAAAATTCTTTCTCTGAAGTCTTCATTAAACAGAGACCAGAAAGAACTGAGGAAACAAAAGGGAAATATTTGGTGGAAGAATATCAAAGGCAATTAATTTAGGAGCATGCTCGAAATATTTGAGAAAAAAAGAAGGTCACAATGGCTGCAACAGAAAATGTGACTAAGAGGAAAAGAATTTTCCAGGAAACAATAAATGTAGGGTTCTCTGCCACAGAAAAGACTTGGGTAAATTTTTAAAGAGACCAGATTCTGGCTGGGCGTGGTGGCTTACGCCTGTAATCCCAGCACTTTGGGAGGCCGAGGCAGGCGGATTACAAGTTCAGGAGATCGAGACCCTCCTGGCTAACACGGTGAAACTCCGTCTCTACTAAAAATACAAAAAAATTAGCCGGGCGTGGTGGCGGGGGGCCTGTAGTCCCAGCTACTCGGGAGTCTGAGGCAGGAGAATGGCTTGAACCTGGGAGGCAGAGCTTGCAGTGAGCAGAGATCGTGCCACTGCACTCCAGCCTGGGCGGCAGAACAAGACTCTGTCTCAAAAAAAGAGACCAGATTCTATTGCCAAAATGGTATGACATGGTGCAGTTTTAAAAAATATTACTGTACCTCTGGTGTAGAAAATAGCACACAGAAGCAGAAGCAGGAAAGGAAGCAGAGAAAGCAAAGTAGCCCAGGTGAAAGATGATCAAAGTAAAAATGTGGGCAAGTAATTAGATTTGAAAGTAGAGACAAATGCAATTTGTAAATGAGGTAGATGTGAGATATAAAGGAAGGGAGGACTCAAATATATCTCCAAGCTTCTTGGCCAATAGAATTAAAAAATTGTGGAGATACTTACTAAGATGAAGAATAATAGGGGCATGGCGTGGAGGTGAGGGATGATGACAAAGTTGGGAGAACAAAACCAAGACTTTAATTTTGGACATCTCTATATACTCTTCACAGGTCGGCCCATGGGAATTGTTTCTATTCACCACTATTCATCAGGGCTTCTCCTGAGTCAGGTTGCAATGAGTGAAAAGTCCATTTGCAACTAATGCCAATATATTTCTTTAATCCATTATGAATTAGCACTAGGTTATTTTCTCTCCCATGAGTTAGTTGTAAATAATGCAACCCCTCACCTGCCATGTGCCCAAACATGAGATGAAGGGTAAGCACTGGTGCAACAGAAGCAAGTAATAGGGGAATCTGGTACAACTGTTGATGTAATTTGTTTTACTTGAGCCCACATTGAAATGTATTACTTTCATACAACAATTAATTGAAACTATACTCACCTGACCTTATGAGCATGTGTTTCTGACAACAGCTGGGTTATTATAGAAAATGTCAGTTATTTGGTGTTCCATTGTCAGGAGCTGACTCTCTACTAAAGCCTTTCATATTCTCTACTAAACACTTTCATATTCAAAGTGTATAATATATTATGTGCATATACATAGTATAATGATTACCACAATCAAATTAATTACCATCTGATCTCACAGTTTCACTTCTGGGTATACATCTGAAGAAAATGAAATCAGTATCTTGAAGAGAAGAGATATCTGCACCCTTATTTTTACTGCAACATTGTGCACAATAGCCAAAATATAGAAACAATCTATGTATCCACTAATGAATGAAAGGAAAGAGAAAATTTTATATTTACACAACCACACTCACACACACACAAACACACACCACAGTGGAATATTATTTAGCCCCCAAAAAGAAAGAAATTCTGCCATTTGCATCAACATGAATGGACCCGGAAGTCTCTGTGCTAAGTAAAAAAAGCCAGGCACATAAAGACAAATACTGTATGTTCTTATTTACATGTGAACTCTAAAAAAGGCAAACTCATAGAGACAGACAGTAGAATGGCAGTTACCTAGCATGGGGAGGAAGAGGGAATGGGGAAATGTTGGTTAAAGGGTAATCACATTCAGTTATAAGATGAATAAGTTCTAGGGTTATAATGTACAACATGATGACTATACTCAATAACATTGCATTACTTACTTTAAATTTGATAAGACTATGCAGCCATGAAAAGAATGAGACCATTTCCTTTGCAGGGACATGGATGAAGCTGGAGGCCATATCCTTAGCAAGCTAAAGCAGGAACAGAAAACCAAATACTGCATGCTCTCACTTATAAGTGGGAGCTAAATAATGAGAAAACATGGACATGTAGAGGGGAACAATACACACTGGGGCCTTTTGGAGGGTGGACAGTGGGAGGAGGGAGAGGACCAGGAAAAATAACCAATGGGTACTAGGCATAATACCTGGATTATGACATAATCTGTACAACAAACTCGCATGACAAAAGTGTACCTGTGTAACAGTTGTGCACTTGCATCCCTGAACTTCAAATAAAAGTTAAAAATAAATAAATAATAAATAAATAAATAAAAATTTGTTAAGAAAACAGATTTTTTAAAGATGTGTGGCCTTTCCAAGTAGCTAGAATAATTGCCATTTTAATACATTCCTTTAATTCTCCTAGTTTGATGGTAGAATCTTTTCAATATTCTTCTAACTCATTTTTGTATTAACATATCATTAAGCATAATGTTAATTGTAAATTTTTTGGTAATGGGCTTCATAAAAAAATTATTATCACTTTGCTGACAGGTTTTATCACATTGATTATTGGATTTCAACTAATGCATTTTTTGCATTTATTTAAATAATCAGGTGTTTTTCTCCTGCAGTCTTTATTTTTATTAAATTTCTAATTTTAATATACTCTTAATTCCTAGGACAAACCAACCTTAATCCTTAATGATTGTTCTTAAATGGGTATCTTCTATACTAATATTTTATTTGTTTTCTTGTCTGTGTTCATAAGAAAGATTGGCCACCATTTTTTTTAATGAACATCATGCTGGCTTCATAAAATCAGTGAAAATTCTTTTGAAAATGTACATTTTTTAATAGCTAAAGAAACATTTACAGCATCAATAATCTTGAATATTGGAAATAACTCACAAATAGAGCCATTTGAGGCAGATGTTTTTGTGGCAAAGTTGTTTGTATTAAAAAAAATGTAAATTATTTACTGATCAGATAATGATTACTCAGATTTTAATATCTAATATTTTGCATATAGTTAGTTTTAGGAAGTTTATTTTTCTAGGAATTTACCTTTTTTATCTGAATTTTCTAATGACTGCATACAATTATTTGGAAATTCTCTAGTCTTTTTCACACCTGACACATTTATTGTGGTGGTGTTTGTTTATAATTCCTGACATTGTTGAGTCTAACCTTTCATTTTTCTTTTTGTTTCCTTCTTCTATTATGTGTGTTCTACTTAATTGTTTTCTATTTCGTTTTTCATCCTATTTTTGCTTTACTTTTTCTCTTTGCTCTTAACACATTTTCTTTTCTGACTTCTTGAGAGGTATGCATACGTTGTCTATTTGTCTTTTTTCTTTTTTAGTATGTACTATACATTTTAACATTTTCTACTATAAAGTTAGACATTTTCTCTATGCACTGTCTTAACTGAATTTTATGAATTTTGATATGCCAATTTTCATTAACATTTCATACAAACATTTTCTAATTTCCATTTTGCTTTCCTTTTGTACCCATGAGTTATTTAGAAGTATATTACTTAATTTCCAGTATGTGAATTTTCTAGTTATCATTTTTTATAGATCTCTTTCTTAAATCCCACAATGGTCAGAATATATTCTAATTGATTTAAATATTTTTAACTTTGTTGATAGTTGATTTATTACATAAGACATGATTAATTTTGTTAAAAATATAATATGCACTTAAAAAGATTATTGTTGGGTACAATGTGTTCTGCCTGTCAGTTGTGACAAATTTGCTAATCATTTAGGTCAATATTCCTATTACCTAAAATTTTTGGTTTAATTTTTCTATTGA